>NC_138160.1:154538583-155138583 GCF_964165515.1 Mesoplodon bidens | reverse complement strand
TTTGGAATCTTTGCCCTAATTGGGGTTTAAGAAGAAAAAGAACTGCCTTTAAAGCAGCGACATCCCTTCAATCATCCCCGCCAACCAAAGAAGAAATGCAGCCACGTGAGGGTAAAGAAGTCACGAATTCTTCTTTGCATTGGGAAATCTAAATCCCTGGTTTTTCAGAAAGATCCATTCCCAGCAGGATCCAAATCCGAGTTCAGAAAGCGAAATGACTTGGAGTCCGAAATGGGTGTGCAGGGCATAAGAGCAGGACCTCTGGGGTGGCATAGCGGGGCGCACTGCTCCAAGTGACTTTGGAAACAATTAGGGCGCTCCTACAAGCTACTGAAGACCGCGGGGCTGAACCACGGAGTTTCCGGGCGCTCCTAGAAGGCTGAGAGTTGAGGTCCCGGAGACCCTACTGGTCCAGTCTGGGAAGAGGCGGGGCATGTTCAACGCAATGAAAACAACCAGGCCTAAGAAAGCGGAGGAGTTAAAACATTCAGCTCCTGTGAGAAACCCCCTCCCAGACACCTGGGGACTCGAGGCCTGGGCCGCTTCTAGCTCTACCCGCCTCACCTTCCCGGGAGCTCGAGCAACGCGTTTCTAAGTGCTTCAGACACTTCTTGGTCCCGGGGTCTGGCTCCTCTCCAGCCCTCGGGCTGTCTGCCCAATGCAAACGACACCTGATCCCTTCACAGTCGCAGGACCTGTTCTCTAGGTTCTGAGCTCGCGGCCGTAAGGGTCTTGAGAAGAGTTTCTCTCCACGCATACAGACCGGGGGCTCCTGGCTCCCGAGATTGGCAGGGGAACACGTGAAGACCCCGGCCCATTGCCTGCATGACGTCTGCTCCCTCCTATACCAGAGACCTCTTCAGTTTGCTCGTTCCCAGACTGCACATCTAGGCGCTGTCTGAACCGTCCACCTGCGCAAACAGCGCCCCCTTCGGCTCAATGACTCCCTCTTTCACTCAGCTGTCTTTCGGAGGATGAAACCTGGGAATGTGTTGCAGACCCAGGAAGAGAGATAAGTGCCATTAAGTCAGGGAATCGCGGTACAGGGGACCTAGGTATTAGACCTAAGCAGGGGAAGGAGCTGGAGCTCCAGGTGGCAAGCACCCTGGACCCTGAAAACTTCTCACCTGGTGGAGACAGGAGCGGCTGGATGAGGACAAGAGAGGGCCTTCAAACTGCTGGGTCCAGAGTAGGGGACCCAGTGTCAGTCTCTAAGACTGTACTGGGTGGTTTTTCCCCTGCAGGGGTTCCTCCCAATCAATCCCCCTGCTATTTTCCAGGTTTTTCCAAATTCTCCTGGAATTAAAATACTCACTCTTTTTCATGCTAGAAACAAAAGATGAACCCAAAGTCCCAGTAACAATAGCAGCTAGGAGACTCAGTCTCTTTTGAATTTGGTCAAATAGCTTCAGAGTTTTCCAGGTTCTTGCTCCAGGAGGTCCTTCCTCCACTCCCTACGACATGCCCCTCAGATTCAACTCCCTCAATACTAGGCATCTGAAAGCCTAGGGGGTCCCTTACAGCTCTCCTAACACCCAGCTAAGAAGCCCAAGATGGAATAAGGTAGGCACCACAGGGTGACTCATTGAAGGTGTGTGTGTGTATGTGTCTGTGTTAGCATGTGGGTGTGGGTCTTTGGGGGCTGCAGTGTCTGGATAGGCCTAGGAAGCCACATGGCCTAAGGCTTTGGAATTCAGGGTGCTCAAAATGTGCCCTTATCAATTTGTTTGCTGGACTTCTGGGTCCATCTGAGCCCTGGCATCTCTGTACCAGCAAATAGAAGCTGAGGAGCTGGTATAGGGTATCTCAACTAGCAGCTAGAACACCTCTGGGAAATTCTGGCATTTTCTAGAGTGAGATGGCCTCGTATGCACTCAGGGTAAGGAAGCCATGGGCACCTCAGAAACTCAGGCTTGGAGCCTAAGCCTGGTCAGGTGAGGGAGGTGAGGGGGAGCATGGGTAGAGACAGCTTCCTGTCCATCATATAAACTCTGCCATCACAGGGACATGAACCCCATGGTCAAAGAAGTCAGGCCCTCTTGCCCATCTCCAGAGGATAGAATTGACTCCTGACCAAGTTACCTGCCCTAGCGGCAGTGTGGTAGGGCAAACTGCTTAGTCCCCAAGACTTCCACTACCACCTCCCCCTTTGCTGTTATAAACATTTCCACCTTTTTTGTGAGACTTCTCAGTTATCAAAGCTAGAATTCTAATATCCTTATAGAATTCCATGCAAACATTTATTGGGTACCTTCCTAGTGCCAAGTGGGAGTCAAACCCTGGAGATTCACCTCAAATCCAAGAAATTCCTGTCAGACATTGAGACATACCAAGATAGGAGAGGACATGTGAACCCAGCCTCTGACAGAGGAAGAAAAGAAGTGTCTGAAAGGAGATCCCCCACACCCCACTTCAGAGGACTTGTCCTCGCTCTGCTGAGCTCCTCTCGGAGCTCACTTACAGACGTTGTCCCCTCTGTGTGGAGAACAGAGGGTTTTTTAGAAAGGGAGGAATGTGAGGGTCATGGCAGCCGCTGCTCAGGACAGGAACACACAGAAGCCCTTGGCCTTGAAACCTAGCCATTCTGGACACAGAATCTCTGAATATATGCTGGCCACCCAGGAGAGGTATTACGTTTGTTTACTGATCTCCCACAGTGGACTCTGAAGATCTAATTGCGGTGCGCTTCCTGACATCTTCCTGGGTAAGCTAGGTGTCTCCAGCAGTGCACGGGCCAGAGAACACTCCTGGAAGCAGAGCCTTCTCCCAGGTCCAGGGTAGGGCTCTGGGTGTGCTCAGAAGTCCCGCCTTTGCAAAGCCTTCAATTCAAGGAGGCTCCCAAGCTGCTTCTTCCTTGGAGGCCATGCAGGGGATCCAGACACGGTTTTCTGCCCTCCCAGGACCACATTGGAAGCAAAAGGTCTGAGTGCGAAGGAGGTCCTGTGGCAGAGGGGGAATGGCAGCATAGAATGTCTCTGGGCTTGTCCAGGGGGGTCTGTGAGGGATGAGACACAACCTTGGCCCAATCAGGAAAGGAGAAAGTAGCT
Source organism: Mesoplodon bidens (assembly GCF_964165515.1). Classification (NCBI taxonomy): domain Eukaryota; kingdom Metazoa; phylum Chordata; class Mammalia; order Artiodactyla; family Ziphiidae; genus Mesoplodon; species Mesoplodon bidens. Next base: position 155,135,536 of record NC_138160.1, on the reverse strand, counting down.
AATGTGATCTATATATATTCCTCCCTTGTTAAACACTCCTTACCTCTTTAACCAAACCAAACCAAAAGAAAACAAAAAAGCTACTTCAGCAATTCCTCCTCCCCACAGGAATTCAGTGTGTGAAAAATACAAATTTCCCTCTGATGCCACTGTAAGCCCAAGGGACACTCCCTTCCCTAACCAGATGCTGCAGGTGCCTGAACATCATCCCTAAGGACCAAATACCAACAGACAGGAATTGATCCCCAAGAGTATCCTGAAGAGGTGGCTGCTGCTTCTGGAAGTTGGCAGGGTGTATGTTTAAAGTTAATAATAGTCATAATATAATAACAGCCTTAGTAGCTCAAACTTGCTGTTTTTCTTACTTGCAGAAGAGATAAAGCAGTAGCATTGACTGCAGGATCCTGGCAGAGTCCCAGGCCCAGCACCATGGTCAGGTGTGGGGACAAGTCTTGCTTCCAGGATCTGGGATCTGTTCACATGAAAGAAGTGGCCAGAGCCAAGACTGAGAGATGGCATGGGGGCCTGGAGGTGAGCTCAGGAGCCGCAGAGGGGGCTGGGGAGGATGGACTTAAAGGTGCAGCCATCCCCACTATCTGTGCCCAGAAATGCTTGGTGCTGCCTGCACAAACTCCCACTAATTACAGTTGTGGGAATTAATTTTTATCACCCTTAAACTTGAGACATTCAACTTTCCTGGGGTAATGGATGAAAATTGGTGCTTGGGCTTCAGATTGACAGGGCAGGATCCCTGTGGGGTCAGCCAGAGTAGAGGTTTGGTTTTATCATAGTCAGGTGGACAGTGTTTTAACTTTTTTTTTAAGAGGAGGTGGTAGATACAGTCAAGTCCAGCAGTTACTCTGAAGAGGAGAGGGGTGGAAGTACTGGCGTCCCCCTTTCACCACAGAGGCAAAGCACAGAAGCAAGGGAAGTGGGAGGAGCACAGGACCAGGAGCTGGGGCTTTGAGTCTCTTGTTTTTGAAGGGACCTGTGAAAGATGGATTTTCTTCCTTAGGGCTAAAAGCAAAGCCAGAATTCTCCCTTGCTGTTTTGTTTTGTTTTAGACTCTTCAAATCCCACCTCTTCCTCTGGAGCTTGTACACTCCTTCAGGGCACGTTGTCCTGGGCACACTGTCTGCTCCATTTTCCAGACCGCAGAACCTGCCCCATTCCCACAAGTATCAGACCCAGCAGGGCCTAGTCCCAGGCCCAGGAACCTTGAATCTTAAACTCCTGCCTGTCGTTAGAGTGGAAGCCAGAGGTCTTCCAGGCACATTCATCCATCTGGGCCCTTGGCCCTCAGACCTGGTAGAGATGGTTCTCTCTCCCTTCCTGCATCCCCATTCTTTTCTAAAATTGCCCTTCTCCCTCCTTTTTCCCAGGCTCACTCTGCTCTCTTCTTTATCTCCCCTACATTTATCCTTTAACCTTGGGTTAACTTGGTTCAGTCCTGCTTTAATAACCACAGCACCTGGACCAGGCAGGAGTGTGGGGCGGCTGCAAATGGTCTTTGCCTCCCTTGCTTCCTCCCTCCCATTACCTGTCTGTCCCTAGTGTGGAGGACTGAGACAACTTCCTACCCCGACCTTCCTTGAGTACAGGATGTGTTGGGAAGTAGGCAGTGGTGACATGAAAAGAGAAAAATAATCATTTGGGAGAGATCAGGTCTAGGGCATCTGGTCCAGCAGGGAGAGGAGGGCAGTGCCCATATTTACTGTCTGTACAGTTCTGGGAATGTCCCCACTAGGATTGGTAATGTGGACTTGGCCCAAGTCAGGTCACCTCCTCTTATTCCTGGAGGCAGCTGCCTTTGGGTGAAGAATTTACTTCCTGTGCTCAGATTTCAGAAACATTTCCTTGCTTCTGGATCTGGGGAGGGGAAGAGGGAGGGGCTGCAGGCCATCTGAGGTATGTCTACTCCATAACTTGCCTGGGTGGGGTGGGTCATATGAAGGGGACCCAGGCACCCACCTCACCTTTTCCCCCTCCCTCCCAGCTGGCTACCCTTCTTGGAAGCTATGAGGGTTGGTCACTGATTGGCATCCACAGTATTCATCATCACTCCAAGAAAACTTAAAGTAAGTGATTCAGGCTGAAAGACTACAATATATGTCAGAAATCTGGATCTAAACAAAGAAATGAAAAACGTTGGAAATAGAATAAATAAAGACAAAGTGAAATCTTTTTTCTTTTTTTTTTTTGCGGTACGTGGGACTCTCACTCTTGTGGCCTCTCCCGTTGTGGAGCACAGGCTCCAGACACGCAGGCTCAGTGGCCATGGCTCACGGGCCCAGACGCTCTGCAGCACGTGGGATCTTCCCGGACCGGGGCACAAACCCGCATCCCCTGCATCGGCAGGCGGAATCTCAACCACTGAGCCACCAGGGAAGCCATAAGTGAAATCTTTTCATTCCTTACTTTTATCACTCTAAATGCTAACTGCTTAAACAAAAGTTGTATGTATTGTGAATTTATAGCATATTTAAAAGTGACATGTATGACAACAATGGCAAAAGGGTGGAAGGGAAGAATTGGGAATATACATATATAAGATTGTTACATTACAGGGGAAGTATAAAGTAAGAGGTTTAAATAATAAGAAGTCAATAGAGGAGGTGAAGAGAAATCACAAAATTAAATCCATAAAGGGAAGAGAAGAGGGGAAAAAAGAAGACAAATTGAAAAAGTAGAAAACATCCAGTAAGAAACAGATTTTAACCCAACGATATGAATAATCACTTAAATGTGAATGGCCTAAATAATCTCTGTTAATAGATTTGGGGGAAGAAAGCAAGATCGAAGTAAGATCTATAAGGTCTCTAAGAAACATACTTTAAATAAAAAGACATAGGTTAAAACAATAGTTATACAGGAGAGTGGGGTAATTTTGCTCACGAGGCTACAGTTGGCAATGTTTGAAGACATTTTTGGTTTTCAAAACGAGGAGGTGCTACTCACATCTAGTGGGTAGAGGCCAGGGACACTGCTAAATATCCTAATGTGGACAGGACAATCCCCCACAACAAAGAATGATTTGTCCCTAAATTTCATTAGTACGGAGGTTGAGAAACCTTGGGTTAAAAGTTATAAATTTGAGAGACGGCATGAAAACAGTAACCAAAAGTAAGCCAAAGTCATCATATTTATTCAAATAAATTAGAGTTCAGAACAACAATACTGTCGGGGATAAAGTGGAGCATTACCAATGAAAAAGAGGTCCATTCTCCAAGAAGACATAACAATCTTAAATGTGTATGAACCTTCACACATACACAAACTTCCAAATATGTGCAGCAAAAGCTAATAGATCTGAAGAGAGAAACTGATAAATCCACAATAATAGTTGGAACTTCAATACTCTTCTCGCATTAGCTGAAAGAACAAGTAGGCAGAAATTCAGTAAAAATATGGATGCCTTGAACAGAACTATCAACCAACTTGACCTAATTGGCATTCATAGAACACTCTAGGCCCAATATAGCAGAATCTATTTTCTTTTTGATGCACATGGAACATTGATCAAGATACACCATGTTCTGAGAAATAATACAAACCTTAAAAAATTGAAAAAAAATTAAATTAATAAAAAAGTGTGTTCTCAGCTGGAGCTTGGTCAAGATGTAGGAGTAGGAAGATCCTGAGCTCACCTCCTTCATACTAAAATCACAAGTGTTTACAGAGCAACTATTGATGACAAAGACCTTAATCTAGCTGAAAAGATCTTCTACAACTAAAGATGTAAAGAAGGCACCACAGTTGAGACAGGTAGGAGGAATGGAGTTGTGGAATAGTCAAGACCCATACCTCCAGGTTGGTGAACCACAAATGTGAGGATAATTACAACTGCAGAGACTTCCCCAAGGAGCAATGGGTCTGAGCCCTGCAACAGGATCCCCAGCCTGTTGATCCTGCACTGGGAAGAAGTACTTCCAGAAATTTGCTTTGAATGCCAGCAGGGCTTACTTTAGGGAGACCCAGAGGGATGTGGGAAACAGAGACTCTATTCTTGAAGGGCACACACAAAATCTCACATACTCTGGGACCATGGGCAGAAGCATTAATTTGAAAGCATCCTGCAGTAAACCCACCTGCTGAACTTGGGGAGTCTCCCAGAGAGGCAAGAGGAAACAGGAGTTCACCCTGGGACACAGAAATTAGTGGCAGCCACTTTGGGGAGCTTATTCTACCACGTAGACCTGATGCTGGCAAGGGCCATTTTGCAATCCCTTTAGCTTATTAACACTGGGACCTGGGCCTAACTGCCAGCCCGTCAGGACCAGTACTTGGATGCTTCAGGTCAAGCAACTAGTGGGGTGGGGACACAACCCCACCACCCAGCAGAAAGGCTTCCTTAAGACACCCTGAGCTCACAGTCACCCCAGGATATTGCCCTGTCCAGGACCTGGCCCCACACACCAGTGGGCAAGCACCAGTACCAGGACCCTCTGGGCCCCAGCAACACCCAGCAGTGGGCTGACACACCAAGCCAGGGACACTCAGAACCCTGCAACCAGAGACCCTAGGACCCAGCTCCACCTACCAGAGGGCTAGCACTAGCCCCAGGACCCAGCTTTATCCACAGGTTAGTAGGAACCAGACCTGTTTTCCCCTGGATACTGATTCTTCCCACCGGTGGGGGAATACCAGCCCCAGAACTAGTGCAGCCCCACAGCCTGAGATGGAAGGACACAGCCCACCCCCCAACAGGCCAGAACAATCCCCAGAAAGCCCTGAGTACCTGCCTCACACACCAGCATGCCAACACCAGTTCTGAGACACCTTGTGCCCTTCAACCAGCCACCTAAGGATCTAGTCCCACCCACCCGTGGGCAGATACAAGCTTTGAGACACCCCAGAATCCAGAGCCAGCTGTGTCAGGAACTGGTCCTGCCCAACAGCAGGCAGACACCAGCCCCAGGACCAATGTATACTCACAGCATACCTTGTCAGGACCCAGACAACACACTAGCAGGCCAACACCAGCTCCAAGATACCTTGAACTTCTCAGCCAGCTAGGCTGGGATCAAGCACATCTCACATGGTGAGTGGACCAGCACCAGCTTTGGGACATCCCAGAAACCACAGCCAGCCATGTCAGGAACTGGCCCCATAGCAGGATGACACTAGGTCTGGAAACCCTGAGGCCTGAAACACCTACCGCAGAACTACCTCTTCAAGCCAGTGAACCAGCAATAGCCCAGAAGCCCCCAGGTTTCCAGAGACAGCCACCTTGTGACCTGGCCACTCCAACCAGTGGCCAGCAGTCTCCACACAAGGCAGGGTCTGGCAAGCAACCGGACCAGGGACCATAAACGCCTTCCAGACCAATGACAGCAGTTGGTCTGCCACAAAAGAAGGACCCATGCAACCCACATATGGGGCACCACTAGAGCATTTAGATTTGGTGACCAGAGAGGTGTGTGCTGTTGTGTTGCATAGGATGTCTCATACAAAGGGTCACTTCTCCAAGGTTGGGAAATGTAAACAACCTACCAGATACATAGAAATCAAACCAGCAAATTAGGAAAAATGAGGTGACAGAGGAACATGTTCTCAACAAAAGCACAAGATAAAATTCCAGAAGAAAAACTACTCTAAGTGGAGATAGGTAATCCCAAAGACGAGTTCAAGGTAACCATTGTAGAAATGATCAAAGAACTTGGAAGAATGGATGAACAGAGGGATAAGTTAGAGTTTTTAATGAAGAGATAGAGAATAGAAAGAAGAACTAAAACGAGATGAAGAATACAGTAAGTGAAAAAATACACTAGAAGGAACCAACTGTAGATTAGATGATACAGAGGAACAGATCAGCAAGCTGGAAGACATAGTAGTGGAACTCACTGAAGCTGAACAGAAGAAAAGGGAATAAAAAGAAATGAGGGCAGTTTAAGAGACATCTGGGACAACATAAAGCATACTGACATTTGCTTATATGGGTCCCAGAAGAAGAAAGAGAGAAAGCTGCTGAGAACATATTTGAAGACATAATAGCTGAAAACTTCCCTAACCTTGGAAATGAAACAGACATCAAGGTGCAGGAATCACAGAGAGTCCCAAACAGAATCAACCCAAAGAGGAGCTAAAAAAGACACATTGCAATTAAAATGGCCAAAATTAAAGATAAAGAGAGAATATTAAAAGCAGCAAGGGAAAACCCACAAGTTAAATACAGGGAGCTCCCGTAAGGCTACCAGCTGACTTTTCAGCAGAATCTCTGCAGGTCAGAAGGAAGTAGCATGATGTATTTTAAGGGATGAAAGGGAAAAACCTACAACCAAGACTACTCTACCTGTCAAGGTTTTCATTCAGTTTTGATGGAGAGATTAAAAGGTTTACAGACAAGCAAAAGCTAAAAGAGTTCATCACCACCAAACCAGCTTTATAATATTAAAGGGATTTCTCTAAGCAAAATAGAAAAGGCCAAAACTAGAAACATGAAAATTATGAATGGAAAAAAAGGTATCTATATAGTAAAGGTGGTAAATCAATGATGTACAAAGGTAGTGGGAAGGTTAAAAGACAAAAGTAGTCAAATCATCTATATTTGCAATAAGTAGTTAAGGATACACACACAAAACAGATGTAAAATATGATGACGAAACACTAATCATGGGAGAGGGAAGGAAAATGCAAGCCTGTTAAAATGCTATTTAATTCAGAGATCAGCAACTTGAAATAATCATACATATATAAAATTCATGGCAACCACAAACAAAATATCTAAAATAGACACACAGAAAGAAAGGAATCCAAACATAGCAATAAAGATATTCAAACAAATCACAAGAGAAGAGGACAAAAGAAGAAAGGATCAAATAAAAACTGCAAAAGCAACCCCCAAACAATTAACAAAATGGCAATAAGTACAAACCTATCAATAATTACTTTAAATGTAAATGGACTAAATGCTCCAACCAAAAGACATAGAGAGGCAGAATGGATACAAACAAGACCCATATATATGCTACCTACAAGAGACTCACTTCAAATCTAAAGATGCACACAGACTGAAAGAGAGGGCATGGAAAAAGTACTCTATGCAAATGGAAATCAAAATAACGTCAGAATAGCAATACTTATATCAGACAAAATAGACTTTTTGTTTGGGAGATTTATTTTCATTTCATTTTGTGTAACTGCAATTGATTTGTTGCAGAAATTTGTACCTGGCATTTCATACTCCATAGAGTAGCACTTGAACTATTATCTGGCCTCTTTCATTGCTTTCCATTATCACCATCTGACTTTATAAAAGGAAATTTCCTTTTCATACAGTGTTAGTGGTGATATAAAATTGATACAACCTCTTTGCAGATCAATTTGTTCATTCTATTAATTTTTTTAAAAAGTACTCTTTAATTAAGCAATTTCACTTCTAGAAACTGATAACTGTACAAAGTTGAATGGACAAGGATAATCAAAGCTGCATTGTTTATAAACTGAAAAAATGGCAACAACTTAAAAATGTCTATAGGATGGACCACATCAATCATGATGCATCTAGCTGATAGAATTCTCTGCAGCCATTAAAAAGAATGAGGTAGAGTTTCTTTACTGCCACAGAAAGGCCTTCAAGGAATAAAAAGTGAAAAGAGAAAGGTTGCATAATCATAATGACAATAATAGTAATTATTATTATTACAAACACTTGAAAAGTGTGTACTATATTCTAAGCATTTAACTTTATTATTATTTTTTTACATCTTTATTGGAGTATAATTGCTTTACAATGGTGTGTTAGTCTCTGCTTTATAACAAAGTGAATCAGTTATACATATACATATGTTCCCATATCTCTTCCCTCTTGCATCTCCCTCCCTCCCACCCTCCCTATCCCACCCCTCTAGTTGGTCACAAAGCACGGAGCTGATCTCCCCGTGCTATGTGGCTGCTTCCCACTAGCTATCTATTTTATGTTTGGTTGTGTATATATGTCCACGCCAATCTCTCACTTTGTCACAGCTTACCCTTCCCCCTCCCCATATCCTCAAGTCCATTCTCTAGTAGGTCTGGGTCTCTATTCCATCTTAACACTAGGTTCTTCATGACATTTATTTTTTCTTAAATTCCATATATATGTTAGAATTTGGTATATGTTTTTCTCTTTCTGACTTACTTCACTCTGTATGAGAGACTCTAGGTCCATCCACCTCATCAAAAATAGATAAGTTTCGTTTCCTTTTATGGCTGAGTAATATTCCATTGTATATATGTTCCACATCTTCTTTATCCATTCATCCAGTGAGGGACACTTAGGTTGTTTCCACCTCCGGGCTATTGTAAATAGAGCTACCAATGAACATGACCCTTTTTGAATTATGGTTTTCTCAGGGTATGTGCCCAGTAGTGGGATTGCTAGGTCATATGGTAGATCTATTTGTAGTTTTTAAAAGAACCTCCATACTGTTCTCCATAGTGGCTGTACCAATTCACATTCCCACCAGGAGTGCAAGAGTGTTCCCTTTTCTCCACACCCTCTCCAGCATTTATTGTTTCTAGATTTCTGGATGATGGCCATTCTGACTGGTGTGAGAGGATATCTCATTGTAGTTTTGACTTGTATTTCTCTAATGATTAATGAGGTTGAGCATCCTTTCATGTGTTTGTTGGCAGTCTGTATATCTTCTTTGGAGAAATGTCTATTTAGGTCTTCTGCCCATATTTGGATTGGGTTGTTTGTTTTTTTGCTATTGAGCTGCATGAGCTGCTTGTAAATTTTGGAGATTAATCCTTTGTCAGTTGCTTCATTTGCAAATATTTTCTCCCATTCTGAGGGTTGTCTTTTGCTCTTTTTTATGGTTTCTTTACCGTGCAAAACCTTTGAAGTTTCATTAGGTCCCATTTGTATATATTTGTTTTTATTTCCATTTCTCTAGGAGGTGTGTCCAAAAGGATCTTGCTGTGATTTATGTCATAGAGTGTTCTGCCTATGATTTCCTCTACGAGTTTGATAGTTTCTGGCCTGATATTTAGGTCTTTAATCCATTTTGAGCTTATTTTAGTGTATGGTGTTAGGGGGTGATCTAATCTCATACTTTTACATGTACCTGTCCAGTTTGCCCAGCCCCAATTATTGAAGAGGCTGTCCTTTCTCCACTGTACATTCCTGCCTCCTTTATCAAAGATAAGGTGACCATATGTGCATGCGTTTATCTCTGGGCTTTCTATGCTGTTCCATTGATCTATCTTTCTGTTTTTGTGCCAGTACCATACTGTCTTGATTACTGTAGCTTTGTAGTATAGTCTGAAGTCAGGGAGCCTGATTCCTCCAGCTCAGTTTTTCATTCTCAAGGTTGTTTTGGCTATTCGGGGTCTTTTGTGTTTCCATACAAATTGTGAAGTATTTTCTTCTAGTTCTGTGAAAAATGCCATTGGTATTTTGATACGGATTGCATTGAATCTGTAGATTGCTTTGGGTAGTAGAGTCATTTTCACAATGTTGATTCTTCCAATCCAAGAACATTGTATATCTCTTCATCTATTTGTATCTTCTTTAATTTCTTTCATCAGTGTCTTATAATTTTCTGCATAAAGGTCTTTTGTCTCCTTAGGTAGGTTTATTCCTAGATTTTTTTCCTCTTTGTTGCAATGGTAAATGGGAGTGTTTTCTTAATTTTACTTTCAGATTTTTCATCATTAGTGCATAGGAATGCCAGAGATTTCTGTGCATTAATTTTGTATCCTGCTACTTTACCAAACTCATTGTTTAGCTCTAGTAGTTTTCTGGTAGAATCTTTAGGATTCTCTATGTAGAGTATCATATCATCTGCAAACAGTGACAGCTTTACTTCTTCTTTTCCAATTTGGATTCCTTTTATTTCCTTTTCTCCTCTGATTGCTGTGGCTAAAACTTCCAAAACTATGTTGAATAATAGTGGTGAGAGTGGGCAACCTTGTCTTGTTCCTGATCTTAGTGGAAATGCTTTCAGTTTTTCACCATTGAGGACAATGTGGGCTGTGGGTTTGTCATATATGGCCTTTATTATGTTGAGAAAAGTTCCCTCTGTATCTACTTTCTTCAGGGTTTTTATCATAAATGGGCGTGGAATTTCGTCGAAAGCTTTTTCTGCATCTATTGAGATGATCATATGATTTTTCTCCCTCAGTTTGTTAATATGGTGTATCACGTTGACTGATTTGCATATATTGAAGAATCCTTGCATTCCTGGAATAAACCCCACTTGATCATGGTGTATGATCCTTTTAATGTGCTGTTGGATTCTGTTTGCTAGTATTTTGTTGAGGATTTTTGCATCTACGTTCATCAGTGATATTGGCCTGTAGTTTTCTTTCTTTGCAACATCCTTGTCTGGTTTTGGGACCAGGGTGATGGTGGCCTGTTAGAATGAGTTTGGGAGTTTCTTCCCTGTGATATATTTTGGAAGAATTTGAGAAGGATAGGTGTTAGCTCTTCTCTAAATGTTTGATAGAATTCGTCTGTGAAGCCACCTGGTCCTGGGCTTTTGTTTGTTGGAAGATTTTAATCACAGTTTCAATTTCCATGCTTGTGATTGGTCTGTTCATATTTTCTATTTCTTCCTGAATCAGTCTTGGCAGGTTGTGCATTTCTAAGAATTTGTCCATTTCTCCCAGGTTGTCCATTTTATTGGCATAGAGTTGCTTTTAGTAATCTCTCATGATCTTTTGAATTTCTGCAGTGTCAGTTGTTACTTCTCCTTTTTCATTTCTAATTCTATTGATCTGAGTCTTCTCCCTTCTTTTCTTGATGAGTCTGGCTAATGGTTTATCAATTTTGTTTATCTTCTCAAACAACCAGCTATTAGTTTTTATTAATCTTTGCTATGGTTTCCTTCATTTCTTTTTCATTTATTTCTGATCTGATATTTATGATTTCTTTCCTTCTGCTCACTTTGGGTTTTTTTTTGTTCTTCTTTCTCTAATTGCTTTAGGTGCAAGCTTCAGTTGTTTATTTGAGATGTTTCTTGTTTCTTAAGCTAGTATTGTATTGCTATAAACTTCCCTCTTAGAACTGCTTTTGCTGCATCCCATAGGTTTTGGGTCGTTTTTTCTCCATTGTCATTTCTTTCTAGGTATTTTTTTTATTTCCTCTTTGATTTCTTCAGTGATCACTTCGTTATTAAGTAGTGTATTGTTTAGCCTCCTTGTGTTTGTATTTTTTACAGATCTTTTCCTGTAATTGATATCTGGTTTCATAGCATTGTTGTCAGAAAAGATACTTGATACAATTTCAACTTTCTTAAATTTACCAAGGCTTGATTTGTGACCCAGGATATCCTCTATCCTGGAGAATGTTCCATGAGCACTTGAGAAAAATGTGTACTCTGTTGTTTTTGGATGGAATGTCCTATAAATATCAATTAAGTCCATCTTGTTTAATGTATCATTTCAAGCTTGTGTTTCCTTATTTATTTTCATTTTGGATGATCTGTCCACTTTGGTGAAAGTGGGGTGTTAAAGTCCCCTACTATGAATGTGTTACTGTCAATTTCCCCTTTTATGGCTGTTAGTATTTGCCTTATGTATTGAGGTGCTTCTATGTTGGGTGCATAAATATTTACAACTGTTATATCTTCTCCTTGGATCGATCCCTTGATCATTATATAGTGTCCTTCTTTGTCTCTTCTAATAGTCTTTATTTTAAAGTCTATTTTGTCTGATATGAGAATTGCTACTCCAGCTTTCTTTTGGTTTCCATTTGCATGGCATATCTTTTTCCATCCCCTCACTTTCAGTCTGTATGTGTCTCTGGGTCTGAAGTGGGTCTCTTGTAGACAGAATATATATGGCTCTTGTTTCTGTATCCATTCAGCCAGTCTGTGTCTCTTGGAGGGAACATTTAATCCTTTTACATTTAAGGTATTTATCGATATGTATGTTCCTATTCCCATTTTCTTAATTGTTTGGGGTTTGTTATTATAGGTCTTTTCCTTCTCTTGTGTTTCTTGCCTAGAGAAGATCCTTTATTATTTGTTGTAAAGCTGGTTTGGTGGTGCTGAACTCTCTCAGCTTTTGCTTGTCTGTAAAGGTTTTAATTTCTCCATCAAATCTGAATGAGATCCTGCTGCATCGAGTAATCTTGGTTGTAGGTGTTTCTCCTTCATCACTGGAAATATGTCCTGCCAGTCCCTTCTGGCTTGCAGAGTTTCTGCTGAAAGATCAGCTGTTAACTTTATGGGGATTCCCTTGTGTGTTATTTGTTGTTTTTCCCTTGCTGCTTTTAGTATGTTTTCTTTGTATTTAATTTTTGACAGTTTGATTAACATGTGTCTTGGCGTGTTTCTCCTTGGATTTATGCTGTATGGAACTCTCTGTGCTTTCTGGACTTGATTAACTATTTCCTTTTCCATATTAGGGAAGTTTTCAACTGTAATTGCTTCAAATATTTTCTCAGTCCCTTTCTTTTTCTCTTCTTCTTCTGGAACCCCTAAATTCTGATGTTGGTGTATTTAATGTTGTCCCAGATATCTTTGAGACTGTCCTCAGTTCTTTTCAATTCTTTTTTCTTTATTCTGCTCTGAAGTAGTTATTTCCATTATTTTATCTTCCAGGTTACTTATCCATTCTTCTGTCTCAGTTATTCTGCTATTGATCACTTCTAGAGTATTTTTAATTTCATTTAATGTCTTGTTCACCATTGCTTGTTTCACCTTTAGTTCTTCTAGGTCCTTGTTAAATGTTTCTTGCATTTTCTCTATTCTAGTTCCAAGATTTTGGATCATCTTTACTATCATTATTCTGAATTTTTTTTCAGGTTGACTGCCTATTTCCTCTTCATTTGTTAGGTCTGGTGGGTTTTTATCTTGCTCCTTCATCTGCTGTGTGTTTTTCTGTCTTCTCTTTTTGCTTATGTTACTGTGTTTGGGGTCTCCTTTTTGCAGGCTGCAGGTTCGTAGTTCCCGTTGTTTTTGGTGTCTGTCCTCAGTGGCTAAATTTGGTTCAGTGGGTTGTGTAGACTTCCTGGTGGAGGGCATTAGTGCCTGTGTTCTGGTGGATGAGGCTGGATCTTTTCTTTCTGGTGGGCATGTCCAAGTCTGGTAGTGTGTTTTGGGGTGTCTGTGTACTTATTATGATTTTAGGCAGCCTCTCTGCTACTGGGTGGTGTTGTGTTCCTGTCTTGCTAGTTGTTTGGCATAGAGTGTGCAGCACTGTAGCTTGCTAGTCGTTGAGTGAATCTCGGTGTTGGTGTTGAGATGGAGATTTCTGGGAGATTCTCGCTGTTTGATATTATGTGGAGCTGGGAGGTCTCTTGTGGACCAGTGTCCTGAAGTTGGCTCTCCCACCTCAGAGGCACAGCACTGACTGCTGGCTGCAGCATCAAGAGCCTTTCATCCACATGGCTCAGAACACAAGAGAGAAAAATTAGAAAGGAAGAAAGAAAGAAAGAAAGAAAGAAAGAGGATAAAATAAAATAAAGTTATTAAAATAAAAAAATACATATTAAGAAAAAAAATTTTAAGTTAAAAAAAAACAAAAATGGACAGATAGAACCCTAGGACAAATGGTGAAAGCAAAGCTATACAGACAACATCTCACAGAGAAGCATACACATACACACTCACAAAAAGAGGAAAGGGGAAAAATAATAAATCTTGCTCTCAAAGTTCACCTCCTCAATTTGGGATGATTCGTTGTCTATTCAGGTATTCCACACATGCAGGGTACATCAAGTTGATTGCAAAGATTTAATCTGCTGCTCCTGTGGCTGCTGGGAGAGATTTCCCTTTTTCTTCTTTGTTTGCTCAGCTCCCAGGTTTCAGCTTTGGATTTGGGCCCGGCTCTGCATGTAGGTCTCTGGAGGGCGTCTGGTCTTCACAAAGACAGGACGGGGTTAAGGGAGCAGCTGACTCGGGGGCTCCAGCTCACTCAGGCCATGGGAAGGAGGGGTATGGAGTGCAAGTCGAGCCTGCAGCAGCCGAGGCCGTTGGGACGTTGCACCAGCCTGAGGCACGCCGTGTGTTCTCCCTGGGAAGTTGTCCCTGGATCCCTGGACCCTGGCAGTGGCAGGCTGCACAGGCACCCTGGAAGGGAGGTGTGAACAGTGACCTGTGCTTGCACACAGAAATATTGGTGGCCTTAGCAGCAGCCTTATCATCTCATGCTCGTCTCTGGGGTCCGTGCTGTTAGCTGCAGCTAGCGCCTGTCTCTGGAGCTCCTTTAACCAGCGCTCTTAATCCCCTATCCTCACGCACCAGGAAACAAAGAGGGAAGAAATAGTCTCTTGCCTCTTCGGCAGGTCCAGACTTTTCCCCGGACTGCCTCCCAGCTAGCCGTGGTGCACTAACGCCCTGCAGGCTGTGTTCACACCGCCAACCCCAGTCCTCTCCCTGAGCTCCGACCGAAGCCAGAGCCTCAGCTCCCAGCCCTGCCTGCCCCGGCGGGTGAGCCGCCAAGCCTCTCGGGATGGTGAGTGCCAGTTGGCACCGATCCTCTGTGTGGGAATTTCTCTGCTTTGTCCTCCGCACCCCTGTTGCTGTGCTGTCTTCCACAGCCCCAAAGCTTCTCCCTCTGCCACCGCAGTCTCCACCCACGAAGGGGCTTCTTAGTGTGTGTAATCCTTTCCTCCTTCACAGCTCCCTCCCACTGGTGCAGGTCCCATTCCTATTCTTTTGTCTCTGTTTACTCTTTTTTCTTTTCTCCTACACAGGTACGTGGGGAGTTTCTTGCCTTTTGCGGGGTCTGAGTTCTTCTGCCAGCATTCAGTGGGTGTTCTGTAAAAGTTTTTCCATGTGTAGATGTATTTCTGATGTATCTGTGGGGAGGAAGGTGATCTTCACGTCTTACTCTTCCGCTATCTTCCCACTCTCCAACAAAACAGACTTTAAAACAAAGACTGTAACAACAGACAAAGACAAAGGACCTTACACAATGATCAAGGTATCAATTCAATAAGAAGATATAACAATTGTAAATATACATGCACCCAACATAGAAGTGCCTAAATATATACATAAAGTGAACATTAACAGACAGAAAAGGAGAAATTAGCAGTAACACAATAATAGTAGGGGTATTTAATACCCCACATACATCAATGGAGAGATCATTCAGAAAGAAAATCAATAAGGAAACTCTGGCCTTAAATGACACATTAGACCAAATGGAATATATATATAAGATTATATATGTACAAGATTTCATCAAAATGCAGCAGAATGCACATTGTTTTCGAGTGCATATGGAACATTCTCCAGGATAGCTCATGTGCTAGGCCACAAAACAAGTCTCAGTAAATTTATGGAAATTGAAATCACATCAAGCATATTTTCTGGCCACAGTGCTCTGAGACTAGATATCAACTACAAGAAAAAAACTGCAAAAAAACACGTAGAAGCTAAACAATATGCTACTAATTAATCAATGGATCACTGAAGAAATCAGTGAAGAATTTTAAAAATACCCAGGGAAAAATGAAATAGAAAACGTGATGATACAAAAATCAACGGGACACAACAAAAGCAGCTCTAAAAGGGAAATTTACAGCAATACAAGCCTACCTCAGGTAACAAGAAAAATCTCAAATAAACAACCTAACTTTACCCCTAAATGAACTAGAAAAAGAACAAACAAAACCCAAAGTAATTAGAAGGAAAACAAATAATAAAGATCAGAGCATAAATAGAGGCTAAAAAATAGAAAAGATCAATAAAACTAAGAACTTGTTCTTTAAAAAGGTAAACAAAATTGATAAAACTTTAGACAGACTCATTGAGAAAAAAAGACAGGGCCCACATTAATAAAATCAGAAATGAAAAAGTTATAACTGACACAACAAAAAAACACTTGTAAGAGGTTACTACAAACAGTTATATGCCAATAAAATGGACAACTTGGAATAAACAGAAACATTTCTAGAAAAGTACACTCTCTGAAGACTGAACCAGGAAGAAATAGAAAATATGAACATGCAAGTTATGAGTAATTAAATTGCACCAGTAATCAAAAAACTCCCAACAAACAAGTCCATGACTAGATGGCTACACAGGTGAATTTTACCAACTATTTAGAGAAGAGCTAAAACCTACTCTTATCGAACTATTCTAAAAATTGAAGACGAAATAATGCTTCTGGCATCACCCTGATAACAAAACCAGTGAAAGATATCAAAAAAAAATTACGGGCTAATATCACCGATGAACATAGATGCAAAAATCCTCAACAAAATATTAACAAAATGAATCCAATAATACTTTAAAATGTTCATAACATCATGACCAAGTGGGATTTATCCCAGGGATGCAAGCATGGTTCAATACCTGCAAATCAATCAATGTGATGCACCATTTTAACAAACTGAAGAATAAAAATCTCATGATCATCTCTACAGACTCAGAAAACGGTTTTGACAAAATTCCACATTGTTTATGATAAAAACTCTCCACAAAGTGGGTATAGAGGGAAAAAAATCAACATAGTAAAGGTTATATATGATAAGGCCACAGCTAACATTATACTCTATGGTGAATAGCTGAAAATATTTCCTGTAAGATCAGCAACAAGACAAGTATGCCCACTCACACAACTTCTAGTCAACATAGTATTGGAAGTCCTAAATACAGCAATCAGAAAAGAAAAATACATACATAGTTTTTCATATTCTTTTCCATTATGATGTATTACAGGACAGTGAATACAGTAAGTCCCCTACATACAAGAGTTCCATTACGAGAGCATTTTTGTAAGTCCAATTTGTTCTTAAGTCCAAAAAAGTTAGCCTAGTTACCCAACTAACATGATCAGCTCTATAGTACCGTACTGTAATAGGTTTATAATATTTATCACCCAAATTATACATAAGAAACACAAAAAATAAAACATTTAAAATCTTACAGTACAGTACCTTGTAAAGTACAGTAGTACAGTACAACAGCTGGCATACAGGGGCTGGCATCAAGTGAACAGGATGCCAGGAAGTGTTAATGACTGGAGGATGGAGAGGAAGTGGGAGAGGAAGAGCTGAAAGGTCCTCAGCAATAGGAGATGGAGGGCAAGCTGCAATTTCACTCATGCCTGAAGCTGATGGAACGCACATTTGCCTCTTTGAAAGTTCACAACTTGAAGGTTTGTATGTAGGGGACTTACTGTAGTTTCTTGTGCTATACAGTAAGACCTTGTTGTTTATCTATTTCATATATTGTAGTTTGTATCTGCTAATCTCAAATTCCTTATTTGTCCCTCCCCACCCCCTTTCCCCTTTGGTAACCATAAGTTTGTTTTCCGCAAATGTGAGTCTGTTTCTGTTTTGTAAATAAGTTCATTTGTGTCATATTTTAGATTCCTCATATAAGTAATATCATACAGTATTTGTCTTTCTCTGTCTGACTTACTTCACTCAGTACAATAATCTCTAGTTTCATCCATGTTGCTGCAAATGGCATTATTTCATTCTTTTCTGAGGCTGAGTAGTATTCCATTGTGTATATATACCACATCTTCTTTAACCCTTCATCTGTCAATGGACATTCAGGTTGCTTCAATGTCTTGGCTATTGTAAATAGTGCTGCTATGAACATTAGTGTGCATGTATCTTTTTGACTTATAGTTTTGTCCAAGTATATGCCCAGGAGTGGGATGGCTGGGTCATACAGCAACTCTATTTTTAGTTTTTTGAGGAACCTCCACACTGTTTTCCATAGTGGTTGTACCAATTTACATGCCCACCAACAGTGTTGTAGGTTTACCTATTCACACCCTCTCCAGCATTTGTTATTGTAGAACTTTTAATGATGGCCATTCTGGCTGGTGTGAGGTGGTGCCTCATTGAAGATTGATTTGCATTTCTCTAATAATTAACAATGTTGAGGCTCTTTTCATGTACTTATTGGCCATCTGTATGTCTTCTTTGGAGAAATGTCTATTTAAGTCTTCTGCCCATAACTTATTTTATACCTATAAGTTTATACTTCTTACTCCTTACCTCTGAATTGACCCTCCCCCTTTGCTCTCTCCACTGGTAACGACTAGTTTGTTCTCTGAGTCATGTCATCTGTAAATAGTGACAGTTTTACTCCTTCCTTTTCAATTTGGATTCCTCTAATTTATTTTTCTTCTCTGATAAATCATACCAATATTTTCTTAGGTCAGTCTCCCAAGGCAATAGAAATAAAAGCAAAAATAAACAAATGGGACCTAATCAAATATAAAAGCTTTTGCACAGCAAAGGAAACATAAATAAGACAAAAATACAACCTATGGACTGGGAAAAAATATTTGCAAACAATAAGACCATAGGTTGTCAATTACTAACACCCACGCTGGAGAAGGGTATGATGTTTCCTAAAAAGTCTAAAAACTAGAGCTATGGGGACTTGCCTTGTGGCGCAGTGGTTAAGAATCCAACTGCCAATGCAGAGGACACGGGTTCGAGCCCTGGTCCAGAAAGATAACACATGCTGCGGAGCAACTAAGTCCGTGCAGCACAACTACTGAGCCTGTGCTCTAGAGCCTGTGAGCCACAAGTACTGAAGCCTGATGCCTAGAGCCCATGCTCTGCAAGGAGAGAAGCCACTGCAATGAGAAGCCCATGCACTTCAACGAAGAGTAGCCCCAAATTGCTGCAACTACAGAAAGCCCACGTGAAATAACAAAGACCCAACACAGGAAAAAAAATTTAATTAATTAAAAAATATAGAGCTACAGAGCATACGGCATTTCCACTCCTGGGTGTAAATCTTGGGATAACCATAAATCCATAGGATACAGGCACTTCAACTATTAGTGCAGCCCTTTTGCAGGAGCCTCGACTTGGAAACAATATAAATGTCCTTGGAAGGAAAAAATGGATAAAGAAGATATGGTACTTATGTACGATGGAATATTACTCAGCCATGAAATCAATGAATTAAGGCCAGTTGCAGCAACTCAGGTGGACTTAGGTACGATCATTCTAAGTGACATAGGTCAGACACAAAAAGACACTTAGCATAAGGTATCACTTTTAGGTGGAATCTAAAAATGGCTACACATGAACTAAATTACAAAACAGTCACACATTTAGAAAACAAACTTATGGGTGCTAAAGGGGAAAGGTGGGGTGGGGTGAGGCATAAACCAGAGGGTTGAAATTAGCACAGATGGGGTTCCAAAGACCAAATAGGTAATCGACAAGACCTACTCTATAGCTCAAAGAACTGGACTGGGCACACTCTAGTCACCATAAAAGAATATATACGACTGGTAAGAATCTGAAAAAGAATTTATGGATGTCTCTCTGTAAGTGAATCAAGTGGATGTGCAGCAGCAAGAAAGACAGCATTGAAAATCAGCTATACCCAATTATAAAAATAAATTACAAAAAAAAACCACAGGGAGAAACTGTTACAAAATTCGTTCAGGGGCTGTGATGAAACCGGCATTGACTCCATCTAGATCCACAGCTAAACGGGACAAGAGCAGAGGGCTCAATCTCTGTCTTTACGTTTACAGTCTAACGCGAGCTCAAGTCATTTTACCTCTGTTCATACACTGCTGATTATTTTCAACAAATCACAAAGATATCAGTGTTTTATATTTACTCTTTGGTGCTTCAGCTGGAGTAGCAGGCAGCACCTTGAGTATATTAACCCTGGCTGAGTTATGCTAACCTGGAGCACTACTTGGGGATGCCCAAGTCTTTAACGTAGTCATAACAGTCCCTGAACTTGTAATAATTTTCTTTATAGTTGTACCCATTATGATTGCAGGGTTCAGAAACTGACTTGGGCCACTAATAACTGGGGCACCTGAGGTAGCATTTCCCCAAAGAAATCATGTAAACTTCTGACTACTTCCCCCATCGTTCTTACTCCTACTCATATCACCAATAGTAGAAGCTGGTTCTGGTACAAGTGGAACTGTATATTCAGCTCTAGCCTGCAATCTGGCCCACACAGGAGCCTCTGTCGACCGAACCATTTCCTCCTTACATTTAGCAAGTGTCTCTTCAATTCTTCATGCTATTTCTTGTATTACTATAGTCTTTAATCCAAAACCAGCAGTCATATCCCAATACCAAACACCATTATTTGTTTATTCTTCCCTAACTATAGCCATATTACTATAATTACCACTCTCAGTCCGAGCAGCCAGAATTGCCACACTGTTAAGAGATAGAAATCTCAACACTACATTCTTTGACCCTGCAGGAGGAAACTGAATCCTATACCAACACCAATTTTGATTGTTTGGTCACCCTGAAGTGTGTATTCATGTCCTACCAGGGTTTGATATAATTTCACATAACATTACATACTATTTAGGACAAAAACTGCCTTTCAGCTATTTGGAATATTATGAATCATGTCCACTGGCTTTTTATGATTTCTCTTGTGGGTCCATCTTATATTTACCATAAGGATAGCTGTCGATTCAGTAGCATACTTTGCATCAGATACCATAATTACTTCTATCCCTACAGGAATAAAAGTATCTAGCCGATTAGCAACTCTTTATTTAATTTTTTTTTTTGGCTGCGTTGGGTCTTCATTGCTGCACACCGGCTTTCTCTGGTTGCCATGAGTGGGAGCTACTCTTCGTTGCCATGCGCGGGCTTCTCATGGTGATGGCTTCTCTTGCTGCAGAGCACAGGCTCTAGTCGTGTGGGCTTCAGTAGTTGTGGCTCACGGGCTCTAGATGGCAGGCTCAGTAGTTGTGGTTCATGGGCTTTTTGCTCCGCAGCATGTGGAATCGTCCTGGACCGGGGACCAAACCCGTTTCACCTGTATTGGCAGGCCAATTCTTTACAACTGCATCACCAAGAAAGTCCCTGATTAGCAACTCTTCACGGAGGTAATATTATATGAGATCCCACTCTATTATGAGTTTAGGCTTTATTTTCCTTTTTACAGTAGGTGGTTTGACAGGAATCATCTTAGCCAACTCATCCTCGGACATTGTCCTCCAGGATACATACTATGTAGTAGCACATTTCCATGACCTAGTGTCCATGGGAGCAGTCTTCACTATGATAGGAGGCTTCCTACACTGATTCCCACTATTCCCAGGTTACACAGTTAACTCAGCAGTAGCAAAACTCACTTCACAGGTATATTTGTAGTAGTAAATATAACTTCCTGCAGCACTTTCTTGGCCTCTCAGGGAGGTTACTACGTTACCCTGAGGCACACACAACATGAAATATGTTGTCTTTAGGCTCATTCATCTCAGTAGCAGCAGTAATGCTAATAATCTTCATACTGTGAAAAACATTTGTGTCCAAACGAGAAGTCTCAGCAGTGGAAACTGCTCCTCCTAACCTAGAATGGTTGCACGGATGCCCTCCACCATATCCTATATCTGAAGATCCTACCTATGTAAATGTAACATAAGGGAGGACTCAAGTCCTTTTCAAGCAGTTTGTAGCCAACAGCATAACAAATATGTCTTTCTCAATAAATGAGATAAAAAATGTAAACTTCTCAAAGTTAAATTATAGGCTAAAAGTGGGTATATCACGAAGGCATATCAATTTCATCTAGCCTCTCAAGATACAACATCACCGATTATGGAAGAATTTTTACATTTTCATCATACACATTAATAGTGATTTTTAAAAGAAGTTCTCTAGTCCTCTATATTATTTCACTAATATTGTTAACTAAACTAACTCATATATGTACAATAGATGCACAGGTAGAGGAAATTTGAACATTTTACCAACCATTTTTGCAAGCTTAGCTGCTCTATCATCATTGTGAATCCTTTACATGATACATGAAATCAATAACTCTTCCCAAACCATAAAAACTATGGGTCAGTCATGATACTGATGCTACAAATAAACAGATTATGAAGATTTAAATGTTGACTGCTCTGTAATCCCCACATCAGAGCTAAAACCAGGAGAATAATGATTAATAGAAGTCAACAACCTAGCAGTATAGAGATAGTCATTGAATATTAGTTTCATCTGAAATTGTTGTACACTCCTAAGCTGTTCCTTCTCAGGCCTGAAAAGACCTGCTCTCCCAGGACGACTAAATTAAAGAACCTTAATACGGACAGGGCCAGGCCTATGTTGTGGACAATGATCAGTAGAGGCCATTTTCCTGAGTTCAAAGACAGGACAGAGGGATATGGCTGAGATATGGGGTGAATCTGGAGCCCATGGGGATGCACTCTCCAAGCTCCAGGATTGGAATGGGGCTTCTGGGGTCCCAAGCCACCCACCACGCCCTTCCGAGCAGGATCTTGGCAACATTCCCTGTCAGTGATGAGGCAGCCCTAGCACTTGTCACGCCCCAATGTTGTGTCCTATCTGGGCCCCATGCTCTTGGGACCACACCCACACTCTGCAGGTCCATGCTGCAGGGTCCTTCATGCCTCAGGAGTAGAGACCCCTCAGCAAGCAGTTTCCTCCCCAACCAGCAGGAGGAGGGGAGGAGAGCAGGGGCACCAGGGGAATCTCACTCAGACAACAACACCCCAGGGGTGCCAGCGGGGTCAGTGATGATGCAGATGAGGCACAGACCAAGAGATGGAACCAGAGGACCCAAAAGGCAGCTGGTCAGGTCCTGGCTCATCTGCACCGTGGACACCTTTGTCTCTCATACACCCCCTTCCTCATACAGCCTCTCCTTAAATGCAGATTCTTCAGAGGCAAACAGGCAGAGCTTCAGACTGAAAGTCACCTCTTCCAAAGTGACCTGTCAACAAACACTGCAGGATTCCATTCCAGTGGGCACCCTGGAGTCGACAACCCAGGGACTGCAGTGGATATCGGTGCCAGGGGCAGTGGGAGGGAATGGGGAGTGAGACTTTCATGGTTGTGGAATCTTGGTTTTGCAAGTTGAAAAGTTCTAGGGATGGTGGTGATGGCTCCACAAGAAGGTGAATATATCTGATGCCTCAGAAACGTGCACTTAAAATCGTGATGATGGTAAAGGGTATGTGACGTGTGTTTTATTTCACTTAAAATAAATTCTTAAAATAATGTCTTGTTAATTGAGATTCCATTTCGACTCCCCTTCATCACAAATGTCGGAGGCCCAGACACAGTCCCCTACCTTAGGGCCCATCATGGTACCCTCACATGGCACATGGGAGACCATTCTTAGGGGGGCCTAGTCTGTGCTCACCTGACCTCTGTCTAGGGGGACCCAGGCAGTGGTGACCCCCATAGATAAGACATATGATATGATTTGATATTAATATGATCCCACCAAGCATTGTCACTCACCAGAACACAGAGCAGCAACCCACTCAAACATGCCTGACCTCACGTGAATGTGAGAAGATTAAGAGAAGAAAAGGTAGCACAGGTTAATCAGGGCAACACCCTTAATGCAGAGGTTGGAAATCTCAAAGGGGAAAAGACACACTGCAGGCAAAGAGCACATGTGGGGTCTCCCGGTACATGTGATCCGGACCCATGCAGATGTGGTGAGACCCACACAGTCCCCACACACTTTACCTGGGGCCACACGTCCACACTCACCACGGTGAACCCACCTCTCCAGACCCTGCACCTAAAGTCACATGTTCTCTCTCAACAGGTGGCCCCTCCTACCCAGACCCATCCACCTGAGTCACATGTCCACAGTCCCAGGGTGAACCGCCCTCCCCAGACTCCCCCAACTGGGGTCACACATGCACAGTCTCCAGGGTGACCTCACCTCCCCAGACCCTTCAACTGGGGTGACATGTCCCCTTGGTCAGGACACCATGGCTCCGCTGGTGGCTTCCGTAATGTGGAAACAAATTGTGTTCCTGGGGCCTCCTGGGATGGGAAAAAGTGGCAGGTGGGTCTCCTCTCCCCACACTTGTACCAGAGAAGTCCTCCTCTTTTCAGTTTGATTCTGTTGATTTTGTCTGTTTTTAAAGCTTTCAT
The DNA here is from genome assembly GCF_964165515.1 of Mesoplodon bidens. Classification (NCBI taxonomy): domain Eukaryota; kingdom Metazoa; phylum Chordata; class Mammalia; order Artiodactyla; family Ziphiidae; genus Mesoplodon; species Mesoplodon bidens. The sequence goes on along the minus strand of NC_138160.1, from coordinate 155,111,748 downwards.
GCTAGAGTTGAACACTCTACTTGGTTCTGGCAGGCTCAGTCCTTTCTTGTCTCACATGCTTCTTGAGATAACTCACAGGACAGCAGGGCTGAAAGCCGAGGGGCAATTCTGCAGGCTTCTGAGTAGGGACGGTAGACTGGAAGGAGAGCTCAGCAGCAGCCTCAGCTGTTACCCATCGGCTTTTGCCCGATCTGCGTGCCCTGCAATCAATTCACCAGCTAAACCTGCCTCCCTATGCACCATGCACGTGCTGGTGAATTGGAATTATTGCCAGGTAGCCCTCCTGCGGATTCTCCATGATCCCCAAGGAAGAAGAACCTTGCAGGGATTAAGACTAAGGCACCGACCAGAGCACTGACCCTTGGGAGGACCAGGTAACCACACTCAGAAGAGAGGCTGTTACTTAGACAAGCCCACCTCAGCTCCAGACCCCAGACAGCTAAGCACTGACCTTCAGATACAGGCACAGAGCTTCCCAGTCCTGAGGCCAGGCCGGGTTTCTACCCAGGTTCCCATAGTCCAAGGGTACACAGAACATGGTCAGGTCTAAATCTTCTTATTGTAGAAAACACATGGTCAGCTCTAAACATAATCAGTAGACAGGACATGCAGAGGTCTAAATCTACCATGTAGACAGCACTTGATCATGTTTAAACTAGCTTAGGGCTGATCTCATAGGAGGTACAGGTCACACACATGGGTCTCTCATCTTTGGACACCCACATCAGGAAAGTGAACAAACTTTGTCATTAAACATTTCAACAGGCAAAACAGAAATGTTACCAATATCTCTGGCCACCTGATGGTCAGGATCCACAGGTGAGCCACGAACTTCTGAGAGTGCAGCCCAGTCTGTTGCCAGGACAGAAAAGAAGTGGCCTGATTCCAGCCTCCCAGGCTTCCAGAAGGAAGCGGCCGCACTGGAAGCCCAGGCAGGACAGTCCTGCATGGTCCGGGCCAGGAGATCCGGTCTGTCCATTCCGCTGGCCGATTCTGGGCAGGGCGCTCAGGGCCGATGAGAGCCTTGCACTCAGGTCCTGCTTCCCTGTAGCGTGTGCATGTGTGTGTGCATGTGTGTGTGCTTGTGTGTAGAGGGGGCAGTGGCTGACGGCTCCTATGGCTCCGGTCCCGGGCACCGTGCTGTCTTCGAGGGGAGGCACAGGGAGAGGTAGGGGCACAGAAGCCGTTGGAGAGGAGAACCCACCTTGGAACACCTTGCCCACTTGCTCGCCCCACCTGGTGACCCACCTGCCCATTGTGGCCTGCATGTCACCCCCCAGCCCCCACCCCTGAGGGCAGGGCGCCTGCTCTTTCAACAGCACAGGGTCTCACATGAAGGAGACACAGTGGGGACTGTCACGCCCCCACTCTTGAAGCTGACTTTGGGAGAATGAACCCCTTTGACTGGGCGATTGGACCCTGTGAAGAAAGAGGTGGCAACCCCATCCAAGTCGGGGTCTGGCTGAAAGATGGGAACACAGGAGCCAAGTGCAGAGCCTGGAGGCCAGGCCAACAGGAGGGGCATCCCAGCCTTGGCTGGGCTCTCCAACTGTGACACTGTAGCTTTAGGGGACCTGGGGCAGGTGACTGAATGTAATGGGTGTCTAAACTGGACCCTGAATCGGGCTTAAAGAAGGTGTGAAGGATGTTACTGAGACCGTGACAGTCATTAGAAGACAGACTGTGTCAGGACATCCTGCTCCATCCATTTAAATCCCTGAGATCTGTGACCTTTACATGGCTACACAGGATTGTTAGAGCAGCCGCGTGTGGATATATCTGCAAGTGGATCCAGAAAACACACAGTTGTGTGCACAGGCGGACACAGCACACACAGAAACATATGCAGGTGCACAGCACAAATATATTCAAATATATTCACACACTAGCATATGAACACACATGCACACATATGCCCATGCACACACTAATGTGAGCAAGTGCACATACCTATGCACATGCACAGCATATGTATGCAAACAGGCACATGCACATGCATGTACATAGCACACACACAGGGAATAAAGTGAATCCATAAAGTGAATCCGTAAAGCATTAAGTCCTGAACACAAGTGAAGCTGACATGTATTTTTCCCTTTTCTTAGCTTTGATGTTTTTCACAATAAAAAGTTTAAGAAAAAAGTTAATGGCAAATGACTTTTGATTCATAGGATTTTCTGATGTTATTCCACAAATATTATGACAGGAGAAATGAATGTAGATATTACATGTGTCCACTAATGGATGAATGGAGAAGAGAAACATGGTCCATCAGTACAAGGGAATGTTATTCAGCCTAAAAGGGGAGGTAATTCTGACACAGGCTGCAGCAGCAATGAACCTTGTGGGCATTATGCTCAGTGATGTAAGCTAGACACAAAAAACAAACAGTGTTTGATCCACTCATACAAGGCCCCTAGAGCAGTCGGAAACATAGAGACAGAATGTAGGATGTTGAGTGCCAGGGGCTGAGGGAGCTACAATGCGGACTGAGTGTTTAATGGGGACTGTTTCAATTTTGCAAGATGAAAAACTTCTGGAGGACAATGGCAGTCAGGTTTGCACAACAGTGCGAATTACTTCTTGACCCTGAAATGTGCACTTAAAAACAGTTAAGATAGTAAAGTTTATGTTTTGTGTATTTGACCACAATTTTTAAAACTTTTAAAAAAACAACAGGAAGTAGTCCATGAATACCACAAGATGCACAACTTCACTAACAACCGAGGGATTAAAACCATAAGAAAAGTATTGTGCACACACCTATCAGAATGGCAGACATGAAGACACAGTATCAAGTATCAGCAGGATGTGGAGCAATGGAAAGCCTGGTGTGCAGCGGGGGGTGCAACCACTTCTGAAACAATCGGGCTTCAGAGAGCAAAGTCCGTGCACACAGACCAACAGTTTTCCTCCCAGCTGAACACAACCCCCCCAGCCCTGAACCAGGACACACGGACATGGACTCTGCAGCCATAGGAGCCAAACTTGAAAAAAGAACCTGAAGGCCATCACAAGTGGATGCAGAAATGAACCATGCATGCTCCTATGAAGGAATATTCCACAGCAATGGAGTACATTTTGTTTAAAGGTAGTAAAACTATAGAAATTATTTTTTTTAAAAAACTATATTCACAAGATGAAAGAATCTATAATTCTGGCACCTAGGGATTGTCGAATGCTCCTAAAAATAGATTGTTGTGGAAACGTTTATTATAAGGAAATTGACATATTCTCTAGGAAGGATGGGGTGAATGGGACTGCTACATTTTCTACATTGGAGACATATACAGGTTTTGATTCTACTTCTGTTAAATCAAGAGGGGCTTCATTGGATTTCTGCTACTGTGGAGATAATCAAATTCTGCGTAGGGGTCAGGAGACAATTAGTCATAGGTGTTTTCGTGTAATAATTACTGTTGAAAGTGTAAATGATCCATTTATCAGTAGGACTGAGAATAGAATAACTGCTACATTACTTCATATGAGATTGTGTGTGCTACTGTCCCTAGAGCTCCAGTGAGTGAGTATTTTGAATCTGAAGCTCATCCAGATCTGAGGACGGAATAAATGGCTAGGTGTGATATGGCTAATATAAATAATAGGCCTACATTTATATTAATTAGTGGATAAGATATGGGAAGAGGAATTCATGTTGTGAGAGCCAGGGTTAAGGCTAGCATTGGGGCACTAATATATAAATTGATGCTGTTGATGGACATAGTGGTTCTTTAATAAGTAATTTGAATGACTCAGAAATGGGTTGTAATCATCCATGGGGGCTGATGATTTTTGGCCCTTTCTGGATTTGTATAGAGCCTAGGATTTTCCATTTAGTTAATATGAGGAATGCTATGGTGAATTAAATTGGGTCATTTGTGAAAGAATGTTGATTATAAACATATTATTAGGAAGAGGACTTGAACCAGTGCAGATTAAGGTTTCAGTTTTACATAATTACTGGGCTCTGCCACCGTAACAAACCCTGTTCTACATTAGGGTATGTATAAATTAATTGAATGTAGATTATATCATCATTTAGTTTGAAGACATTTTGTAAAGTAAGCCGTATTGCCCTTGTCATTTCATACTGGAAGAAATCTGCAATAGACAGAAAGCAACCAGCATGACTCCAGTCTGAACTCAGACCACGTGAGACTTTAATCGTTGAACAGACAGTTAATAACAGTTATACCATTGAAATCTCATGATCCAGCATCAAGGTCATAAACCATATTGCTGATATGAACTCCAGAATACAATTACACTGTTATCCCTAGTAAAACTTGTTCCATTGATCAGGGTTTTAGAAGAACAGGTGATAAAGCATTTTGACTAGCTGGTCTAAATTTTGATCACTCAGAGGTGGTTTTATTCTGCAAAAAATAAATGGCGCATGGGCTCAAGGTGCATGGGCTTCAGTAGTTGTGGTGTACAGGTTCAGTAGTTGTGGCCTACTGGCTTAGTTGCTCCGTGGCAAGTGGGATCTTCCCATACTGGGTATTGAACGCGTGTCCCCTCCACTCTTAGGTGAATTCTAAACCACTGCATTACCAGGGAAGTCCCAGAATGGCAGTCTCCCTTCTAATATACCTTAAGCCCAAAGAATCCATGGAAAATTGTTACAGAAAATAAGGCGATAAAACATTGTAAGGACTATAACAGAAGCATATAGTACACAGTTCATATAGACACAGCCCAAGCAGTTACAAAGTATATTAAAAGGGAAGATGCAATTTTATTTTATTTTTTTATTTTTTAAACATCTTTATTGGAGTATAATTGCTTTACAATGATGTGTTATTTTCTGCTTTATAACAAAGTGAATCAGTTATACATATGCATATGTTCCCGTATTTCTTCCGTCTTGCATCTCCCTCTCTCACACCCTCCCTATCCAACCCCTCTAGATGGTTTGTATCCAAATGGTTTTAATGGGCTCACAAAGAGCTGTTCCTGTTGGCTAACTAGTGCTAGATGGAAGTTGCCTGTGGTGAAGTGGGGGTGGTGTCTTTAGGGAGTCCCAGCTGCAGAGAAGAGGTTTCTGGCACAGGCCTGGCCTCTGTTAAATCAGGCCCTGGAGGGTGAATTCCCAGCCACAATCCTGATTTCCTGGCTGCTCCCAGGGGGTACTCTGCCAGCCTGGCACTGCTTCGCTTCTGTGGGGAGAGGGCACTTGAAGCCCTGCGTGAGGCTGAGCTTTCATTTATGACAACTACATGTCATGTGTGACTCTCACATGCAGGAAAACACAACAGAGGCTGATTCTACCTGGACACTAGAGTAAACCCCTTTTCTGATTTCCCCTTCATTCCCCTTAAGTGGTTGAAGTAATGCAGGGAGCCAGTGAAGATGGAGATGAAGGTGGACCGCAGAGGTAGGAGGATTAAATACTTGAGGCTCTGGTAGAATTAAACAGCATATAACTTCACGCCACAGCCAGTCTGAGCAAGACAGAGACCTTTCCTCTTTCTGCTAACACCAGACAGCTGAGATTTCTTTTCCCCTTCAGACAGGGGATATAAGCTCTTGGGGATGTGCCCTGTCATGTTCCACTCTAATTTGAAGCCTACTAACACGATTTCCAGGAAGGCTCTGATGCCCACAAACGCAGAGTTGGAAATGTAGAAATGATGCCGCCTTGGGGTCATTTCCAACAAGAGCAGTTTAAGGCCACAGCTAATGGTCTCTTAACATTCCCAAGGACTCAGGGCTATAAAGGACACCTGCCCTAAATAATTGAGCTGAGGTAGGGAATGGAAAAGAAAATTCAAAACTGGCCAAATTATCAAGAAAATACTATGAAGAGGTAAGTTTGACTGACTCTCTTTTTTAAAGAAAACAGCAAAATGGGTAAAAGCTCATCCTCAGGAATTATTAGACTCAGGCAAATCTAATTTGCAAAAAGCTTTCAACTCACACAGGTCGACTGACCATCAACGAAAAGCCTACAAATAAAAAATGCTGAAGTGGTTTTTGAGAACTGTGTACCCTCTAGCTGCTGGTGAGATGTAAAGTGGTAACAGCCAATAATGAGAGCAGAAAGGAGCTGCGTTTAAAAGTAAAAATTGAGGTACCGTTCGATGCAGCAGGCCCACCGCTGTGCCTCTCACCTGAGAAGACCAGAATCCAGAAGACAGACGCTGCCAAAGCTGCACTGCAGCCTTATTGACAATAGCCAAGACATGGAAGCAACCTAAATGCCCATCAACAGATGAATGGATAAAGAAGAAGTGGTCCACGTACACAATGGAATATAAGCCATGGGAAACAATGGAACACTGCTCTTTGAGGTACCACAGATGAGCCTAGAGGTAATCACAGAACATGAGGTAAGTTGGAAAGCAAAAGACGTATATCCTATGATATCACTTACAGGTGTTACCTAACAACTGACAAAAATGGACATATTTCCACGGAGAAAGACACACACAGACTTCAAAACAAACTATGCGTATTTAAAAGGAAAGGTGGTGGCAATGGATAAATTAAGATTAGGTTTACCATCCCCTTACAAATGCAGATTAAGCACATATATCGTAAAGCCCGAGCACATAGCAAGGGAGGGGTGCAGAACACTCTGGAATCCTTTACACGGAAAAAGGATCTGTACATGAATAGATATATATGATGTACGAATGAACCAGTTTGTGTACACCTAGGACAAACTGTTTTCTAATCATTACCCTGGTTAAAACAATTAAAACAACGAACAAGAAGTAATGAGACATAAACTTCAGGGGCTTTTTCCTGGCACATTCCATTCTAAATTACAACCTAGTAACAGGACTTCCAGAAAGGCACTGCTGTCCTAGTAACCAGATTTGGGAATGGAGAAATGCTGCCGCCTTGTGGCCGTTTCCCACAATGCCTGCTTTAAACCCAGTTCTAATGGTCACTAAATATTCACAATCACTGCAGGCATGTAAATGACACCTGCTCTCAAAAAAAATCCTGGGGTCGAAAAACGACCACAAAATTCAAAAGAGGGCAACCTTCCAAGAAGACAGTTTCAAGAGGTATATTGTACATACACTATTTTTTCTCTAAATAAAAGAGAAACGTGTGGGGAAATGATGAATATTAGGAATAATTAAAGACAAGAAAATCCAAATTACAAAAACCTATCAGCTCACACCAGTCAGAATGGCCATGAGCAAACATTCTGCAAACAATAAATGCTGAAGGGGTTGAGGGAAAATGTACACCCTCGGTGTTAATTGGGACGTGGTAAGAGCCGCTAATGAACACACAATGCAGGTGCTTTGAAAAGGTAAACATTGAGCTACCAGTCAATGAATCATACCCACTGTTGGGCCTATAACCTGAGAAAATGAGAATCAAAAGTCACAGCTGGCAACACTGCACTCCAGCAATATTTACCATAGGCAACACTTAAAAGCAACGAAAATGTCCATCAGCAGAGGAATGCACAGAGAAGAAGTGGTCCATGTACAGAATGGAATATTGCTCCACTAAAAACTATGAATTAAATTGAAAAAACAAACATATGTAAGGAGACGTAAGCTTTTGGGTGTATAACAGGGCACACTGCACTCTAATTTATAACTGAGGAGCACCACTGGCAGGAAGATCTGTTTCCCTAGGTGCCAGAGTGGGGAACGTAGAAATGCTGCCGTCCTCTGGCCGATACCTGCAATAGTAGCTTTGAAATCTGTGTTAATGGGCACTTCATATGCACAAGTACTGCAGGGCTGCAAATTAAACCTGCCCTTAAAAATGTCTTGATGCAGGTAAAGGCCAAAACATTGCAAAATGTGGCACATACTTCAAGAAAACAATTTGAAGAAGTCAGCTGTAATAACAGTTTGAAAACTCATAGGACATGCCTGAAAGCTCAGTTTCAAGGGAGTATGAGACACAGGCAAACCCAACCACAAAGAAGTACCAGCTTACACCACTCAGAATAACCATCAGCAAAAAAAAAAACTACAAGTGATCAATGCTGAAGAGGTTTTGGAGAAATGCATACCCTCAATTGGAAGTGGGACATAACCTGCTAAGAGCCACTAATGGGAACAGAATGGAGGTGCCTTTAAAAGGTAAACCTTGAGCTACTATATGATCCAGCAGGCCCACTTCCCGGGCTAAATCCTAAGAAGACAGAATTGGAAAGACACAGGAAGGCAAATCTGCACTGTAGAAGTATTACAATAGCCAACACATGGAAGCAACCGAAACGTCCATCAAGAGATGAGTGGACACAGAAGAACTGGTACGTGTACAGATGGAATATTAGCCAAGGCAAAAAATGAAACAATGCCATTTGCAGGACCATAGAGGAGTCTAGAGGTAATCATTGCAACATGTATTAAGTGAGAAAGCAAAAGACACATATCCTATCATATCACTTATGGGTGTTACCTAAAACTTGATACCAATGAAGGTATTTCCAGAGAGAAAGGCAATCACAGATTCATTAAACCAACTTATGGTTCACCAAATGGAAAGCTGTGAGGATTGGATACATCACGATATTGGGGTTTTCAGAGATATACAAACACATGTGAAATATATAATCACCAAAAACCTACGGCATACCAAGGGAAGACTACACAACGTCGTGTCCTAAGCTACATGGGAAAACGATCTGAAGAAGAATAGATATATCTATATGTATAAAAGAACCACATCTTGCACGCCTACAACAAACAAAACATTGTACTCTAATTTGCTGTGATAAAGAATAAAAATTAAATTTAAAAAACAAACAAGACGAAGACTTCCGGGTAAGATGGCGGAAGAGTAAGACACGGAGATCACCTTTCTCCCACGGATACACCAGAAATACAGCTACACGTGGAACAATTCCTACAGAACACCTACTGAACGCTGGCAGAAGACCCCAGACCTCCCAAGAGGCAAGAAACTCCCCACATACCTGGGTAGGGCAAAGCGGAGAGATCCCCACACAGAGGATCGGTGCCGAGCGGCACTCACCAGCCCGAGAGTCTTGTGTTTTCGGCCACCGGGGCGCGCAGCGCTGGATGCTTAGGCTCGGGCTTCGGTCAGAGCGCAGGGAGAGGACTGTGGCTGGCGGCGAGAACTCAGCCTGAAGGGGGCTCATGTGCCACAGCTAGCCAGCAGGGAGTCTGGGAAAACTCTGGAGCTGCCGAAGAGGCAAGAGACTTTTTCTTCCTTCTTGGTTTCCTGGTGCGCGAGGAGAGGGGATTAAGAGCGCTGCTTGAAGGGGCTCCACAGATGGGCGCGAGTCGCGACTGAAAGCGTGGAGCCCAGTGATGGGCGTGGGATGCTGGGGCTGCTGGTGCTGCCTGCAGGAAGCCTGTGTGAGAGCGCAGGTCACTGCCCACACCGCCCTTCCGGGAGCCTGTGCAGCCCGCCACTGCCGGGGTCCCGGTATCCAGGGGCGGCTTCCCTGGGAGAATGCACGGCGCGCCTCGTGCTGATGCAACATCACGCTGACCTCTGCCACTGCAGGCTCGCCCCGCACTACGTGCCCCTCCCTCCCGCCGGCCTGAGTGAGCAAGAGTCCCCGAAGCGGCTGCTCCTTTCACCCTGTCCTGTCTGAGCGAAGAACAGACGCCCTCCGGCGACCTACATGCAGAGGCGGGGCCAAATCCAAAGCTGAGACCCAGGAGATGTGAGAACAAAGAAGAGAAAGGGAAACCTCTCCCAGCAGCCTCAGAAGCAGCGGATTAAAGCTCCACAATCAACTTGATGTACCCTGCATCTGTGGAACACATAAATAGACAAAACATCATCCCAAATTGAGGAGCCCGGAGTCAGTGCTGTGCCTCTGAGGTGGGAGAGCCAACTTCAGGACACTGGTCCACAGGAGACCTCCCAGCTCCACATAATATCAAACGGCAAAAATCTTCCAGAGATCTCCATCTCAACACTAGCGCCCAGCTTCACTCAACGACCAGCAAGCTACAGTGCTGGACACCCTATGCCAAACAACTAACAAGACAGGAACACAACGCCACCCATTAGCAGAGAGGTGGCCTAAAATCATAAAAAGTCTGCAGACACCCCAAAACACACCACCAGACGTGGACCAGCCCACCAGAAAGACAAGATCCAGCCTCATCCACCAGAACACAGGCACTAGTCCCCTCCACCAGGAAGACTACACAACCCACTATACCAACCTTAGCCACTGGGGACAGACACCAACAACGGGAACTACGAACCGGCAGCCTTCAGAAAGGAGACCCCAAACACAGTAACATAAGCAAAATGAGAAGACAGAAAAACACACAGCAGGAGAAGGAGCCAGATAAAAACCCACCAGATCTAACAAATGAAGAGGTAATAGGCAGTCTACCTGAAAAAGAATTCAGAATAATGATGGTAAAGATGATCCAAGATTCTATTTCCCAGATCCAAAATCTTGGAAATAGAATAGACAAAATGCAAGAAACAGTTAACAAGGACCTAGAAGAACTAAAGATGAATCAAGCATCGATTAAAAACACAATACATGAAATAAAAAATACTCTAGACGGGATCAATAGCAGAATAACTGAGGCAGAAGAACGGATAAGTGAGGTGGAAGATAAAATAGTGGAAATAACTGCTGCAGAGCAAAATAAAGAAAAAAGAATGAAAAGAACAGAGGACAGTCTCAGAGACCTCTGGGACAACATTAAATGCACCAACATTCGAATTATAGGGGTTCCAGAAGAAGAAGAGAAAAAGAAAGGGACTGAGAAAATATTTGAAGAGATTATAGTTGAAAACTTCCCTAATATGGGAAAGGAAATAGTTAATCAAGTCCAGGAGGCACAGAGAGCCCCATACAGAATAAATCCAAGGAGAAATACGCCAAGACACATATCAATCAAACTGTCAAAAATGAAACACAAAGAAATCATATTAAAAGCAGCAAGGCAGGGCTTCCCTGGTGGCGCAGTGGTTGAGAGTCCGCCTGCCGATGCAGGGGACACGGGTTCGTGCCTCGGTCCGGGAAGATCCCGCATGCCACGGAGCAGCTGGGCCCGTGAGCCATGGCCTCTGAGCCTGCGCGTCCGGAGCCTGTGCTCCGCAACGGGAGAGGCCACAACAGTGAGAGGCCCGTTGTACCGCAAAAAAAAAAAAAAAAAAAAAAAAAAAAGCAGCAAGGCAAAAACAACAAATAACACACAAGGGAATCCCCATCAGGATAACAGCTGATCTCTCAGCAGAAACTCTACAAGCCAGAAGGGAGTGGCAGGACATAATTAAAGTGATGAAGGAGAAAAACCTGCAACCAAGATTACTCTACCCAGCAAGGATCTCATTCAGATTTGATGGAGAAATTAAAAGGTTTACAGACAAGCAAAAGCTGAGAGAGTTCAGCACCACCAAACCAGCATTACAACAAATGCTAAAGGAACTTCTCTAGGCAAGAAACACAACAGAAGTAAAAGACCTACAATAACGAACCCAAAACAATTAAGAAAATGGGAATAGGAACATACATATCGATAATTACCTTAAATGTAAATGGACTAAATGCTCCCACCAAAAGATACAGATTGGCTGAATGGATACAAAAACAAGACCCATATATATGCTGTCTACAAGAGACCCACTTCAGACCTAGAGACACATACAGACTGAAAGTAAGGGGATGGAAAAAGATATTCCATGCAAATGGAAATCAAAAGAAAGCTGGAGTAGCAATTCTTATATCAGACAAAATAGACTTTAAAATAAAGACTATTAGAAGAGACAAAGAAGGACACTACCTAATGATCAAGGGATCGATCCAAGAAGAAGATATAACAATTGTAAATATTTATGCAACCAACATAGGAGCACCTCAATACATAAGGCAAATACTAACAGCCATAAAAGGAGAAATCGACAGTAACACACTCCTAGTAGGGGACTTTAACACCCCACTTTCACCAATGGACAGATCATCCAAAATGAAAATAAATAAGGAAACACAAGCTTTAAATGATACATTAAACAAGATGGACTTAATTGATATTTATAGGACATTCCATTCAAAAACAACAGAATACACATTTTTCTCAAGTGCTCATGGAACATTCTCCAGGATAGATCATATCTTGGGTCACAAATCAAGCCTTGGTAAATTGAAGAAAATTGAAATTGTATCACGTATCTTTTCCGACCACAATGCTATGAGACTAGATATCAATTACAGGAAAAGAGTTGTAAAAAATACAAACACATGGAGGCTAAACAATACACTACTTAATAACGAAGTGATCACTGAAGAAATCAAAGAGGAATTTAAAAAATACCTAGAAACAAATGACAATGGAGACACGACGACCCAAAACCTATGGGATGCAGCAAAAGCAGTTCTAAGAGGGAAGTTTATAGCAATACAATCCCACCTTAAGAAATAGGAAACATCTCGAATAAACAACCTAACTTGCACCTAAAGCAATTAGAGAAAGAAGAACAAAAACATCCCAAAGTGAGCAGAAGGAAAGAAATCATAAAAATCAAATCAGAAATAAATGAAAAAGAAATGAAGGAAACGATAGCAAAGATCAGTAAAACTAAAAGCTGGTTCTTTGAGAAGATAAACAAAATTGATAAACCATTAGCCAGACTCATCAAGAAAAAAAGGGAGAAGACTCAAATCAATAGAATTAGAAATGAAAAAGGAGAAGTAACAACTGACACTGCAGAAATACAAAAGATCATGAGAGATTACTATAAGCAACTCTATGCCAATAAAATGGACAATTTGGAAGAAATGGACAAATTCTTAGAAATGCACAACCTGCCGAGACTGAACCAGGAAGAAATAGAAAATATGAACAGACCAATCACAAGCACTGAAATTGAAACTGCGATAAAATATCTTCCAACAAACAAAACCCCAGGACCAGACGGCTTCACAGGCGAATTCTATCAAGCATTTAGAGAAGAGCAAACACCTATCCTTCTGAAACTCTTCCAAAATATAGCAGAGGGAGGAACACTCCCAAACTCATTCTACGAGGCCACCATCACCTTGATACCAAAACCAGACAAGGATGTCACAAAGAAAGAAAACTACAGGCCAATATCACTGATGAACAGAGATGCAAAAATCCTCAACAAAATACTAGCAAACAGAATCCAACAGCACATTAAAAGGATCATACACCATGATCAAGTGGGGTTTATTCCAGGAATGCAAGGATTCTTCAATATACGCAAATCACTCAACGTGATACTCCATATTTACAAATTGAAGGAGAAAAACCATATGATCATCTCAATAGATGCAGAGAAAGCTTTCGACAAAATTCAACACCCATTTATGATAAAAACCCTGCAGAAAGTAGGCATAGAAGGAACTTTCCTCAACATAATAAAGGCCATATATGACAAACCCACAGCCAGCATCGTCCTCAATGGTGAAAAACTGAAACCATTTCCACTAAGATCAGGAACAAGACAAGGTTGCCCACTCTCACCACTCTTATTCAACCTAGTTTTGGAAGTTTTAGTCACAGCAATCAGAGAAGAAAAGGAAATAAAAGGAATCCAAATTGGAAAAGAAGAAGTAAAGCTGTCACTGTTTGCAGATGACATGATACTATACATAGAGAATCCAAAAGATGCTACCAGAAAACTACTAGAGCTATTCAATGAATTTGGTAAAGTTGCAGGATACAAAATTGATGCACAGTAATCTCTGGCATTCCTAAATACTAATGATGAAAAATCTGAAAGTGAAATCAAGGAAACACTCCCATTTACCATTGCAACAAAATGAATAAAATAGCCAGGAATAAACCTACCTAAGGAGACAAAAGACCTGTATGCAGAAAATTATAAGACACTGATGAAAGAAATTAAAGATGATACAAATAGATGGAGAGATGTACCATGTTCTTGGATTGGAAGAATCAACATTGTGAAAATGACTCTACTACCCAAAGCAATCTACAGATTCAATGTAATGCCTATCATACTACCACTGGCATTTTTCACAGAACTAGAACAAAAAATTTCACAATTTGTATGGAAACACAAAAGACCCCGAATAGCCAAAGCAATCTTGAGAACGAAAAATGGAGCTGGAAGAATCAGGCTCCCTGACTTCAGACTATACTACAAAGCTACAGTAATCAAGACAGTATGGTACAGGCACAAAAACAGAAAGATAGATCAATGGAACAGGATAGAAAGCCCAGAGTTAAACACACGGACATATGGTCACCTTATCTTTGATAAAGGAGGCAGGAATGTACAGTTGAGAAAGGACAGTCTCTTCAATAAGTGGTGCTGGGAAAACTGGATAGGGACATGTAAAAGTATGAGATTAGATCACTCCCTAACACCATACACAAAAATAAGCTCAAAATGGATTAAAGACCTAAATGTAAGGCCAGACACTATCAAACTCTTAGAGGAAAACATAGGCAGAACACTCTATGACATAAATCACAGCAAGATCCTTTAATACCCACCTCCTAGAGAAAAGGAAATAAAGACAAAAATAAACACATGGGACCTAATGAAACTTAAAAGCTTTTGCACAGCAAAGGAAACCATAAACAAGACCAAAAGACAACCCTCAGAATGGGAGAAAATATTTGCAAATGAAGCAACTGACAAAGGATTAATCTCCAAAATTTATAAGCAGCTCATGCAGCTCAATAAAAAAAACAAACAACCCCATCCAAAAATGGGCAGAAGACCTAAATAGACATTTCTCCACAGAAGATATACAGACTGCCAACAAACACATGAAAGGATGCTCAACATCTTTACTCATTAGAGAAATGCAAATCGAAACTACAATGAGATATCATCTTACACCAGTCAGAATGGCCATCATCAAAAAATCTAGAAACAATAAATGCTGGAGAGGGTGTGGAAAAAAGGGAACACTCTTGCACTGCTGGTGGGAATGTGAATTGGTACACCGCTATGGAGAACGGTATGGAGGTTCCTTAAAAAACTACAAATAGAACTACCATATGACCCAGCAATCCCACTACTAGGCATATACCCTGAGAAAACCATAATTCAAAAAGAGACATGTACCAAAATGTTCATAGCAGCCCTATTTACAATAGCCCGGAGATGGAAACAACCTAAGTGTCCATCATCGGATGAATGGATAAAGAAGATGTGGCACATATATACAATGGAATATCACTCAGCCATATAAAGAAATGAAATTGAGCTATTTGTAATGAGGTGGATAGACCTAGAGTCTGTCATACAGAGTGAAGTAAGTCAGAAAGAGAAAGACAAGTACTGTATGCTAACACATATATATGGAATTTAAGAAAAAAAATGTCATGAAGAACATAGGGGTAAGACAGGAATAAAGACACAGACCTACTAGAGAATGGACTTGAGGATATGGCGAGGGGGAAGGGTAAGCTGTGACAAAGGGAATGAGCGGCATGGACATATATACACTACCAAACATAAGGTAGATAGCTACTGGGAAGAAGCCGCATAGCATAGGGAGATCAGCTCGGTGCTTTGTGACCGCCTGGAGGGGTGGGATAGGGAGGGTGGGAGGGAGACGCAAAAGGGAGGGGATATGGAAACATATGTATATGTATAACTGATTACATTTGTTATAAAGCAAAAAAAAAAACAAGAAGTAAAGAGACATAATCTTAAGGGGCTTTTCTTGGCACATTCCGTTCTAATTTACAACCTACAACACAACTTCCATTATGGCTCTGTTTCCCTAGTAAGCAGATTTGGTAAGGAGATGTGCTGCCGCCTTCTGGTCATTTCACACAACAGCGGTAATGGTCACTTTATATTCAAAATAATGGCAGGCCTGTAAATGACACCTGCCATTAAAAATAAAAAATCCTGGGTTGGTAAATGGACCAGAAAATTCAAAAGACGTCAACATTTCAAGAAGACCATTTCAAGAGTCATATATTATGCACATTTTGTCTTTTCTTTTATTTTTCCTTTAAAATAAAAGGGAATAGAAAAATGTGCAACATCAGCAATTAATTAAGCCGTGCAAATCCAATTACAGGAACGTTCACCTCACAGCCGTCAGAATGATCTTCAGCAAAAAGTCTACAAAGAGTAAATGCTGAAGGGGTTTCAGAGAACTGTGTACCCTCTAGCTGCTGGGGGATGTAAACTGGTAACAGCCAGTAGTGAGAACATAATGGAGGTGTGTTTAAGGGTAAATTTGAGCTACTATGTGATCTGGTAGGTCCTTTGATGCGCCTATCAGCTGAGCAGAGCAGAAAGGAGAAGACACGGGCTGGCAATCCTGCACTGCGGGAAATTTTTTTTTGTTTTTTGAGGTAAGTGGGCCTCTCACTGTTGTGGGCTCTCCCGTTGGGGAGCACTGTCTCGGGACGTGCAGGCTCAATGGCCATGGCTCATGCATGTAGCCGCTCGGCGGCATGTGGGATCTTCCCGGACCGGGGTCGAAACCCGTGTCGCCTGCATCGGCAGGCGGTCTCTTAACGACTGCACCACCAGGGAAGCCCTGCAGGAACATTTAACATAGCCAATACTTGGAAGAAACCGAAATGTCCTTCAACAGAAAAATGCACAAAGAGGAAGTGGTCCATGTAAACAATGGAATACTAGCCATGGAAAACAGTGAAACAGTGCCGTTTGAACCACCATATAAGGACCTAGAGATAATCACCCAACTTGAAGTAAGAAAGAAAGTGAAAGACAGGTATCCTATGCCATCACTTATAGGTGTTACCTAAAAATTGATACTCATGAACTTATTTCCAAGAGAAGGAAAAGCATGGATTAAGAGAAAAAATTTACATTTAACCAAATGGAAAAGTGTAAGGAATGTATGAATTACGATATGGGGGTTAACAGACATGTACTACTACATATGAAATATACAATAACAAAACACCAATGGAATACCAAGACAGGTCTACTCAACGCTCTTTAATAACCTACAAGGTAAAGGATCCAAAGATAAATAGACAGATACATTGATATAATGAACCAGATTCTGTACACCTGGGAGAAACAAAATAGTTTTATCAAATTTGCTCTGATAATTAATAAAAATTAAATTGAAAAAACAAACAAGAATTAAGGAGATATAAGCTCTTGGGTATGTGACCTGGCACTTTCCACTCTAATTTGCAGCCTACTAACACGATTTCCAGGAAGGCTCTGCTGCCCAAAAACGCAGAGTTGGAAATGTAGAAATGCTGCCGCCTTGTGGCCGTTTCCCGCAAGAGTGGCTTTAAGCCCACAGCTAATGGTCTCTTAACATTCCCAAGGACTCAGGGCTTTAAAGGACACCTGCCCTAAACAATTGAGCTGAGGTAGGGAATGGACAAGAAAATTCAAAACTGGCCAAATTTTCAAGAAGATACTATGAAGAGGTAAGTTTGACTGACTCTCTTTTTTA
Source organism: Mesoplodon bidens (assembly GCF_964165515.1). Taxonomy (NCBI): domain Eukaryota; kingdom Metazoa; phylum Chordata; class Mammalia; order Artiodactyla; family Ziphiidae; genus Mesoplodon; species Mesoplodon bidens. The sequence goes on along the minus strand of NC_138160.1, from coordinate 155,094,413 downwards.
AAGAAAACAGGAAAATGGGTAAAAGCTCATCCTCAGGAATTATTAGACTCAGGCAAATCTAATCTGCAAAAAGGTTTCAACTCACACAGGTCAACTGACCATCAACAAAAAGCCTACAAATAAAGAATGCTGAAGTGGTTTTTGAGAACTGTGTACCCTCTAGCTGTTGGTGAGATGTAAAGTGGTAACAGCCAATAATCAGAGCAGAAAGGAGCTGCGTTTAAATGTAAAAATTGAGGTATTGTTCAATGCAGCAGGCCCACCGCTGTGCCTCTCACCTGAGAAGACCAGAATCCAGAAGACAGACGCTGCCAAAGCTGCACTGCAGCCTTACTCACAATAGCCAAGACATGGAAGCAACCTAAATGCCCATCAAAAGATGAATGGATATAGAAGAAGTGGTCCACGTACACAATGGAATATTAGCCATGGGAAACAACGGAACACTGCTCTTTGAGGTACCACAGATGAGCCTAGAGGTAATCACAGAATATGAGGTAAGTTGGAAAGCAAAACACGTATATCCTATGATATCACTTATAGGGGTTACCTAACAACTGACAAAAATGGACATATTTCCACAGAGAAAGACACACACAGACTTCAAAAACAAACTATGTGTATCTAAAAGGAAAGGTGGTGGCAATGGATAAATTAAGATTAGATTTACCATACCTATACAAATGCAGATTAAGCACATATATCAGAAAGCCTGAGCACATAGCAAGGGAGGTGTGCAGAACACACTGGAATCCTTTACACGGGAAAAGGATGTGTACATGTATAGATATATATGATGTACGAATGAACCAGTTTGTGTACACCTAGGACAAACTGTATTCTAATCATTACCCTTGTTAAAACAATTAAAACAATGAACAAGAAGTAATGAGACATAAACTTCAGGGGCTTTTTCCTGGCACATTCCATTCTAATTTACAACCTAGTAACAGGACTTCCAGAAAGGCTCTGCTGTCCTAGTAACCAGATTTGGGAATGGAGAAATGCTGCCGCCTTGTGGCCGTTTCCCACGATACCTGCTTTAAACCCAGTTCTAATGGTCACTAAATATTCATAATCACTGCAGGCATGTAAATGACACCTGCTCTCAAAAAAAATCCTGTGGTCAAAAAACGACCACAGAATTCAAAAGAGGGCAAACTTCCAAGAAGACAGTTTCAACAGGTATATGGTACTTACACTATTTTTTCTCTAAATAAAAGAGAAACGTTTGGGGAAATGATGAATATTAGGAATTATTAAAGACATGCAAATCCAAATTACAAAAACCTAATAGCTCACACCAGTCAGAATGGCCATGAGCAAACATTCTGCAAACAAAAAATGCTGAAAGGGTTGTGGGAAAACGCACACCCTCGGTGTTAATAGGGATGTGGTAAGAGCCGCTAATGAACACACAATGCAGGTGCTTAGAAAAGGTAAACATTGAGTTACCAGTCAATGAATCACACCCACTGTTGGGTCTATCACCTGAGAAAATGAGAATCAAAAGTCACAGGCTGGCAACACTGCACTCCAGCAATATTTACCATAGGCAACACTTAGAAGAAACGAAAATGTCCATCAACAGAGGAATGCACAGAGAAGAAGTGGTCCATATAGAGAATGGAATATTGCTCCACTAAAAACTATGAATTAAATTTAAAAAACAAACATAAGTAAGGAGATGTAAGCTTTTGGGTGTATATCAGGGCTCATTGCACTCTAATTTATAACTGAGGAGCACCACTGGCAGGAAGATCTGTTTCCCTAGGTGCCAGAGTGGGGAACGTAGAAATTCTGCCGTCCTCTGGCCGATATCCGCAACACCAGCTTTGAAATCTGTGTTAATGGGCACTTCATATGCTCAAGTACTGCAGGGCTGCAAATTAAACCTGCCCTTAAAAATGTCTTGATGCAGGTAAAGGCCAAAACATTGCAAAATGTGGCACATACTTCAAGTAAACAATTTGAAGAAGTCAGCTGTAATAACAGTTTGAAAACTCAAAGGACATGCCTGAAAGCTCAATTTCAAGGGAGTATGAGACACAGGCAAACCCAACCACAAAGAAGTACCAGCTTACACCACTCAGAATAACGATCAGCAAAAAAAAAAAAAAAAAAAAAAAACATTACAAGTGATCAATGCTCAAGAGGTTTTGGAGAAATGCATACCCTCAATTGGAAGTGGGACATAACCTGCTAAGAGCCACTAATGGGAACAGAATGGAGGTGCCTTTAAAAGGTAAACCTTGAGCTACTATATGATCCAGCAGGCCCACTTCCCAGGCTAAATCCTAAGAAGACAGAATTGGAAAGACACAGGAAGGCAAATCTGCACTGTAATGTATTACAATAGCCAACACATGGAAGCAACCGAAACGTCCATCAAGAAGAACTGGTACGTGTACAGATGGAATATTAGCCAAGGCAAAAAATGAAACAATGCCGTTTGCAGGACCATAGAGGAGTCTAGAGGTAATCATTGCAACTTGTAGTAAGTGAGAAAGCAAAAGACACATATCCTATCATATCACTTATGGGTGTTACCTCAAACTTGATACCAATGAAGATATTTCCAGAGAGAAAGGCAATCACAGATTCATTAAACCAACTTATGGTTCACCAAATGGAAAGCTGTGAGGATTGGATACATCACGATATTGGGGTTTTCAGAGATATACAAACACATGTGAAATATATAATCACCAAAAACCTACGGCATACCAAGGGAAGACTGCACAACGTCGTGTCCTAACCTACATGGGAAAAGGATCTGAAGAAGAATAGATATAAGTATATGTGTAAAAGAACCACATCTTGCACGCCTACAACAACCAAAACATTGAACTCTAATTTGCCGTGATAAATAATAAAAATTAAATTTAAAAAGCAAACAAGAAGTAATGAGACATAATCTTAAGGGGCTTTTCTTGGCACATTCCGTTCTAATTTACAACCTACAACACAAATTCCATTATGGCTCTGTTGCCCTAGTAAGCAGATTTGGTAAGGAGAAGTGCTGCCGCCTTCTGGTCGTTTCACAGAACAGCGGTAATGGTCACTTAATATTCAAAATAATGGCAGACCTGTAAATGACACCTGCCATCCAAAAAAAAAAAAAAAAAACATCCTGGGGTCTTAAATGGACCAGAACACTCAAAAGACGTCAACATTTCAAGAAGACCATTTCAAGAGGCATATCTTATGCACATTTTGTCTTTTCTTTTTTTTTCTTTAAAATAAAAGGGAATAGAAAAATGTGCAACATCAGCAATTAATAAAGCCTTTCAAATCCAATTACAGAAACATTCACCTCCGAGCCGTCAGAATGCTCTTCAGCAAAAAGTCTACAAATAATAAATGCTGAAGGGGTTTCAGAGAACTGTGTACCCTCTAGCTCCTGGGGGATGTAAACTGGTAACAGCCAGTAGTGAGAACATAATGGAGGTGCGTTTAAGGGTAAAAATTGAGCTACCATGTGAACTGGTAGGTCCTTTGATGCGCCTATCAGCTGAGCAGAGCAGAATGGAGCAGACAGAGTCTGGCAATCCTGTACTGCAGGAACTTTTTTTTTTTTTTTTTTTTGCGGTACATGGGCCTCTCACTGTTTTGGTCTCTCCCGTTGTGGAGCACTGGTTCTGGATGCGAAGGCTCAACGGCCATCGCTCATGGGTCTAGGTGCTCGGCGGCATGTGGGATCCTTGCCGCACCGGGGCACGAACCCGTGTTACCTTCACCGGCAGGTGGGCTCTCAACCACTGAACCACCAGGGAAGCCCTGCAGGAACATTTAACATTGCCAAGACTTGGAAGAAACCAAAATGTCCATCAACAGAAAAATGCACAAAGAGGAAGTGGTCCATGTAAACAATGGAATACTAGCCATGGAAAACAGTGAAACAGTGCCGTTTGCACCATCATATAATAACCTAGAGATAATCACCCAACTTGAAGTAAGAAAGAAAGTGAAAGACAGGTATCCTATGCCATCACTTATACGTGTTATGTAAAAATTGATACTCATGAACTTATTTCCAAGAGAAGGAAAAGCATGGATTAAGAGAAAAAAATTACGTTTAACCAAATGGAAAAGTGTAAGGAATGTATGAATTACGATATGGGGGTTAACAGACATGTACTAATACATATGAAATATATAATCACAAAATACCTATGGAATACCAAGACAGGTCTACTCAACACTCTGTAATAACCTACACGGTAAAGGATCCAAAGATAAATAGACAGATATATTGATATAATGAACCAGATTCTGTACACCTAGGAGAAACAAAATAGTTTCATCAAATTTGCTCTGATAATTAATAAAAATTAAATTGAAAAAACAAACAAGAATTAAGGAGATATAAGCTCTCGGGGATGTGCCCTGGCACTTTCCACTCTAATTTGCAGCCTACTAACACGATTTCCAGGAAGGCTCTGCTGCCCAAAAACGCAGAGTTGGAAATGTAGAAATGCTGCCTCCTTGTGGCCGTTTCCCGCAAGAGTGGCTTTAAGCCCACAGCTAATGGTCTCTTAACATTCCCAAGGACTCAGGGCTTTAAAGGACACCTGCCCTAAACAATTGAGCTGAGGTAGGGAATGGACAAGAAAATTCAAATCTGGCCAAATTTTCAAGAAGATACTATGAAGAGGTAAGTTTGACTGACTCTCTTTTTTAAAGAAAACAGGAAAATGGGTAAAAGCTCATCCTCAGGAATTATTAGACTCAGGCAAATCTAATCTGCAAAAAGGTTTCAACTCACACAGGTCAACTGACCATCAACAAAAAGCCTACAAATAAAGAATGCTGAAGTGGTTTTTGAGAACTGTGTACCCTCTAGCTGCTTGTGAGATGTAAAGTGGTAACAGCCAATAATGAGAGCAGAAAGGAGCTGCGTTTAAAAGTAAAAATTGAGGTACCGTTCGATGCAGCAGGGCCACCGCTGTGCCTCTCACCTGAGAAGACCAGAATCCAGAAGACAGACGCTGCCAAAGCTGCACTGCAGCCTTATTGACAATAGCCAAGACATGGAAGCAACCTAAATGTCCATCAACAGATGAATGGATAAAAAGATGTGGTCCACATACACAAAGGAATATCAGCCATGGGAAACAACAGAACACTGCTCTTTGAGGTACCACAGATGAGCCTAGAGGTAATCACAGAATATGAGGTAAGTTGGAAAGCAAAAGACGTATCTCCTATTATATCACTTACACGTGTTACCTAACAACTGACAAAAATGGACCAGGGAAGCCCCACTGGACCCATTGTGACATCAACTTGGGTCAAAACTCCACTTTCCCCTGACTCCATGAGCTCACATTCTGAGCACAGTTATACTTAGCATCCCCAGGGATTAGGCTTAGCACAGAGCCTGTGTCCAATAATACTCTAAATGGCTGTCCTTTCCACACTGCACAGCTACTCTTGTAAATGTTCACATGTTCTCCTGGGAATCATCTCTGCATTTTAAAAATACATTATTCACAATGCACCACGAATGCATGTGTGCTTCTAATGGGGGAGCTGGCCCATCCTCCACATCATCCTCTGCTTTCTGGACTTTTCCTTAGACCTTCCTTCCCCTCAGAGCCTTAGCCTCTGGTGCTTTGAATTTCTTCCTGTGCTAGCCTGTGAGTGGGCCACACAGGCTACTTCTAAGGAAATTACCAGACAACAAGCCACCTCCAGCCTAATATGTCATGAAAATCATGACCTCATAGGGAAGGCAGCTTGGCTGCATTCATCCTATTTCTCAAGGCAGGACTAAACAAAAATGTAAAATAACAGTGGATCAGGGCAGAATATGGCTTTGGTGGATCAGGAAGGAAACCCCAGGGCCACCCAAGACAAAAGGGCTTTACCATGCTGCCTGCTGACAATCTACAAGGCAGCAGAGGGAACCCCAAGTTCAAGGGCGCCTGGAGGAGCCAGGAGTTGCTCTTTCTCAATCTTTGAGCAGAAGGTTCGCTGGGGGATCCTGGCACTAAATGAACCAAGAGACTAAGCAGAAATGACATTCTTTTCTGCAGAGGAGGCACCAAAAGGAAAGGGCTGGGCTTGCTTACTAAGTACCCTCCCCCAACCCCCATAATAAAGATCTCTGTCTGACTCTCACCTCCTGAGGACCACAGACCACTTTCCTTAGGGATAAATGAACAGACATTACAAGATGCCTAGGGTGTGCCAAGCACTTCCACTTGTCTCAGAGTATCCTCAAAACAAACCCCCGAGGTACATAATGTTTTCCCATTTTACACACAAGGAGATGGAGAGTTGAAAGAATCAGGTCACTTGCCCAAGCTCACAGAGCCAGTGGGCGGCCACAGTTGGCATTCACTGCCAAGTCCACCTGTATTAAACCCAGACTCCCCTCCCCTACACTGTGCAGCATCCTGGCACCTGTGGGGGAGGTGCTCTTCCCTCTCAGCCCTGCCCTGGAAGCCACTGGCAGAGGAATGGGCACAGGGGTCAGACCTGCCCAGTAGGGCTCTCTCTCCTGAGACCCTGAACCTCGGGCAGAATGACACACCGAAAAACAGTTGGTGCAGACACATCCAAGAGACCTCTAACTCCCCGGGGGACTGCCCCTCCGTTCCTGCTGCCTAGATTCCTGGAACTGCCCCGCATCCTGTCCTTTCCCAGCCTCCTTCCTCAGCATGCATTTCGTTTCTGTGAACTCCCTATTCATCTCCTTTGCCCGTTCTTCCACTAAAGTATTTGACTTTTCCTTATTCTTTTGCAAAAGCACTTTATATCTCATGAATATTAACCATGTGCTTGTTATATAGGCTATGTTTTCAGTTTGCCATTTATCTTTAAATTTTAAGGTGGAATTTTCTTTCTAGACAGAAAATTTAAGCTTTTAAGCTTAAATCATTTAAGAAAACATTTATTCTATAGCAGAGTTTTTCAACATTGGCACCATTGACAGTTGGGTGGGATAATTCTTTATGTTGGGGGCTCTCCAGTACATTGTAGAATGTTTAGCAGCATCCCTGGCCTCTACCCACCAGATGCCAGTAGCACCCCACCCCTCAAGTTGAGACAAATCAAAAATGTCTCCAAACATTGTCAAAGTCCCCACAAGGCAAAATCATCCCTGGTTGAGAACTGCTGTGTTATGGTTTCTGACTTCAGTACCAAGCTTAAAAAGTCTATTTCTACCTATAATTTTAAAAAGTGACCTGTTGTATTTTTGTCTTGCCTTCCATGGTTTTATTTTTCACATTTAAATCTTCAATCTATGTGGAATATACTTTGGCATAAGAAGAGAGCTAAGAAACAAAATATTATGACGGCATTGAACTTACCCCTGGGAAGAGGCGGTCCCACCATGTGAGTAGCTCTTGATAGGCGAGACATTTAATAATCCCAATGTACAAAGTTACGTGACACCTCACGGGGTGAAGAGTTGCACCTGTCATCCAACGGCTGGCATAGAGTTGGCCAAGATGGGATCTTCCCACAGCTTTGGGGAGTCTCTACTGGGTCTAAACCAGATGTGCTCAATAAATTTTGGGTGAGTGGGAATGTGTTTGCTAGTTGCTATTTTACCCTTTGCATAATCAACACCACCTTCTGAAACAAACAACACACCACTCTATTCTGGAGTCATCTGGAAAATTCTCAGTGATCTGTGTTAGTAGAAAAAACAACAGAGTGAAAGGCTAACTTTGTATTTCATTGCCTTGGTTTGATCTTTTGTGTACTTTCTAATAAATATTTTAATATTAATTATCATTTTAAAAAATCCCATGAGATTTCTACAGAATTTAATGAATTTAATGAATATAGTGGGCTCCCTCTAGTGGTCACAAGAAAATCTCCAATTCCCAAAAGTCAATACATAACCTCTTGTAAGTATGTAATTTACATTCAGACTTCAATGCAAATTTTTGTGAACTTCCCCTTGCCAAAAGTTTACATGTAAGATTGGGAATAAAGTTTATATATCAGTGCTAATAACTTCCTAATATGCAAATGGACATATGATAGCTATAAAACACAAAAACTTATCTGAAAGCAACTAATTTTGTTCTTCATGTTTTTTTCCTTAAAGTTCACTGAGAATGGCATGTGTATAAGTGGCTTAATTTGTGTATCTAAGCATGTCAATATGTCTTCTTAATAAATATTCTGTATTGAAACAAACAAACAAACAAAAAAACGTCTTGAGTGCCCCCAAGACGTTTATTTACAGGACACAGTACATTTTACAATGAATAGGTTCAGAGTGGCTAGATGATGCCTTAAGAGAAGACTTCTAATTATTTTCTTCCATTCATCAGTTGGTCTACAAATTGGTTCATAAGGCCACTGTCCAAAACTATGCTTATCATCTTCCCTTCTAAATCCCTCTTTGGGGATTTCCTGTTTCTGTTCAGGATATCACCCTCCCCCGGGCTTCCAGCTTCGGGCACCTCTGTCCCCTCCCGTGCCCATCCATCCTGTTTGTGAGTTTTGTCCACCACATGGCCCAGTGCCTCTCACAGCTGTTCCCTGCCATCAATTCTCATGGCCCTCATTCAAGTTCTCATGACCTCTCCTCCAGGGCAGGCATTCAGCAAATATTTATCATCCCTTCTCCACATGCCCAGCACTGTTCTAGGCTCAGGGGATGCATCGGGGAACAATACAAGATTGTCCGCATGCAGAGCACCCTCTCAGTGGGCTTCTCTGCTGAAGCAAACTTGTGATCCAGTCCATCCTCCATGCTGTTTCTAGAGTCCTCCTCTTAAACCTGAACTCTACTCACATACCTTTCAACTGTGTCCCATGGAATGAAGCTCACATCCCTCCATAATCAAGACACACCCTCACCTCTCATTATCACCTTCCAACGAAACAGAGCTCCCTGACATTCCCAGAGCTCCCCTCTGCCTCTGTTCAGTATGCCAGTTCTTGTGGAATGTGTCCCCCATCCCAGCTGGCTAAGATGCCAACCAGTCTTCAAAACCCTGCCCAACTGTCATTTTCCCCCACCCAGGCCTCCTTGATCTGAGGTGATCTCTCCCTCCTTTCAATTTCTGTGGGACTTTTTTTTTTAGGATTCTTCCCATTCTCTATATATCATGGCTCCTGTATGTGTGCCATCATGCTCTAACAACTGGGTATGCAATTCGTCTAACAATCTTAGTCAATGTCACCCACAGGAGAAGCACAAAATAGGGTAGAGAGAGATGAATGTATGAATGAATGAATGAATTCTCCAGAGAATTCTGGTCAAAAAAATCAGACACACAAATTATCTTCTTCAACTTTGTACAGTCTGACATAATGGGATAAACTGCCATTAAGCTACGTAGTTTTACCATGAACGCAAGTCACCTAGCATTTAACACATTAAAAAAAGTATCAGGGCTTCCCTGGTGGCACAGTGGTTGACAGTCCGCCTGCCGATGCAGGGGACACGGGTTCGTGCCCTGGTCCGGGAGGATCTCACATGCCGCGGAGCGGCTTGGCCCGTGAGCCATGGCCGCTGAGCCCGCACGTCCGGAGCCTGTGCTCCGCAACGGGAGAGGCCACAGCAGTGAGAGGCCCGAATAACGCAAAAAAAAAAAAAAAAAAAAAAAATATCATTAAAAAAATCCACAAATAACAAATAACTCAAAGTAGGATAACCATTTTTTGCTTCAACGTAGTAAGAAAGTACCCCAACCCCCACCCTGCTGCCCTAAGCAAATTCCTAAACCTACAAATACAGTAAACAGGCTGAATAGAGTAACTGACCATTTCTGTTCCACTCTGCGACATTTGCCATAAACTGTCACTGAAATGTATCAGGTTCTGTATCATTTCCACATTGTACTTCATGTCCTCCTACTGCAGAGTTTCACTCCTCTGCTCAAACTTCCAAACATTTTCACAGAGCAGCGAACTTCTAACTCTGATAAATCTGTTTATTAATTTCTGGAAAGTCACCCTACACTGCAAGCACAGTCCCTATCATTTGGAAACCACACGCCATGCCTCTGGGATATTATGCAAGAACACAAAAAGGCACAGAAAGGAAATGAAAAGTATTACTGTTTTTCTGAAAAGTCCTTCATACTCTCCAGGGCAGGTTGAGCCCAGTTAGAAACCAGTGCGAACTGTGCAAAAGGGCGGAGCCGCAGGCTTTGCATGATGAGGCCTTCCGGATGCTGTTAGTGGATGACGAGAGTTCACAGGCCACACGTTTTCTTTTCCTTTCCAGTTCCCTCACTTCTGGGCTCTGTCACCAGCATTTTCTCACCCACATCCCAGATGAACGTGCCATGGAAGTCTGTCAGGCCTTTGCTCGTTCCCTCCAGGATATTCCCAGCCAACCGCCAACTCTGAATCGCCTCGTCCCTACCTCTCTGGCAGCCCTGGCAACAATCAGGAAGGTAAGAGGCTGCACACAGTGAGTCTGGACTGGCCTGGGGGCAAAGGATCTGGGTTCCTGGTAACCACTAAGTCACTTTCAGGAAGCAGTGCCAGGCCCTGTTACAAACTCTCTACAAGCTCATTCAATCCTCGCACGATTCTATGAGGTGGGAACTATTAGAAATCCCGCTTCACAGATGAGAAACTGAGGCACAGGGAGGATAAGTTCGAGGTCATGGAGTTGGTAAGGGACAAAGAATTTGTTTTTTGTTTTTTAATTTATTTATTTTATTTATTTTTGGCTGCATCAGGTCTTCATTGCTGCATGTGGGCTTTCTCTAGTTGCAGCGAGCGGGGGCTACATTTCGTTCAGGTGTGCAGGCTTCTCATTGAAGTGGCTTCTCTCGTTGCAGAGCATAGGCTCTAGGCGCACAGGCTTGAGTAGCTGTGGCACACGGGCTCAGTAGTTGTGGCCTGTGGGCTCTAGAGCACAGGCTCAGGAGTTGTGGTGCACGGGCTTAGTTGCTCCGTGGCATGTGGGATCTTCCTGGGCCAGGGATCGAACCTGTGTCCCCTGTATTGGCAAGCAGATTCCCAACCACTGTGCCACCAAGGAAATCTGGGACAAAGAATTTGAATCAGGCTGTCTGGATCCAAAATTCAAGTGCTTAATCACTGAGCTGCACTGTCTGTTGGACCAGCTCAACAGAGGGAAGAGACTTATGTGCTTGAAGTGGAGGCAAGCCTCTGGTCAAACTCAGGGTCTGTCTGTAGTCCCCGCTTAGGATCACCTGGACATGTCTGGACAGCTGCCCCTGGAGCCGGACTGAAGTGGTCATCTATTATTTATGTCTGCCCAGCTGCATCCCTTTTCTCTTTTTCTGGGAATAGCACCCTACTTTTTTTGAGGTAACCACCCTCCCCCACTCTCAGTCTACATGATTCTGGTAGTGTCAACCCTCCACCACAACGGCCTCCCTCCGTGTCCAAGACCATTCACATGACCCACACCTGGCCAATCAATGTGTCCCATCCTCCAGGAACAGCAATTTGTACAGGGAGAGGCATCTGCCCCAAGACAGGCAAATCAGGGTCAATGCTGGGACTTCTTTCTTCAACCACAGTAAAATACAGACAAAATTTAAATACCATTTTCACCATTTAAAAGTGCAGAATTTCATGGCATTTAGTACCTTCACAATGTTGTATAACCATCGTCACTATCCATTTTCCAGAACTTTCCCATCTTTCCAAACAGAAACTCTGTACCCAGCAACAATAACTCTCTGTATTCGTCTGCTTGGCCTGCCAAAACTAAGTACCATAGTTTGGGTGGCTTAAACAACAGAAATCTATTTTCTCACAATTCTGGAGGTTATAAGTCAGAGATCAAGGTGTCAGCAGGGTTGGTTTCTTCTGAGGCCTCTTCCCCTGGCTTCATGTCATCTTCCCTCTGTGTGTGTCTGTGTCCTAATCTCTTCTTATAAGGACACCAGTCATAGTGGATGAGGGCCCACCCTAATGGCCTCACTTTACCTTATTTACCTCTTTAAAGACCCTGTCTCAAATACAGTCACATTCTGAGGTACTAGGTGGGGGTTAAGACTTCAACATATGAACTTGGAGGGGGATACAATTCAGCCCATAACACTCCCCATTCCCTAATGCTGACACCTTTGAGAAAGGGGAGTTCTCTATCTGCTGGGGTTGCTGGGAAGGTCTGATATACTGCTGGGGCTGTTGGTGGCCACTTTCCCACCCCAAGGAGACAGTGTCTGAAAATGACTCAGGGAAGAGCTGAGAGGCAGACAGAGACCCCTGAGCCCAGACATACCTGAAACTGGCTGTACCTCTGACCTCTCTATTCCAGTTGTGTAAGCTAATAAGTTTCCTTTTCGTTTGTTTATTTTATTAACATAATTAAAAGACTTAGTTAACATAAGGAGCTTTTACACCAGAATGGCCCATATCTCCAGGATGTGCAGGATGTGCCCACTCGGCAGCTGTTTAAGCAGCAGAGTCAAATCCAAACCTCTCAGGCTCCAGGGTGCTGGCCACGACCCATCCCTTGGGATGCTCACATGTTCACAGCACAGTGGGGACTGGGTCATGCCCGAGTCTCCAACAGAGCAGACTTCGGGGACACCCCCTGCAACATTCCAGAATTGTTGCTCTGGTGTGGTGCCCCAGACTGAGGGCTCCTATCCTTTCAGCCCAGTGACCCAAAGCCCTGCAGCAGTGCCTGCTTCATGATGGGCTTCAGTACAGAGCATGCGGAAGGCAGGGAACGGGACAAGACAACAGTTCTCCTTCCCTCCAACAGTTCCCTGAAGGACAGTCTGTAAGAACACAGGATGGGAAACAATTCAAACGTCCCTGGGGTGGGGACTGGCCAGGTACCTCACAGGACAGCCCAACAGGATTTTGTCTTTTAACCCAAAACAAGGTAACACCTGCTTTCTGATACATGAAATGATTCAGACCATCTCAGAGGGAAACTGCAAACCGAGAAAGCAACACCGGGACAACAACATATACCATTTGTGTAAAACCAGGAAGGGAGCTTCTCAATGAAATGTAATTAAATGACCTCAAAAATCTCAAAAAACTGTCCTACACCATAGCCACCAGCCACACTTGGCAATTTAAATTAAGATTAAACAAATTTTTTTTATTGAAGTGTAGTTGATTTACTAATTTGTGCCAATCTCTGCTGTAGAGCAGAGTGACTCAGTTATACAGCATACACTCTTTTTTTATATTCTTTTCCATTATGGTCTATCACAGGATATTGAATATAGTTCCCTGTGCTACACATTAGGACCTTGCTGTTAATCCATTCTAAATTAAACAAAAATTTTAAATTCAGTTTGTCAGTTGCACTAGCCATGTTTCAGAGGCTCGGTAGCCCCACATGGCTAGTAGTGGCTGCTCGATCAGCAGAGAGATAGAATATTTCCATCATCACAGAAAGTTCTATTGGAAAGGACTCCTCAGAAGGACATCAGCAGAAGAGTAAAGGGCCCCTGGAAAGAGGAGCAGGAGAACCGGAGAAGAGGAGGGGAGGGGAATTAGTTTTCACATGTAATCTTCTGTAGAACTTGAATCTTTCATCACATATTATTTCCTATTCAAAAATAAACATTTTAAAACTTTAAACACATTTTAAAACAGTAAGTACATAAGTAATAAGAAAAGAAGACGTTGGAATCCCCAGGGACATGGGTAAGCCACATGAAACTACAGCCCTGAGTTCTCCGCTGAAGGAAGAGAAGTCTCCTTTGAGGCAGGTGTATGAGGAAGAGCAGCATGAGGGGGCTCCCAGGTGGCAGCCCCACACACGTGATTCAGACCTGGTGGTGTAGGAAGTTCCTATGTCCCCCAAATTTTGAGTATCACAGCAACCTTATAATTAGGGTGATTAATGGTCCCATTTATTTTAGTTTCCTAAGGCTGCCACAACAAATGACCACAAACTAGGTGACTTAACATGACAGAAACCTATTGTCTCACAATTCTGGAGGCCAGAAGTCCAAAACCAAGATGTTGGCAGGGCTCGTTCCTTCTGAAAGCTCTTAAGGAGAATCCCTTCCATGCCCCTCTTCAGCTTCGGTGGCTGCCGGCAATCCTGGGTGTTCTTAGGTTTATAGATGCATCACTCTGGCCTCTGCCTCTTTCTTCCCATGGCCTTCTCCTCTTGGTGTTTCTGTCTTTCAAATCTCTTACCTCTGACTTTTAGAAGGACACTCATCATTGGATTTAGGGCCTACCCTAAACCCTGGATGATCTCATCCCAAGATCCTTAAATTAATTATGTCTGCAGGGCTTCCCTGGTGGCGCAGTGGTTGAGAGTCCGCCTTCCGATGCAGGGGACGCAGGTTCGTGCGCTGGTCCTGGAAGATCCAACATGCGCATGGAGCGGCTGGACCCGTGAGTCATGGCCACTGAGCCTGCGCTTCTGGAGCCTGTGCTCTGCAATGGGAGAGGCCACAACAGTGAGAGGCCCACGTACCGCAAAAAAAAAAAAAATGTCTGCAAAGACCCTATTTCCACATAAGGCCACATTTACAAATACCAGGGGTTAGGACTGGGACATATCTTTTGGGGGGTGGGGGACACAATTCAACTCACTATACCGTTTTATAGACAAGGAGTTCAAGGTTCAAGGGCCTGTCACTTGCCTGAGGTCACAGGGCTAGTTCAGAGCACAGCTCTGCCAGTCCTCCCATCACTGACTCCAGCAAGAGAAGAATCTTGACCTTCCAGCCCGAAGCCTGCCCCTCCCTTCAGCCTCAGAGCTCCCCGCACCCACTTCACAATGGGTAACACATACAGAAGAGCCGCCCCCTTCTTTGGCCTCACTTATCTGTCTTGCTGCATCCTAGGATCTGACAAAAGATTACACTGTCCTCTGGGCCGTGGGAAGGAACTAGGCTAGGGGGATCTGCGGGTATCTCAGATGAGATGGGGTATCTCAAAAGAGGGTGGTCTGCATGTCCAGACTCTAAAATTCTGCAGGGCAGATCAGAGCCAGGGAGAAAGGGAATGAGTTAAGGCTTCTGGTGTTGGAGAAAAAGCCCTCTGTGCTTTTTATGGCAGAGGAGAATGTGCCAGCCTATGTGGTTTTGCACTGATAAAGGGCTCTAGTCTAAAGTGCTCAAGTGAGTTCTCCAGCTCAAGGTGACAGGAGAGGAAGAGAAGATGTGGACATGGGTGTGCACTGGGGCCTGGCAGAGGCTGCTACACCCCCTGGGCCACACTGACCATACCTGCCAGGACAGCCTGATGACAGCCACAAGACCCTCGGACAACGACAGCACAGCACTGACTGATGGGCACCCCCAGAGAGGACGGCAGGTCACCTTCCCTCCTCTCAGTGGAACTGAGGGTTCTGACCAGGATTTTGGCTTCCATGGTCATCCCAGAGGCCTTCTTGACACCTCTCCTGGTGGGTCAAGAGACCTCGAGGGAAGACACACACAAGACTATCTCCAGGTCCTGGGCTTTGTATTTCCTCCACGACATCAAAAAGCCTACAGAGCCCACTCCAGTATTGATATCATTTATTAACACAAACAGTAAGTGCCTGACCAAGATTTGGACCTGGTCTGGGTTTATTCAGGAGCTCCATGTCCCCTCACTGCCACCTCGTCCCTCTCCATCTATCATCTGTATTGGTGGTTTTCAAACTTTCAGTCAGCAACCCATAGCAAGGAACCCGTTTCACACTGCCATTTACAAATATAAATGGCTGACACAAAAACTTCACTCCAATATTTTTTATTGTAGTCTCTGCTAGTTCAAAATTTCAGAATGCTGGCTGCAACCCACATAACTGATTTCATGTCTCATAAAGGTGTTGTGACTCCCCGGTTTGTTTGTTTCTTTGGCCCACCGCTCGGCTTCTGGGATCTTAGTTCCCCAACCAGGGATTGAACCCAGGGCCTTGGCAGTGAGAGTGTAGAGTCCTAACCACTGGACTGCCAGGGAATGTCCAGTGACTCCCAGTTTTAAAAACACTCATCTACATAACTCATATGAATTTACAACCATTCAATACTGAGAAAGAAAGAACAGGGGAGAAAAGGAAGAATTGTTTTATACATTTTGCAGATCAGCCAAAACTTCATTGGTGGAACTGAATATTTTTCCTCCATTGAATCGCAATTTCTGACTTCCTGATCTGCTCATGATGTCATTACTTATCATGTCCTTTTCCCTCCTATTAAAACCTCAGTGTTCCTATGAAAGGCTAACTCAAGCTCGACTGTAAAATCCTCTTCCACTGGGTCCCAGAGACGGAATTTTCACACCATGGGTCCATCTTTGCACAAATCTCAGGGCATCTCTCAATCTCGAGATGTTAACCATCAGTAAGCTTGGTTTCTGGACCAGGTGAAGTGGTTTCAGAAATGCCAGACAACTTGGCTAATGGAAGGCATGACAGCAAGGAACAGGGCCCCTGGGTCCAGCTCCCATGTTCTCTCACCTCGGCCGGCATGGTGGGTCATCTGGGAATTGTTACAATTTTCCACTCATTCACTGGTATTACATACTGTTCTATGAGAGGATAATTCTAACCCTGAAAACACTGGCGCTGAGACTACACCCCTAAATTCTCAGTCATAATATGTGCAAAGTTCCAATGAGGACAACTGGAAGACCAATATGAACAAGGATTTGAGCCACATTGGTTAGAAACCAACAAATCCTCAATTCTAGTCGCAGCTGTCCTGGTCTACACCATCAAAACCCAAGACACATGATTATTTGAACAAATCAGACCATGTTTCCTGCTCCTTTCCTCTACCTCCACCAAAGAAATGAAAACCAAAAAAAAACTATATTTGCCAGATTATTCCTCTACCCACCACCGCTCACATTCGAAACAGAGCTAGGGTCACAATGTTAACACTGTTTGGTTGGTTCATGTCTGTTTCTCCATCTTTAGAAGGGGATGGCTGCTACTTTCCTAGTATCTAAGAATTTATTGTAAGTCATCCCGAAGAATTTCTTAGGTCCTCCACCAATACCATCAGCCTCATAAAACCAAGTCAGTTAATTTTGCCAGAATCTTTAACAACACACCTACCGGGGAAGATGATGTAGGAAGAAAGGCTCCAGGACAGTCCACAAGGTACCACAGACAGCCTGAAACCCATGGTGATTCTCTTGACCATGGCCTTGGCAGTTTCGGGTAGCCAGGAGAGAGAAGACCAGGCCTATGGAAGTCAGGAGTCAGCAACGATCGAACATCCACTTACCTTGGGGACAGACACAGTCCATCGGTGCTTCTCGAACTGTCCGGAGCTTGACTGGTCCCTCCATCTTCTGAATCAGGAAGAAAAGGGGGGAAAAATACGGATGAGTTTTGGAGCAGAGAGGGGTAGAAGTGGAAAAACAGCAAAAAACAACATATTTGAAAGATCTACAGTGGTGGTGTTGGTGCTTTCAAGAACAGTTTTGTAAAGGTGATTAAATTCTACAGGCAGTTTTAGAATGGGAGGAGAAACAGAAATAAACATTAAGCAATTACTTGGGAGTCCCTGAATAGAAGATGACAGGTTTCAGCTTTTTTTAACAACATTTTTAAATACAAATCCAGGAATGACAAAGGGATCCGGTAGTCCCTGGCGTGAAGATAGGAGGGCAGAGCAGAGAGAGGCCAGGTAGGGCCAGTCAAAACTCGCTCTTGGGGCTTCCCTGGTGGTGCAGTGGTTGAGAGTCCGCCTGCCAATGCAGGGGACGCGGGTTCGTGCCCCGGTCCGGGAGGATCCCACATGCCGCGGCGCGGCTGGGCCCATGAGCCATGGCCGCTGGGCCTGTGCGTCCAGAGCCTGTGCTCCGCAACGGGAGAGGCCACAACAGTGAGAGGCCCGCGTACCGCAAAAAAAAGAAAAAAAAAAAAAAAAACTCGCTCTTGAACATCTTTCCCTGCTCCGGAGACCACCCCTATCCAACCCCAGGAAGCCCCAGAGGCCCCTTGGCTGCAGCCCCTCCCAGCCCACTGGCTTCAGACCCAATGGTCCAGGGCTAATCCACCGTGATGACATTTTCCTTTCTTCTTACCAGTGGGGATCCTTGGCCTAGAAAATTTAGATCAGTAGAATTTAACAAGAATCTCTACACATGCCCAGCCCTGTGCTAGATTTTGGTGAAGGGAAAAGAACTAACACAGAAATGTAGTCAAAAGTCACAGCTCTGCTATTATGACAACTCACAGTACAGCCCTGGCATAATCATCACCTTATGTGACACTCGGGTAACCTCTGGGGCATGAATTATTGTCCCTGCCTCACAGACAGGTGATACAAAGTTGGAAAAAATAAGAAATTAATCCGCAATCCCAAATCTAGGTTTAAGGGAGTGAAGCAATTGGCCCATAATCCCCAAACTAGCCAAGACTTGAGTCCTGACAAGAATATACAAAGTATTAACCTTTCCCAAGGGAAAAACAAAACAAAAACAAAAAACAAAAAATCTTCCTAAATGCAAAACAAAGCAAATCCCAAATGTGTTAACTTGAGTTAAAAATGCATACTACGACTAAAAGGGTTACTTAAGGTTCAAACCTAAAAATGTAATTTTTGTCAATAAAAAACATAGTAAAAATGCAAATACAAACACCTGGAAAATAGCACAACAAACAAAAAAATGTAATTTTCGAATCACTGTTTTAGAGGAGGTGAGAAGGCACTCCCAGTCTTGAGCCCTTGATCACCAAGCCTGGGATCTTCACATAAGAAAGGCTGAACAGGGAATTCCCTGGAGATCCAGTGGTTATAACGGACTAAATGCCGAGGGCCTGGGTTCAGTCACTGGGCAGGGAACTAGGATCTCAGAAGCCGTGCGGCATGGCCATGAATGAATAAATAAATGAATAAATAAATAAATAAGAAAATAAATAAATAAATAAGAATGGGCTGAACAGCCCAGGACCAGGAGCCTGAAATAAAAAATGTAACCAGGGGAGGCTCTGGCCCCTGCAAAGTACTTCCAAGTTCCACCGCCACTCCAATCTGCCAGCCTTGCCCTCAATTTCCAGATGGGCCACAGAGGCTGATACTGACAAGAGATGGAGTTAAGGCCAAGGATTTAGAGAACTGCAGGATGTACGATTTGGAACCTTGTGGTGGAGGTGTTTGTGAAAGCAGTACCACAACAGAACTTTTCTATCCCCCCCATACCTCTTAAACCCCCCAAGGCCTTGGTTGGTCCCAGAAATCAGAACCTGGCTAGGCCTCTTGGCCCTGGAATCTCAGTTCCTGTCCAGAACCACACATGCCACTCACTCCTGCTTAAGCCTGGGGCACTCTTCCCTAGAACTGCCCACCGGGACCAGAGCCACCCTGCAAGCAGTCTGTGCTGGCCCTGGGCCTCCATAGGTACCCCCCGCAGCTGCCACAGGTTCCTACCAGGCGGGTGAGACACAGCAGTAGCAGATACCACCCCCACCACCACCCAACCCCAGGCCATGTGCACTGGAGTCTGGAGCGTCCAAGCCATGCCCATCCTCACTGCACTGGAATGCTGCAGTAGGTGCCTGCAATGCAGGTGTGAGCAGGACCTCGGAACTCACTTTTCCCCCATTATACTGGCAGGTACAATTACAGATTTCAAAATTCACTTGGAAAAAGACTCCAGCCTTCTAATTTAAGCCAGTCAATTTGTATGAGAAGCTCTCAGCTGTTTTTATCATTTCTAGAAAGACTAGAAGCTACGCTAATTTCTTTTTTTAAAAAAAGAACAAAAGCATTTAATGCTAAAAAACAATTTGCTTTCAACAAGTGCTATCACATATGGGCGCTCCCCTAAGGGGAAGGGGCTTTATCAATTACTGATAGGAAATACAATGACTTTGAAGCTACCCTTATCTTCAAACAAAAACTAAACTGAAAACTATTCAAGAAACGAAAAAACGTATTGTTGATGCTAGTAGATGGGATCATAAATAACTGATTGAGTTTTTGTTTCATTATTTATTCTAAATCCTTTTATGCATTTGTTTTTTTCTGGATTAGATAGTGAATCTGCAAAGCTTTATCTTAGTCCTCTATCCTCCCCCCACCCCCCACCCCCACCCCCAACTCTGGAGTTGGAACGCCCCTACTAGGAACACAAAGTGAAATGTCTGTATTAGAAACCCAGTCCCATGATCTTTATTTCCATGCCTTTATTATTTTTTTTAATTCTAAGAAAATATTCTTTTGTGTCCTGGTTTGTAAAAATGATTCAAAAGCCTCAACTTTATACATTCAATTATCTGGCAGCAACCCTAGCGTCTGCAAACAATATGGTCCTGGTTTTACATATGCAAACAAGTCCTGACTCCAAAAGTAAATAAAGAATGAGTTTCTGAGAAATGACAGGAGACTCTGGGTGTGTTCCCTCCAGAAGTAGTAAGAAGGAGAACTTGGAGTTGGGGGGACAAGAGTTGAGAGAAATCTAATCAGAGAAAATCATGGTTTCAAAAAAGCATTACATGGTCAGATGATAAATTTATCAATGATCTGTTGAAGCATTAGTCTCCAACTCTTCACCAGATATTTGATCACATCCCTGAACAGCTGTATTTTGATGAAATATAGATTAATATATAAAAAAGGATGCAAAGTTTTATTTCTGCAAAATGCTACAGATAAAGCCACAAAGACATTCCTATCCTTTGACAGAAAATTCCTACTCTAGGGAGTATATCCCAAGGAAATAAATCATCAGGAGCAAAAAAATGATATTCATGAAGTTGTGCCGCAAAACAGTGGGAGTACTTTAGTGAAGGATGGTGAATCCCCTTCATGAAACTGTCATATCTTCATCAAAAATCATTATGAAGACTATGTAGCAACAAGGAAAAATGTTTATGATACAATAAATAATGTTTACATATGTGTAAATGTGCAGGAGTGGGACGGCAGCAATTACCAAAACATCAACCCACTTGAGTGCAGGGATTACAGTGATTTACTTCTTTAACGTTCTTTCCATGTTGTAATATCATCTCAGTGAAAAAAAGATTCCTGGGGAGGAGAAAAGCCAAAATGAAGCCCTAAAATCTCCCTGCCTAGGGCAATTTTTGAATGACAGGCAGATGATTCTGTCTCCTCAGGAAGCCGTAACTAACTCCAGGATCAACCCGGATAATACACACAGGCACCACAAACACCAGAGGAGGACTTGCGGAGGATCCATCCTGCCCTGCTACAGTCACATCCTCTCTGCCTTCTTTCCATCCGCTGTAGGGAAGGGCCCATGTGTACATTCTTATGGCCACCAGCAACACAAGACGGCAGCATTTCCTGGCCTCTTTAATATTCTTTTTTCATATCCCACCATGGTGATGATGAGGATAGCAAACATAAAGTATTATTATCATCAAGTTTATTGATTACTTACTATGTGCCCGGCACTGTGCCAACAACTGTTATCTTCTTGAGTCCTCCATAGAACCCCCATGAGGCTAGGACTATTTTTTTTATACTCATTTACAGATGAGAAAATTGAGAATCAGGGCAATGTAAGTGTCAGGACTGGACTTGAAACCTGGTATCAACTAACTTCAAACACAAAGTAAAAGAACCTCTGCTTACCAGCAATTTTAATGTCTAATAAAAAGAGTTGCTATAAAAAAATCCAGGCCATACAAAACTGTAGGGACGGAAATTAGGTCAGTGGTTGCCAAAGGTTGAGGGAGTAGGAGGAATGAAACACAAGGAGACTCATGGAGGAGCTGTGAGGGGATGGAACTCTTCTGCATGGTACTGGGGTGATGGATATACTCCAAGCATTTGTCAAAAACTATTGGACCATACATCACAATGAGGAAACTTTAATGGATACAAATTTTAAAGAATATCCAGGATGCTGGAAAATCCCAGGGTGGAATGCAGGCTGAAACAAATGAATATAACTATATTAAGATTACATGACATAACCTCACTGAAGTTAGTGGGGAAAAACATGTAACTGACCTAAGTCACTTTGCAAAATACTGTTTCAACTGAGAACTGTAAGGCTGAAGACCAAAGGAACTGTCCATAAATGCTGTACTCTGGTAGGTATACTTGTTTCACACAGGGGTACAGGGTAGCAATTTTGAAATTACTTTACATATATATTGGGGTTGAATAAGTGAGTAAATAAACTATGGGTAATGAGAGCCTGCTTTCTCAGTGTCCAAGAAAGAAGTTATAAATAAGCAAAGGGGGAAGCTGGATTAGTCAGAGACATTACTATGAGGTCATGTTTATGTTATGTACACAGACAGATGCATACAGAAATAATTACAGGACATGGAGGAAGATGGCGGAAGAGTAAGACATGGAGATCACCTTCCTCCCCACAGATACATCAGAAATTCATCTACACGTGGAGCAACTCCTACAGAACACCTACTGAACGCTGACAGAAGACCTCAGACCCCCCAAAAGGCAAGAAACTCCCCACATACCTGGGTAGGGCAAAAGAAAAAAAGAATAAACAGAGACAATAGGATAGGGACGGGACCTGCACCAGTGGGAGGGAGCCGTGAAGGAGGAAAGATTTCCACACACTACAAGCCCCTTCGCGGGCGGAGACTGCAGGTGGCGGAGGTGGAAAGCTTCGGAGTAGCGGAGGAGAGCACAGCAACAGGGGTGTGGAGGGCAAAGCAGAGAGATTCTGGCACAGAGGATAGGTGCGCTCAGGCACACACCAGCCTGAGAGGCTTGTCTGCTTGGCCGCCGGGGTGGGCGGGGCTGGGAGCTGAGGCTCGGGTATCGGCTTTCAGTTGGAGCGCAGGGAGAGGACTGGGGCTGGCGGCAGGAAGAGAGCCTGAACGGGTTAGTGCACCACGGCTAGCCCGGAGGGAGTCTGGGGAAAGGTTCTGGAGCTGCCGAAGTGGCAAGAGACTTTTTTCCCTTTTGTTTCCTGGTGTGCGAGGAGAGGGCATTAAGAGGGCTGCTTGGGGAAGTGCCGGAGAGAGGCGCGAGCGACGGCTAAAGGTGCAGACCTCGGAGACGGGCGTGGGACGCTGGGGCTGCTGCTTCCGCCCCCGCCGCGGGGCCTGTGTGTGAGCGCGGGTCACTGTCCGCCCTGCCTTCTGGGGGGCCTGTGCACCCCGCCACTGCCGGGGTCCCAGGACCTGGGGACGGCTTTCCCGGGAAAGCGCACGGAGCGCCTCGGACTGCTGCAACCTCATGTCGGCCTCTGCCGCCGCAGGCCCGCCCCACACTGCGCGCCCCTCCCTCCCCTCTGCCTGAGTGAGCCAGAGGCCCCTAATCAGCGGCTCCTTTAAACCCATCCTGTCTGAGCGAAGAACGGACGCCCTCCGGCGACCTACGTGCAGAGGCGGGGCCAGGTCCAAGGCTGAGACCTGGGAGCTGTGAGAGCAGAGACAGGGAAATCTCTCTGTGCAGCCTCGGAGGCAGCGGATTAAAGCTCCACGGCCCATTTGATGTGCCCTGCGTCTGTGGAGTGCATAAATGGACAGCGAATCATCCCAAATTGAGGAAGTGGACTTTGAGGACAAGATTTAAGACTTTCCCCCCTTTTCCTCTTTTTACAACGAATTATCCCAAATTAAGGAGGTGGACTTAGAGAGCAAGATTTCAGACTTCTCGCCCTTTTCCGCTTTTTACAACAAATTATCCCAAATTGAGGAGGTGGACTTGGAGAGCAAGATTTTTTATTTTTCCCCCTGCTCGCTTTTTGTGAATGTGTATGTGTAATCTTCTGTGCAAGAGTCTCTCTGTATAGCTTTCTTTCCACCATATGTCCCAGGGTTCTATCTGTCCGTTTTTTTTTTCAATAATTACTTTTTAATTTTAATAACGCCACTATATTTCATACTTTATTCTATTTTGTTTACCTGCACTTTCTTTTTTTTCATACCTTCCCTTCCTCCCTTCCACCTTCCGCTCCTCCTTTCCTTCTTTTTCTTTCCTCCCTCCCTCCCTCCCAACTTTCTTCTTTCCACTTTCTTTTTCTTTCCTTCCTCCCTCCCTCCCTCCTGTCTTTCTTTCTTTCTTTCCTCCCTCCCTCCCTCCATTCTTCCATTCACTCTTCCTTTTGCTTTCATTCCTCTCTCCCTCCCTCCTCTCTTTCTTTCTTTCTTTCCAACCTTCCTCCCTCCCTCCCTCCTTTCTTTCTTTCTTCCTTCCTTCCTTCCTTTCTTCCCTTCTTCCTTTCTTTCCCTCTCTCTTTTTTCTTCTACTAACTCTTTCTTTCTACTTTTTCTCCCTTATATTCTGAGCCGTGTAGAAGAAAGGCTCTTGGTGCTGCAGCCCGGAGTCAGTGCTGTGCATCTGAAGTGGGAGAGCCAACTTCAGGACACGGGTCCACAAGAGACCTTCCAGCTCCACATAATATCAAGCAGCGAAAATTTCCCAGAGATCTCCATCTCAGCACCAGCACCCAGCTTCAGTCAACGACCAGCAAGCTACAGTGCTGGTTACCCTATGCCAAGCAACTAGCAAGGCAGGAACACAACTCCACCCATTAGCAGAGTGGCTGCCTAAAAACATAATAAGGCCACAGGCACCCCATAACACATCACCAGACGTGGACCTGTCCACCAGAAAGAAAAGATCGAGTCTCAACCACCAGAACACAGGCATTAGTCCCCCCCACCGCGAAGCCTACACAACGTACTGAAACAACCTTAGCCACTGGGGACAGACACCAAAAACAACAGGAACTACGAATCTGCAGCCTGCAAAAAGGAGACCCCAAACACAGTAACATAAGCAAAATGAGAAGACAGAAAAACACACAGCAGGTGAAGGAGCAAGATAAAAACCTACCAGACCTAACAAATGAAGAGGTAATAGGCAGTCTACCTGAAAAAGAATTCAGAATAAGGATAGTAAAGCTGATCCAAGATTCTATTTCCAAGATCCAAAATCTTGGAAATAGAATAGACAAAATGCAAGAAACAGTTAACAAGGACCTAGAAGAACTAAAGATGAATCAAGCATCGATTAAAAATACAATAAATGAAATGAAAAATACTCTAGATGGGATCAATAGCAGAATAACTGAGGCAGAAGAACGGATAAGTGAGGTGGAAGATAAAATAGTGTAAATAACTACTTCAGAGCAGGATAAAGAAAAAAGAATGAAAAGAAGAGAGGACAGTCTCAGAGACCTCTGGGACAAGATTAAACACACCAACATTCGAATTATAGGGGTTCCAGAAGGAGAAGAGAAAAAGAAAGGGACTGAGAAAATATTTGAAGAGATTATAGTTGAAAACTTCCCTAATATGGGAAAGGAAATAGTTAATCAAGTCCAGGAGGCACAGAGAGTCCCATACAGAATAAATCCAAGGAGAAATACGCCAAGACACATATTAATCAAACTGTTGAAAATTAAACAAAAAGAAACCATATTAAAAGCAGCAAGGGAAAAACAACAAATAACACACAAGGGAATCCCCATCAGGTTAACAGCTGATCTCTCAGCAGAAACTCTACAAGCCAGAAGGGAGTGGCAGGACATATTAAAGTGATGAAAGAGAAAAAAGTGCAACCAAGATTACTCTACCCAGCAAGGATCTCATTAAGATTTGATGGAGAAATTAAATCCTTTACAGACAGGCAAAAGCTGAGAGAGTTCAGCACCACCAAACCAGCTTTACAACAAATGGTAAAGGAAATTC
Organism: Mesoplodon bidens; assembly: GCF_964165515.1. Taxonomy (NCBI): domain Eukaryota; kingdom Metazoa; phylum Chordata; class Mammalia; order Artiodactyla; family Ziphiidae; genus Mesoplodon; species Mesoplodon bidens. The sequence goes on along the minus strand of NC_138160.1, from coordinate 155,068,918 downwards.
TCTAGGCAAGTAACACAAGAGAAGGAAAATACCTACAATAACGAACCAAAAACAATTAAGGAAATGGGAATAGGAACATACATATCAATAATTACCTTAAAGGTAAATGGACTAAATGCTCCCACCAAAAGACACAGATTGGCTGAATGGATACAAAAACAAGACCCATATATATGCTGTCTACAAGAGACCCACTTCAGACCTAGAGACACATACAGACTGAAAGTAAGGGGATGGAAAAAGATATTCCATGCAAATAGAAATCAAAAGAAAGCTGGAGTAGCAATTCTTATATCAGACAAAATAGACTTTAAAATAAAGACTATTAGAAGAGACAAAGAAGGACACTGCATAACGATAAAGGCATCAATCTAAGAAGAAGATATAACAATTGTAAATATTTATGCACCCAACATAGGAGCACCTCAATACATAAGGCAAATACTAACAGCCATAAAAGGGGAAATCGACAGTAACACAATCATAGTAGGGGACTTTAACACCCCACTTTCACCAATGGACAGATTATCCACACTGAATATAAATAAGGAAACACAAGCTTTAAATGATACATTAAACAAGATGGACTTAGTTGATATTTATAGGACATTCCATCCAAAAACAACAGAATACACATTTACCTCAAGTGCTCATGGAACATTCTCCAGGATAGATTATATCTTGGGTCACAAATCAAGCCTTGGTAAATTTAAGAAAATTGAAATTGTATCAAGTATCTTTTCCGACCACAGTGCTATGAGACTAGACATCAATTACAGGAAAAGATCTTTAAAAAATACAAACACATGGAGGCCAAACAATACACTACTCAATAACGAAGTGATCACTGAAGAAATCAAAGAGGAAATTAAAAAATACCTAGAAACAAATGACAATGGAGACACGATGAGCCAAAACCTATGGGACGCAGCAAAAGCAGTACTAAGGGGGAAGTTTATAGCAATACAATCCATCTTAAGAAACAGGAAACATCTCGAGTAAACAACCTGACCCTGCACCTAAAGCAATTAGAGAAAGAAGAACAAAACCCCCTCAAAGTTAGCAGAAGGAAAGTAATCATAAAGATCAGATCAGAAATAAATGAAAAAGAAATGAAGGAAACGATAGCAAAGATCAACCAAACTAAAAGCTGGTTCTTTGAGAAGATAAACAAAATTGACAAACCATTAGCCAGACTCATCAAGAAAAGAAGGGAGAAGACTCAAATCAATAGAATTAGAAACGAAAAAGGAGAAGTAACAACTGACACTGCAGAAATACAAAGGATCATGAGAGATTACTACAAGCAACTCTATGCCAATAAAATGGACAACCTGGAAGAAATGGACAAATTCTTAGAAATGCACAACCTACCAAGACTGAATCAGGAGGAAATAGAAAATATGAATAGACCAAACACAAGCACTGAAATTGAAACTGTGATTAAAAATCTTCCAACAAACAAAAGCCCAGGACCAGATGGCTTCACAGGCGAATTCTATCAAACATTTAGAGAAGAGCTAACACCCATCCTTCTCAAACTCTTCCAAACAATATCAGAGGAAGGAACATTCCCAAACTCATTCTATGAGACCACCATCACCTTGATACCAAAACCAGTCAAAGATGTCACAAAGAAAGAAAACTACAGGCCAATATCACTGATGAACAGAGATGCAAAAATCCTCAACAAAATACAAGCAAACAGAATCCAACAGCACATTAAAAGGATCATACACCATGATCAAGTGGGGTTTATTCCAGGAATGCAAGGATTCTTCAATATACGCAAATCAATCAGTGTCATACACCATATTAACAAGTTGAAGGAGAAAAACCATATGATCATCTCAATAGATGCAGAGAAAGCTTTCGACAAAATTCAACACCCATTTATGATAAAAACCCTGCAGAAAGTAGGCATAGAGGGAACTTTCCTCAACATAATAAAGGCCATATATGACAAACCCACAACCAACGTTGTCCTCAATGGTGAAAAACTGAAACCATTTCCACTAAGATCAGGAACAAGACAAGGCTGCCCACTCTCACCACTCTTATTCAACTTAGTTTTGGAAGTTTTAGCCACAGCAATCAGAGAAGAAAAGGAAATAAAAGTAATCCAAATTGGAAAAGAGAAAGTAAAGCTGTCACTGTTTGCAGATGACATGATACTATACATAGAGAATCCTAAAGATGCTACCAGAAATCTACTAGAGCTAATCAATGAATTTGGTAACGTAGCAGGATACAAAATTAATGCACAGAAATCTCTTGCATTCCTGTACACCATTGATGAAAAATCTGACAATGAAATCAAGAAAACACTCCCATTTACCATTGCAACAAAAAGAATAAAATAACTAGGAATAAACCTACCTAAGGAGACAAAAGACCTGTATGCAGAATATTATAAGACACTGATGAAAGAAATGAAAGATGATACAAATAGATGGAGAGATATACCATGCTCCTGGATTAGAAGAATCAATATTGTGGAAATGACTCTACTACCCAAAGCAATCTACAGGTTCAATGCAATCCCTATCAAAGTACCACTGGCATTTTTCACAGAACTAGAACAAAAAATTTCAAAATTTGTTTGGAAAAACAAAAGACCCAGAATAGACAAAGCAATCTTGAGAACGAAAAACGGAGCTGGAGGAATCAGGCACCCTGACTTCAGACTATACTACAAAGCTACAGTAATCAAGACAGTGTGGTACTGGCATAAAAACAGAAAGATAGATCAATGGAACAGGATAGAAAGCCCAGAGATAAACCCACGCACATATGGTCATCTTATCTTTGATAAAGGAGGCAGGAATGTACAGTGGAGAAAGGACAGCCTCTTCAATAAGTGGTGCTGGGAAGACTGGACAGGGACATGTAAAAGTATGAGATTAGATCATTCCCTAACACCATACACAAAAATAAGCTCAAAATGGATTAAAGACCTAAATTTAAGGCCAGAAACTATCAAACTCGTAGAGGAAAACATAGGCAGAACAGTCTATGACATAAATCACAACAAGATCCTTTTGGACCCACCTCCTAGAGAAATGGAAATAAAAACAAAGATAAACAAATGGGACCTAATGAAACTTCAAAGCTTTTGCACAGCAAAGGAAACCATAAACAAGACCAAAAGACAACCCTCAGAATGGGAGAAAATATTTGCAAATGAAGCAACTGACAAAGGATTAATCTCCAAAATTCATAAAGAGCTCATGCCGCTCAATAGCAAAAAAACAAACAACCCAATCCAAAAATGGGCAGAAGACTTCAATAGGCATTTTCCAAAGAAGATATACAGACTGCCAACAAACACATGAAAGAATGCTCAACATCATTAATCATTAGAGAAATGCAAATCAAAACGACAATGAGATGTCATCTTACACCAGTCAGAATGCCCATCATCAAGAAATCTAGAAACAATAAATGCTGGAGAGGGTGTGGAGAAGAGGGAACACTCTTGCACTGCTGGTGGGAATGTAAATTGGTACAGCCACTATGGAGAACAGTATGGAAGTTCCTTAAAAAACTAAAAATAGAACTACCATATGACCCAGCAATCCCACTACTAGGCATATACCCTGAGAAAACCACAATTCAAAAAGAGACATGTACCAAAATGTTCATTGCAGCTCTCTTCACAATAGCCCGGAGCTGGAAACAACCTAAGTGTCCATCATCGGATGAATGGATAAAGAAGATGTGGCACATATATACAATGGAATATTACTCAGCCATAAAAAGAAACGAAACTGAGCTATTTGTAATGAGGTGGAAAAACCTAGAGTCTGTCATACAGAGTGAAGTAAGTCAGAAAGAGAAAGACAAATACCGTATGCTAACACATATATATGGAATTTAAAAAAAATGTCATGAAGAACCTAGGGGTAAAACGGGAATAAAGACACAGACCTACTTGAGAATGGACTTGAGGATATGGGGAGGGGGAAGGGTAAGCTGTGTCAAAGTGAAAGAGAGGAATGGACATATATACACTACCAAACGTAAGTTAGATAGCTAGTGGGAAGCAGCCACAGAGCACAGGGAGATCAGCTCGTTGGTTTGTGACCGCCTGGAGTGGTGGGAAGGGGAGGGTGAGAGGGAGGGAGATGCATGAGGGAAGGGATGTGGGAACAGATGTATATGTATGACTGATTCACTTTGTTATAAAGCAGAAACTAATAAAATATAAAAAAAGGAATAATTACAGTTATGTAAATAGAGAGTGAATAATAACCCTAGCTGCCTTCAGAGAAGACCTACAGCCAGTGACACCCTCGTAGCAACAAGCACATTCAGCACCTAGATCTTGGTTTCTAAATATCATTCTCCAATAAAAAGAACCATGACTCCTTGGAGAAATGACTGATTCTAGACCCAGGGCAGGAAAAATACAAGATAAGCCTAGAGTATCATGCAGTGCCAGAAAATAAGGAAGTGCTTTAAAAGGGGGGGGCAGTACATCAAAGGAACAAAACCAAAGCAAAAGATTTCAGAATGGTCAAAGCTGGAGCAACTTAGGCAACGAAATAAATGATGTAGTATTGAATTATAATCCAAAGAATAAATTAAATATCCATGAGTGCATACTGATATAAATGATTAGATAAATAAATAAATAAATAAATAGGGAAAAGAGACAAATCTTCCTTACAGAAGAATTCCATGTAATATATGTAGATAATTCCCTCTCCAGGAGGTGGAGCTAAATTCCCGTCTCCTTGAGTATGGCCTGGACTTAGTGACCTACTTCCAAAATGTAGAGGAGGGAAGGGAAAACAGTAACTTTATAAAGGAGAAATCTAGCAGATACCACTTTAATCAAGTGATCAAGGTTAATGTCACCAGTGATAGGTCATGTTGACATCATAGACCACTGACATGATGTCATGATAGTGTCAATCCACCTCAGTGGTATTCTTCCCAAACACTAGTAACCCAGTCTAATCATGAGAAACATCAGACTAGCCCAAATTCAGCAACATTCTACAAAATACCTGACCAATATGTCTTAAAATTGTCAGTCATAAAACACAAGGAAAGACTGAGGAGGAGACATGACCACTAAATCCAATGTGGTCTCCTGGGTGGGATCCCGGAATAGGAAAAGGACATTAGAAGAAAAACTGGTGAGAAGATCTAAATAAAGTCTGTAGTTCACATTAAAAAATGGATAGCAGAATTACAAAGTCATTTACCACTGATTAAGATATAACTTTATTCTTTTGTATAACAGATTATTCTTTTTTAAAAAATTAAGGTCAAACTCACATAGCATAAAATTAACCATTTTAAAGTGAACAATTCAGTGGCCTTTAGGGGATTCATAATGTTGGGCAACCACCCCTTTTATGTAGTTCCCTCTATCTAGTTCCAACACATTACCTTTACTCCAAGAGGAAATCCTGTACCCATCAAGCAATAGCTTCCCTTTCCCCCCTCCGCCCAGCCACCAATCTGCTTTCTGTCTCTATGGATTAACCTATTTTGGATATTTCATATAAGTAGAATCACACAGTATGTGACCTTTTGTGTCTGGTTTCCTTCACTTAGCAAAATGTTTTTGAGATCCATTCACTTTGTATCATGTATCAGTATTTCATTCTTTTTTACGGCTTAATAGTACTACATTGTATGTACATACCACAATTTGTTTATCCATATATTCCTTGACGAACATGTGGGCTGTTTCCACCTTCTGGCTATTGTGAATTGTGCTGCTATGAACATAAGTGGATGTGCATGCATTGTTTTAATACCTGTTTTCAATTCTTTTGGGTATATACCTAGGAGTGGAATTGTTGGGTCATATGATAATTCCATATTGAACATTTTGAAGACCCACCAAAATTTTCCACAGTGGCTGAACCATTTGACATCCCCACCAGCAGTGGATGAGGGTTCCAATTTCTCTCCATCCTCACCAACAGATCCTATTGGATGTGAAGCTGTATCTCATTATGGGTTTGACTTGCATTTCTCTAATGACGAATGATGCTGAGCACCTTTTCATGTAGTTGTTGACCACCTGTATATCTTGTTTGAAGAAATGTCTGTTCAAGCCCCTTGTCTATTGTTAAATTGGATTGTTTGTCTATCTGTTGATGAGCTCTAAGAGTTCTTTATATATCTGGATATTACATCCTCATCAGATATATGATTTGCAAATATTTTCTCATATAATAGATACATTCTTGATCAGAATTCTAACCACCTCCAACTGACACACAATATGAGAGTGTGAAAATCAACTTGAAAACTGGAGGTGACGGGAGTGTCCATGGCTGCATGCTCGTCTTCACACTAGTCTTATTTTGTTCACGTTAACCTTTATTGAAATCTTGCTAGATGAATAGTGGGTTATTGTTACTCATGAATTTGACCTGGTTCTTTTTAGTTAATAGTAATTATATTCATTTTCCATTGTTGCATAACAGATCTCCACCAAATCAGCAGTTTAAAACAACACAAATTTACTATCTTACAGTATTTGTGATCAGAAGTCTAGACACAGATGAACTTGGTTCTCTGCTCAGACTCTCATGAGGCTAAAGTCAATGTGTCATCTGAGGGTTTCTAGAGCTCTGGGTCCTCTTTCAAACCCATGTGGTTCCTGTGGTCTGAGGCTCCCATTCTCTTTCTAACTGCTGGCCAGAGGCCATTCACAGTTCCTTGCCATGTGGTCCCCTCCACACACCCTCTCATGCTTCAAGGAAGGGTCCAGTCTTTTTTAAGGACTCACCTAATTAAGTCAGGCCCACCAAGGATAACCTTTTTAACATAACTCAATCATAGGTTGAGTAACTCCATCATATCATCATAATCACAGGTTCTGCCTACACTCATGGGGAGGGAGTTATGCAAGGTGTGTACAGCAAGGGGTGGTTATCTTGGGAACGATCTTAGAATTCCACCTGCCAGAGCATTGTATCACAGTTAATTTTTTACTTTTGACAAACATACTATGGTTATGTACATAGGTACATAATATGTTTCTATACAACTAAAGTTATTCCAAAAAATTTAAAAGGCAACATCATGGATTTCAACTTTCAGGCAAGATGGAGTAGCAATGACTAGATTTACATAGGTACATAGGTACAATGTGTTTCTATAAATCTAAAATTATTACCCCAAATTTTAAAGGTCACATTATGGTTTTCTACTTCCAGGCAAGTGGGAGTATTAATGACTAGATTTACTCTCCTGCCCAAATAATATTAAAAACCCAAACAAAAATAGAAAGCCCACAAATAAGATATATGAAGCAATGGTTTTGAAGATACAGGGATCAAGCAAGGAAAGAGACTGATCCTCAGAGACACAGAAAACGACTACTCTGGCTTCCTGCCTGGAGAGAGTTTCCAGGATGTGGCACAGGGAGAGGAAATACAGGTGGAAACTGGCAACTGTGAGTGCAGGGATGCCAAGGTAGTTAGAGTTTGCAGAGCAGAGGACCTGGTAGGTGAGAGCTGCACACAGACAACCATGGAGACCTTCAAGGGTCCTCACGGGGTATTCCACAGAGGGTTGATCAGCACGTGTGTGAAGAAACAACCTGAAGCCAGGGAAAGGATTAGAGGGAACAGTGCCCAGCTCTCACACAGGGATGGGAAGAGCATCTGTTCAGACACTGAGTAGGGTACCAAGAAGGGTCCTGCCTCAGTGGTAGGGAATAAGCAACCCTACATTAAATATAGCTCTGATTCCACCTAATGCATCTAAAAACAAGATCCAAAAGGATCAAACTCTTACAAGTAACATCTACGACATAACAAAGCTCATGAATATTGATAGAAATATAAAAATATCCAGCACCCAAAGAGGTAAAATTCATAAATGTCTGGCATATAATCAGAAATTACCAGCAGGAAAATAGACCCCATAATGAGCAGAAAAATCAATTAACTGAAAATGACCCACAACTGCCATAGGTGTTAGAATTAGCACATGAGGACCTTAAAACAAGAAATATATGGGGCTTCCCTGGTGGCGCAGTGGTTGAGAGTCCGCCTGCCAATGCAGGGGATGCGAGTTCGTGCCCCGTTCCGGGAGGATCCCACGTGCCGTGGAGCGGCTGGGCCCGTGAGCCGTGGCCACTGAGCTTGCGCATCCGGAGCCTGTGCTCCACAGCGGGAGGGGCCCCAACAGTGAGAGGCCCTCGTACAGAAAAAAAAAAAAAGAAAGAAATATAACTGCATAGTGTATGCTCAAAAGGTTAAGTAGAGAGATCAAAGATATTAAATGACCTGAACTGAAATTCTAGAGATGAAAGCTATCATGTCTGAGATGGAAAATATGGTAGAAAGGATCAATGGAAGATTAAACATTGCAGAGGAAAAGATTAGTAAACAGCAATAGAAACTCTCCAAAATGAACACAGAGGGAAATTATAATTTTAAAAAGAAAGCATGTCAGTGAACTTTGGGATTCAAGTGGCCTAATACGTGTGTAATTGCAGTCCCAAGGGAGAGGAGAAAAAGAGCAGAACAGAAAAAAAATATTTGAAGAAGAAATGGCCAAGAAGATTTTCAAATTTTGATGAAAACTATAAACTCACAGATTCAAGACTCTTAATGAAACTTAAGCAAAATAAACATGAAGAAAACTACACCAAGCCATATCATAATTGAATTGCTTAAAACCAGGTATAAAGAGAAAATGTTAAAAGCGGCCAAAGAAAAAAGACATTATATGAACAAATGAAACTCGCATACACTGCTGATGGGAACGTAAAATGGTACAATGTTTTTGAACAATGGTTTGGCAGTTTCTTAAAAAGTTAATCACACATCTATCAGTTACTCAACCATCCCATTCCAAAGTATTATACCCAAGAGAAATGAAAGTATATTCCATACAAAAACTTGTACATGAATGTTCATGGATGTTTATTTGTAACAGCCTCAAACTGGAAATAACAAAAATATCCAATAACAGGTGAATGGATAAACAAATTGTGGTATAGCCATATAATAATAGTAATGAAAAAGAATGAACTAACAATGTATGCAAAAGAATCAAAGAAACTTTCAATAATTATACTGAGTGAAGGAAACCAGGCTCCCCTCCCCCCACAAAGAATACATACTGTGTGATTCCATTCCTTCAAAAATCTTAAAAAGAGGAACGCTAATTAATTGTGTAGGAATCAGCAACACTTGCATGGCAGGTGGGAAAGAATGGAAGGGAGAGAATTCAAGGAGGGAAGAGGAAAGTTTTGAGGGTCATGGACATGTTCATCTGTGGGGATTTCACAGGTGTACACATGTCAAAATGTAGCAAATTACACATTTCAAATACGTGGAGTTCAGTGAACTTCAAGTATAATCCAACAAAAGCCAAAGGACAAGGGCACCCAGGTCCTGGCTCCCACAGGCTTGGCCAGCTGGTGGGGCAGGCATCCTGGGCTCAGGATACATCAGTTCACGACTCTGAGCCTCAGCTTCCACCTCGGTGTCTGGTAAACGTCACAGCTGAGCCAGGTGAAGACAACCAGTGAGACCAGCTAGCCCAAACCAGGCATTTGGCAGGAGCTCAGAAACTTTTCTCTTAGGAATGTGGGTATAATCAGTGACTCCCATTGGCATGCTGAGTGACTCTCTTCTAAACCACATCGGCAAACATTTCCTTAAAGGTCCCTGTTCAGTCGCAAAATACAGAAGTGTGTTTTCAAAAGTTTGGTCTGCAAGCAAAATGCAAGTCTTCCGTAATCGTTAATTCATGTTCCCATTCATTATTTTTGAAGGACACACACATGACTTCCCATCAGAACCCGCTTTCTAAGGTTCATCACACTGGCCTGACAGAAAGAAATCCCATCAACAGCCATGGGAGGGGAATGAACAGTTTCCATCATGGCTTCTTCTTTTTTTTTTAAAGCCATACAGAGCGCCTTGTGGGATCCTAGTTCCCCAACCAGGGATTGAACCTGGGCCCTCAGCAGTGAGAGTGTAGAGGCCTAACCACTGGACTGCCAGGGAATTCCCTCCAGCATGGCTTCTGACACGTTGAGGAGAGCCCTCAGGCTGCTCCCATGTGTGGCCTCCAAGCCTCGTCCATGCCACAGCCCAGCTGCCGTGTCAGGCCAGCTTGAATCCCCACACTGGGATCCACCTGTTCCTGCTGACCCCTGCCCTCTTCATCCTGCCCACAGTGAATGTCTGGAGTTTCCCTGATGTGTCAAGTCCGATTAGATGGTGGTATGGGCTGAATCGTGTCCCCCGCCAAAATTCATGTGTTGTAGTCCTAACCCCTGATCCTTCAGAATGTGGCTGTATTTGGGATAGGGTTTTTAAAGAGGTAATTAAGTTAAACTGAGGTCACTAGGGTGGGTCCTAATCCAATATGACTGCTGTCCTCTTTTTTTTCTTTTCTTTTTTTTTGTGGTATGTGGGCCTTTCACTGTTGTGGCTTCTCCCGTTGTGGAGCACAAGCTCCAGACACACAGGCCCAGCGGCCATGGCTCACGGGCCCAGCCGCTCCGCAGCATGTGGGATCTTCTAGACCGGGGCACGAACCCATATCCCCCGCATCGGCAGGCAGACTCTCAATCAGCGCGCCACCAGGGAAGCCCATGGTGTCCTCTTAAAAAGAGGAGATTCAGACGCAGATACACACAGAAGGAAAACCATGTGAGGACACCGGGAGAAGATGGCCATCTGCAAGCCGAGGAGAGAGGCCTCAGGAGGAACCAACCTGCTGACACCTAGATTTTGGACTTCTAGCCTTTAGAATTACGAGGAAAGAAACATCTGTTGTTTAAGCCACCCTGACTGTGGTACTTTGTTCGGGCAGCACCAGCACACTGACACAGATGGGGTCCCTCAGACACCCCGACCCCAGCCCCATGCCTCCTTCAGATTCCCCACCACCCCCAAGTGAACTGAAGTGAGAGAAGGCTGAATGGACCTGGGGCCTTGATGCCAGGCAGACAGAGAAGTTTTCAACTTACCCTCCCACAGGTGATGAGAGGCTCTGAGGGTTGATGGGGTGAGGAGAGGGAGACACCGCTGAGAATATTTAGCGAGATGAGTGAGAAAAATGCATAGTGGCCATACCTGCCTATGGCTTGGACTCAGAGAGGCAGCGCTAACTGAACAACAGCCCAGGGAGAGATCATCAGCAGAACCAGGACCAGCTGGGCTGAGTTATCCAATGGTGCTTCTTCCAGCTCAACTCATTCAAGGCCACGCCTAAGGTGTGAGCTTCATCACAGGAGCTGGAAGGAGGAGGAGGAACTGTCCCCAGGAAGGACCTGGCACTGATGTTAGCAGTCCCGGCAGCCTTGAAGCTAGGATTAGCCAAGTGGGGAGTGGTTAAGGAGGGAACTCCCGGCCCCTCACTCTCCGGGGCAGTCCTGGGAAGGGGCCTTACTGTTCCATCCTCACAGAAAAGCAGTGAAGCAGACACCATCCCCCTTTTTCCAGAGGAGGAAGTTGAGGCTTGGAAAGCCAACTGATTTATCCCAGGACATGGTGGCCAGTTTAGAGGCAGCTCCAGGCTCAAACCCAGGTCTCCCAGCTCTGGAGCAACAGCAAGAGCTGTGCCAGGCCCAGTCAGGGCGTCTTCAAGGTGGGACAACTTCTGTGGGGAGGAAAGAGGTCAGGCTGGTTTCACCCTTCCCGCTTCCTTCCCAGCTCCTGTGTGCACATAAGTGTGTATGTGTGCATGCAGACGCTCATACACACCCCCACACAGCACACACTTATATTCATATACACACTTAGACACATATGTGCTCTCACATGTGTATACTCACTCACATACAGGCAGCATGCTCACATGTGTGCATACTTGCTCTCACACGCATAAACACCCACACACATGCACACCCTTGTGCTCTCCCAGCCCCCACTCTGGTTCACCCTCACACACACATACTCTAATCCCATTGCCATGTGAACTTGTCCTTTGTTCGTCTGAACCACAAGATGGGTCTGAAAACAAGATGCTGTAGGTGATAACAGCCCATACATCACACAAAAAGGCACAGTTAAATAAATGGACAGACCTTGGTTTTTGTGTGATGATCTCCTTGGAGGCCCAAGTTAAGTAGATTTTATTTAAATTGTCTTCTGAAAACACCAGAATTCTTTCTAACTACTTTATGATTTGTTTCACAACATAAAGTTGGAAGGACATTCTGTTTTAAAAGTTCATATTACCCATTGGAAGGCACTTTCCCCACCCAAGGTTTTGTGGCTACATCAGAAAAATAAAGGTTTTCTCATTTACCAATATGAATCGAAGCAGATGTGTGTGAGGCCTCTGATTCATTAGCTTAATCATGAGCATTTGGGAGTATTTGTGCCATATTGTATAACCACAAAAACAGACTAACATTAATTAAAGCAAATTTATTGGCTGTTTGAAAACCCATATAATAATTTTTGTGAATAATTAGATTTTTATTTTGGTCAAAACTGCAATTTTTTATCTAAGTGGAAAATCTCATTCTGCTCAAATGAGAGACTGAAAAAACGTGGCTATGTAGCTAATGCAGTCTTTGGCTTTCTTCAACAACCAAGTCACATTTCTCCATCATTGACTCAGAGACTGGACATATGCTAATACCTTTTTTGCTTCTGTATGGCCTTAACAGGATGGCAGAACCCCAGTGGTAAAAAGATCTTAAGATCATCCTTGTAACCACAGGACCTCCTGTCCAATTAGCAAACAGAGACTTTCCTTCTGGATTCAGTCAAAGAAGAATTCCAACAAGAAGAACGATTTTCAGGATGTGTTTGATCCACTGAGCTCTTCGCACATATCAACTTGTTTAATCCCCACAGAAACCTTATAATGCAAGTACTATAATCCCCATTTAACGGATGAGCAAACTGAGGTTTGGAAAAAACAGCCATTTACCTGAAGCTACACAGCTGAGAAATGACAGAGCTGGGATGTGAACCCAGTTCTGCTTAAAGCTAAAGTCTTCCCCATCACCCTCCATATCAGACACCTGTGGAGGATGTCCACACTGGCAGAAAAAGCTGCCACTGCTCCAAACTAAAGTATTGTTTCCATGGGGGGCTGCTGTGAGGCTGCAGAAAGGGCTCAGAGCTAGGAGTCAGGTCACCCAGGCTCGGGCGCACGCTGCCACCTGGGGCTGGTCACTGTCACTTCTGGGAGGGTGAAGCCTATCTCTCAGGGGTTGGGATGGGGCTGTTAAGAAACACCACAAGGAAGAATACGTGAACCTTCTGTCCAGGGCGGGCACTTGGGAGGCCCTCAACTGTTTCCCCTGTAGTCTCCAGGAGTACAGTGACATGCCTTTCTTTAAAACTATATCTGCAGGGAATTCCCTGGTGGTCCGGTGGTTAGGACTCCACACTTTCATTGCCGAGCACGCAGATTCAATTCCTGGTCAGGAAATTAAGGTCCCACATGCCATGCAGTGCAAAAAATAATAATAATACGTAAAATAAAATCTGGTAGGGGAGACATAATATTTTTTTAAAAAACTGTATCTGCAACCTTATGTTTTCTCCCAGTGGTTGGTGCTTAGTACTGATATATGTTTCCAGACATGATGAAGGGATGTTTTCTATGTGTCTGTGTCAATAATTAAAGATTAATCCTGATCCTACACATGAAGAAAATCGATTGGGGAGGAGCTGGAGGTCATGTGTAGCCTACATAGAAGTTTACTGAACAGAGTTACATTTGCTCAAAAAATTAGAAGTCGCAGAGCAGACCAAGTGCAGTGCCTGGTACTGCAAAACACTACTCACGGAGGGTTCTGCACCAAACCAACAAACGAGCCTAATTCCGAGATGAAATTTTCAGAGTTCTTCCAAATCTTATTTTAAGACTTCTTTATCATTTGTTTTTGCTTTTTGCTTTTGCTTTCGAAAACAGCAAGAGACCCAACTGAAATGAAAGTTCAACCTAAAGACAGATTGCATCCACTTTTCCCATCATAAAACTTGAAGCATGATTTCACAGTGGTGTAACAGTTTTGGAATTCCACAGGAGGATGAACATGTATGTCATGGACAAACTTGGATGGTCCAAAATCAAGATAAAACACAAAGCCCTAAAAATGATCCTCTTTAGGCAGGTACTCTACATCATAAAAAATAACAGAAGTAAGAAACTTTCCCCATAAAACCATCAGCTGTACTGTGCCAACGAAGATGTGGAGAGGCCTAGATGCCGTGTTGATAGAGGGATGCAGATTCCACTGATGGAATCTTATGTGGTCATGCAACATGACCATAAAGACTGTGCAGCACCTGGAAAAATGTTTTTGATAAAAGGTTGGAATACACAGACGCAAGGTGTAAATGGTGTGTGCACTTAGGTACACATAAATCTGTCCATCCATATAAGAATTGGAAGGGATCATGCAAAAGGTTAAATGTCCTTGTTTTAGGGTGGTGGGATTATCAATAATATTAATCATGTTAAATCGACATACATCTTGGTTATTTAAATGTTTAAAAGGGAGGAAGGGGAAGGGCTGCCAAGCAGGTGTGCTATTTCCCAACACTGGGTCTAACATCCAAAAGGAGGTGGCCACAGCCCAGGAGCAGTGGGAGCTGGGGAGCTGCTGAGCAAAGAGAAATGGGTTTGAAAGAACTCTGTCTCCCACCAACACCTAACAATGCTTAGTGGGGGGCAGGGGCCAGAATAATTAAGGGAAAAGGGGGAAATGTGTAGAAATCTGTGGTGAAGGAGAGGGTTCCCTGAAGGTGTAGGATTACACCAAAGGCCTTTGGGACCCTGACACTGAAGAACAGCAGGATCTAGTGCTCAGAGCTCACCCTGGGCTGTAAAAGCTACTCTGTCCAGCCCTCTCTTCTCTTCCTGAATCACCATGGCCCCTCCCCACAGGCTGAGCAGTGCTCTCAGCCCTGCCTCATGCATAGAGAACTGAAGCTCTGGACCAACCTGGGCCACACAGCCAGCAGGTGGTGGTGGCTGCTACAGACTGAATCATTCAGCCCCACGCCCCCCTGTAATGGGATTAGGTGATGGGGTCTTTGAGAGGTGATTAGGACATGAGAGTAGAGCCCTCATAAATGGGATTAGTGTTCTTATAAAAGAGACCCCAGAGAGCTCCCTCAAGCCTTCTGTCTGCCATGAGAGGACACAGAGAGAAGACCGCCTATGTACCAGGAAGTGGGTCTACACCAGACTCCAAATCTGCTGGCGCCTTGGTCTTGGACTTCCTAGCCTCCACAACTGTGAGAAATAAATATCTGTTGTTTAAGCCACCCAGTCTGTGATATTTTGTAACAGCCGCATGAACAGACTAAAGACAGTGCCCTTCTGATTCCTTGTCCAGAGCGCTTCCTCTTCAAACTCAGGCCCCTCAAGGCCACCATGACACACAGCACCAGGCAAAGCTGGGCAACCTCCTGGCCTCACTGTTCCTGGTCACTGGGACTCAGGGCACCCCAACAGATTCCTCCACCAGTCCGGAGAGGAGCCTCCTTTCTCATGAGTATACTCCTATGGGGAGAACACTCCCTGGGAAGGAGATGAAAATGGGCTGAAGGGGGATTTCCCTGGTGGTCCAGTGGTTAACACTTCACCTTCCAATGCAGGGGGTATGGGTTCTATCCCTGCTGGGGGAGCTAAGATACCACATGCCCCACAGCCAAAAAAACAAAACATAAAGTAGAAGCAATATTGTAACAAATTCAATAAAGACATAAAAAAGAAAAGAAAAGAAAGTTGGCCAAGGAAGGTGGACCCCAGCAGCAGGCGGCCCTGACTGCCCTCGGCTGGACATGAAACTCATTTAAAGGGTGGAGAGAACACACCCGTCCTTATCACTCCTCTTTCCAAGGCCTCCTGCTGACCTGAGGGAGCTCAGGCCTGGCCTGTGTGCCTGGAACAGGTCATGGCCTCCCTCTTAGTGACATTTCTCCCTTGTAAAACAATGACAATAATCTCTGTCTTCCACAATTAATCATGCTGTTGTGGGAAAGTTTTAAGATTTTAAGTTATCCTATAACTTGTTAAGCTCACATTTTGTGATTGCATTATAGTCAGAGAGAAATACAGATTTTGATCCTACAGATAAATTAAAATTTATCAATATACATAAACACCTGCAGAACAAACACCTACCAACCTACTGCCTAGCCCATTAGATCAAAAATCCTTTAGCTGGATTTCAAGCCATTGAGGAAGAATTTCTCCAGAATGTGGCTCCAGCTTGTTGCCCAAGCCTCTCTCTTGTTATTCCTTGGATGGTCATCTACTTGGTTTTACCAGGCCCCTGTCTTCTTCCCCTCCTAATAACAACACTCCAAATTGTCCTTTGGGGACCATCCTCCACTCCTGGTCCTTTCATCTGCTGTGGAGTACGCACAGATGTGCACAGTTGCACACAACCCCCGCCACACACACACAGATCAGAGATGCTGCCTGGCTCATCTCAGTGACTGGTGCAGGTAATCCATATTGACCTTTGGTGTGAATCAGTGGGACTATTGGGAAAGAGAAACTCTAATGCTGAGTATATGGACCTGGAGCTGCTGACAGTTGCCTTGCCACTTCATGGGAAAGAGTGAGGGCATCCTTGACAAATATGGAGCCAACACAAGGAAACACAAAATCAAGGCACCTCTAGCTGTGCCTGAGCAGACATTTCCCTGGACATTTCAGTTAAATTCCCTTTTTAATTAAGTCAGTCTGAGCTGGTGTCCTGTCACGTTGTTATTTGAAAGTATAAGGATCCAAAGACAACTAGAAAGGTGGAATCTAAGGAGATGATGCTCAATGAAGGTAAAAGAGACACCCTGCTCTGGGGACCATAATTCTTCCATGATCTCTGGAAGGGGATTTGGAGGCCACAGTGAGATATGGCTGTTGAAAAAGCCAAGGGGACCTATGGCTGGGATTGGGGTGAGGAGGGGAAGCAGAGCTGCCTAGGCACACCTGATGTGTATAGGGCACCACACACGTTTTCAGGTACACTGATCTCCTTGGTCCTCGGAGTGGCTGAGCCAGTTCCCTCCAGCCCGAGCAGCCTCTTCCACTTACTGAAGGGTGATATGCAGGTGTCCTCATTTTTTGTGTATGCCACGATTTGGAAAGAGCTGGAAAGCAAGACCCTACAGTGCCATCACCAGTGAGGAGGCCCCTCCAGTCAGTCACTTTGGGATCAGAACAGCATGCATTTAAGGGTTAAAGACCACAAACTACAAAGCATGGGACTGAGCCAGAGAGAACCCCAAATGCATCAACCTTGCCTTTGACTACTATGGCTAGATGCAGGGCTGGAGAGCAGGACCCTGAGAGAAACAGAAATTTTGCAGCTGGAGAGTGTTCCCAAAGTGCAGAGCAGTGAAGGGGGCATGGTCATGAAAACTGCAGCAGTTTGGATGACTTCCCCCTCCCTCCACCTCCGCCCTGTCCTCCTCTAGGGTAATGTTCTAGGGCACCTATCTGACACTGTTGGTTGCTCCACAATAGCCATTCCTAGGCTCCCTTTCTCACAAAACTACAATTTTGTTCCTCTGGCAACATGCCCAGACTCAGAGGATTCACCAAGCTTGGCCAAAGTCTCCTGTGGCAACCCCATCACCCTTGACAGGATGATGGTGATCACTGGCCCTGGTTCTGGCTGGTGGCTATAAAGGAAAGTTCCCTAACTCAAATAAAAAAGAAAGCCTCTCGAGAAGATAGCTTTTTCCTGCCCTCTTCCCTTCTACCTTGGCTATTTTTGTGTGAAGACATGTGCTTTGAGCTGCAGCAGCCATCTTGTGACCATGAGGAAAGACCAAGTGAGTGGCAGCATTTTGTCTGTGTCGAGGCGTCAGGAGGACCTAGATCCATGTGCGGCACCCTTGGGCCAGCCTGAGACACAGAGTCAGTTCCCCTTGATCGCCCAGCACCCCCTAAGCCCTCCCGGGGCTCACGATACACCAGAAATACATCTACACGTGGAACAACTCCTACAGAACACCTACTGAACACTGGCAGAAGACCTCAGACCTCCCAAAAGGCAAGAAACTCCAAACGTACCTGGGTAGGCAAAAGAAAAAATAATAAACAGAGACAAAAAAATAGGGATGGGACTTAAACCAGTGGGAGGGAGCTGTGAAGGAGGAAAAGTTTCCACACACCAGGAAGCCCCTTCGTGGGCGGAGACTGCGGGTGGCAGTGGGGGGAAGCTTCGGAGCCGTGGAGGAGAGCACAGCACCAGGGGTGCAGAGGGCAAAGCGCAGAGATTCCCGCACAGAGGATCGGTGCCGACCAGCACTCACCAGCCCGAGAGGCTTGTCTGCTCACCCGCCGGGGTGGGCGGGGCTGGGAGCCGAGGCTCTGGCTTTGGTTGGAGCTCAGGGAGAGGACTGGGGTTGGCGGCGTGAACACAGCCTGCAGGGCTTAGTGCACCACTGCTACCTGGGAGGGAGTCCGGGGAAAATTCTGGACCTGCCGAAGAGGCATGAGACTTTTTCTGGCCTCTTTGGTGTGTGAGGACACGAGATTAAAAGTGCTGCTTAAAGGAGCTCCAGAGACGGGCGTGAGTCACGGCTAACAGCGTGGACCACAGAGATGGGCATGAGATGCTAAGGCTACTGCTGCCACCAACAAGAAGCCTGTGAGTGAGCACAGGGCACTATCCACACCTCCCCTCCTGGGAGCCTAGGCTGCCTGCCACTGCCAGGGTCCCGGGATCCAAGGACAACTTACGTGGGAGAACGCACGTTGCGCCTCAGGCTGCTGCAACGTCCCGCTGGCCTCTGCCACCGCAGGCTCACTCTGCATCCGCACCCCTCCCTCCCCAGGGCTGAGTGAGGCAGAGCCCCCCAGGCAGCTGCTCCTTTAACCCCATCCTGTCTGAGCGAAGAACAGACGCCCTCTGGCGACCTACACACAGAGGCGGGGCCAAATACAAAGGGGAGCCCTGGGAGCTGTTAGAACAAAGAAGACAAAGGGAAATCTCTCCCAGCAGCCTCAGGAGAAGTGGATTAAAACTCCACAATCAACTTGATGTACCCTGCATCTGTGGAAAACATGAATAGACAACAAATCATCCCAAATTGAGGAGGTGGACTTTGAGTGCAAGATTTATTATTTTTTCCACCTTTCCTCTTTTTGAGAGTGTGTATGTGTATGCTTCTGTGTGAGATTTTGTCTGTATAGCTTTGTTTTCACCATTTGTCCTAGGGTTCTATCCGTCTTTTTTTTTTTACTTAAAAAAATTCTTTTTCTTAGTAATTATTTTTATTTTAATAACTCTATTTTATTTTATATTATTTTGTTTTATTTTATCATCTTTCTTTCTTTCTTTCTTTCGTCCTTCCTCTTTTCTTTCTTTGTTTCTTTCTTTCTTTATTTATTTATTTCATTCTACTTTTTCTCCCTTTTATTCTGAGCCGTGTGGATGAAAGGCTCTTGGTGCTGCAGCCAGGAGTCAGTGCTGTGCCTCTGAGGTGGTAGAGCCAACCTCAGGACACGGGTCCACAAGAGACCTCCCAGCTCCACATAATATCAAATGGCGAAAATCTCACAGAGTTCTCCATCTCAACACCAGCACCCAGCTTCACTCAACGACCAGCAAGCTACAGTGCTGGACACCCTATGCCAAACAACTAGAAAGACAGGAACACAACCCCACCCATTAGCAGAGAGGCTGCCTAAAATCATACTAAGTCCACAGACACCCCAAAACAAACCACCAGACGTGGACCTGCCCACCACAAAGACAAGATCCAGCTTCATCCACCAGAACACAGGCACTAGTCCCCTCCACCAGGAAGCTTACACAACCCGCTGAACAAACTTTAGCCACTGGGGACAGACACCAAAACCAAAGGGAAGTATGAACCTGCAGCCTGAGAAAAGGAGACCCCAAACACAGTAAGATAAGCAAAATGAGAAGACAGAAAATCACACAGCAGATGAAGGAGCAAGATAAAAACCCACCAGACCTAACAAATGAAGAGGAAATAGGCAGTCTACCTGGAAAAGAATTCAGAATAATGATAGTATATAAGGTCCCAAATCTTGGAAACAGAATAGAGAAAATGCAAGAAGCATTTAACAAGGACCTAGAAGAACTAAAGATGAAACAAGCAATGATGAACAACAAAATAAATGAAATTAAAAATACTCTAGATGGGATCAACAGCAGAATAACTGAGGCAGAAGAACGGATAAGTGAGCTGGAAGATAAAATAGTGGAAATAACTACTTCAGAGCAGACTAAAGAAAAAAACCTCTGGGACAACATTAAAGGCACCAACATCCGAATTTTAGGGGTTCCAGAAGAAGAAGAGAAAAAGAAAGGGACTGAGAAAATATTTGAAGAGCTTATAGTTGAAAACTTCCCTAATATGGGGAAGGAAATAGTTAATCAAGTCCAGGAAGCACAGAGAGTCCCATACAGGATAAATCCAAGGAGAAACATGCCAAGACATATATTAATCAAACTGTCAAAAATTACATGCAAAGAAAACATATTAAAAGCAGCAAGGGAAAAACAACAAATAACACACAAGGGAATCCCCATCAGGTTAACAGCTGATCTTTCAGCAGAAACTCTGCAAGCCAGAAGGGACTGGCAGGACATATTTAAAGTGATGAAGGAGAAAAAAGTGCAACCAAGATTACTCTACCCAGCAAGGATCTCATTCAGATTTGATGGAGAAATTAAAACCTTTACAGACAAGCAAAAGCTGAGAGAGCTCAGCACCACAAAACCAGCTTCACAACACATGCTAAAGGATCTTCTCTAGGCAAGAAACACAAGAGAAGGAATATACCTATAATAACAAACACAAAACAATTAAGAAAATGGGAATAGGAACATACATATCGATAATTACCTTAAATGTAAATGGATTAAATGCTCCCACCAAAAGACACAGACTGGCTGAATGGATACAAAAACAAGACCCATATATATGCTGTCTACAAGAGACCCACTTCAGATCCAGAGACACATACAGACTGAAAGTGAGAGAATGGAAAAATGATATCCCATGCAAATGGAAATCAAAAGAAAGCTGGAGTAGCAATTCTCATATCAGACAAAATAGACTTTAAAATAAAGACTATTAGAAGACACAAAGAAGGACACTACATAATGATCAAGGGATCGATCCAAGAAGAAGATATAACAATTGTAAATATTTATGCACCCAACATAGAAGCACCTCAATACATAAGGCAAATACTAACAGCCATAAAAGGGGAAGTCAACAGTAACACATTCATAGTAGGGGACTTTAACACCACACTTTCACCAATGGACAGATAATCCAAAATGAAAATAAATAAGGAAACACAAGCTTGAAATGATACATTAAACAAGATGGACCTAATTGATATTTATAGGACATTCCATGCAAAAACAACAGAATACACATTTTCCTCAAGTGCTCATGGAACATTCTCCAGGATAGATCATATCTTGGGTCACAAATCAAGCCTTGGTAAATTGAAGAAAATTGAAATTGTATCAAGTATCTTTTCTGACCACAATGCTATAAGACTAGATATCAATTACAGGAAAAGCTCTGTAAAAAATACAAACACATGGAGGCTAAACAGTACACTATTTAATAACGAAGTGATCACTGAAGAAGTCAAAGAGGAAATCAAAAAATACCTAGAAACAAATGACAATGGAGACAGGACGACCCAAAACCTATGGGATGCAGCAAAAGCAGTTCTAAGAGGGAAGTTTATAGCAACACAATCCTACCTTAAGAAACAGGAAACATCTCAAATAAACAACTGAAACTTGCACCTAAAGCAATTAGAGCAAGAAGAACAAAAACCCCCAAAGTTAGCGGAAGGAAATAAATCAGAAAGATCAGATCAGAAATAAATGAAAAAGAAATGAAGGAAACCATAGCAAAGATCAATAAAACTAAAAGCTGGTTCTTTGAGAAGATAAACAAAATTGAAAAACCATTAGCCAGACTCATCAAGAAAAAAAGGGAGAAGACTCAAATCAATAGAATTAGAAATGAAAAAGGAGAAGTAACAACTGACACTGCAGAAATACAAAAGATCATGAGAGATTACTACAAGCAACTCTACGTCAATAAAATGGACAACCTGGAAGAAATGTACAAATTCTTAGAAATGCACAACCTTCCGAGACTGAATCAGGAAGAAATAGAAAATATGAACAGACCAATCACAAGCACAGAAATTAAAAATGTGATTAAAATCTTCCAACAATCAAAAGCCCAGGACCAGATGGCTTCACAGGGGAATTCTATCTAACATTTAGAGAAGAGGTAACAGTGATGCTTCTCAAACTCTTTCAAAATATAGCAGAGGGAGGAAAACTCCCAAACTCATTCTACGAGGCCACAATCACCCTGATACCAAGACCAGACAAGGATGTCACAAAGAAAGAGTTACAGGCCAATATCACCGATGAATATAGATGCCAAAATCCTCAACAAAATACTAGCAAACAGAATCCAACAGCACATTAAAAGGATCATACACCATGATCAAGTGGGGTTCATTCCAGGAATGCAAGGATTCTTCAATATATGCAAAACAATCAACATGATAAACCATATTTACCAATTGAAGGAGAAAAACCATATGATCATCTCAATAGATGCAGAGAAAGCTTTCGACAAAACTCAACACATATTTATGATAATAACCCTGCAGAAAGTAGGCATAGAGGGAACTTTCCTCAATATAATAAAGGGCATATATGACAAATCCACAGCCAACATCATCCTCAATGGTGA
Organism: Mesoplodon bidens; assembly: GCF_964165515.1. Lineage (NCBI taxonomy): Eukaryota > Metazoa > Chordata > Mammalia > Artiodactyla > Ziphiidae > Mesoplodon > Mesoplodon bidens. Next base: position 155,046,203 of record NC_138160.1, on the reverse strand, counting down.
AAAACTGAAAGCATTTCCACTAAGATCAGGAACAAAACTAGGTTGCCCACACTCACCGCTCTTATTCAACATAGTTTTGGAAGTTTTAGCCACAGCAATCAGAGAAGAAAAGGAAATAAAAGGACTCCAAATTGGAAAAGAAGAAGTAAAGCTGTCACTGTTTGCAGATGACATGATACTATGCATAGAGAATCCTAAAAATGCTACCAGAAAACTACTAGAGCTAATCAATGAATTTGTTAAAGTAGCAGGATACAAAAGTAATGCACAGAAATATCTGGCATTCCTGTACACTAATGATGAAAAAGCTGAAAGTGAAATCAAGAAAACACTCCCAACTACCACTGCAAGAGAAAGAATAAAATAGCTAGGAATAAACCTACCTAAGGAGACAAAAGACCTGTAAGCAGAAAATTATAAGACTGATGAAAGAAATTAAAGATGATACAAATAGATGGAGAGATATACCATGTTCTTGGATTGGGAGAATCAACATTGTGAAAATGACTCTTCTACCCAAAGCAATCTACAGATTCAATGCAATCCCTTTCAAACTACCACTGGCATTTTTCACAGAACTAGAACAAAAAATTTCACAATTTGTATGGAAACACAAAAGACCCCGAATAGCCAAAGCAATCTTGAGAAAGAAAAAGGAACTGGAGGAACCAGGCTCCCTGACTTCAGACTATACGACAAAGCTACAGTAATCAAGACAGTATGGTACTGGCACAAAAACAGAAAGATAGATCAATGGAAAAGGATAGAAAGCCCAGAGATAAACACACGCACATATGGTCACCTTATCTTTGGTAAAGGAGGCAGGAATGTACAGTGGAGAAAGGACAGCCTCTTCAATAATTGTTGCTGGGAAAACTGGACAGGTACATGTATAAGTATGAGATTAGATCACTCCCTAACACCATACAGTAAAATAAGCTCAAAATGGATTAAAGACCTAAATGTAAGGCCAGAAACTATCAAACTCTTAGAGGAAAACATAGGTAGAACACTCTATGACATAAATCACAGCAAGATCCTTTTGGACCCACCTCATAGAGAAATGGATAAAAAAACAAAAATAAACAAATGTGACCTAATGAAACTTCAAAGCTTTTGCACAGCAAAGGAAACCATAAACAAGACCAAAAGACAACCCTCAGAATGGGAGAAAATATTTGCAAATGAAGCAACTGACAAGGGACTAATCTCCAAAATTTACCAGCAGCTCATGCAACACAATCCAAAAATGGGCAAAAGACCTAAATAGACATTTCTCCAAGGAAGATACACAGACTGCCAACAAACACATGAAAGAATGCTCAACATCATTAATCATTAGAGAAATGCAAAGCAAAACTACCATGAGATATCATCTCACACCACTCAGAATGGCCATCATCAAAACATCTAGAAACAATAAATGCTGGAGAGGGTGTGCAGAAAAGGGAACACTCTTGCACAGCTGGTGGGAATGTAATTTGGTACAGCCACTATGGAGAACAGTATGGAGGTTCCTTTAAAAACTACAAATAGAACTACCATATGACCCAGCAATCCCACTACTGGGCATATAACCTGAGAAAACCATAATTCAAAGAGAGTCATGTACCAAAATGTTCACTGAATTTCTATTTACAATAGCCCAGAGATGGAAACAACCTAAGTGTTCATCATCGGAGGAATGGATAAAGAAGATGTGGCACATATTTACAATGGAATATTACTCAGCCATAAAAAGAAGTGAAATTGAGTTATTTGTTGTGAGGTGGATGGACCTAGAGTCTGTCATGCAGAGTGAAGTAAGTCAGAAAGAGAAAGATAAATACCATATGCTAACACATATATAATGGAATATAAGAAAAAAACATGTCATGAAATACCTAGGGGTAAGACGGGAATAAAGACACAGACCTACTAGAGAATGGACTTGAGGATATGGGGAGGGGGAAGGGTAAGCTGTAACAAAATGAGAGAGTGGCATGGACATATATGCACTACCAAATGTAAAATAGATAGCTACTGGGAAGCAGCCGCATGGCACAGAGAGATCAGCTCGGTGCTTTGTGACCACCTGGATGGGTGGGATTGGGAGGGAAATGCAAGAGGGAGGAGATATGGGAACATATGTATATGTATAACTGATTCACTTTGTTATAAAGCAGAAACTAGCACACCATTGTAAAGCAATTATACTCCAATAAAGATGTTAAGAAAAAAGAAATTATATGTAAAGTTGAGAGGAAAAAAAACCAAAAAGAAATAAAAATAAAGTGACAGGGTAAACAAAACCAAACCAAAAAAAAAAAAAAGAGAGAGAGAATGGCAGAGAATGACCTGGCACCCAGTCATGGCCAAGTCATTGAACTAACCCAGGATCTGCAGGCTGACTTCCAGGATTCTCAGGTTATGCAAGATAATTCAATGACTGTACTGTTTAAGGAATCACACTTGGGGATTTTGGTACTGACTATCAAAGACTTACTGACCACCACTTTCCTCTACATTATCTTATTTGCTCATCAGTACACAGGTAGTTGCGACCATCGTATTAGGGAAGAGGAAGCAGGAGCTCAGGAAGTTGAAGAGGTTAGATGCCAGGACTAGTAAATAGTGGGACTGAAACCCCATTTATCATCTACCCCTCTCTGCCTGCTGGTGTAAATTCATTCAGCTTTCAGATCCCCGAACTTCAGGAGCGATGTTGCAAATCTTCAAAGTTAATGTGTAAAAGTCCAATTCAACAATTCCAAAATATATCTGTGAAAGGAATGTCCCAACAGTTGGCTCATTCTAAATGTGCTGCTATTATTATAAAGTTCTCCTAAACTTCTGCAAAAAAAACAAGAAAAAAAAAGAGTGGAGAGATAAAGTGAGCATGCCAGGAAGTAACTATAAACTTCTTTGGTTTGGCAGCTAGGAAATGTCAAGGAAACAAATGTAGCTATGATTTATACTCCATCTCCAATTGTGCCATGGGATTCAAAAATTGGCATTTTTCTTAAAGCATACACCTTAGAGCAGTCCTGATAAGTGAAAAGCTGCCACAGAGGCCAAAAAAAGCTACATTTGATTCTGGGTTTTATGGTAACTTAACCAATATATATAGTTGATGGTAGGGAAGGAAAGGGCTTGAATTTTACCCTGAGTCTCTGGGTTTTTCTTGTTTTCAAACTGATTGGTCTGGAGAATGGAAGACCAACAGCCAACAATAAATCACTCGTAAGCTGAAAATAGTTTACTCTGAATACAACAAAATATTTCTTTAATTCTTGCATTAAAATTTTTGCTGTAGTATAGCAGCTATTTTATATACTCTAAAATTTAAGCTTTATAATACTGTAACTATAGGTATAACTAATGGGGGGGTTGATTACCGAGGCAAGCTCTTTAAAGCACATTAAAAGCATAATATCATATGCTTGTTTTGCATTTATATTTTGGGGTCATACTGAAGATACTATTGTTAATGACTCTTGCTCAATAATCTTGCTTTATTTTCTGAAAACCATTTCTTTATTTTGTACCATGGGAAGGGTCTTTAATAATGATGAGTTATCATGAATATCCCTTTTTTGTAGCTTCTATATCTACATTATCAGGCACATCAGCCAGTCCCAAAGAAGTTATTTCACAGTTCTATTCCCAAGGGAACAAAGACAGTGGGTCCCATATTAACAGTGGCTTCTGTTGGCTTATTGTTTCCTTATTTTTTTCTAACATTAAAGTTGTGTATGGTTGGTAAGGATTTCTATTCTCTGAAAACAAGCTTGTTGGTAAAGGACAAGCTGCAGGCATCCTCACATACACAACTACTTCAGCACAGGCTGAAAGGATGCTTCACTGAGAACAAATTAGAACTGAAAAACATGTTCAAGTACAAAGGTTCTTTCTTTAAGAGATTTTCAGTTCATTATTTATTTGTCCTTCATATCGAGGAGTTTTTCTAAATTATCTTCACATCTATTTAAACCCAATTACCGACTCCCACTATGCACCTGCCATGTGTCCCCTCATCTCAGCCAGGGACTCTCAGGGTCCCTGGCCAGGCCATGTACATTTCGCATCCAGTGACATTTGTAAGAAGAATGGCTAGGAGCAGGAACAGACTGGTGCCCTGGGAAAGAGATGCCTTTTCAGAGGGACACTGAAACAGCCAGAAGCTGAACCCCAACTGCATTCATAGTGTGGCATCTCAGATGCTCCAAGTAGAGACTCCTCAACACCAAATTTGGTTAGCTAGTAGCACGAAGTGTTATTATGTGTCCTATGCTAATGGTATAGCCTGCAGAATGCTATAGCGAATTTCAAGTGGAAATCCCAGTATTTCAAATTCTCCCTTCCCCTCACTAATGAAGAGGAAAGTGGGGGGGGGCGGGGGGAGGGTGGTATGGAGCGAGAGAGAGAGAGAGAGAGAAACAGAGAGGGTGAGAGAGAAACAGAGAGGGAGAGAGAGGGGGAATACTCTGCCCAGTAACTCCTTGAAAGCAGGATGAAGCCTCCTATGATCTGCACAGTTCAGGACTTGAAAATCTCATCAGTGGCTGCTTTCCCAGGACTGCCCTCCCTATTAGAATGGACACAATTTGCAAGTTCCTTCTAAAAGGTTTTACTGCGATTTCTGATTTACTCAATCAAAGCTTGCAGTTTATTTTTTATTAAGTAAAAGGGGGACCCCCATTCGAAAGAACAGCCACAGTTATAGCACTAACAGGGAGAAAATTTACTGGCCCTCCATAAATCAATTCAACATCCTTGTCTCTAAGGATCTGCAAAAAGGTAATGGGCTGCAATTATGAAAACATCACCAGGAGTTGCCAGCAGGGCTGCAGAGAGATTTCTAAAGTCTGCAGGCACTTTCAAGAGGAACATAGGAAATCATTTCATGAAGCAGCAATTTTGCCCAAAACCAAGTTAGAAGAGATGTAATACTGGCTTAAATTAAAGTGACTAAGAAATAGGTATGGTGAACACAAAGGCATGGTACAGTCTTCTCCCATTCACCTTAAAGAATCCAAATTAACTCAAAAATGGATACACAGCTACAGTAATAAAGATCACAGCTGGGCACAGTTCAGGGGAAATGGTAGTAACAGCCCTGCCCATCGTCTCCTCTACCTTGAAACACTGTGGTGCTATTCATACTACAGTTGAGGATACACGTTTGGGGAGTATGCTTGCGACCTTGGGGTAGCTGCCTTTCCTAGGAAGAAGAGGATGGCTCAGGCAAGGGAGGCCAGCACAAACAGGGGCACTCTGGCCAGTCTACCACCACTGTTCTATGGGGAGGTGCCCTGCTGGAGGTTTTGATCAGCATGATGGGTGAGAGATTTGAAGTCCCAAATGTGGCTCCTGCTTTGAAGACACATAGCAGCAACCTTAACAGAAGTGTCAGAGAGTCTCATATGATGCTTCCAGCAAGGAAACTCAGCATCTGCTGGGTCCACAATGCCCAGGTGGCATCGCCTAGGTGGCTTCGACCGAATCCAGAGTCTGTATTTTTTGGCCCGGACTGTTTTTTATTCCCCTCACCCTGCCAAGCTGATGTTGGCACCCCCTCAGGTCTGGGTTGCCCTGGGTGAGCACTGAGCCCAAGCAACCCCAGGCACAGCACGGCATCTCCAAGATGGAGCTGTTCTGAAACACTTTCCTGAGGGGCCGTAGGGTGGACAGGGCAGGTTGGATTGACCATGTCCCTCCAAGGGCCCCGTCCAGGTTCTGACTGAGGTTTCCTGCCACCAGGAAACCTCCGGTCTGCTGGGGGCCCCACACCTCTGCAGGTATATAAGCGTTGGGAACAGTAGCTGCTACCAGTGACAGAAGTCACCACACACTTCCCACAAGAGCTTCTTCATTATCCCGGCACAGGTAGGAAGGCAGGCCCTTAATGCAGGCGGGAAGCCACCGGTCCGAGCTCACACACCCGTGGAGACTCGCCCCCAAATCAGTTATTTCAAAGCCCGCAGTCTTTCCTCTTCCTCCCTCTGCTCGTCCACGAAACAGCCCTTCTAGGTCGTTTTTCACGCAGGCCGACCCTGAGGCTGGAGCGGGAACAGCAGGACCCCTCGGCCGCTAGCATCCCAGCCTCCCTCCCCACCCCACCCCACCCCCAACCCCGCGCAGGCTGTTCGGACGGACTTGGGCGCTCACGGCTGGCGGACGACCGCTCCTCACTGCGACAGCTCCCAGCCCACGGACACTCCCAGCCCCGGGCTCGTCGACTTACCTTGCGCAGCAGGTGCTCCAGTTGTGGCTCGGCCCAGGCGACCTGGGTGTCCGGCGACCCCGCGCGCCACAGCAGCTCCCGCTCTTCCTCGAGTGCCGCCACCCGGCCCTGCGGCGCGGCAGCCTGGACACCCAGCAGCAGGCAGGCGACCGCCGAGCCGGTGGAGAGCAGCAGGCAAAGCGCGCTCACCGCCCAGGTCCCGGCTGCTGTCGCGGGGAGCCGCGCACCGCCGCTGCCCATCTGGCAGCCCTTCTGCGCGTTGCCGCCAGCGCCCTGGCCTGGACTCACGGTGTGCTCATCGCGGGTGGACTCTCAGAGAGGACGGTGCACAGAGCCGGGGACGCTGTCTGAGCGTGCTGGAGAGCCTGAGGCATGAGGTCGGCCCGGCACGGGGCTTGGCCTCTGGGTAGCAGCGGACTTCGGCGCACGCCCCCTTCCCTGCCGCCAGCTCCTCCACAGCGGCCTCTTTGGGCAGTTTCCTCTATGCAAATAGACCCTGCCAGAAGAGGAGCCGGGACCCACCCAGGGGAGGAGCGGCCAGGCCGGCACTGTGCGGCGAGGGGGCGGGGTTGGAAACGGAGCTGGCTCCTCGGAGACCCACAGCGCGTACCTGGCTGACCCCGCGCGCAGCACGCACCTCCGCCCTCACCTGGACGTCGGGCTGCACCCACTCCCGCGCATGCACCTCTGCGACTCCACAGCCCGAGTTCCAGCTGTGATCCCAAAGGTCTGTGGTGCACCCAGAGACTCAGAGCGCCTTCTGCAGCCTACCCCTGGCTGCGACATCATTCATTTGTTGGGAAAATTCCCCTCGACTTGTGAATTAACCTGACACTTTGAAGTGTCAGAAGTTTTGAAGTACGATACTTCAAACCCTGTGGAAAACTTAGTGAATCCTTTCTAGATGGTGCCCTAGCGCCGCTTGGTGGTGTAAAGCGACCTCTTGTGCATTCATATTTACAGACACAGTCAGGGTCGGGATTGAGCCCAGTGGAAGGATGCCTCTTAGAATATTTAATACTCTCACCATTTTTTATGTGCCAGACATGCGGTGCTGGAAACAAATTGTAAGACCTTGTTCCTGACCTAGAGAAGTCTTTCATTTGAGAAAATTTAGGCTTTAACAAATGCAAAAGATAGGGGAAAAGAACTCCAACTTTTGATGAGCTGATGGCTTAATTCTGTAGTGGAAACACCACTTGGCCAAAAATAATCATCTAGTATGCACCACATTTAACCTATACTGCGATTCTGATGCAAATGCACACTCCAGGGGTAAAGTAGGAAAGCCTGAATGAGAATCAAATGGCCGGAACTGTCTTTTTCAAGAAAGGGGGGCAAGGCTGGAAGTCAAGCACATTCTCTGCTGGCTCAGATTCCTACCAGGCATATTGTATCCTAAAATGGGTCCCACATAACTCTCCCACTAACTCCAGTAATAATCAAATAAAAACAACAGACTTGCTTGGACCTTTGTAATTTGGGCAAATCCACAGCCGTTTTTGAAAACAAGACCTGTTATATCTTCCCACTCTCTGGGTATCTTTGGATTTATTAGCGTCTTTGGATAGATTACTTATCACTTAACGCTGTTGAGGACATTCAGCTGACATATTCCTAGTTAACTCCTGAATTTGGAGGGGAAAGTTACCTCCAAGATTGGAATAAAACAAATGGCTGGCATCTCACCTCTGCAACTTTGTAGCTGTGACCTTAGGTAACTTGGGGTCACAGTTAAGTAGTTATACAGAGATAGATCTTGCTAAGATCTAGCGTATGCCCAATAAATTGTCTGAAAAGTACTTGCTCAGCAAACTGGATTGTCTTCTTTGAAAAGAGGCCAACACCATGTTACAAGTGGGCACATCATTCTTGCTACAAACACATAGGCAAATTGCCCATCACCTGCATGTATTGTTCACCATATTCCAGAAGCTTCTGTGTATTAAACAAGCCAAGCTCACTGGTCCCTTTGACCTCTGCCCTTGCCTACAGCCTCACTATCTGGAATATCCTGCTCTCGATCTTTGAGCAAGTTCCTCCTTTAGGTCAAGGTCCTCAGGTCCTTAAACCTCACTATCTCCAAAAGACCTACCCAGACTGTCCAATCTAAGGAGGCTTCACTCGCAGTCCTCAGAAGGATTACTCAGGAAGATCATTTAAGACTGTTTGAAGTTACCTTTTTATTAACAAGACAAAGTTATCCATTTGTCTTGTTCACCCCTGTTTTCTCAAAGAGCAGTACAGGATCTGGCAAATATTTGTCAAGTGAATTAAGGAAAGGCGAAAATATGTTTACTGTCTACAGCTTAATTTAAAAGACAGGCAGAAAATACTCTATTTTGTAACCTGGGGTCCTGGAAGGAACAGATGGCATCCTCAGACTGAAGACAGTCTGATTGTAGAGACTGTCTACATGGTGGGGCAGATAAAGGGAAGCCAACAGGGGATGTTGAAGAAGCACTCTGGAGTATAAACAGTGGGAGGCCATTACCATCTCTAGCTACAGGGGGAAGAAGAAGGAAGTGTGTGGGAACCCTGTGAATGCTCGGAGCTCAACAAAGGTCAGCTCAACAGGAGCTGTGGCCTTTGGTCAAGGGATACCACCTCTGCAAAACCATGGCTTGGAAGGTAAGGAGCTGGGGGATAATCTCTCTCTCCTCTTACTCTCTGATCTGCTGGGGCTCCCACTGACCAAACCTACAGGGCAAGGGAGCCCAGATGATGCAATGCAAAGAGGTCAGCCTCCTAAGGGCAGAGAGCTGAGTCAGAGTGGTGGAGAGCAGATCTGGGGGGTGGGCAGGAGTCCACTGCCTTCCCTAAGATGCATATAGATTACCAAGGTCAATCTAGCTACTGCTGCCTCTGAAATGGCTAACCAACCTGTGAGCGATAGGCACTAGTCCTCAGGGAGACCAACTGGCTACTTGGTGGCAAATCAACTACTTTGGACTCCCTTCATCCCAGAAGGGCCAGCAATTTGTCCCTCACAGGGGTGGATAGCTATACTAGGTATGAGATTGTCTTCCCTGTTTGCAGAGCCTCAGGCAGCACCACTATCCATACAGATTCCCCATTCCACAGGTGTGGAGTCCTATATAACAGAGCATCTGACCAGGGAACCCACTTTACAGCAGAGGAAGAGGGGCAGTGAGCCCATGACCATGGAATCCACTGGTTGTATTACATCCTGCACCAGCCAGAAGCAGCCAGCCTCACAGAACACTGGAACTGCCTTTTGAAGGCACAAGTGAAGCACCAACTCAGAGTATTCAGAGACAATATGCTAAAAGACTGCAGTGCCATCTTTCAGGATGTGGAATACACATTAAATGAGGGACCTCGGGCTTCCCTCGTGGTGCAGTGGTTGAGAGACTGCCTGCCGATCCAGGGGACACAGGTTCGTGCCCCGCTCTGGAAAGATCCCACATGCTGCAGAGCGGCTGGGCCCCTGAGCCATGGCCACTGAGCCTGCGCGTCCGGAGCCTGTGCTCCACAGTGGGAGAGGCCAAAGCAGTGAGAGGCCCGCGAACCACAAAAAAAAAAAGAGGGACCTCTACATGACACTTTTTTTCCAATAATGCATGGGTCCAGGAACCAACGGGTAGAAGCAAGAGTAGCTTCACTCACCATCACGTCCCGTGACTCACTGGGGGATTTTGTGCTTGCTGTCCTCACAAAGTTGGGCCCTGCAGGATTGGAGGTCCTACTTCTCAAGAGTGTTACACTTGCATGGGCACACAACAAGGATCCTTTCAACTACAAGCTATGGCTGCCCCCCAGGGCACTTTGAACTCTGTGTCCAGGGACCTGAAGTCTAAGAGTCACCATTTTGGCAGGAGTAACTGACCCCCAACAGTAGGGAGAGGGGCCAAGTTTTACACAGTGGGGACAGGGAGGAATATGCCAGGCACCTTCTGGCACTCCTTTGCCCTTCCTAACTGTAAATAGCAAGTGCAGCAACCCAGCCTGATGATTGTCAAGGGCTCAGACTCTTCAGAATAAAAGGGCATTATAAAATATTTTATTCAAAAGGGATTACTTGGGTCAGATAGTGTTGATAACCACTGTATAAGATTATAAATAATGTTGATAATGAAGAGGTTCAGATATATTCAAAATGCTCTGTTTAAGAAAGCAGGGGTACTTAAACATTTTTTTTTTAAATTTCCAACAAAATGGTTGAAATTAAGATTTAAGTCTTAAAAGGATAAGTTTCAATTACATGAGGAAATTGTTACTTAGAAAAGGCAGTATGATATTGTGGAAAAAGCATCAGGTATTGATGTATAATGCCTAGATTCCAGTTCTGGTTCCACTAATAGCTCACAGCTACTTACTATTTCAGACCCCCAGTTTTCTAGTTTGCAAAATGGATATACCAACAGGGACTAGACTTACTCAATCTGAAACTAGAAAACTAAACAAACTATATGAAACGGCAGTTTTCAAGATACTGGACATCAGGCAATGAGGGACAGTGACCCTTGGGAGATGGGGGAAAAATGAAGTGAGCCCAAGGATTGTCCCACCTTACTCTATGGAGAGATGTTTTCAGGCCACAGTGCAGGGAGGGGGACCCAGGCAGAGCCACCCTAAGGTGAAGGAGCTGCAAGTCCAAAGAAGCTGAGGCAGTTAGAATTTGCAGGGTAGAGGACTGGAGAGCAGAGCTGCACACATAAAGAGAACTCTCCGCCGGAGATCATCACATTTGTGAGGAAACTACTGGGGCCAGGACAGAACCACTCAAAAGGATGAGACTCTAATTAGAGAGGAAGCAATCCCCACAGCCCACAGGCCAGGGAGATCTCTTCTTCCCACCAGCCAGCATGGAAAACCTTATAATTCAGAGGGCATTGGGTAGAGTACTCAAAAGATTTTGCATCAATAGTGGGCATAAACTAGCCCTAGACTAAATGCTGCTCTCGTCCTGCCTAATAAAGCTTAAACCCCAAACCTGAAAAGATCAAAATGATTCAAGTAATTTAATCATGTTCCATAATAAAGCTCAAGTGAATATAAAAATACCCAATAACCAACAAGGTAAAACAAAAAGCCAAAATTACAAGGCACACAAAACAGCAAGAAAATATGACCCATGATAGGAGAGACAGCAATCAATCAAAACCACCTCAGAAATGAAAGAGATGATAGCATTAGCAGATAAGGATATTAAAGGTTATACCTGTATTCTATATGTTCAAGGAACTAAGAGGAGAGACTGAACATGTTAAGTAGAGACACAAGATTTTTGTTAAAAGTCTAATCTAGAGGCTAAAATGACAAGGTTGAGATGAAAATTAAACTCTATGGGATTAAAGGTAGGTTAGACATGGCAGGAGGTTAACAAAGTTGCAGTAGATGGGACTTCCCTGGTGGCTCAGTGACTAAGAATCCACCTGCCAATGCAGGGGACACAGGTTCAAGCCCTAGTCCGGGAAGATCCCACATGCCATGGAGCAACTAAACCCGTGCATCACAACTCCTGAGCCTGCGCTCTAGAGCCCATGAGCCACAACTACTGAAGCCCGTGCACCTAGAGCCCATGCTCTGCAACAAGAGAAGCCACCGCAATGAGAAGCCCGCACACTGCAACGAAGAGTAACTCCCGCTCATGGCAAATAGAGAAAGCCCATGCACAGCAATGGAGATCCAACAAAGCCAAATAAATAAATAAATATATTTTTTAAAAAAGGAAAATATAGCAGTAGAAACTATCTAAAATGAAACAGAAGGAAAATGCTTGAAAAAAAAGAAAAAAAAGAACATGTATTATCTCTTTAAAAGATATTAGATAGGGCTTCCCTGGTGGCGCAGTGGTTGGGAGTCCGCCTGCCGATGCAGGGGACGCGGGTTCGTGCCCCTATCCCGGAAGATCCCACATGCCGCGCAGCGGCTGGGCCCGCGGGCCATGCCGCGGAGCCTGTGTGTCCGGAGCCTGTGCTCCGCAACGGGAGAGGCCACAGCAGTGAGAGGCCCGCGTACAGCAAAAAAAAAAAAAAAAAAAAAAAAAGATATTAGATGGCTTAAGGCAAAAATAACAATGTAATGCAGGGTTTTAACATATGGCTAAGTAAAATGTATGGCAAAATGGTATAAAGCCCAGGAGGGGAAAATGGTAGTTTACTGTTACAAGATTCTTTTACTGTATGTGACATAGTATGATGTCAATTACAAGCATACTGTGATAAGGATGTATACTACAAACTCTAAAGCACATGCTAAACACACACACACACGCACACACACAAACACATACACACGGTTTAGCTAATAAACCAGCTAATAAAGTAGAATTATGAAAAATACTCAGTTCAAAATAAAGCAGAAAAAGGAAAATGGGAAGAAATGGGAAAAATAAAAAAATAGGAAGATGGTAATCTAAACCCCAAAATATCAAAAATCCCATTAAATATAAATGGTCTAAACACAACTAACAGGCAAAGATTGTGGCACATATATACAATGGAATATTACTTAGCCATAAAAAGAAACGAAATTGAGTTATTTGTAGTGAGGTGGATGGACCTAGAGTCTGTCATACAGAGTGAAGTAAGTCAGAAGGATAAAACAAATACCATATGCTAACACATATATATGGAATCTAAAAAAACATAAAAAATGATCATGAAGAACCTATTGGCAAGATGGGAATAAAGATGCAGACCTACTTGAGAATGGACTTGAGGATATGGGGAGGGGGAAGGGTAAGCTGGGACAGAGTGAGAGAGTGGCATGGACATATATACACTACCAAATGTAAAATAGATAGCTAGTGGGAAACAGCCACATAGCACAGGGAGATCAGATCAGTGCTTTGTGACCACCTAGAGGGGTGGGAAAGGGAGGTTGGGAAGGAGGGAGACGCAAGAGGGAAGAGGTATGGGGATGTATGTATATGTATAACTGATTCACTTTGTTATACAGCAGAAACTAACACACCATTGTAAAGCAATTATACTCCAATAAAGATGTTTTTTTAAAAAAAGATTGTCAGATTAGATAAAAATGCAAGACGCAAATATATACTTCCTACATAAAACACTTCATAGATAAATAAATAAATAAATGGATGGAAAAAAGATGTACCATGGTAACATAAAAATGGAAATAGTATCTATTTGTGGTCATTTCATATAGCTCCAATAGGACTAAAACCAAAAGGATAAGAAAATCATTTATAGACTATAGAATACTGTATAAATCAAGAATATAGGGTATAAATCAAGAAATGGTGAAAATAACAGCTACTTTATATAAATTACCTTATTTAATCCTCACAACCACTCTTGGGAAGTTAGGTATTAGTATTTCAACTCATAGATGAGACTACAGAGAATACCTAATTTGTCTACCTATACAGGGAATCCCAGGGTCTAAATTCAATCTGACTCTGCAGGCAAGCATTGTCACACAAGTCATATTGTTCTCACGTGTGCAATTATTGTGAGGACACACAACATAACTTAAATGTTCCTAAAAATAATTTGAAAAAATATTAAAAATTAATAGCAAGATCTTTAAAAATTAAACTCCTCTATTAATGACATACTCTAATCATTTAGGCCTGTTATTATCAATCATTCTCAAAACTGTACCTACTCATGTTGCCTTTAGTTAAGAGTAAATCCAGCAGTGTTGAAAAGCACTGGGTTTTTTTTTATAAGGTATCTAAATTGGAAGGGAAGAGGGAAAACTGTCATTATATGCAGATGACAATGATACTCTATATAGAAAACCATAAAGACTCCACACAAATGCTATTAGAACTGATAAATGAATTCAGCAAGGTAGCAGGATATAAGATTAACATACAGAAACCTGTTGCACTTCTTTACAGTAATAATGACATATCAGAAAGAGTAAGTAAAAAAACAATTCATTTTATAATCACATCAAAAACAAAAAAACAAAAAACCTAGGAATAAACCTGACCAAGGAGGTGAAAAACGTATTTGCTGAGAACTGTGAAACATTGATAAAAGAAACTGAAGATGACTCAAAGAAATGGAAAGATATCCCATGTTCTCAAAGTGGAAGAATTAACATTGTTCAAATGTCCATACTACCCAAACCAATCTACAGATTTAATGTGAGCCCTATCAAATTACCCATGACAGTTTTCACAGAATTAGAATAAATAATCCTACAATTTATACAGAACCACAAAAGACCCAGATTTGCCAAAGCAATCCTGAAGGAAAAGAACAAAGCTGGAGGCATAACCCTCCCAGAATTCAGACAATACTACAAAAGCTACAGTAATCCAAACAGTGTGGTATGGGCACAAAAAACGACATGGATCGATGGAACAGAATACAGAGCCCAGAAATAAACGCACCCTCTTATGGTCAATTAATCTTCGACAAAGGAGGCAAGAATATACAATGGAGAAAAGGCAGTCTCTTCATCAAGTGGTGTTGGGAAAGCTGGACAGTCAGCTGCATGTAAATCAATGAAGTTAGAACACTCCCTCACACTATACAAAAAAATAAACTCAAAATAGCTTAAAGACTTAAATATAAGACATGACACCATAAAACTCCTACAAGAGAACATAGGCAAAACATTCTCTGACATAAATCATAGCAATGTTTTCTTAGGACAGCCTCCCAAGGCAAAAGAAATAAAAGCAAAAATAAACAAATGGGACCTAATCAAACTTATAAGCTTTTGCACAGCAAAGGAAACCATAAACAAAACAAAACTACAACCTATGGACTAGGAGAAAATATTTGCAAATGATGTGACCAACAAGGGCTTAATTTTCAAAATATACAAACAGCTCGTACAACTCAATAACAAAAAACCCAACTACCCAATCAAAAAATGGACCTACATAGACATTTCTCCAAAGAAGACATCCAGATGGCCAACAGACACACACAAAGATGCTCAGCATTGCTAATTATTAGAGAAACGCAAATCAAAACTACTGAGGTATCACCTCCACCAGTCAGAATTGCCATCATCAAAAAGTTTACAAAAAATAAATGCTGGAGAGGGTGTGGAGAAAAGGGAACCCTCCTACACTGTTGGTGGGAACATAATTTGGTGCAACCACTATGGAAATCAGCATGGAGGTTTCTCAAAAAACTAAACTAGAACTACCATATGATCCAGCAATCCCACTCCTGGGCATATACCCAGAAAAGATGAAAATGAATTCTAATTTGAAAGGATACATGCACCCCAATGTTCATAGCATCACTATTTACAATAGCCAAGACATGGAAGCAACCAAAGTGTCCATCGACAGATGAGTGGATACACACAGACACACACACACACACACACACACACACACACACACACTAGAATATTACTCAGCCATGAAAAAGGAATGAAAAATGGCATTTGCAGCAACATGGATGGACCTAGAGGTTATCATACTCAGTGAATAAGTCAAAGAAAAATATCTTGATATCACTTATATGTGGAATCTAAAAAGATGATACAAATGAACTTATGTACAAAACAGAAATAGACTTACAGACATAGAAAATAAATGGTTACCAAAGGGTAAGTGGGGTAGGGATAAATTAGGAGTTTGGGATTCACAGATACACACTACTATAAACAAAATAAATGACAAAGACCTACTGTATAGCACTGCGAACTATATTCAATATCTTGTAGTAACCTATAATGGAAAAGAATCTGAAAAGGAATATATATATATATATATATATATATATATATATATATATATACACATATATATGTATATATATTACTGAATCACTTTGCTGTATACTTGAAACTAATACTTCAATAAAAATAAAATTCAAACCTCATGATAAAAAAAGGAGCACTGTTTTTTTTAAGTTAAAAAACCTTAATTTTCATTTATATTTGTAATGGGAAACATTTTAAGCCACTGGGAGGAAGGGGTGCATGGGAACTCCTCCAAATCTACAATTAATCTTTAATCTCATTACATGTAACTGCTGTTGATAGTATCTAAAGAACTGGACCTATGAGGTGTCTGCTCCTTTGGGATATTTAGGATTTAGGATTAAATATCCCAAAGGGACAACAAAGTGTCCCTTTACAATTAAATCTATGCTAAAGTCTTTTAATTATATATAACTTCTCCCCAGACTTGCAACATTTAAAAACAAACTAAAACCAGGAAAGGAGTGAATATAAGAAAATATATCTGAATAGTTGACCATTCTTGATTGGTTAAAAAAAGAAAAATTCTTTGAAAATTCTTTGAAAATTCTATTCCCCCTTCCAGTTTCAGTGAAATGTCACAATAAAATCTGCTATGATAGAGAGTCAAAAGTAGAATTCTTGGGCTTCCCTGGCGGTGCAGTGGTTGAGAGTCCACCTGTCGATGCAGGGGACGTGGGTTTGTGCCCCAGTCCAGGAAGATCCCACATGCCGTGGAGCGGCTAGGCCCGTGAGCCATGGCCACTGAGCCTGTGTGTCCGGAGCCTGTGCTCTGCAACGGGAGAGGCCACAACAGTGAGAGGCCCGCGTACCACAAAAAAAAAAAGAGAAAAAAAAAGTAGAATTCTTGATAGTTTTGTAATTCCTGGTGCCCTAAAGAGGAACAACCAACATTACTGGGAAAATTAAAAAAACATGAAGTCACCTGGGTTAAAGCATTTATAGAAAGCAAAGTAACTGCTATTTACTAGGGGTTAAAGCATTTATAGAAAACAAAGTACATAACTGCTATTTACTAGTGGGTCAACTAAAAGCCAGGTAATCTGCTAGATTAAAAAAAATTTAAATTTTTGGCTGTGTTGGGTCTTTGTTGCTGAGTGCATGCTTTCTCTAGTTGTGGTGCACGAGCTTCTCACTGTTGTGGCTTCTCTTGTTGCAGAGCACGGCCTCTAGGTGCATGGGCTTCAGTAGTTGCAGTGCGTGGGCTCAGTAGTTGTGGCGTACGGGCTTAGTTGCTCCGTGGCATGTGGGATTTTCCCAGACCAGGGATTGAAACTGTGTCCCCTGCATTGGCTATTAGATAACAGATATTATCCCTCAGTAATTCCAAGTAAGGAAGTACAGTTACTTTAAAGTAACTTACTCCTCCAAACACAGAGAAGACCTAGGACTAAAGTTGAAACCATGCTAGTAAGAAGTCTGAGCTCTTTTAATTCATTGACCTGCTACCGCAAAGAATTTACAGACAGGTAAGAAATGAACAAAAAGAATCGGGATGCTTCTTTGTATTTCAATTTCAATCTACAGGCTTGACTAGATCCAAGTTCATTTTTTTTTGTTTTAAAGGCAGTGATACCCCACAGGTGCTGTGTATTTCCTATTGCATCACCTCAGACGCATATCAACACATCTATCTGGTTGCCAACCTGAGGTTCAGCCTGATCCCTTCATTTTAAAGTTCTCCATCAGTTTTCCCCTCATGGTTTTAGCATCCACTGATGATTGGTGCCCAAATATAGTATTTCATAAAGAGTAGCAACACAGTGTATTTCTAACATCCCTTCTGTATTTATCAGAAGGAATACTATAAAAAAACTTCACTATCAGTTTACAGGATAAGTGGGGACTAGAGGAAAGGACACCACTCCAATGAAATATTGAATATGGGAAATTCTCTAAAGACAAATGACCAAGTTTCAATTAGCAAAGAAATAAAAAGAGGAGAAAAAGGCACATAGTGATTAAGAGATCTGAGACAAATTAGCTATGTGTGGACCCTGACTCGGTACTGATTCAAACTAACTTAAAATAACTCTTTAGACAATCATGAAACTTTATAGACCCTACCAGATAAGGAATTATTTTGTTAGGTGTGATACTCGCATTAGAAACTCATGGTAAAAGATATACAGTACAGAAATATGGATGAAATGGTAAATGACATTTGTACTTAAATGCAACAGGAAAATAAGTTGGGGAACTGATGAAACAAAATTTGCAAAATGCTTTTCATTTTTTAAGCTGGGCTATATATATTTAGAGGTTCATTATTCAACTTTTGCATTTTATTTTTAAAAATCACTAACATAAAACTGGCCACAAAGGCTAGACTGGCCAAGGAGTTGTAAAGCCAACCCGACTTAAAACTTTACCTTCCCTCTATGAAAATATGGAAAAAATAAAACCAATTAACCAACTAATTAGATCAACTCTTTTAAAAATTAAAATTGTTTCTACCTATTTATTTGCAAACGTGCAATCTACTAAGCCAACAATTACTGATGCTATTAATACTGTTAATGACTCATGAATTCTTCTGTTCTATTTGGAAAGGTTGCCTTTTTTTGTTGTTGGCTGCTTGGCATGTGGGATCTTAGTTCCCTGACCAGTGATTGAACAAGTGCCCCCTGCAGTGGAAGCAGAGTCATAATCACTGGACCACTAGGGAATTCCCTGAAAATGCAGCTTGTTAAACAAAGTACTAGATGTTCACATTTACAAATTTTTTAAAACTTATTTATTTTTGGCTGTGTTGGGTCTTCATTGCTGCGTGTGGGCTTTCTCTAGTTGCGGTGAGTGGGGGCTACTCTTCGTTGCAGTGCGCAGGATTCTCATTGCGGTGGCTTCTCTTGAGGAGCACAGGCTCTAGGCATGCGGTCTTCAGGACTTGCAGCACATGGGCATGCGGTCTTCAGTACTTGCAGCACATAGGCTCAGTAGTTGTGGCTCTCGGGCTCTAGAGCTCAGGCTCAGCAGTTGTGGCACACTAACTTAGGTGCTTCCGCCATGTGGGATCTTCGCGGACTGGGGCTCAAACCTGCGTCATCTGCATTGGCAGGTGGATTCTTAACCACTGCACCACCCTGGAAGTCCCTGGATGTTTAAATTTAAAATACCTTACTTGCACCAAATTTTGTGGGAATCAGAAATTTCAAACTGGAAATGAGTTAAAAAGCCAGGCCACTAACTGACAAAGTGTTTCTTCATTCCAGGATGTCAAGGTAAGTTTAAATATAGGTTATCTGCCTATCTACTTAAAATAGAGTATATTTTCAAATTATCATACCATTTTAACCATTTTGATGGTTGAAGCTATGTATCAACTACTAAAGAAAAACGTGAGAAAAATGGAATCCAAGTAATTAAACTATTAGCCATTACATTCATTTCATCCCATTTCACAGAACCATGAACAAGAATCAAACTGAAGTTTTTAACTCAGTAAGGTGTATTATCACAAGAAAGCACAATGCTAGAATCTAGGATACCTGAGTTTAAGTCACAATTCAGCCGCAATTATTAGGAGTCGTGGCTGAGTCATTTCTAATTTCTCTAGCATCAAGCCCTTCAAGATTATTCAGAGGAATAGTTTTCAGCTGTACGAACTACAAAACTCCACTGCGTATTTTTCTACTGTCAACTGCATAAGTGAATTTTATTCGTCTACTCCAAAAATTTTGATGCTGGGCCTCCCTGGTGGCGCAGTGGTTGAGAGTCCGCCTGCGGATGCAGGGGATACGGGTTCGTGCCCCGGTCTGGGAGGATCCCATATGCCGCGGAGCGGCTGGGCCAGTGAGCCATGGCCACTGGGCCTGCGCGTCCGGAGCCTGTGCTCCGCAACGGGAGAGGCCACGACAGTGAGAGGCCCGCATACCGCAAAAAGAAAAAAAAAAACAAAACAAAACAAAAATTTTGATGAATGCATGGATGAGAACACCTGAGCAAATAAGCAGTAGCAGAAAACACTGGAAATAACCTATTTAGCTGCACTTTTAAAACTAGGTTTGACGTCAATGGAATTTCTAGAAATAGTAAACTATGAGACATCAAATCATGAGGGAAAATACCCAGTTACAAATGATCCATATTTATACACTGGCCATTCTAAACCTTTCCTGTTAGTGCTGTAGCTCCCAACACTGTCAAATAAAAACCTGGTGCTTTCAGAAATTGAGTCCAGAAGTACAAGGAAAAAGGCAAATAAGAGTAGGAACCTGAGAGTTCACAGAAGATGGGAAGGAAGGTTAGCAGGAGACACTCATATGATACCAGAGGTACCATCCTCACCACTAAACTTTTCTTCTATCCTACCTAATTCACTGAAGTTTCACTTTAATTCCTAAACTTCCATGAATTGGGCCTGGGAACTAGCAAATGCCCTTAGTGAAGAATGTAAATACTTTTCAGCAGGGAAAGGGGTTAGCAATCATTAACTTCTTAGTAAGAAAGAGTGTGGATAGTTTTCTTTCCTCCTATATCCTGAGATCAGCTACTCCAAAGGAATGAGTTTCTGATGGGGGAGAAAGTAAACATTAATTTGGGAACCTGGAGCACTTGTAGGGAAAGGTCAGGAGGCTTCGGTAGTACAGTGGCACTAGCAGTATGGAAATGGAGAGGAAAATAAAGGATGGCTGACTTCTTAATCTCTATAACGAGATTGCTGTGTTAAGGAAAAACCTTTTCTTTACATCAAATGCTCCTTTAAAAAAAAACCTTATAACATATAACATAGTTGAACTATATGTGGACTGCATCAGAGGCCTAAGAATAATTTAGGCAGTGATTCTATGGCAAAACTTATTTCAGCTTTCTTAAATTCCTAGTCAACGTCAGGAACATAGCTTTACTATATGTGCAAATGCTACCAGCGGATCATGTAGAGAAACCCACTTGGTATCACCATTTGTCATACCAAAAAATTACATGCATCTTATGTTCAGAATGCAGATGAAACTCAAATTTTTGGTAATGCACTTCAGAAATGGGAATACTTTTAACAAAAAACTTTATCTGGATAAGCAATCATGAATTCTACAACAAAAAATATTTTTACCTGGCAGACTGATCAATAGTTTTGGGTTTTTTTTTTTACTAAATTAACATTTACCATGTAGTTTTGTTTGTTTGTTTGTTTTTTGTTTTTTGTGGTACACGGGCCTCTCACTGTTGTGGCCTCTCCCGTTGCGGAGCACAGGCTTCAGACGCGCAGACTCAGAGGTCATGGCTCACAGGCCTAGCCGCTCCGCGGCATATGGGATCTTCCTGGACCGGCGCACGAACCCGTGTCCCCTGCATCGGCAGGCGGACTCTCAACCACTGTGCCACTAGGGAAGCCCCTACCACTTAGTTTTTCATGTGTAAATAGGTAAGCAGAAAAAAATACCTACAGACAAACAAAAAGTTCATTATGTTAACCAATCAGGGTCTGGAAACTTCTGCAGTTTTCTTCCCAAGTGTTCTCTGATCAAATCATCTTTTTTTTTTGTTTTCCAGTAAACAGTAACATAAATACAAATTGTTTAATAATAACCATAAAGTCTCATAGGCTGAGGTTTAAGTATTTATACTTCATATGGTAAGGAGACAGACATTGGACAATTTCTAGACTCCTGAAGATTTGGCATTAAAAACAAAAACCTCAGTCATCAGAATTCCTATTTCTACGTTTGTGACTAACTACATAAATAACCATTGGAAAACAGGACTTTCCAAGCTAACTTTCCAGTTAGACTTTAATCTTAAACGAAGTGTGTATGTGGTTTTATTAATCTATTACGATGCACAAGTTGGATGTCTTTCCATGAATGCTACTTACCACCACTGACATCAACCAATGAAACAGAACACAATACTTACAATTTAATGAAATTCCAACAGCAAACAGTTCCTATGGGTTTTGGTTTCTAATACCTGCCTACCTAAAGTTAATAATACTTATTACCTGTTCAACAATTACAGAAAAATCTTTTAAAGTTAAGGAAAGTTTGAGGTAAATAAAGAATATTCATTTAAGAATGAAGTAGTCAAGATTTCCTTTTACTCAAAAAAAACAAAAAACAAAACACAAAAATCACTTCCAAGAGTCAACCTCCATGTACAAAAAAGCAAGATCAATCACTAGACGCAAAGGATATTCCAAAGGTCTTTAAAAATGGTAATTAATCTCAAAAAAGGAAAATTAATTTTAGCTTTCATATTTCATTCATTATCAAGACCATATTTGCTTAACAAGATAATTATGCAATTGATACAAAACATACAGCATTTACACTTAACTGTACAAAATAATTTAAGGTTTATAAAAATATTAGAATGTTTAGAGTTGACTGACAGTCTTAAATAATCTCTTCTAGAGAAGTATAGTAAAACCACTGATTTCCATTTTATTTCTTTTTTAATAAGTCAAAGAAAGGATGCTGCAATGCTTCATCCAAGGTAATTCTTTTCACTGGATCATATTCTAACATTCTTTGAATCAGGTCAAACAGTTTCTCATGTTCTTCATCATGACAGAGCATAAATTCCTGAGGGGAGAAATGACTTTGTTTAAGAAAGACAATAAAAAATAGTTAAAACAGGTTTTTTTGGGGTTTTTTTGTTTTACCTTTAATGGTTTGCAGTGTCTCGTAACATATCTACCAGCAGAACTATGTTCCTCCCAATCTAGCTGTTTATGATGAAAATACTTCTGTTTCCTATAGGAAAGAGAAGTCTGGATTAAATTTTAAGAAAAAAAGAAACCCCAAACCCACATTCTTACCCTGCCCCAAACAGGGGATTGGGGGAAAATATGGAACCATAGACATCTCTCTATATATACATAAACATACAATTTCTAAAAATCTCAGCAATAATTATATTGGATACCTTATATGGTATTTTTCCTAATCTTGTACCCTCTGAAGTTTTAGTATCCCACCTAAGTTGTACCATATGTGAAACAATGCCAGCTTCAAAAACAGAGGTTCCTAGATCCATTCCTGTAAATTCTGATTTCACTAGATCTGGAATGGGGCTAGAAATCGTTAACAATTCCCTGGATGACTTCTGCGGTGAAGCTATGTTTTGAAACCACTTCTAGTATTCTTGTCCAAAGACGTACATGTGGTTTGCAACAGTCTGGAATTCAAATTTAGATAGGACTCCAAAATCAAGCTCGTTTTACTACTCTATGTATTATTTTTAAATCAACCTAGGAAAACATTTATGCAAAGGTTAACCTGAGTATAAAAACACCACTTTATTTACTGGATCACAAAGTAAATATTGCATTACTTTTCAAAAACTTGACTTCATGAAAAATAATTCAAAATCTACAGTCTTTGGAATAAGCAATAACAACAAAGATGGGTTTTCTATAGTTTGAATATAGGCCACTGCATGTACCCAATAAGGACTTTAATCTTAAAAAGCATACCTTGTTTTCTGAATCATGTGTGTTGGTATGGGTCCTAATATACGTTCCATCATTGCCAGGTGTTCTTTATCATCATTAGTCTAAAAAAATAGGAAAAAGAAACTTAGCACTTTCCATTTCCCTACATGCACATAAAAGGATAACACAAGAAAACAGTGTGTCCGGGACTTCCCTGGTGGTCCAGTGGTAGAGAATACACCTTCCAATGCGGGGGACGTGGGTTCGCTCCCTGGTCGGGGAACTAAGATCCCACACGCTGCGGGGCAACTAAGCCTGCCCACCACAAGAGAGCCCACGAGCCACAAACTACAGAGCCCACACACTCTGGAACCCACACACCACAAGTGGAGAGAGAAAACCCACGTACCGCAACAAGAGAGAAGCCCACGTGCTGGAATGAAGACCCAATGTAAACCCCCCAAAAAAGTAAATAAATAAATGTTAAGAAAAAAAAAAGAAAATAGTGTTTCCATAAAAGGACTAGATTAGACATCTATACAATTTATATTACACTCTACTTCAAAGATGGAATAAAACTGAATGAGCTACACTGATTGTCTGATTTCTGAAATGAATTCGTAAGGTTTGTATAGCTGATTGAGGAACAACTTTTTAAGTATATTTTACTGAAGTACAGTTGATTTACAATGTTCGAATAAGTTGTTTAATGTAAAACAGAACAGTTTTTCCTTATTTGTATTACTTGCACTGTTTAACTGAGGGATGACTGGGAAGATTACCAAAAACATGGCTACTCATTTTATCGGTTGCTTAACTAACCTCCATTACCCAATGGATAGCAACTTTGTAACACTAATCCTAGACAATAAAAATACAGTCCCGATAATTCTTACAACAACCTTGAGCTAGGAATGTGGGAACATAACTTTCAAAGAGGTTAAGATACTAGCTCAAGCTCATATAGCTCATCAATGAGGAAACCTGAGCTGTGAACCCAACTCAAAACTCATATTCTTAAATTACACAGTAACAGAGCTTTGGCTAAAGTAGAATAAATTGTTAAACTAAATGGTAGACTCCTAAGCGGAGGCTGGAAAGCTTCTTCTATAAAAGACCAGATAGTAAATATTTTAGGCTTGGATGGTCACAGATGGTCTCCACCACATATTCTTTTTCATTTTTTTTTTATTTTTTTTATTTTTTTTTATTTTTGTTTTTAATTTTTTTAATTAGTTTCTGCTGTATAACAAAGTGAGTCAGTCATACATATACATCTGTTCCCACATCCCTTCCCTCATGCATCTCCCTCCCTCCCACCCTCCCCATCCCACCCCTCCAGGTGGTCACAAAGCACCGAGCTGATCTCCCTGTGCTCTGTGGCTGCTTCCCACTATCTATCTACCTTACGTTTGGTAGTGTATATATGTCCATGCCTCTCTTTCACTTTGTCACAGCTTACCCTTCCCCCTCCCCATATCCTCAAGTCCATTCTCAAGTAGGTCTGTGTCTTTATTCCCGTTTTGCGCCTAGGTCCTTCATGACTTTTTTTTTTTTTTAATTCCGTATATATGTGTTAGCATATGGTATTTGTCTTTCTCTTTCTGACTTACTTCACTCTGTATGACAGACTCTAGGTCTATCCACCTCATTACAAATAGCTCAGCTTCGTTTCTTTTTATGGCTGAGTAATATTCCATTGTATATATGTGCCATATCTTCTTTATCCATTCATCCGATGATGGACACTTAGGTTGTTTCCACCTCCGGGCTATTGTGAATAGAGCTGCAATGACCATTTTGGTACATGTCTCTTTTGGAATTATGGTTTTCTCAGGGTATATCCCTAGTAGTGGGATTGCTGGGTCATATGGTAGTTCTATTTTTAGTTTTTTAAGGAACCTCCATACTGTTCTCCATAGTGGCTGTACCAATTCACATTCCCACCAGCAGTGCAAGAGTGTTCCCTTTTTTCCACACCCTCTCCAGCATTTATTGTTTCTAGATTTCTTGATGATGGCCATTCTGACTGATGTAAGATGATATCTCATTGTAGTTTTGATTTGCATTTCTCTAATGATTAATGATGTTGAGCATTCTTTCATGTGTTTGTTGGCAGTCTGTATATCTTCTTTGGAGAAATGCCTATTTAAGTCTTCTGCCCATTTTTGGATTGGGTTGTTTGTTTTTTTGCTATTGAGCTGCATGAGCTGTTTATAAATTTTGGAGATTAATCCTTTGTCAGTTGCTGCATTTGCAAATATTTTCTCCCATTCTGAGGGTTGTCTTTTGGTCTTGTTTATGGTTTCCTTTGCTGTGCAAAAGCTTTGAAGTTTCATTAGGTCCCATTTGTTTATCTTTGTTTTTATTTCCATTTCTCTAGGAGGTGGGTCCAAAAGGATCTTGCTGTGATTTATGTCATAGAGTGTTCTACCTATGTTTTCCTCTAAGAGTTTGATAGTTTCTGGCCTTACATTTAAGTCTTTAATCCATTTTGAGCTTATTTTTGTGTATGGTGTTAGGGAATGATCTAATCTCAAACTTTTACATGTCCCTGTCCAGTTTTCCCAGCACCACTTATTGAAGAGACTGTCCTTTCTCCACTGTACATTCCTGCCTCCTTTATCAAAGATAAGTTGGCCATATGTGCGTGGGTTTATCTCTGGGCTTTCTATCCTGATCCACTGATCTATCTTTCTGTTTTTATGCCAGTACCACACTGTCTTGATTACTGTAGCTTTGTAGTATAGTCTGAAGTCAGGGAGCCTGATTCCTCCAGCTCCGTTTTTCGTTCTCAAGATTGCTTTGTCTATTCTGGGTCTTTTGTTTTTCCAAACAAATTTTGAAATTTTTTGTTCTAGTTCTGTGAAAAATGCCAGTGGTAGTTTGATAGGGATTGCATTGAATCTGTAGATTGCTTTGGGTAGTAGAGTCATTTTCACAATATTGATTCTTCCAATCCAGGAGCATGGTATATCTCTCCATCTATTTGTATCATCTTTTATTTCTTTCATCAGTGTCTTATAATTTTCTGCATACAGGTCTTTTGTCTCCTTAGGTAGGTTTATTCCTAGATATTTTATTCTTTTTGTTGCAATGGTAAATGGGAGTGTTTTCTTGATTTCATTTTCAGATTTTTCATCATTAGTGTACAGGAATGCCAGAGATTTCTGTACATTAATTTTGTATCCTGCTACTTTACCAAATTCATTGATTAGTTCTAGTAGTTTTTCGGTAGCATCTTTAGGATTCTCTATGTATAGTATCATGTCATCTGCAAACAGTGACAGCTTTACTTCTTCTTTTCCAATTTGGATTCCTTTTATTTCCTTTTCTTCTCTGATTGCTGTGGCTAAAACTTCCAAAACTATGTTGAATAAGAGTGGTGAGAGTGGGCAGCCTTGTCTTGTTCCTGATCTTAGTGGAAATGGTTTCAGTTTTTCACCATTGAGGACAATGTTGGCTGTGGGTTTGTCATATATGGCCTTTATGATGTTGAGGAAAGTTCCCTCTATGCCTACTTTCTGCAGGGTTTTTATCATAAATGGGTGTTGAATTTTGTCGAAAGCTTTCTCTGCATCTATTGAGATGATCATATGGTTTTTCTCCTTCAACTTGTTAATATGGTGTATCACATTGATTGATTTGCGTATATTGAAGAATCCTTGCATTCCTGGAATAAACCCCACTTGATCATGGTGTATGATCCTTTTAATGTGCTGTTGGATTCTGTTTGCTAGTATTTTGTTGAGGATTTTTACATCTATGTTCATCAGTGATATTGGCATGTAGTTTTCTTTCTTTGTGACATCCTTGCCTGGTTTTGGTATCAACGTGATGGTGGCCTCGTAGAATGAGTTTGGGAGTGTTCCTTCCTCTGATATTGTTTGGAAGAGTTTGAGAAGGATGGGTGTTAGCTCTTCTATAAATGTTTGATAGAATTCGCCTGTGAAGCCATCTGGTCCTGGGCTTTTGTTTGATGGAAGATTTTTAATCACAGTTTCAATTTCAGTGCTTGTGATTGGTCTATTCATATTTTCTATTTCTTCCTGAGTCAGTCTTGGCAGGTTGTGCATTTCTAAGAATTTGTCCATCACTTCCAGGTTGTCCATTTTATGGGCATAGAGTTGCTTGTAGTAATCTCTCATGATCTTTTGTATATCTGCAGTGTCAGTTGTTACTTCTCCCTTTTCATTTCTAATTCTATTGATTTGAGTCTTCTCCCTTCTTTTCTTGATGAGTCTGGCTAATGGTTTATCAATTTTGTTTATCTTCTCAAAGAACCAGCTTTTAGTTTTATTGATCTTTGCTATCGTTTCCTTCATTTCTTTTTCATTTATTTCTGATCTGATTTTTATGATTTCTTTCCTTCTGCTAACTTTGCGGTGTTTTTGTTCTTCTTTCTCTAATTGCTTTAGGTGCAAGGTTAGGTTGTTTATTCGAGATGTTTCCTGTTTCTTAAGGTGGGATTGTATTGCTATAAACTTCCCTCTTAGAACTGCTTTTGCTGCATCCCATAGGTTTTGGGTCGTCGTGTCTCCATTGTCATTTGTTTCTAGGTATTTTTTAATTTCCTCTTTGATTTCTTCAGTGATCACTTCGTTATTAAGTAGTGTATTGTTTAGCCTCCATGTGTTTGTATTTTTTACAGCTCTTTTCCTGTAATTGATATCTAGTCTCATAGCATTGTGGTCAGAAAAGACACTTGATACAATTTCAATTTTCTTAAATTTACCAAGGCTTGATTTGTGACCCAAGATATGATCTATCCTGGAGAATGTTCCATGAGCACTTGAGAAAAATGTGTATTCTGTTGTTTTTGGATGGAATGTCCTATAAATATCCATTAAGTCCATCTTGTTTAATGTATCAATTAAAGCTTGTGTTTCCTTATTTATTTTCATTTTGGAAGATCTGTCCATTGGTGAAAGTGGGGTGTTAAAGTCCCCTACTATGATTGTGTTACTGTCAATTTCTCCTTTTATGGCTGTTAGTATTTGCCTTATGTATTGAGGTGCTCCTATGTTGGGTGCATAAATATTTACAATTGTTATATCTTCTCCTTGGATCGATCCCTTGATCATTATATAGTGTCCTTCTTTGTCTCTTCTAGTAGTCTTTATTTTAAAGTCTATTTTGTCTGATATGAGAATTGCTACTCCAGCTTTCTTTTGGTTTCCATTTGCATGGAATATCTTTTTCCATCCCCTTACTTTCAGTCTGTATGTGTCTCTAGGTCTGAAGTGGGTCTCTTGTAGACAGCATATATATGGGTCTTGTTTTTGTATCCATTCAGCCAATCTGTGTCTTTTGGTGGGAGCATTTAGTCCATTTACATTTAAGGTAATTATCGATATGTATGTTCCTATTCCCATTTTCTTAATTGTTTTGGGTTTGTTATTGTAGGTCTTTTCCTTCTGTTGTGTTTCTTGCCTAGAGAAGTTCCTTTAGCATTTGTTGTAAAGCTGGTTTGGTGGTGCTGAACTCTCTCAGCTTTTGCTTGTCTGTAAACCTTTTAATTTCTCCATCAAATCTGAATGAGATCCTTGCTGGGTAGTGTAATCTTGGTTGCAGGTTTTTCTCCTTCATCACTTTAATTATGTCCTGCCACTCCCTTCTGGCTTGTAGAGTTTCTGCTGAGAGATCAGCTGTTATCCTGATGGGGATTCCCTTGTGTGTTATTTGTTGTTTTTGCCTTGCTGCTTTTAATATGATTTCTTTGTGTTTAATTTTTGACAGTTTGATTAATATGTGTCTTGGCGTATTTCTCCTTGGATTTATTCTGTATGGGACTCTCTGTGACTCCTGGACTTGATTAACTATTTCCTTTCCCATATTAGGGAAGTTTTCAACTATAATCTCTTCAAATATTTTCTCAGTCCCTTTCTTTTTCTCTTCTTCTTCTGGAACCCCTATAATTCGAATGTTGGTGCGTTTAATGTTGTCCCAGAGGTCTCTGAGGCTGTCCTCTGTTCTTTTCATTCTTTTTTCTTTATTCTGCTCTGCAGCAGTTATTTCCACTATTTTATCTTCCACCTCACTTATCCGTTCTTCTGCCTCAGTTATTCTGCTATTGACCCCATCCAGAGTATTTTTTATTTCATGTATTGTGTTTTTAATCGATGCTTGATTCATCTTTAGTTCTTCTAGGTCCTTGTTAACTGTTTCTTGCATTTTGTCTATTCTATTTCCAAGATTTTGGATCTGGGAAATAGAATCTTGGATCATCTTTACCATCATTATTCTGAATTCTTTTTCAGGTAGACTGCCTATTACCTCTTCATTTGTTAGGTCTGGTGGGTTTTTATCTTGTTCCTTCTCCTGCTGTGTGTTTTTCTGTCTTCTCATTTGGCTTATGTTACTGTGTTTGGGGTCTCCTTTTTGCAGGCTGCAGGTTCGTAGTTCCCTTTGTTTTTGGTGTCTGTCCCCAGTGGCTAAGGTTGGTTTACTGGGTTGTGTAGGCTTCCTGGTGGAAGGGACTAGTGCCTGTGTTCTGGTGAATGAGGCTGGATCTTGTCTTTCTGGTGGGCAGGTCCACGTCTGGTGGTGTGTTTTTGGGTGTCTGCGGACATTTTATGATTTTAGGCCACCTCTCTGATAATGGGTGGCGTTGTGTTTCTGTCTTGCTAGTTGTTTGGCATAGGGTGTCCAGCACTGTAGCTTGCTGGTCGTTGAGTGAAGCTGGGTGCTGGTGTTGAGTTGGAGATCTCTGGAAGATTTTCGCCGTTTGATATTATGTGGAGCTGGGAGGTCTCTTGTGGACCAGTGTCCTGAAGTTGGCTCTCCCACCTCAGAGGCACAGCACTGACTCCTGGCTCCTCTATTTGGGATGATTTGTTGTCTATTCATGTATTCCACAGATGCAGGGTACATCAAGTTGATTGTGGAGCTTTAATCCGCTGCTTCTGAGGCTGCTGGGAGAGGTTTCCCTTTCTCTTCTTTGTTCTCACAGCTCCTGGGTCTCAGCTTTGGATTTGGCCCCGCCTCTGCGTGTAGGTCGCCGGAGGGCGTCTGTTCTTCGCTCAGACAGGACAGGGTTAAAGGAGCAGCCTCTTCGGGGACTCTGGCTCACTCAGGCCGGGCGGGAGGGAGGGGCACGGAGTGCGGGGCGAGCCTGCAGCGGCAGAGTTCGGCGTGACGTTGCACCAGCCCGAGGCGCGCCGTGCGTTCTCCCAGGGAAGCCGCCCCTGGATCCCGGGACCCCGGCAGTGGCGGGCTGCACAGGATCCCGGAAGGGCGGTGTGGACAGTGACCTGCGCTCGCACACAGGCTTCTTGGCAGCGGCAGCAGCAGCCCCAGCGTCCCACGCCCGTCACTGGGCTCCGCGCTTTCAGTCGTGACTCGCGCCCGTCTGTGGAGCCCCTTTAAGCAGCGCTCCGCTCCTCGCGCACCAGGAAACCAAGAGGGAAGAAATAGTCTCTTGCCTCTCCGGCAGCTCCAGAGTTTTCCCGGACTCCCTGCCGGCTAGCTGTGGCACATTAGCCCCCTTCAGGCTGAGTTCTCGCCGCCAGCCCCAGTCCTTTCCCTGCGCTCTGACCGAAGCCCGAGCCTCAGCTTCCAGCGCCGCCCGCCCTGGCGGGCGAGCAGACAAGCCTCTCGGGCGGGTGAGTGCCGCTCGGCACCGATCCTCTGTGCGGGAATCTCTCCGCTTTGCCCTATCCAGGTATGTGGGGAGTTTCTTGCCTTTTGGGAGGTCTGGGGTCTTCTGCCAGCGTTCAGTAGGTGTTCTGTAGGAGTTGTTCCACGTGTAGCTGTATTTCTGGTGTATCCATGGGGAGGAAGGTGATCTCCGCGTCCCTTTTTCATTTTTTAAAGCAGGCATCAGATAGGATATAGTTTGCCAATCCTTGCTCTGAAGAGCAGAGTCTATGTGCAATGCTTTTTAAATCCATTAACTACTGTGCCTAGCACACTGCTTTCAAAATGTTCTTAAGTCATGACAGGAATAAATAATACAAGCTCCATTATCTTCAAAAAGTTCCTTAGTTGAAGACTATTTTGGAGGGTGGAATTAAAATATAAACCACATCTCACACCAAAGTTAATAATCGACGCTTAAGATCTCAGAATGATTTACAATCATAAAACCATCTGAAGGATTTTATATGTGTCAGAATGAAGAAAGCATGCACTGTGCTCACCTTTTTCCTTGACCCTATAGCATACTACCACAAAACCAGACACCACCCCCAAGAAATGTCCGACAGCTATGTTCTAGATATCAAACTTGTCTACAAACTCAGAGTACTTTTAACAGATCTCTACGGAGTAGACAGAAGTTTGGTGAGGTGCCCCATAGCAGTGAACACATATATTCTGCAACAGCCACCTAAGTGACTTATAATTCATCACAGCTTCCTCCCTCCTCATCCTGCATTGCCATAACCTCAAAGCAACCTTGACAGTATTAGCCAGGAACTTCCTAACCACCCTCACAACATCCAACAACACACCTTGATCAAATCACAACCCTCTTAAAGTTCTCCAATGGTTACACCACTTGAAGCTTTCAAGACTTTTAGTTTTCCGACATAAGCAAAATTATGAGGAAAACAAGTAGAGACCTAAATAACATTTTCTCCTTTTTGTTCTGCCAAGTAAGCCAATAACTATTATCATTTCATAGAAAGAACATTTTAATACCAAAAAAAAGAGGAGAGATAATTTCTAAATGAAAGCCAGAACGGCAACCCTACAAAATCATTTTCATTTTAGACCGGTCTACATTTGGAAACCACTGACTCCTAGGATAAAACAAATACCTTTCTATGGCAAACAAGTCCACTATGAATCAGTACTTGCCTACTCACACCATTTTCCTATTTATCCAAGACACTCCGGCAGCACTATTCATCCTTCCTCAACTAGAGTAGCTTCCTTTATGCCTCTTGCATTTATGAATACCATTTCTTCCTGATATGGCCATCACACACTCTAGTTTTCTGACAAACTCTTACTCTTCCTTATAGCTTGGATTAAACTCCCTACTCCTCAGTGATGCCTTCTCTAAGGAAACTTAACTGTTCACCTTTTCTGGGTTCCCTTCTACATTGTTCCATTATAGCAAGTATCACATTGTACTGTACGTTTTCCCATGTCTATCCTGTGTATGTCTTCCTTGAGGAGAGAGATGCTATCTTTTCATTTTTATACACACAGTGCTTAGAAATGTGCCTAGGGTGTCATACATGCTTAATACAACTTACTGTTTCTGAATTCTTTTAATAAAAGTGCAACATAACCAGAGCTGAATTAAAACTGACCATAGTAACACTAATGTAAATTTATGAAGGAGCATCACAATAAAATGGATCATATGAAGTCAATATGAACCACGTGTTTAAAAGCTCCACATGCAGAATGAATTGTGACCATTCACTGAGAGTATTTCATTCGACTATGGTTTTAGAGAAGGATGACTATTTTGCACATGGAAGTTTACATCTTAAGAATAATGACACTATGGCAACTTTCCAATATGGAAACAAAAACTTTAACATGCCTTTAACATTAAAGCTCATTATGAATCAGTAAGTAACATTTACTAAATACATACCTGAAAGACTGTGAAACCAAGGTAATATTCAATAAGAATGCAACCTATGCTCCAAACATCACATGGCTGAGACCAACCTAAAGCTATTTAAAAACAAAACCAAACATTTTATTATGCAACCATTTTTAATTGCCAATACACAATATCTTTTCCTAAGTGGGTGCTCTCTTTATATAGCCCATTTAGGAGAATATGATAGTAAATTCAGGGTTTACATTTTTAATTTTATACCAAACATTATTCAGTATGCTTTCAGAGTCCTCCATATCCTTGTATCAACTTACAGTATTTTAACCTGGGGGAGGAGGCATTTTATGGAAAGTAAGAGGGGTTAGCAAATATTCCATAGTCTCTGAATTGCTTGTGCAATGAGGAGCACTGTTATACCCACTTAATGGTTGTTCTATGAAATTTTACATTTTATTAGTGCAAACATAGGTCAATAATTATCCTCAGAGTGTAATTACTAACCCCTTATCAATTACCATCAGCTTGATATCTGAGTTTATTTCTTCCATTAAAAGAAATAGTAGTGTCACATAAATTATGTAAGAATTATAATGGATATTATAAGCAGTGTCACCCATAAGCAGAATTATACAGATATTTAAAGTTCACATAGAGAGGTATCTATATATGTACTTTCAGGTTGTCTATACATGATCATATATTTTCTCCTTCAGAATTCTCAATAGTAACATTATTCAGAAAAGAAAAAAAACACCTAGCCTTAAGTCTCTATCTATTTAGAAAGGAAAAGAGTAAACCTAAACCATACAGATGTTTTAACCTTTTATAGATTAAGTTTTTAATAAAAAAATAATGTACAAATAAAACCTACTTTAAAAGACATTTCACTTACTTTCAGTAACATTACTGAATTTAAAGACAAAGGAAGAAACAATATATTCAAGGAACTTGACTATGATTTAGCCATTTTTGTTAACCCTCATGGTACTTATCACTTGAACAAAAGGATAATGGAGCATGGTTTCTACTTACAGTAACACATACAAAATCTGCAAATGATAGAGCTTGGATCTAAGATGAAAGTTTTCTTTTCCAGCCACTCCTGTCTCCCAGTCCAGCTTTCTCCCAAGTGACTGTAAACTACCTCATTCTCTTATGGCTCAGCTCTCATACTCTTTGGAATTTCACATCATTCACTTTTACCAACTTCTGTTTACTACCAACACCCAAGACATGAGACCAACTGCCCTCCTCAGTGGTGGCACCTGACAACATCTTCCTCTTCAACCTAATTCTGCCTTAATCCTCAGGAGTAACACTTCACAAACACACAAAGAACCCTTCTAATCTTCCCATCTGTTCATTTCTTTTCCTAAACACCAATAACCCCAATTTCAGATTTATATCAACTATCCCCAGCCTGGCCACACATGGGACTGTATTATTACTAGGAATCACTGTATCTTACACAATCTAGGAGGAGGCCATTAACTAACTGTAAGATACACCACTGTTTTATGAACCAATAACCAAGAAAAAATGCCGTTTTGTCCTATGTTTCCTCACATGTTAAAATGTGGAGAAAAATCTTCTTCTTAAAATTGATAAAACACAGCAAGTTATCTCTTTTTAAGCTCTGAAAATACCTATCTGTCCACAATCTCCTCCCACACTCTTTTCTTTTACCTTCATTGCAGGCTTCAGTCCTCAACCATGAATACACTTTCTAAACTACTGCAACATAGCAGCTTCTTTCAGACCATACTAAGCAGAAATCCTAGTAACATCAATCTCAAAGATGAGCTCCAAACCTGTGATATCCTATGTGGTAGCCACTAGCCACATGTAGTTATTTAAATCGAAAAGTTTAATTAATTTAAAATTCAGTTCCTCAGTCACACTGGCTATACTGAAAGTACACAGTAGTCTACGTGTGGCTACTAATGGCTACCATGTTGGATAGTGCAGATATACAACATTTCTATCATCATGGAAAGTTCTACTAGCCAGCACTACAAACTATTCTTAATTTCCTGTCCCTTTTACTAATTCTTTACTCTAGGTAAACATCATTAGTTTGCTCTCACACTCATATTCTCAACTACCAAGTCCTCTTAGACAAAAGGTAAAAAGTGGAAAAGACTGATTCCACAAAGATGTTTTACTATCAACCTCGGTTGAAACTTACTTTTGGCAAAGTAATATGCTTATACCATTTAACTATCTCCCAATATCACCTGATCTGAATTTTTCCCACTGTCTCCAAGCCCCCAAATCCATCCCTGACTTCCTTGCTCTATCAACATGACTCGGTCTCGAACTTTTAAATTTTGAGGCATAAGATGTGCTCTCCCTCACTGAGTTCCCTTTTATTAATATTGAAAAACCCTGCACCTTAACTAATTTTCCTTTCCATGCTTTCCCATGTCAAAGATGATCAAAGAAGCTCTCCTCTTAGACTAGCCCCTCTTTCTTCTCCTCTTAACCTCCATCCACCCTACATCTAGACGTCTGCCAGCCAAATCTTTAGCATTTTCACCAGCACCATGCTTTGTGATGAGACGAAAAGAGGTGCCCACATCGCTTCAAAATCACACTGCTGTCATGGACTTAGCCAATACAGCTTGTTCTCTTATGATCTTGTAAGACTGACTTGTTCAAAAAGAACCACCACCTGGAATATCTTTACAGATGACATCACATTTTTCCCACTCAGGAAAAATATTTATAGCAATGTCCAGACAGCTTTTATGAAAACAGAAAACATTTTCTGTACACTGCTAAGAAAATTACAGCTATCTCCCAACTACCTGCCCCCCAATAAAAGCTATAGAGAACAAAAATCTCTTTTTCAATTAAAATATCAGGAAGTCTGGTATCTACTAACCCAAAATGACCTCTGGAGCTCTGTAATGCCGTGTAGATACCAAAGTGCTATGATGTTCATCATCGTATGTTGCACTTCCTAAGTCAATAATTTTGATATCTGTGTTTTGCAGTGTGCGTTCATCACGTTTCTAGAGATACAGTTAAGTAAACACAAAGATCAATAAAGATATGAAATATTTTATAGCACTATCCAAAAGGCTTGCACATGAATTCTCTTTTTGATTTTCAAAATAACCCCATGAGAAAGGCAAAGGATTACCCTTTTTGGGTTAAACGTCAGGATATAATAAGCCTCAAAGGTAAAATTCCTCATCCAAGGATCACCAAGCTAAATTAATTTTAAAGACAACTACCAAAATTAAAACAAGTGTAACTTACCATTTTTGAATTATACTTGACTACATAGTCAGACTCCACAAATAAAATATTTTCAGGCTTCAGATCTGTATGGGTTAATTTATTATGATGCAAAACTACAAAAGAACAAAAAGACATTATTAGTTTCACTTACAAATTTAATCTGTACCGGGGGAAAGGAGAATTAGTAGTAGAG
The DNA here is from genome assembly GCF_964165515.1 of Mesoplodon bidens. Classification (NCBI taxonomy): domain Eukaryota; kingdom Metazoa; phylum Chordata; class Mammalia; order Artiodactyla; family Ziphiidae; genus Mesoplodon; species Mesoplodon bidens. The sequence continues at coordinate 155,009,956 of NC_138160.1, read as the reverse complement.
GTAGGGATCAAAAGTGGTTTCATCTTTACTTGCAACGTGCATTTTTAGTGACAATGGTTTGATATGTTGCTTGTCCAATAAAACCTTTAATTTACTGGTATTTAAAAATTTAACAAGTATACTTACAATTTATTGACTGACAGATCTGATATGCCATTTGCCTGATATGGTCAATTTGAAATGGCAGAAAGCTATTTTCTTTAATGAAATCATAGGTACTAAGTCCCAGGAGTTCGAACACAATACAAATATGACCATGATGATCAAACCATTCTAGCATCCGGACACATCGGCTGAAACAGATCAGAATACAAATAATTCAGTTCACAGAATTCTGATTATTTCATGTAACGTAATGGATCACAGTTCCAAGTTTATTACTTACAAGACATTATTGGGATCAGTACTATTTAAATGCTCTAATACTTCGATTTCTGAATGAGCTGCTTCATGATATTGTCCCATATTTTTTATGATTTTCATTGCGACATGTATGCCACCCCTTTAAAACAAAATGAAAATGGTAAATGTACAGAAGGGCGTTGAAGACATATATCCTCTAAAGCAGCTGTCACCAACCTTTTTGGCACCAGGGACCGTTTTCAAGGAAGACAATTTTTCCATGGTTGGGGGGAGGGTGTGATGGTTCAGGTGGTAATGCAAGCTATGGGGAGCAGCAGATGAAGTTTCACTCGCTCGCCCACTGCTCACCTCCTGCTGTTAGGCCCAGTTCCTACCAGTCCACGGCCCAGGGGTTGGGGACCCCTGCTCTAAAGCATCATCTTGTTAAGTACCAATCACTCTATGCTATTTTCCTAAAATAATCTTTCAGGGTATATTATAGCAGATCTATAAACATTTTTTTCAAAACATTTTGACAAAATATACATTATACAGAGTGATGATTTCTCTTAATACTTATGAACATTAATGTTTGTTTCCAAAAGTTTAAATTTACCTAGATTTTATAAGTAGTTTTTTTAAAAAAAAGGATAAAAATATAAACCTTGAACATACTACTGCTGAAAACATTCACTCATTCGCCAGGCTTGACCGAATGTGCCAGATGTTGCATTGGAATCACTGTTAGAAAGAGCTTGTTCCATGTACCTCACAGACTAATGGAAAAGACAGACACTTGAACAACTTATCATTAGGTTAGAAGTGCCTGGTATAAGGAATAGAGAGAAGAAAGAACCTAACAATCAGAGTTAGGGGAGCTCAGACTTCTTCAGAGAAGAAAGACAACTATCAGTTTGTTAGATAATTCTGGCAAAGGAGACACCAGCAATAAGTCATCAAGCCAAAAAAATGTTTAGTGCATTCACGGATGCGAATAGGTATAAATAGCAACAATGTAGGGTAGCGTGTTTTAGACCGGGGCATCTGTAGTACTTCCTAAAAAGTACAGAGGGAATTCCCTGGTGGTCCAGTGGCTTAAGACATGAGCTTTCACTGCCGTGGGCCCAGGTTCAATCCCTGGTCGAGGAGCTGAGATCCCGCAAGCCATGTGGCGCGGCCAAAAAAAAAAAGCTGTAAATGATTTTGAGGAAAAGGATTTCCAAATCTTCAGCTTCCTTCGGTCCTCTTTTCTAAACCTGATCTTCTTGAATACAAGCCAGCAGTCAACCCTGCATTTTTCACTATGGCCTTCCCACATTACAAAAGAGAACCCCATGCACGTGAAATTAATATGGCAAGGTTTGTGCCCCAGGCTGTTTATAAAAAAGAAAGAAAAAATTCTTTGAGGCAAATATTTTTCTAGTGGCTGGATAGCAAACCTATTCCAAACTCATTTCTTTTGACAAGGTCCCAATGAAGTTGTGGGCTGATATATAATCATCAAAATAAATTTTTAATGATTTATCTCCCTATGATGTATAGCATATATGTCAAGACTTAAAAGAATTACTATAAAACTGCTGTGACAAAACTTCTTCTAGTCTCATCTATTTCATCATATGGACAAGTTTTCTAACTGCTAATAAGCTATAAAAATGAACAGTGCTAATAGCTATAAAAATGAAAAATGGATAATGGTGTTAGCTAATGCTACTATAGTAATCATATTGCAGTATATAAATGTTCAAACCAACATTATACACCTTAAACTTATAAGCTTTCATATTACTTGTCAATTAAAAAAAGAAAAATGGAAACTTAATGTTAAAACAGTAAGATTTATCTATGGACACAGGAACTCATTTTTCAAAGGCCCCAACCATCTCAATAAAAGTTATATTTTCAATTACATTGTATATTTTAGGTCTAATAAGTATCAAAATTTGTAACAGATTTTTAATTGATCAATTGAATACTATTCATTGGAATATCTCAAATACTCAAGTCTTGGAACTTCAAGAAATTTTTAAAAGACCTAAATGGGACAACTAGTGAAATGTGAACCAGGTTGTAGATAAGCTGGCAAAACTTGAAAATGCATATAACATGTAAATATAGAGAATGATTAAACACTGTAAAATGTTAACATTTGTGGAATCTGGGTGAAGAATAGATGGGAATTCTTAGCAACTTTCCTAAGTCAAAGTATTTCAAAATATCTTAAAATTTTACATTATGGTCACATTTTTGTCATAGAGAGGAAAGGGTGATAATAAAAGACACTTAGGATAATATTCTTTATGAAAAGAGAAGTAAAATTTAAGTTCAAGATAAAGCATTTCTAAGTATTCAAGAAAAGTTTGTTCATGGATGACAGGAGGTATCAAGCTACTGTATTTAGAGTCCCCCAAACATATTTAGAAAGAGAGATATGTTTTTTTTAAAAAAAATCTCCATTTACAATAAGCTGGAAATTACATCCTCAACTATTTTATGATGAAAAGTTGAGATGTCAATTTAGAAATGTGCAGTTTCCACTAAACTGTTGTAAGACGTTCACTTACAAAAAAATTTGCAACTGCAGAATAGAGATCCTAGAGGAAAACGTGAAAATGAAGCAGAGAGGGTCAAATAACAAAAAGTTTAGTATAACTCGTTAAAGAATCTGGACTTTATTCTGTAGGCTTCAAGTAATATAATTTATTTATAGTTTGAGAAGCTAACCCTAACGTGCAAATATTATCCTTTGGAAATAAAAGTTTTTGAACCAAGAAGATTAGACATGCTAATTTATTGTCTCTGCAATTCAAAAGTAGGGTAAAGCACTCCAAATCTCTTATAGAAAGCTAAGGACCTAAGTTCTGGGAAAGTCTTCACTTGAACACAGACATTAATTTCAATGAACTCCATCTGATAAAAATTTTCAACATTCTTGGTCAAAATCCATACTTATGGTAAATAAATCATACACAGTCCAAGAACTTTTGAATACTTATACCTCCCAGGAAAACACATAGCTACCACTTAAATTCCATTTCATCTAAATTATGGATCCTTCTCCACCAAAAATATCAGAATGTTCAAAAAAGAAAAACAACAAACTTACATGCCATGATCAATGCACTCTACAACTCTGCCAAAGGTCCCTTCTCCCAAAGTGTTCACGATTTCATCTAAAGTGAGGGGGGAGAAAGAAGTGTAAGTACATGAGTACAAATTATCAGTTATTCAAATAATGAATGCTTAAGTGTGGAATTTTTTCAAATGCTCTCTATTAAAGCATAATTAAGGTTCCAGCACTCAAATTATTTTATTTTCAGCTGCTACAAAAATAATTTAGATAGAGCTATCTTTCTTGCTCTAATCTCAAATTCCACTGATTATTTTGGAACTTTAGAGTAGAAATATTTAAACTCTATAGAAAAGAAGAAATACTAAAGAACAACAAACAAACCCACAAAAAAAAACAAAAAAACAATGAAGAGTTCTTTAGCCCCCCGCTGACAAACTATTCTTAAAAGATTATTCTGTCTGCAAAGTTTAAAAAGTGTTGAAAAATATTCTATACATCTTGCTTTTAGAACGTCTCCACTTTGACAGATAAGGTAACCCTCTTCATCATCTTCTATACTCCTGGATCTTTTCCTTTGGTGGCTCTTCTGGAACGGCAAGTGGGCAGCACCAAGATCGTCCTGCCAATCAATATAGCAGAGTGAATTCAGGGCAGAATACGCAATTCATTCAGCGGGCAGATATTCAGGCATTCAGATAAGAACCAGGCCACGAACAGTTGGCAGGAGCAATTTCAAATTCAGTCCCCAGAAATTCACAGGACACAGTTTATGTTACAGAAGAAAAACATGGCAAGATTTTCAGATAAGTTACTTAAAGTGGCAATAGAAAAAACAACACAATTGTCTCTAAAATACTGACTTAATTGAAGTCTGAAATTTAAAGAATGCAATGTCATGATCTATTAATCTCGTTATAAAATAGCCTATGCTGTGAGTTGAAATGTCTAGTTTGGCAGGAAAATGTTTTAAAATGTCAAGATTAGTACAAATTGATACTGAGCAATATTTTTAAACATACTTATTAAAATAAAAGGGGAAAATAAAGGCTAATGTCAATGTTTGATCTAATCAATGATCGTTCTAGTGAAGAAAACTTGGGGAGGAAAATAATAATTCATAGTTTACTGCAAACAAGTGAAGATTCATGAGTGTAAAAAAAAAGGGCAGGCTTTCTGGACAATAATTTCCCCTTCAGCACCCACTTTCAGAACTCCAATGGAACTAATTGCAGATTGTGCTATACACAGGGTAAGTATCCACCAGTGCAACTTTCTACATTTGTCTCCAAGTACTGGAAAAGGGGTTCCTTTTAAAGTAAAAAATGTTTAAGATGAAAGAAAAGATGGGTGCTTCATCTTTTCATATGATTATGTTATAAAAGATAAAAATATTTTTAACATTAAAATCAAGAACCTCATGATCTGGTCTGCAGAAAATGAGTAAATGTGGGCAAATGAGGACTTACTAATAAATGCAGATAAGTTGTAAGAATTTGGAAGTTTCCTTTAAGGATTCAAGTAATATAAACACAATTATATTCATATAGTATTATAAACTTTTTCAAACTTATTGGCTCAGTAAGAGCTTTTACACACAAATAAGTATCCACCCAAAATAAAAACAAAATCAATCATACCGAAAGTGACTGATTACTTGAACAGTGTCTATTACACTTCCTTTTAGGACTGCTTCTCCACCTTCGGACTGAAGATTTACTGAAGTGAATTCGATAACTGCTTTCAACATCTGTGTGATAACGTCTAGGAACATATCCTTTGCAGTAGTCATTTCTGTATTCATCAATGTTAGGAACGTATCCTTTGCAGCAGTCACTTCTGTATTCATCAATGTTAGGAACGTATCCTTTGCAGCAGTCACTTCTGTATTCATCAATGTTAGGAACGTATCCTTTGCAGCAGTCACTTCTGTATTCATCAATGTTAGGAACGTATCCTTTGCAGCAGTCACTTCTGTATTCATCAATGTTAGGAACGTATCCTTGGCAGCAGTCACTTCTGTATTCATCAATGTTAGGAACGTATCCTTGGCAGCAGTCACTTCTGTATTCATCAATGTTAGGAACGTATCCTTTGCAGCAGTCACTTCTGTATTCATCAATGTTAGGAACGTATCCTTTGCAGCAGTCACTTCTGTATTCATCAATGTTAGGAACGTATCCTTTGCAGCAGTCACTTCTGTATTCATCAAGGTTAGGAACGTATCCTTTGCAGCAGTCATTTCTGTATTCATCAAGGTTAGGAACGTATCCTTTGCAGCAGTCACTTCTGTATTCATCAATGTTAGGAACGTATCCTTTGCAGCAGTCACTTCTGTATTCATCAATGTTAGGAAAGTATCCTTTGCAGCAGTCACTTCTGTATTCATCAATGTTAGGAACGTATCCTTTGCAGCAGTCACTTCTGTATTCATCAATGTTAGGAACGTATCCTTTGCAGCAGTCACTTCTGTATTCATCAATGTTAGGAACGTATCCTTTGCAGCAGTCACTTCTGTATTCATCAATGTTAGGAACGTATCCTTTGCAGCAGTCACTTCTGTATTCATCAATGTTAGGAACGTATCCTTTGCAGCAGTCACTTCTGTATTCATCAATGTTAGGAACGTATCCTTTGCAGCAGTCACTTCTGTATTCATCAATGTTAGGAACGTATCCTTTGCAGCAGTCACTTCTGTATTCATCAATGTTAGGAACGTATCCTTTGCAGCAGTCACTTCTGTATTCATCAATGTTAGGAACGTATCCTTTGCAGCAGTCACTTCTGTATTCATCAATGTTAGGAACGTATCCTTTGCAGCAGTCACTTCTGTATTCATCAATGTTAGGAACGTATCCTTTGCAGCAGTCACTTCTGTATTCATCAATGTTAGGAACGTATCCTTTGCAGCAGTCACTTCTGTATTCATCAATGTTAGGAACGTATCCTTTGCAGCAGTCACTTCTGTATTCATCAATGTTAAGAACATATCTTTTGCAGTAGTCATTTCTGTATTCATCAGTGTATCTCCGGTCCCGATGATATCTCTCAATCAAGAACCTTGCTTCTAAATAATGACTGCAAACACATTAAAGGATTTAAAATTACTCTTTTCATTCTAGAATGCTTTAACGTTTAACCACATTTTAACGTGGTTAAAATAAAACATTCTCTCAAGAATTCCTGGTTTCAACAGCTAACTCAATAAAAGAAAAAAATACAAATTGATGAATTAGAATTTATACTTAACTCACAAAACTTAAATAATTTTACTTTAACCAACAAGCAAATGGGTACATATATCTCTATTAATATATACTGCTATGAAGGAACAAACCTTGGGTCAAATCATTCAACATATTCAGTGTTTACTTGATTAAGTGTCCCTTTACCTTCTGGTGAAAGTTAAGACCAAAAATTCACAAAACTGCTCTTCTGAAATTCATCAATCTTATGATATATGCCTCTGTAACTAAGCTCTCTTCCTTTTTGCAGAGCCACACACAACATGAGGCAGGCAAAACAGGATTCCTTTCCTTCTTAATGTAAGTTAGGTATCTCTGGCACACAGAGTTCTTTCACAAAAGGTGTATTAGAGCTAAAAGGAATCTTAAATATATTTCAGGCCTTTCATTTTACAGATGACTACACTGAGATCCCTAGAAGGAAAACGATTTGCCATGGTTGTAGAGCACATTCTAAATCCTATTGTATGTGCCAGTATTATTATACACACCACCTATTCCATCTCCTCTCCTCTATTTCGAGCTTCCTGTATCTTTCTGAGAAATAGGCAACACAGTTTTTGAAGGCTGCTTCATGTGCCAAAAATATCCAAAATATATGCCCCTCAAATGAGAAAACGTTCTTGTCACTGCTTGCTTAGGATTTCCCAACCCCCTACTTCCCTTTGCATTTTGAATTTCCTGTCACTCCTGCTTGTGAAATAAACAAGAATTCAGGGAAAACAGCATCATCTGGTGCCATAGTGCTTACCTTCTTTTTTTATTTTTATTATTTTTTTTGCGGTACGCAGGCCTCTCACAGTTGTGGCCTCTCCCGTTGTGGAGCACAGGCTCCGGATGCGCAGGCCCAGCATCCATGGCTCATGGGCCTAGCCGCTCCGTGGCATGTGGGATCCTCCCGGACCGGGACACGAACCTGTGTCCCCTGCATCAGCAGGCGGACTGTCAACCACTGCACCACCAGGTAAGCCCCATAGTGCTTAACTGCTGAATCTACAGATCCCTTTGAAAATCTAATTGAGAGGTATGGACCCTCTTCCCTAAGAAACACACAAATGCGTAAACAAAACTTGGCAAGGAATTTCAGAGATCATGGACCTCAGGAAGTCAATGGATTCCAGTTAAGCAGCCTTGATTTGATGGAAAGAAAAAGACAGAGTCAACTGACCCAGTTTCCTGTACCCCTCTCTACCTGGGATGAGTATCCTTTCCAACAGTGTGAAGCTTCAACAGGGATGCACGTGGAGCACTGAGGGAGAGAGGGGACACCTGCCCAGTCAGACACACCAGCTAAAATAATCCTGACAAGTAATGGAGTGACAGATGTTAACTAGACTGCCCTCACTAACCTCGTTCTTTTTCCCAGAATATGTTGTCATTCTTTTTTCTCAGGAGGCTGGTTTATGCAAAAATAAAGGAGAAGCATCTCTAAAACTGCTACTCAACAGGGCTGGCATCAAATCCAGGCTGGGGAGATGCAGAAACCCCCTTTCCCCAGTGTCAGCCTTAAGTTCTAGCCATTGGAGAACCAACTCAGGATATTAGGGTCTAAATCTGGGTCTAAGTCAGGGATCTGATCAGTTGCTTGGAACCGTTAAGGGAGAGATCTACAATACGTCAAACTAGAAATTACCATACTCTAAAGGGCATCTGTTTAATTCTGTAAGACATCCTTCCCATAAAAGTCTAAAATGTATCGGAAAACTCTAACACTAATAATCCTTAGCGGGACTAGTGCATGAAATTAGAGCTGCTGATAATCCATAAATAATCTATAGAATAACAAACATGGAGTGAAGTAATACTATGAGGATAAACTAAAAAGATGAGGACCTCTTCAGCCTACAACAACCGAGCCTTAGAGATTATATAAACAAAATCTACAGAATTATAAAGGCTATATGGACAGAGTGAATAGGATGAACAGACTGATTGAATTTCTAAAAATAGTCACTGAATGTCCAGTGAATATTTCACTGTAGTTCTTTAAAACAGCCAAGACTAATGAGGCTATGGGCATTCGTTTCTATTTCCACACAGGTCCTGTGGAAGATAAAAAATATATGAGGCAAAATCCCTGCCAACAAATAACTGTTCAATTTGAGATTACTCACACAAAAATAAAACAAAACTCAACCATGCAGGAAATGCCGAAAGCCTGGATATGAGTGCTTAGGAGAAAAAACTCATAATGCTTAAAATGGTCAGGGGAGATTTCGTGAAAAAGAAGGGAAGAGTTGCATCTTATAGGGACATCAGGATTTGAATAAAGTAGGAAGTAGAAGAAGTGCCAGGAAAGAAAAATGGCATATGACCATCTTACATTTATAGAGTACTTTTAGCCAGAATGGTTTAGAGATGAGTTTGTCTACATGTTACTTAGGAAATAGTAAGTAGACAATTTCAGCAAGAGCAATTTTCACATAGGGGAACATAGGCAAATAAATAAGCTGGGAACAGATCATCCAAAATCTTGCATGCCAGGCTAAAGGGCTTAAAACAGTGTTTCTCAAAGGGTGGTCTGTTTATTAACAATATCAAAATACTGAATTTTTAAAAATGAAGATCCCTGGACCCCAGGTCAGACTCACTGAATAATCTGGTAATATGCATTTTAAACATACCTCCAAAGTGATTCTATTCACACTAAAGTTTGAGAATCACTGGTTTAAGGCTTGATACTCTATGTTACAACAAGACATTTAAGGATATAAAATGTGTTCACAGTGTTCACAGCCACATCAGTCTTCCTGTGTAGAATTAATTGATTAAGCTTGTAGGAAGGGAGCAATTCACAGGCTACTTACAAATCAGAAAGAAAAGACACTCTGAAATATATAGGAAAAACGGTAAGATAATTGATATACAATAAAAGCGCTGATAAATCATAAGAAAAATATGCTTTAATAGAAAAAATAGGCTAAGAATACAAAAATAATGTTCACAATCAACTAGACTTCAATTAAAAAAATATTCAAGTGTTCAATAAGCACATGACAGAGGACAAATTCAGCAGAAATTTAAACATTCAAATGAAAAGAAAACACTATTCTTGGCATTTCAAAATACACAAGACTAGTGACAGCATGTCGTAGGGAGTGTAACTTGGTACAAACTTTCTAGAAAAATATGTGGAAAAATATGTGAATATGTAGCAAGAGCCTTATAAGAGGTCACACCCTTTCACTTGAAACTGTCCCTTCTTAGAACCTATTTTCAGGAAATATTCAGAGGCAAAGATTTGTATACAAAGATATTTTTCAGAAGAAATAACTTTACATCCAAATGAGGGGCTAGCATCCTACCAAGAGTACCTTCTTTATATGCTTCTGTATTTTTCATTTTTTTTCCAATAATTTTACAAAAGAAAAACTCTTATGAAGATTTGAATCTTGAAAAAGACTATTAGATTACTCCAGATTACGGAGAGCAATTACCACCAGACATCTCTGGTGCCAATATCAAAGAAGAAACTATTGGCCTAGTGGTTATTGCACTGACTCAGTATCATCTTTATGTGGTTAATTGTGAATATGAATAACTGTTCATCATTCATATCACTTCCTTGCGACACATACAATGCATAATAAAGCCATGAATGGTTAGTACTATATGTTAAGCCTTACAGAGTATTTTGTAGTTATCATAATATAGGGTACAGATATTCTTGTATAATACATTAATTAGCTCAGGTCATTGAAATCCTGGCATAGATTCTCCCTCTTCCCTCCATATGATAGTGTGTGAAGAATGATTAGTCTTCACTGATTAACAACAAGCTCACTGTTCTACAGAACAAGTCTGTTTTGGCATGGAGAAGGAAAAAAATTGCATACTGTTTTTTAAATAACGCCAGTTGGCTAATTTAGAAAGCAATCTGGGAAACAGTCCCAGTGGAACATCTGCACAAAACAAGGAGAAAACATAGAACCACCAAAAACAAATGAGAAAGGGAAATTAACGGAGGACAGAATGAAAGAAACTCTATTCACCTAGGCTTTGTTTAATCATTTAGGAACTTGAAAAATTCCTTCAATTCTATATAAACGTAGTACCTCCAAATTTTACACTGGTAAGAATACAACAGAACAGGACACATGCCATTGGAAATTTTTAATGAGGTCCTTCTTACAACAGCCAAGCTTCTAAAAATCCCAAACATATCCACTGGCCTTATCTACAAATATAACCTGTAGAATACAGTATAAGCAACTAATCCCCAACACACTTTAACATTCTCACACACCACATGCTATTTTTCCATCTGGATGAACTCCTCCCAACCCTTCATTAGCTCTCATTTGTGGAACCCTAAATAAGTGCCCCAATGTACAGCTCTCCCTACTACATACAAGTTAAAGGCACTCACTGGTCCTTTAATCACTTACTTAACTTTCGTGTGTCTCATTTCCCACAACTATATTACTGGCAGCTGGGACTCCAGCAACTGTTTCCTACAGCTCCCAAATGTACACAGATATGTGAGAGTAGGAACTCTGTTCTATTCACAGCAGTGTCTAGCATATAAGAGGCACTCAGTAAATATTTTCTGAATGAGTATTTGTTGACTGATTTATAAAACAATCTGACAGAGGAAAGCTATATAAGCTAATGACAAGTCATTACAACTATTAGTGTTAAAATGGTACTAGTTCAAGCGTAATTTACCAATAAGATTCTTTAAGCTGGTGATGTGGTTTACAATGTCTGTTCTCTTGTGTACTACTGTGGGATCTCCTTTTCCGTTTGTGACTTCCACTGTAGCTTTCATGTCCCCAGCTTTCTCTGTTATCCCAGTCAGGGCAGTGAGTTCTTCTGGAATGCCTCATCTGTTAATGGAAGTGAAAAGTGAGTTGTGGAATTTACAGACGGTTATATTTAGTAAATAAAATATTTCACATTAATATTAATTAAATAGAAAAAAACCAGCACATGGGGTCATACAGGTTCTAAAATCTTCATAGGTAATGGTTCCCAAGGCATGGAGGCACTATCCCACTGGTATGTCAGATGATTCTAAGTGGCATACACACCTAGTACTAAATGATAACACTGTGAGACCTTAATGCATTTTCTTTTCATTCTTCTGGATAAATTCTCAGCTTGGTGCATATCTTCAACTAACACTTGCTAACTGCCATTTTTAAAAAAAGAGTCAGGATTCAGGCTTACAGCATTCAGTAGACAATAATATCTAGCTAGAAATTAATAACTTTTTTGGTTTTATTTTTATCATTACCTTCTTTCTATGGTAAATTATTACTAATCTCTTAAGTTATTGATATAGTCAAATTATTAAGTTATTGATGTTAACTTTAAATGTGAACTAATTTAAAACAAATATCACAAGTGTCATGCAGCTTTGTTGAAATACTGTGATACAAATAACTGAAGTCAGAGAAACACTTAGGGATATAATATAGGAGATGACTGTTTATTTTCAGATCATCCTGCAACCATTCTTAAAATTAAACATATTTGCTGTAGATCTGGGGTGACTGAAGAAATGAACCTATAAGGATGAATATGGTCACACTGAAATCAGATAATTGTGACAATTCCTTGGCTCCAACTACATCCTCACAGGTTCCATTCAGGATCAGGATCTGTGTTCTAACAATGTCATCCCATTCTGCCTCTTCAAATCTTAATTCTTTCACAAAGCAGTCAAGTTTTTAACAGTGATGTCCAAACTGTTGAAGAGGGTGAGGTTCACAACTCAGCAAGGAGCTGAAAACAGGTAAAATGGAGCAAAACCAACTTAGTTAACCTCCTTCAGTTAGCCCAAATGACTCAGTAACAAGCAAACAAATTCAAGTAAAAAATTTAAAAGATTTCAAATGAATTAAAAGACTTTAAAATGAGGCATCTCCTGGGAGGTATTCCCTAAGAAAATGTAGGTATCATGCCATCAGGGACCGAAGCCACCAAATATTTAGATCTTTTAACTCACTTCTCTTGTTGATTCTTAGGTCCAACAAAAATCCTAAAACTCTAGTCAGGGTTCTCACTGGAAATTGATAAGTGAGCATTCTAATTTACATAGTCATTTGAATATGGGAAACTGAAATAAATGACATTACAAATTAACCTGAGCCAAAAGACCATCAGAAAAGCCATCAAAAAATTATATTTCTAGTGGAATTCTTCTAACCCTTCAATTACCCAAATTATATTTTAACCACATAGGAACTCTTTAAAAATGTTTAGTTAAGCATTCTTAAATCATAGCAAGCAAAATTACAACATCTGATGACTGAGGTTTATTACTATGATTATTATAATGCATTTCTTGCAAAACACGTGTGTCTGCTTCAGTTTTGTTTTTTTCCTTCTACTATCAGTAGGCCATAACTAGCTCACCAAGGCAGAATTCTTAAATAACCACAGTTATCAATATGCAAGTATTAAAATAAGCATCTTGGGAGAGCCAAAGGTTTTTATTTCTCTAGCCAAGTTCATTACTTTAAATTTAATTCAGCTGTTAGGAAGCTGTCCCCCCACCACCACCACTACTGTTCAGAGATATTTTCTCAGGGGGCCAAGAGAAGAATCCCAGATCCAGGTTATACAGATTAGGTTCCTTCGCATACAAAAAAAAGAAAAACTATCTAGAATTATCACACTATTTCTTAGTAACAAAGAATCCTACATGTTAGAATCATTGGACGTCCTTCAATAAAAACATCAGATACAATAAACATCAGATGTTTATATCCATCTTAGAAACCTGATTCTCTACTGCCCTTTAACACCCTATATTACCCAACAATTTGACGTTATCTATATAAAAATATCTATATAGGTTAAAGTTATGATTAGATGGCTCCAAGAGTACTGTATGTAATGGATAACAAGAAGCCTGTGGGTGTATGTATGGAGCACAATCATACAAAGATACCTATAAAATAAGACCAGGTGGTTGACGTGGTCAGTTTGGAGCGCTGTTTCCTAAGAATAGTATAAGCATTTCATGGTTACTTAAGTAATCAAGGACAGGGTGATCCAAAAGTATCAGAAATGCACATCTGATGCAACAATACTATGCTCCACTTTAGGAAAAAAACAGTTTGCACAAAGGATGAGCCTCTCCGTATTGACCTCTCACAAGCACGAGCTAAATTCCACCACCTGGACTCGCAAACTAGCAGTTCCTCAGACGCCCAGTCCCCACCCCCTGCCTCTCCACCAGGGCACCTGGCCAGGGCCTTTGGCACATTCAGAGGCAGAAGTATGACCTCGGAAAATCCCAGAATGCTACAAACGGCCGAGGCCAGGGACCCAGAGTAAGGCTTGATCTAGGACAACACTTGCCCCAGGAGGCTCTTGCAGGGTCTCACTCTGATCGGCGGGACGGGTCACGGGCCTAAGGAGCCGTGATATGAGTGGCCTGGCCTCTCTGAGACGAGTCAACGGCAGAGCCGAGGCCTTTCCGCCCTTGGATTTTAAATCTACCATGACACCGGGGCAACTTTAGGTTTCAAATGCCACGAGCAGAGCTGTGCCCCGAAGAAACCCCGGTCGCCGAGGCCCCGAATCCCGTCGTTTTTCTGACACCTAGCTTTCGAGACCTAAAAGACTGGGAAACCGCCCAGCCCAGAACACCCTATCCGAAACCTTACCTCCTCAAAAGCAAAAGGCCCTTTGGTAAACTGTCACCAAACCGCCGTCTTCTCTCCCTGTCGCTGCAACAAACACCCTACAAAATGGCGGCAAAACCATCTCCCCAAAACCCCACCGTCGGCCTCTAGCGCCACTTATATAGGACGAAGGCGCCTATGTAACAGAGCTCCCGCGCTCACGCCCCTCCCCTAAAGGGCGGGGTCAAGCTTGACGTCAGGGCTGCACCCGGCCCTCCACCGCGCTGCTGCGTGGGCAGAGCAGTCCCAGCCCCGAGATGTGCTGTGGCTGAGGCGACTCCTTAGATTGTTTTCGTTGCGGGAGAACCTGGGTGAAGTCAGGAGGAGACGACTTAAGCCTGTGGCAGGTGTCTGCTGCTACTCGAGGAGTTATTCTGAATGCAGCACCTCTCAGCAGAGCCAACCTTAGCTCCGTTCCCTGCTCTCCCGCCCCAGTGGGCCGCAGCACGGCTGAACTGTCAGGCAGAGCCACCGTGCAATAGACAAACCCCTAACCGGCTCGGTGCTAGGCCCAGGCTGGTGCTGGGGTTAGCTCAGTGAACGCGATTGTGTAGTCCAGCCCGCTTGGAACGTCCTGTCTAAAAATGGATTCTGATAAATAAGATGTCTTAGGAAACAAGCTCAGAGGTGCTTATCTTTTTAAGGCCTGTGTTCCTGATAAAAACAAAAAAATAAGTTTCAGTTGAGACTCCTTACAAAATTTTTCCTGTTGTGGTCCCTGCCTCCTGGGCAGATTCGGTAGCTGGAAGTTTCCCTAACAAACTTTTCCCCATTATTTATTCCTGTGAGTCAGTTTTATTTAACCAATGCAGAGTAATGTCTGAGAGCTAGTGAGCCCCGTTAAGGGGCTTGCTTACCTCAAATAAGGTATTTCACAGTTCTAAGGATCCCCAGACAGTTTCCCTTTGTGAGCGTGTAGAGTGAGAAGAGAGAAGAGGGCCAAAATCTGAGCCCTGGGGAGCACTTAAGGGACAGAGGAAAAGAGCCTGAGAAGGAATGATCAGAAGGAGAGGAGAACCAAGAGTTTGGTGTCAGAGTAAGCGAGAGAAGGGTTTAAATGAGGGAAAGGCTGACAGTGACAAATGCTGGGAAGGAGTCAGGTAGGGTTGGTCCTGAAAAGTGTCAAGGGGATTTTGTGTTCTGACAAACATTCAATGGATAAAAGAGAAAGTCAGAAATCAGATTTGGGAGGGCACGGTTGGACTCTTGCAGGCATAAATCCAATAGCATGTGGGTTTGTACCTTGTACCTTGTTAGGTGAAAGGAGGGCCCTGTCATTTCATGATCTAATATTGTAGAAAACTTGTGCCACCTACTTTGGATAAATTGAATTGTTATGGAGATTGTACCCCATGTTAAGAAGTGAAGAAGTGAAGTTGAAAAGATAATTGGAAAATTGGAAGTGAAAATCCTTTATGCTGTAAATGAAACAGACGTTATTCTCCTCACCTGGAATAGCCACCATTTATGCATCTACAATTGTAAATCTTACCCATCCTTTGAGGTCTGTCTCTAAGATGCTATCTCTGACTACATGAGTTCCCACCCATCTCCCTGCTCTTGACTACTCTGGTTAGAGATGAGGTCCTTAATCAGTTGGCCAAGGCACACTGGTGTGCCTGGAACCACCAAAATATGATGACCAATTTTGCCCATAGTGTGAAATGTATTGGTTCTACAATTGATTACACCTACTATTTCAGGGACATCTATCAGTTGGAATGTTTATCTGAGTAGACTGGGCCATCTTGCGAGGTAAAGTGGGACTCAGCTTGAGGCATATAGAGGCATAAATTAAGCTGGCAGCAAAGAAAAGTTCCCCTTTTTTCCTGGCACATGAAGGATCTTTGTCTTGTGAGGCTAAAAGAGAATGTGGTCAGGACAGTGCACAGTTTTGCTCAAACAACAATATAAAGTTAAAAGACAGCCAAGTGGAAAGGCCCCCTACAGAGGGATTTATAGACATCACAAAACAACGTTACCCAGTAGTGGAGTCTGCTTTGTAGTTGCTGCTATCTTATTTTAGTGTCATTTTGAATATTCAAGTGTGTCTGCCACTTAAATATTAAGGTCTAATATTTGAAAGTGTGTCATGATCAGGAGGAGGTCGACATGTATGGTGCTCCTATTTACTCTCTGTGGCTTATGTGCTTTGACTGGAGACAAGGACCTGATTTATACTCTCTTTGGTATCTCAGTGGTACAACCCAGTACATATTTGTAGGTTGTTTATGGAAGCTGCTTTTGGTTGTTTTGCTCAGTTGGGTTAAGTTGGATTAAATCAAAGGTTGAAATTTACTCCCAGAATCCCTGGGCCAGTTGGCTTAATAATCTTACCTGGCACCTTAACCCTTTCTATTAAGTCAGTTACCTGGAAAATGAATACCTTGTATCAGAGGATTTAATAAAAAGTCTGTCTAATTTCTCAGAATCTACTACTAACACCCTAAAAACTGTCTAATCTGGTAACTTTGTCTTAACACAAGAACAAGTATGTCTAAGAAATCCTTAAGTTAAACCATATATAAAGAAAATCTTAGCTTTGAAGAGCAACCAGAGGAATATTCTTATCATATATTCTAGCACAGACATTCTACAAGTTTAACTTCAGATATAGGAAACAGTCACCTCTGAAAGCAGAGTTCCAGAGTAAAAGTCTAAATTGTTGTGTAAATTACGTTTAACAAAAGACTGTCAGCTATATGGAGAAATCTTTACAAAGGTATAAACCTTTATGGGTTTATAATTTCTAAGTTGCTATTACTGATAATTACCAATCTGTATTTAATTAGATTTTTTGTGTTTTTAGCTATCAATTAAATACTCATGATGTGCTAACTACTTTGTATACATGATCTCATTTAATAATCTAAACAACACTGTAAAGTGATCATTGGTTACTTGCTTGCAGTCAAGTTATCAAGTACCAGAACCGAGATTCAATCTCAGGACTTACTTGCTCCAAAGCTCTTGTGGTTAACCCGTTCTACTGGCTGCTTCAACTCATACAGCAAAGTACAAAGCAACTTACTTTACTTAGTCATTAGGGAAACCAGGCTGAGTTCATCTTTCAGCAAGATCAAAGGAGTTCGTCTTAAAAAAAGCACTTTTCAAGGTGATATATCATCAAGGGCTCCTCATGATGAAACAATGACTCAGTTTATCTCCAGCACACCAAGGTCATCAAAGGTCCCAGGGTGCCTTATTCACTGTTCAACAGCAAGTCACAAAGGGTCTCCCATGCATCCCATGCTGCCTAAGATGGATAACATCCCAGGTTTCTCCAATATTTCCTGAGACTGGTTGTGAGGAGAGTCACACAGCACACCATGAAGCAGGATCTAATCATCAAACAGTGCCAGAAACATTCCCTGATACACAGTGCACTTTGCAGTGTATCAAAGGTGGGGAATGGAGGGGTGCCAGGAGTGATTTAATTCAGAGGTTCTTTTGGGAATAGGATAAGCTGATCTTTCCAATCTCCTTGTCAATTTTCCCTACCTCTAATGAAAGGGCTTTGGAACTAGGTTAATAAATTAGTTTCTCAACACCTGCTACCAATAGTCTCAACTACCAGCCATCCAGTGAAACCACTGAAGGGAAAATATATTTGCCTAAGTAAATTCCTAAGTTCTAAATTTCCTATGAATATTGTAGAATCCTACATAAGCATATGAAAACATGTAATATATATTTGTCTCCAAATCTTCTGGGGTTACCTTTTATTTTAATGTATAAATATCAAGCTCCTATTTCATGTAATTGTAGGAAGTACAGTATCCTTCAGAGTATTCTGATGATTTCTATAGAGGTGTTAACTTCTCTGGTGGCTTCCTGTCACCTCTCACTCTAAATTCCCATTCCTGGCTCTACCCCTCAGTTCCCTTATACCATCTCATCTGCAGTTGCTGTCCTTGCTTCATAACATTTTGTACCAAGTATTGACACAGTCTTCTCCTTGATTCTCCAAAGACTAGGTACCTTTTATGAGGAATAGGCTTAAAATTTTGAGAATACCAGAGGGTGGGTACAGCACAGAAACAAAAAGAACTGAAATTTTGTATCAGAATTCACAATTCTGAAGGTCCCAATCATTTCTTATCACAGATAATTTCTTACTGGCTTTCATCTCCTTAGGACTCAACTAGGGGAATGGATATAAGTAAAATGGATATATACTACACATTAGTTAAAAGCAATGAACAATTTTGCTAAATTTATGCTAAATTGACATATAGCAATATAAATAGACCTAAAAAGTTAATGCTGAATGAAGAAGAAAATGTGATTTATAAAACAATATCATTTAGGCAGATATTTAAAAACTGCAACTACACCACATGTTTTCGAGGATACGTATATATTTAAATAAATGTTAGAGAGTGGATTGGAAAGACAATATATTAAATACACTAGAGACGTGCTTCTCAGAGTTCTGAACTTTAGCCTAGGAGACCATTTAGGCTATGCACTCAGTTTACTTTGTAGCTTTGTTGCCCTGGGTCTAATTTTCAACACAGTCTTCCCTGTGGCTACAGGAGACAGCTGAGTCAATAGTGTGCCTTAAGTTGACAGCTGGCTGACCTGATCTTCTCAGTTTCCGTTTTCAGAGCTTTTAAAACAACTGACCAAAGGCAGACAACTCAATAACTCTTACAACTGCAATTGTCCCCATACTATTCAAGTGCCTCCAGCTATTGCATAAGCTGATGTTTCACCTCCATCTGAACCTCATCCCAGTTCACAACCAGTGAGGGTTTTTTCCTGGACCCAAAGGGCTATGTTCTTTATTCTGTTTCACCACCTTCTCTCTCTTAGAAGCAACAATAAGGGACATCCTTGCCTTATTCCTGTTTGTAAAGGGAATGCTTCTAAAGTTTTAGTTAAGTTTCATGTTGTAACTTTTCTTCTAAATGTATTGTGGAAATAGGTCATACCAATTAATACTTATATATAACCAATCCTCATTATTGATGGATTCAGCTACTCATTAAAATTTATTTGTAACCCCCCAAATCAATACTCATAGTGCCTTCATGCTTATTCATGGGCATGAGCAGAGCAGCAAAAAATTTCTCAATGTGTACATTCCCAGCTGAAGTCAAGCAAGGCAATGCTCTGCCTTCTTTTCCAGTTCTCATACTGAAAAGAAGTGCCTTTTTCACAGTCTATTTAATAGTACATTTTTGTGCTTTTTATTGGTGACTTCCCTGTTTAAAATGGCCCCTAAGTGTGGTGCTGAAGTGCTATGTAGTGTTTCTAAAAGCAAGAAAGTTATCATGCACCTTATGGAGAAAATATGAATGTTAGATAAGCTTCATTCAGACATGAGTAATAGTGCTTTTGGTCATGAGGTGAATGTTAATGAATCAACAAGGTTTATTAGATAAGGTTTGTTTGTTTGTTTGTTTGTGTTTGCGGTACGCCGGCCTCTCACTGTTGTGGCCGCTCCCGTTGCAGAGCACAGGCTCCGGACGCGCAGACACAGCGGCCACGGCTCACGGGCCCAGCCGCTCCACAGCATGTGGGATCCTCCTGGACCGGGGCATGAACCCGTGTCCCCAGCATCGGCAGGCGGACTCTCAACCACTACGCCACCAGGGAAGCCCTAGATGAGGTATTTGTAAACAGAAAACCACATTTCAAAAATTATGGGCTGATTGGCTGATGAAAGTATTGTGAACCAGAGGCTCACAGAAACCCAACCTTATTTCTCCTAGGAGTGATGAGTAACTAGTCACCAATTCAGTGTTTTCAGCAACATTATAAAACCTAATTCCTGCAAATAACGAGAATCAAATACATATATTAAAATAAAAGAAACATTACATGGGACATACTTCTACTACAAAATAATTTATTGTTTATCTGAAACAAACTCTACATATCTAAATTACATCTCTTTAATTATGTTTCCCTGATGGTTTGGATCTCAACAGTTCCTGGTTTTGTAGAATTTGCTTAGACATTTAATGCAGTTATAATCTGTGTTCCATTTAAATTGTACATAAACTTTCATTTTTTTAAAGTTTTTTTAATGTGGACTATTTTTAAAGTCTTTATTGAATTTGATACAATACTGCTTCTGTTTTTGTTTTTTTTTTTGGCTGCAAGGCATGTGGGATCATAGCTCCCCGTCCAAGGATTGAACTTGCAACCCCTGAATAGCAAGGGGAAGTCTTAACCACTGGACGGCCAGGGAAGTCCCTTATTTCATTCTTTTGTCCACTACTATTCTTTAGTGAAAAAAGACTCTCATAATCAGCATTATGACCCACTATACTGAACATGTGTTGGCATAAAATTGATAACTGAGAATTGACCTTCCAATTTGATTTGTTGAAGTGCATAATACTATCTATAAATTCTTCAGTATTACTTAGCATCTCTTCATCAAACTCTAGGTAAAAAAAATAAAGTTTTTCAAGTAATAAAATCCATTTCAAAAGATAGTCATGGCAATTTCATAAAAAATACCTACATCAAATGAGAAATCCTTTTCCATTTTTATGAGGTCCCTCTTAAAAAGTGTCTTGACACTTAACTCTCTAACACCATACACAAAAGTAAGCTCAAAATGGATTAAAGTTCTAAATGTAAGGCCAGAAACTATCAAACTCATAGAGGAAAACATAGGCAGAACACTCTAAGACATAAATCACAGCAAGATCCTTTTTGAACCACCTCCTAGAGAAATGGAAATAAAAACAAAAATAAACAAATGGGACCTAATGGAACTTCAAAGCTTTTGCAGAGCAAAGGAAACCGTAAACAAGACCAAAAGACAACCCTCAGAATGGGAGAAAATATTTGCAAATGAAGCAACTGACAAAGGATTAATCTCCAAAATTTATAAGCAGCTCATGCAGCTCAATAACAAAAAAACAAACAACCACATCCAAAAATGGGCAGAAGACCTAAATAGACATTTATCCAAAGAAGATATACAGACTGCCAACAAACAGATGAAAGAATGCTCTACATCATTAATCATTAGAGAAATGCAAGTCAAAAGTACAATGAGATATCATCTCACACCAGTCAGAATGGCCATCATCAAAACATCTAGAAACAATAAATGCTGGAGAGGGTGTGGAGAAGAGGGAACACTCTTGCACTGCTGGTGGGAATGTGAATTGGTAAAGCCACTATGGAGAACAGTAAGGAGGTTCCTTAAAAAACTACAAGTAGAACTACCATATGACCCAGCAATCCCACTACTGGGCATATACCCTGAGAAAACCATAATTCAAAAAGAGTCATGCACCAAAATGTTCATTGCAGCTCTATTTACAGTAGCCCAGAGATGGAAACAACCTAAGGGTCCATCATCCAATGAATGGATAAAGAAGATGTGGTACATATATACAATGGGATATTACTCAGCCATAAAAAGAAATGAAATTGAGCTATTTGTAATGAGGTGGATAGACCTAGAGTCTGTCATACAGAGTGAAGTAAGTCATAAAGAGAAAGACAAATACCGTATGCTAACACATATATATGGAATTTAAGAAAAAAATGTCATGAAGAACCTAGGGGTAAGACAGGAATAAAGACACAGACCTACTTGAGAACTGACTTGAGGATATGGGGAGGGGGAAGGGTAAGCTGGGACAAAGCAAGAGAGTGGCATGGACATATATACACTACCAAACGTAAGGTAGATAGCTAGTGGGAAGCAGCCACATAGCACAGGGAGATCAGCTCCGTGCCTTGTGACCACCTGGAGGGGTGGGATAGGGAGGTTGGGAGGGAGGGAGATGCAAGAGGGAAGGGATATGGGAACATATGTATATGTATAACTGATTCACTTTGTTATAAAGCAGAATCTAATGCACCATTGTGAAGCAATTATACTCCAATAAAGTTGTAATAAATTTGTAAAAAAAAAAAAGAATTCCTGATTGGAACGTATGCCTAATTTGTTTATTGATAATTTTCACTTGAGGTAATCAGTTAGATATCCTATCTTCACTAGGTGACTAGACTCTGTAGGAAACTTCTGCCTGACCTCTCCTGAAACCAAGTTTCTACAAGCACATGTACATCAGCACAAATAACAGCAGTTTCATTCAGAGATGATGAATCATGTCTTCAGGCAAATAAGGACATTGGGAAGCTTGTTCCTAGTTGTTTCTTTGAATTATCTTGCTCCTGTTGTCTTATATTATTTGCCTTTATTAAAAGCGTTATATGATTATGTTCAAAAAATTAGAAATAAATATATTTTAAAAATAAAATTAAAAAATAAAATTAAAAGATAAAAAAAATTAAAATGTAAAAATTTCCCTGGTGCCTCCGCTATTATTGTCTTTGACCCCACAGAGAGCTACAGTCAACCCCTGACTCCCCAGGAGGCCCTGAAAGACCTCTAGGTAGGTCTCTGGACCTGCTTTGTCGGACCCACCTCTGCGTGTGTTCCTCTCACCAGCTTCTGCTCCTGAAGCTGGCCTGGAGCATGTGTGCTAGTGTAAGCCATCTGGGGTGCAGGCTCCCATGGGCATGGCCACAGGGGCGGCACAACCCACTGGGACCTGCATGGCCAAAGGAGGCTTTGGAGGGGGATGGCTCACAGCCCACTGGGGCCTGCATGGCCAAAGGAGGCTTTGTCGGGGGCAGCACGCAGGTCACCAGGACCTGTGCTGCCTGGCGGAGGCTTTGACTGAGGTGGGGGTGGGGTGTTCCTGTTATTTGTTTTGGATATATCTCATATCTTTTTTTGTGCCTCTGTCCTCTTTTACTTTCTTCTTTTGTGTTAAACAGATATTTTCAAGTGAGGAATAAAATATGCATTTTAAGTTAAAAAACAATTTCAGATTAATGTTAACTTAATTCCAATATTACACAGAAACTGTTCAAATATGTTTCTCTTCCTACTCCCCCCTTTGTGCTATTTTCATGTAAAGTATATCTTTAACATTATGAGCCCAACAATGTTTTATAATCGTTTCAGGATACGTGCTGCTGAAGTGAGCACTATAATTATTGTTTTATGCAGTTGTTTTTAAAATTATTTGAGGAGAAAAGGGTATGCATCATATCAATAGAATAAAGGATAAAAACCACTTAATCATTTCAGTAGACACAGGCATTTGACAAAATTCAAAGTGATAAAAGCACTCAAGAATCTATGAATACAGCTTCCATTGTGGTGCAGTGGTTAAAAATCTGCCTGCCAATGCAGGAGATATGGGTTCCAGTCCTGGTCCAGGAAGATCCCACATGCTGTGGAGCAACTAAGCTCATGCACCATAACTATTGAGCCTGCGTACTAGAGCCCGTGAGCCACAACTACTGAAGGTCATGTGCCTAGAGCCCATGCTCCACAACAAGAGAAGACACCGCAATGAGAAGCCTGCACACCACAGCGAAGTGTAGCCCCTACTCGCCACAACTAGAGAAAGCCCATGAGCAGCAATGAAGAACAAATGCAGCCATAAATAAATAAATAAATAAATAAATAAATAAATAAATAAATAGAAGGAAACTATGAATACAGGGAAACATCCTCAGCCTGATAAAGAGCACCTATGAAAATTCATGGTTAACATGATCCTGAATGGTAAATGACTGGATGATTTCTACCTAATGTCAGGAACAAGACAAGGATGTCTGTGCACATCATTTTCCTTCAACATTGTACTGAATGTTCTAGTCAGGGCAATTTAGACAGGGAAAAGTTATAAAAGGCATCTGTATTGAATAAGAAGAAGTAGAACTATATCCATTCACAGATGACATGAAATTATGTACAGAAAATCTCAAGGAATCCAATAAAGCATTATTAAAACTAATAAATGAGTCCAGCAAGGTCATAGGATACAAGATCAATAAATAAAAATCAATTGTATTTCTATGCACGTTAAATGAATAATCTAACAATGAAAATAAGAAAACAATTCAATTTATGATAACATTGAAAGGAATCAAATTCTTAGGTGCAAATTGCACAGTTTTTGTGGAAGACTTGTATACTGAAAATAACAAAATATCATTGAAAGAAATTAGAGGGTCTAAATAAATGGAAAAATATCCCATGTTCATCAGAAGATGAACAGTATTGTTAAGATGACAGTACTCCCCAAATTAATCTAATGAAGCAATGGAATCCGCATCAAAATCCCAGCTGGCTTCTTTGTAGAAACTGACAGGCTGATCCTATAATTCATGTAGAATTGCAAGGGACCTTGAATAGCCAAAACAAGCCTGAAAAAAAAGTTGGAGGATCCATATTTCTCCATATAAAACTTACTACAAAGCAATGGTAATGAAGATGGGGGAAGGGTAAAGGCATACAGGTAGATATCTAAAACAGTAGAATAGAGCATTCAGAAACTCATAGGTCCATACTCAACTGATTTTTGACAAGGGCATCAAGGCCATTCAATAGAGAAAGAGTAATTTTTTCAATAAGTGATGTTGGAACAACTAGATTACCACATGTAAAAGAATAAAATTGGACCTTTACCTCATAACTTATACAAAAATTAACACAAAATGTATCAAAGACCTAAATGCTAAGAGCTAAATCTATAACACTCTTAAAAGAAAACATGGGGGTATATCTTCAGGATCTCAGATTTGGCAATATATCCTTAGACATGATATCAAAAGAATAAGCAATAAAAGAAAATAAATTGGGCTTCATCAAACCTAAAAGCATTTGTGCTTCAAAGGACACTATCAAGAAAGTGAAAAGGCAATCTCAGAATGGAAGAAGATATTGGTAGATCATATATCTGATAAGGGCATTGTATATAGAATATGTAAAGAACTCTTACAACTGAATAATAAAAAGGCAAATAACCCAATTAAAAAATGGGTGAAGGATCTGAATAGACATTTTTTCCAAGGAAGATATACAAATGACTGAGAAGCACATCAAAAGATACTCCACACACTTTCAAGATTCTCTCTTTGTCCTTTGGCAGTCTGACAGTGATGTGTCAAAGTGTTGTAACATTGATTATATCCTATTTGAATTTCATTGACTCTTGGGTGTGTAGATTAATGTTTTTCATCAGATTGAGAAATTTCAACCATTATTTCTTCAAATATTTTTTCTGCCCTTTTTTCTCTTGCTTCTCCTCTGGGACTTTCATTACACGTTGGTTGATATGCTGAATGGTATCCTACAAGTCTCTGAGACTCCATTCATTATTTTTTTTCATCCCTTAACTTTCTGTTCTTTAGACTGAATAATCTACATTGATCTACACCAAATTCAGCTGATCCTTTCTTCTGCAGCCTCAATTGTGCTGTTGAGCCCCTCTAGTAAAATTTTCATTTCAGTTATTTTACTTCTCAACTCCAGAATTTCTATTTGGTCGTGTGTGTGTGTGTGAATTTTTTGTCAAGCTTTCATTTAACTCTTTAAATATGGTTTCACTTAAACATATTTCTAATACTTATTTGACGTCTCTATGAATTGTACCCAATATCTGGGCTTCCTTAGGGACAGTTTCTATTGACTGCCTTTTTATCCTGTGTATAGCCACACTTTCCAGTTTATCTGCACGTCTTATTTTTGTTGTTGAAAACTGGACATTTTAGATAATATATTGTTCTGATACCACCTCCTGGGGTTGTTGTCATTTCTGGCTTCCTAGGGATTACCTTGGGTCAGCATAGCTTAGAAGTCAGTCAGATTGAATGCTGCTGAAACCACACTCCTTCTTGAATGTGACTTGAACTCAAGCAAAACTCAGATAGGGACTTGAACCCATGAGGAGAGGACTCAAACCCACTGTCTTTTAATTGAAACTGCTCACCTGGTGTCAGGACTTATTGAAGCTCAGGTTCTTTTTTCTCAATGCAGAAAGAATTCAGTGTGAGGCAAAATGTTTGGCAAAGAGTGAGCTTATTAGCATAGGATGCTTGACAAATGGGCAGGCAAGGGAGCACAGCAGCCCCAAGAACAAAGCAGGCTATGTTTTTATAATCAAAGAAAAAGTGGGGAGGGGAGAAGACCACCTTCTTCCTCATTTTGTGGTAGCTATCAAGGCTTACATCATTAGTTCCTCCTTTGGCCCTATATGGTCTAAATGGGACTGTCATGGTACTAGTTAAACATATGTATATTAGCAGAGGGGTGGTGACATATACTAAAATATGGTACTTCATATCAGGTTTCAGTATAATGTCCCCTTTCACCTAGTTTTTTTTCCCCTTTCACCTATATTCCTGCCTTGGCCACATGCAGAAATGCTACTCTTCAAGAACCATTAACTCCCTGAATTCATGTAACAAGACTCAGAACCCATATCTACTGTCTTGCATTTTAATTATCAGGACTTGTGGCTTGAATGTGCCTGGTTCTTGAATGTGCCTGGTCTTCCTTCAAGGAGTGTAGATTGTTGCTAGGTTACTGGATTCTTTTCTTGCATGGTCATTAGCTTACAACAGTCTTGCAGACTCCCTTAAAATTCTCTCTCTGTCTTCAATCCTCCAGTGGGATATTCAAATTAACCATTTAATTACCCTACTCTATCACTTTGAGTTGGTTAGGCTTCCATTCAGTGCAAAGGTGATCTATGTATGGGTTAGGAAATGCATTCAAAATTCAGGGAGTTAACAAGTCTGCCTGGGCTTTCACTTCTTGCTTGCACAGGGTCTAAATGTCACTCAGATATGAACAGTAGACTGGGGTCCTCTCTGGTGTTTCCTGTGTGTAAATGTAGGGCCTACCAATGTGCACAGCGTTCCAAATCAGCAGGAAAAAGTCAGAGTTTTCATATCCTTATTTCAACTGTCTTATTCCCTCCATTTTAAACGTTTGGCTGGTCTCTTGCTTGCCTCAATTGTTATTACAGCCTTAGGCAGCTTCCATGTTGGCCTTTGACTGTTTGCTACCAAGCACTATTGTTTTGAACAGAGCTGTGGACATGGAGATTTTCCTTGGAACTCCAAATCATATCAATCCCTTCTGGCACCAGCAAGGCCTATAATACCATGTTGCTGAGTCGGGGAAAGTGAGGATGGAACAAGTTCCAAGTTAAAATGTCACAGAACCTATTGTTCTTACCGAGGCTCAGTAGTTTTTCTTGAATAAATGTTTCTCAACTTGTATACCTTTACTTAATTTCCAGAGTTCTGAAATGGTTGTTTCTAGTAATTCATCAGTTTTTTTTTAATAACAAATTTAATGTTATACATATACATATGTTTCCATATCCCCTCCCTTTTGCGTCTCCCTCCCACCCTCCCTATCCCACCCATCCAGGCAGTCACAAAGCACCGAGCTGATCTCCCTGTGCTATGCGGCTGCTTCCCACTAGCTATCTACCTTACGTTTGGTAGTGTATATATGTCCATGCCGCGCTTTCACTTTGTCACAGCTTACCCTTCCCCCTCCCCATATCCTCAAGTCCATTCTCTAGTAGGTCTGTGTCTTTATTCCTGTCTTACCCCTAAGTTCTTCATGACATTATTTTTTCTTAAATTCCATATATATGTGTTAGCATACAGTATTTGTCTTTCTCTTTCTGACTTACTTCACTCTGTATGACAGACTCTAGGTCTATCCACCTCATTACAAATAGCTCAATTTCATTTCTTTATATGGCTGAGTAATATTCCATTGTATATATGTGCCACATCTTCTTTATCCATTCATCCGATGATGGACACTTAGGTTGTTTCCATCTCCGGGCTATTGTAAATAGGGCTGCTATGAACATTTTGGTACATGTCTCTTTTTGAATTATGGTCTTCTCAGGGTATATGCCCAGTAGTGGGATTGCTCGGTCATATGGTAGTTCTATTTTTAGTTTTTTAAGGAACCTCCATACCGTTCTCCATAGCGGCTGTACCAATTCACATTCCCACCAGCAGTGCAAGAGTGTTCCCTTTTTTCCACACCCTCTCCAGCATTTATTGTTTCTAGATTTTTTGATGATGGCCATTCTGACTGGTGTGAGATGATATCTCATTGTAGTTTTGATTTGCATTTCTCTAATGAGTAAAGATGTTGAGCATCCTTTCATGTGTTTGTTGGCAGTCTGTATATCTTCTGTGGAGAAATGTCTATTTAGGTCTTCTGCCCATTTTTGGATGGGGTTGTTTGTTTTTTTGTTATTGAGCTGCATGAGCTGCTTATAAATTTTGGAGATTAATCCTTTGTCAGTTGCTTCATTTGCAAATATTTTCTCCCATTCTGAGGGTTGTCTTTTGGTCTTGTTTATGGTTTCCTTTGCTGTGCAAAAGCTTTTAAGTTTCATTAGGTCCCATGTGTTTATTTTTGTCTTTATTTCCATTTCTCTAGGAGGTGGGTCAAAAAGGATCTTGCTGTGATTTATGTCATAGAGTGTTCTGCCTATGTTTTCCTCTAAGAGTTTGATAGTGTCTGCCCTTATATTTAGGTCTTTAATCCATTTTGAGCTTATTTTTGTGTATGGTGTTTGGGAGTGATCTAATCTCATACTTTTACATGTCCCTATCCAGTTTTCCCAGCACCACTTATTGAAGAGACTGTCCTTTCTCCACTGTACATTCCTGCCTCCTTTATCAAAGATAAGGTGTCCATATGTCCGTGGGTTTAACTCTGGGCATTCTATCTTGTTCCATTGATCTATCTTTCTGTTTTTGTGCCAGTACCACACTGTCTTGATTACTGTAGGTTTGTAGTATAGTCTGAAGTCAGGGAGCCTGATTCCTCCAGCTCCATTTTTCGTTCTCAAGATTGCTTTGGCTATTCGGGGTCTTTGGTGTTTCCATACAAATTGTGAATTTTTTTGTTCTAGTTCTGTGAAAAATGCCAGTGGTAGTTTGATAGGCATTGCATTGAATCTGTAGATTGCTTTGGGTAGTAGAGTCATTTTCACAATGTTGATTCTTCCAATCCAAGAACATGGTATATCTCTCCATCTATTTGTATCATCTTTAATTTCTTTCATCAGTGTCTTATAATTTTCTGCATACAGGTCTTTTGTCTCCTTAGGTAGGCTTATTCCTAGATATTTTATTCTTTTTGTTGCAATGGTAAATGGGAGTGTTTCCTTGACTTTACTTTCAGATTATTCATCATTAGTATATAGGAATGCCAGAGATTTCTGTGCATTAATTTTGTATCCTGCAACTTTACCAAATTCATTGATTAACTGTCAAAAATTAAACACAAAGAAATCATATTAAAAGCAGCAAGGCAAAAACAACAAATAACACACAAGGGAATCCCCATCAGGATAACAGCTGATCTCTCAGCAGAAACTCTACATGCCAGAAGGGAGTGGCAGGACATAATTCAAGTGAAGAAGGAGAAAAACCTGCAACCAAGATTACTCTACCCAGCAAGGATCTCATTCAGATTTGATGGAGAAATTAAAATGTTTACAGACAAGCAAAAGCTGAGAGAGTTTAGCACCACCAAACCAGCTTTACAACAAATGCTAAAGGAACTTCTCTAGGCAAGAAACACAACAGAAGTAAAAGACCTACAATAACGAACCCAAAACAATTAAGAAAATGGGAACAGGAACATACATATCGATAATTACCTTAAATGTAAATGGACTAAATGCTCCCACCAAAAGATACAGATTGGCTGAATGGATACAAAAACAAGACCCATATATATGCTGTCTACAAGAGACCCGCTTCAGACCTAGAGACACATACAGACTGAAAGTAAGGGGATGGAAAAAGATATTCCATGCAAATGGAAACCAAAAGAAAGCTGGAGTAGCAATTCTCATATCAGACAAAATAGACTTTAAAATAAAGACTACTAGAAGAGACCAAGAAGGACACTACATAATGATTAAGGGATCCATCCAAGAAGAAGATATAACAATTGTAAATATTTAAGCACCCAACATAGGAGCACCTCAATACATAAGGCAAATACTAACAGCCATAAAAGGAGAAATCGACAGTAACACAATCATAGTAGGGGACTTTAACACCCCACTTTCACCAATGGACAGATCGTCCAAAATGAAAATAAATAAGGAAACACAAGCTTTAAATGATACATTAAACAAGATGGACTTAATGGATATTTATAGGACATTCCATCCAAAAACAACAGAATACACATTTTTCTCAAGTGCTCATGGAACATTCTCCAGGATAGATCATATCTTGGGTCACAAATCAAGCCTTGGTAAATTGAAGAAAATTGAAATTGTATCAAGTATCTTTTCCGACCACAATGCTATGAGACTAGATATCAATTACAGGAAAAGAGCTGTAAAAAATACAAACACATGGAGGCTAAACAATACACTACTTAATAACGAAGTGATCACTGAAGAAATCAAAGAGGAAATTAAAAAATACCTAGAAACAAATGACAATGGAGACACGATGACCCAAAACCTATGGGATGCAGCAAAAGCAGTTCTAAGAGGGAAGTTTATAGCAATACAATCCCACCTTAAGAAACAGGAAACATCTCGAATAAACAACCTAACCTTGCACCTAAAGCAATTAGAGAAAGAAGAACAAAAACATCCCAAAGTTAGCAGAAGGAAAGAAATCATAAAAATCAGATAAGAAATAAATGAAAAAGAAATGAAGGAAACGATAGCAAAGATCAATAAAACTAAAAGCTGGTTCTTTGAGAAGATAAACAAAATTGATAAACCATTAGCCAGACTCATCAAGAAAAAAAGGGAGAAGACTCAAATCAATAGAATTAGAAATGAAAAAGGAGAAGTAACAACTGACACTGCAGAAATACAAAAGATCATGAGAGATTACTATAAGCAACTCTATGCCAATAAAATGGACAACCTGGAAGAAATGGACAAATTCTTAGAAATGCACAACCTGCCAAGACTGAATCAGGAAGAAATAGAAAATATGAACAGACCAATCACAAGCACTGAAATTGAAACTGTGATAAAATGTCTTCCAACAAACAAAAGCCCAGGACCAGATGGCTTCACAGGCGAATTCTATCAAGCATTTAGAGAAGAGCTAACACCTATCCTTCTGAAACTCTTCCAAAATATAGCAGAGGGAGGAACACTCCCAAACTCATTCTACGAGGCCACCATCACCTTGATACCAAAACCAGGCAAGGATGTCAAAAAGAAAGAAAAGTACAGGCCAATATCACTGATGAACATAGATGCAAAAATCCTCAACAAAATACTAGCAAACAGAATCCAACAGCACATTAAAAGGATCATACACCATGATCAATTGGGGTTTATTCCAGGAATGCAAGGATTCTTCAATATATGCAAATCAATCAACGTGATACACCATATTAACAAATTGAAGGAGAAAAACCATATGATCATCTCAATAGATGCAGAGAAAGCTTTCGACAAAATTCAACACCCATTTATGATAAAAACCCTGCAGAAAGTAGGCATAGAGGGAACTTTCCTCAACATAATAAAGGCCATATATGACAAACCCACAGCCAGCATCGTCCTCAATGGTGAAAAACTGAAACCATTTCCACTAAGATCAGGAACAAGACAAGGTTGCCCACTCTCACCACTCTTGACCTATAACATCATGTAAGTTTACGTTGTACAATGTGATGATTGCTACAAGTATATATTGTGAAATGATTGCCACAATAAGGTTAGTTAACACATTCATCACCTCATATAGTTACCATTATTTTTTGTGCAGTGAGAACATCTAAGATCTCCTCTCTTTGCAACTTTCATGTATAGAATATGGTATTGTTAACTACAGTCACCATGCTGTACATTAGGTCCATAGAACTTATGTACCTTATAACTAGAAGCTTGTACCATTTGACAAACATCTCCCCATTTCCCCTACTTCCCAGCCCCTGGCAACCACCAAGCTACCTTTTCTTTTCTGTGAATTTGGCTTTTGTACAGTCCATATAAGTGAGATCATATAGTGTTTGTTTTTCTCTGTCTGACTTATTTTACTTAGTTAATGCCCTCAAGATTCATCCATGTTGCAAATGGCAGGATTTTCTCCTTTATTACAGCCGAATAATATTCCACTGTACTTATATCAAATTTTCCTTATTCATTTAAATTTTGAAGGACACTTAGGTTGCTTCTATGTCTTGGCTATTTTGAATAATGCTGCAATGAACATGGAGGTGCAGATATCTCTTTGAGACAGTGAATTCATTTTCTCCAGATGTATACAGAGAAGTTGGATTTCTGCATTATTTGGTAATTCTGTTTTTAATTTTTTGAGGAACATCCATAGTGTTTTCCATAGTGGCTGCACCAACTTACATTCCCACCAACAGGGCACAAGGATTCCCTTTTCTCTATATCCTTGCCAACACTTATCTCTCTCACTCTCTCTTTTTTTGATAACAATCATTCTAACAAGTGTAAGGTGATATCTCATTGTAGTTTTGATTTGCACTTCCATGATTAGTGATGTTGAGTACCTTTTCGTGTACCTGTTGACCATGTATATCTTCTTTGGAAAAAAATATCTTTTCAGGCCCTTTTCCCATTTTTAAAGTCGATTATTTGTTTTTGTTTTTTTTGCTGTTGCATTGTATGACTTCTTATGCATTTTGGACATTAACCCCTCATCAGATATATGGCTTCAAACATTTTCTACCATTCAGTAGGTTGTCTTTTTATTTTGTTAATTTTTGTGTGTCTGGTGAAGAAGCTTTTTAGCTTGATATAGTCTTATGGGTTTATTTTTGCTTCTGTTGCTTGGTGCTTTGGTGTCCAATACAAAAACTCATTGCCAAGCCATGCCAGGAAGCTTTTTCCTATAATTTCGTTTAGAAGTCCTATGATTTCAGATCTTACACTTAAGTCTTATTTCATTCTGTGTTAACTTTTGTGAGAAGTGTAAGAGGGGGGTCCGATTTTATTCTTTTACATGTGAATATCCAGTTTTCACAACACCCTATATTGATGAGACTATCCTTGCCCCATGAGTGTTCTTGGCTCTCTTGTCAAATATTAGTTGATCATATACATGTGGGTTTATTTCTGGGCTCTTGTTTCTGTTCCCATGAGTCTCTGTGTCTGTTTTTATGCCAGTACCATACTGTCATAATTACTATAGCTTTATTAGTATAGTTTGATATCAGGAAGTGTGATGTCTCCAGCTTTGTTCTTCTTTCTCAGGATTTCTTTCGCTATTTGGGGTCTTTTGTGGTTCCCTATGAATTTTAGGATTGTTTTTATCTATTTCTGTGAAAAATGCTATTGAAATTTTGATAGAAATTGCATCAAATCTATATGGCTTTAGGTAGTATGGACATTTTAACAATATTAATTCTTCTGATCCATGAGCATGGGATATTCTTACATTTATTTGTGTTCTCTTCAATTTCTTTCATCACTGTCTTATAGTTTTCAGTGTAGAGATCTTTCACCTCCTTGGTTAAACTTATTTCTAAGTACTTATTTATTTATTTATTTTGGCTGGGCCTCGTGGCTTGTGGGATCTTAGCTCCCAAACCAGGGATTGAACTCGCACCCTCGGCAGTGAAAGCACAGAGTACTAACCACTGGACCACCAGGGAATTCCCAATATTTTATTGTTTTTGATGCTATTGTAAATGGGAGTGTTTTATTTGATTATTTTTAGCTAGTTTATTGCTAGTGTATAGAAATGCAACTGAGTTTTGTATGTTGACTTGGTTCTATAAATATTATTAATAAAATACATTACATTTTTTAAAATACTGTCTTTGCAATCTGATATATATTTTACACTTACAGCTCATCTTAATTTGGATTAGTCACAATTTAAGTGTCTAATAGCATATTGGCTAGGGGCTACTATACTGAGCATGCAGCTCTAACATTTGTTACAGTAGAGAAAAGCAATTGATTTTTAATATCAATCTTATGTCTGGTCACTTTGTTAAACTCTCTTGTTATGTCTAATTTTCTGTCTTTGGATTCTTTTAGATTTTCTATATATAAGACCATATCATCTGCAAATAATAATGGACTTGGTTCACCTGTTCCAACCATTACACCACTTATTTTTCTTCTGTTCCTGTGATGTATAAGACAGTTATAAATAGAAGCAGTACTAGTGGGCAACACTGTCCTGTCTTATTTTATAGGAAAGATTTCTAAGATTTTGCCATTAGGATAGATATGTATAACAGGTTTTTGGTAGCAACTTTTCACTAGATTAAGGTGGTTGCCTTCTATTTCTAATTTGCTTAATTTACAGACACACACACACATTCTTGGTAGGCATTTAATTTGCTCTTTATGATTCTTTTGACATGGTCATATGCTTTTTATAGTAATATAAAAATTATATTTAGATATTCTCTAACTTAAGCTACCTTTGCATTTCTGATAAAACTTTCATATCTATACATTTTGGTCATTGTTGTTGTTTGCAAACTTTTTTTAAAAGGATTTTTGTATCTGTGTCCATGAAATGTATTGGGTCTCTCTCTACTCTCCTTTAATTCATTATCCACACAGAAGTTCTAGTAATCTTTGAAAAATATTAAACTGATTACTCTATATAAGGCTATCAATAATTTTAAATTTTAATTGAAAACAAATCCAAATTCATTACTATGACCTATAAGGCTTTACAAAATCTGGCTGCATCTTATGCTATTCTCCATTGCCTTAAGCTTTTTTCAGCACTACTCAGTATTTTTCTGGAGATCCTAGCACATCAAAGCAAGAAAAAGAAATAAATGAATTTCAAAGGAAGAAACAAACTATCATAATTGTGGATGTTAGTGTATATATGTAGAAAATGCAATATAACCTATAAATTATGAACAAGTCTGATGGATGTAAAATCATGTAAAAAATCAAATATTTCTATATGCAAGTAACAAATTGTTGGAAAGTTAAATTTAAAGGATACCATTTTCATTAACATAAAAAATCAGGTAGCTGAGGGACTTCCTGGTGGTCCAGTGGGTAAGACCCCGTGCTCCCAATGCAGGGGGCCCGGGTGTGATCCCTGGTTGGGGAACTAGATTACACATGCCTGCCGCAACTGAGTCCGCATGCTGCAACTACGAGTCGCATGCTGCCACAACTAAGAAGTCTGAATGCCACAACTAAAGATCCTGCATGCCGCAACCAAGACCCGGCGCAGCCTATATAAATAAAATAAGTAAATATTTTTAAAAAGTCAGATAGCTGAGAGTAAACTTAACACAATATGCATAAAACCTCTATGGCAAAAATGATAAAAACTTTACTAAGATACCTTTGAAAGACCTAAATAAATATATACCAAATTCACTGGGTGAAGGACCCAATATTTTTTTAAAAAACTGTCAGTTCTTTAAACATTGACCCATTACATTCAAAGCAGTCACAAGCAACATCAGAATGAGACTTTTTTTTGTACACTGACAAGCTGATTCTAAAAGATCTATGAAACTACAAAGTGCCCAAATAGCCAAGTGACTTGAAGAAGAATAAGGTAGGGGACATGTTCTAATATTATAGTAAGTCTATAGTCATTAACAGAGTATGGTATTGGCACAAAGGTAGGTAAACCAATGGAACAGAATAGAGAGCCCAGAAACAGAAATCTATACGTTGGGTCCCCCAGGAAACAGACCCTGAGACTCTGAGATTTGTGGCAAGAAGTTTATTAAGGAATGTTTTGGGGCATAACACCTCTAAAAATGTAAGAGAAGCAGGGTTGGGTGGAGGTGATCTCCAGCTGATCCTCTTAGGAAATCTAGTTCTGAAGTCACCTTTCACAGTTGTCCCAGTTGAGTCCAGATATTTATGTTCACACATTGACTAGCCATTAGAAGTAGGCTGACACCAGGGAAAGCATGTAACTTCAGATAAGAAGCTTCTTTTGGCTGAAGGCATTTTCTGGAGAGTGAATGAGTTATAAGCCAGCAAAGCCCAGACTTTCTAGCAGCTGGAGGAACGAGTGCCTTGGTCCTGAAGTGGGATCTGGGTAGCACTCTATCCTCTTCTACTACTCAGATCCACCTCCTTCATATAAATCCACTCCATCCAGAACAACTCTTCCAGGATTCTGGTTGTTCTCTTCTCCTGAGGAATAGAGGTAGGCTAGTGGGATGAAGTATATATAGCACCTTCCACTACAGCTGGTTCCCAGGTCACAGCTGGTAACCATGTTCTCCTTCTTCCACAACTGGCTGAAGTGTTTCAGTGCAGCTGACTTTTATGACTCATGTTCACATTGTTCACATACCAGGTAGGAAAATAGAGATTTCACCAAGGGGAAAAGAAAGATTCTCTTCGTCTTTGGCTAGCTCCTTTACTGATCTTGGTGACTCACCTGGTGAAGTAAGTCAGACCTTCAACCCTGTGTGGTCTGAGCCCCTAGTCACTGTGTCCTTCTCAGGTCATTGCCGCTATACTTGTCCATTTACTGTCAAGACTGGAAAATAGAGTCCCAGGAGCACCAAGTGGATCATCTCGGTGTCTAACATGTTCTTCCTTTCTCCATCGTGTAACAGCAATCCTGCCTCCTCCTAATGGTCGGGGTCAGTGTTCTGACTCACTCCTTTCCCTCTTGGCACAAGCAGCACAAAGGGAATGGGCAGCAGTCGTAGCTTAAAGTTTTATGGGACTCTTTCTGTGTCCATGTGGGAGCACTCTCCCTCTGAGAATGAAGACCTCTGGAACAACGGAGCATAGAGTTGTGGGGAAATAGAGCACAAATTCCCCTCATAGCATATTTTCCCCACCACAGATACCTCTAATACCAATAGGTCAGCCAGCTTGTATAGCCCAAGTGGCAGGGCTGTGTACACCGAAGCCTAGACCTACTACATAGCCATTTCCTGCTCTGAGCTCCATTTCTGAATAACTTCTTCTATGGCAGTGCTGTCACTGGAGGATATTCACCACTGAGCTTCTTGGTGATGCTGGTGACCCTCTCAATAGCACTTCTCTTATCACTTTAGTAAATGCAGCATCCTCCAGGCCCTCCTACAACACGTAGTCAGCTGATGAGTTTTCTGGTCTTATAGAATATGTTCCCTCTAGCATGCCCACTTCTGGGTCTTTTGATTCCTTCCTATACCATTTTCCACAGCATTTCCAGCATTTGTACTTTACATAGTGTGAATGGCACTTTTTCTAAGCTTCTAAGAGCAATTCTAGAAGCATACTAGATTTGTCTCTCAGGGTCCTTGCCAGGATATTAAAATCCTGTGTCACAGGTGAGTTCTCCCATATTGATAAACTCTCCCTCTTCCAAGCTTCTGTTTCACCGACCTGCTCACCCTGGCCTCTTTATCTAGTACCTGGAGGATCCAGGTCCATATATACTCTTTCAGCTCTCACCAGTATTTGTTGGCAAGGTCCTGGAGCTTATTTTTCCCACAGTCCCTTTCTTCACTTAACAGGCCTAGGACTTCCCTGGCCGGGTTAGTTGTTGGTCACCTGAGGGGAGGTGTGGGAGGACCCTGAGTAAGGCGCATGCTGACTTGTGAAGCAGAAGTCTCAGTATCTTCAAGCATGGGGGGCAGCACTGGCCTTTTACAGGGAAGAGTAGGCTACTTCTGCATGCCCAGAAGGCTCAGAGCATTCTAAGATTTCAAGATACTTGAGTGCATCAACTCAGATAGCCTTATTCCAAGTGTCAGGTCCTACCCCTTCCCACATAGGGTCCTGACCACGGCATAGAAGACTTACTGGGGTTGAGAAGTCAACCTCTGAATTTCTACTACTCTTATAATTAAGTCCTGTGAATGTTGGCTATGCACTCTTTCTGGACTTAGTGATTGCTTATGTATTTGCCTTGAGAGTTTTCTTTACCCTGGGTATGGGCAAACTATGGCCAGGGTGGCCAAATCCAGCCTGTTTTTTGTAAATAAAGTATTATTGGAACAGTCCCATGCCTGTTCACTTACATATTTTCTATAGTGGCTTTTGCACTATAACTGCAGAGTTGAAAAGCTGTGACAGGCTGAATGATCCACAAAGACTAAAATAGTTACTATCTAGCCCTATACTGAAAAAGTTTGTCAACCCTGCCTATACATTTCTTTTTTTTTCGTCCCAGATCTTACATTTGCTTTTATACTTATTTCATTGATTCTGTGATACATTTTTTTTCCAATTTGGGGATATGATTTTTTAAATACATAGCAATAATCCCTGTAACTAAATAATTATACATTGGTCAGATTATTTCCTTGGGATAACTTCCTGGAAGTGGAATTCCAGTAGAAGTGTGTACACATTTTTTAAGACTTTCTGATACATACCCCAAAAACTTTATATCACAAGATGATATTTTTTATGTTTTCCCAGTCAATAGGCAAAAAAATATACCTTGCTTTAAAATGAACATATCTGTTACAACTTAAAAACCCCAAATATTTCAAAAACCTTGCTTATACTTTTCAATATGTTCTTTTCTGTGCATGCATTATATCTCACAATTTAAAATGAAAAAAAAAAACCTTTCCGTTATCTACATAATCTGAGAATGTATATATTACATGCCATTATTATGCCTTCATGTTAATAATTCTTTGTTGTATAAAACCATCCTAAATATTTACAAATGCCCTTCATGGTGGAGACATCACACAATAGCCTATAATTTGGTCTTGGGAATTACTTGAGTCATACTAGAGAAACCTGGAACTCATAAATCTTGTCTCACTGTCTTACCCCCTTTCACATTGCTGCAGGCTAATTCATCAGTCCAAGGAGCACCACAAGATAGCTGTCTGAGGGCCATCAAAAGTGATCTGAAAAGTTCTTTTCTGTATCTGAGACATGACCTTGGGAATAGGGCAACACCGGGGAGAGTTAAATGAGGTGACTTGTTCAAGGGAAAGGTGATATGTGTTTACCATTCAGGGGCATAATACCTTTTTAACATGGGAGTGTAGGCATGTAAAAGAGCAGATGGGTCACTGGAGATCTTTACCTAGACATGAGAAGATTGAATATGTTTGTGCATGAACATATTCACTAACACACAATTCTGGTTATGTGTCTAATACAGGGGTGGATTCTTTGGGGAATGATAAAGAGGTGGTAGCTACAGCCCCCTCCTCCATGTGTGTGTGTGTGTGTGTGTGTGTGTGTGTGTGTGTTTAATGAAGGGGGAGGGATATGTCATGGTAATGCATGAAGATATTTTACAAGGGTGATGGGAAAACTGGCCTTTTTTTGCATCCT
This sequence comes from Mesoplodon bidens, assembly GCF_964165515.1. Lineage (NCBI taxonomy): Eukaryota > Metazoa > Chordata > Mammalia > Artiodactyla > Ziphiidae > Mesoplodon > Mesoplodon bidens. Next base: position 154,970,598 of record NC_138160.1, on the reverse strand, counting down.
TTTTGCTGTGGTAGATCTATATTCTTTTTTTCTCCCTGCTCCTCTTCCCCCTTCCCTGCTTTGTTATAAGTATTGCCTTTTTAAACAGCTGAGAAGGAGGGTGAGGGTAGTGTCATATTTTGAGCTGAATCACAGGGAACTCAGGCTCTTAGGTACATATGGAAGCGGTGGCATTCTGAGAGATTTAGGGATAGGATATTTCAGACGGGGAGTTAAGGAATTCAGCGAATGGAAGCTCCTGAGAGAAGTTTTTGAGCTGGCTGGTGACAACTTTAGGTCTTCTTGGTCTCAATCAGGTTGAAGCTACCTTTTTGAGCCAACAGCTCACTTTTCCTTATTTTTGTTCTCTTTCGTATAGGGTAGAGAGTATTTTGTGGAGAAAAATAGATGATAGAACTGCAAAATATAACCGCAAGAATGAGGTGTAGGCTTCCCAACTAGAATATTAGGAGCCATATCTGCATCTAGTGAAGGGATGGGTCCCATTCTTGGTTAACATCCTTAATGTGAAGTTGCATTATGTCACTTTCATATTATTTTTCTTAAATAAGAAATGTGGCTGCTTTTGGCCAAGAATTCTGTTAATGCTGATTCTTTTGTTCATGTCTTCATGTGCCATGTAGATTGGGATTAGCTGTCTTCAGTGACCATATGTTTCCATAACTTCTGTTTTCTTAAGCCAATCCCAAGCTGGGGAAAGTTTACCAGAGAGACTTTTCAGAAAAATTAGATCAACACAAGAATAATGATTTTTTTTTATTAAAGATACATGTTCTCATTTTATTCCAATGTAAAATGAACCTAGGAATAGTAATATTATATTAATTTTCAGGAGCTATAGTGGAATGTTCTGATGGTAGGGGTTCATTTTCCCTTTGACCTGATATTCATTTTTTAAGTTATTGAGGTATAATTGACATATAATATTATATTAGTTTCAGGTGCACAATGTAATGATTTGATATTTGTATATATTGCAAAATGATCACAAGAAGTCTAGCTAGCATCCATCACCATATGTTGTTACACATTTGTGTTTGTGTCATAAAACTTTTAAGATCTATTTTCTTAGCAACTTTCAAGTATGCAATACAGTATTAATAACTATAGTCACCATGCTGTATGTTACATCTCCATGACCTATCTATTTTATAATTGGAAGTTTGTGCCTTTTGACTTCTTCACCTATGTTGGCCTTCCCCCCACACTGTGTTTCCCCCTCCCCACCTCTCACCCCACCTTCACCTCTGGCAACCTCCAATCTGTTCTCTGTATCGATGAACTCTGTTGTTTTTTTTTAAACATTCTACACGTGAGATCATATAGTACGTGTCTCTCTCCCATAAAAATAGCTTACTGATGCAGGGAATGCTAATTGTCCCTAAATCTACTCTTTCCTACTTCCTCAGTAATAGTTCTCCTCCCCAATATTTAGCAGCTGATAGTCAGACTAAAGACTCTATTTTGCCAACTCTGTTGCAGATTGGTAAGGCCTTGTGAACAAATTTCAGGCAATGATAAGTAAGTAGAAATGTTCCTAAATGTTGAAGGTATACATTTCTATTCTCCTTCCTCCTCCTGCTGGCTGTGATGCAGATGTCATCACATCCACTAGAGCAGGAATCCACAACCCGTGGGCTGGCTGGCTGTTCTAGAAACAAGGTTTTATTGGAAATCAGCCTTGCTTATTTATTTACATATTGTGTATAACTGCTTTTGTATTACAAAGATGGAGTGATAAGTTATGACAGAGACCATATAGCCAGCAAAGCCTAAAATATCAAATATCTGGCTCTTTAAGCAAAGTTTACTGACTCCTGGGCTAGAGCATGAATTGCCTTCTTGGACCACAAAGACACTGAGAAAACAGTACGTTACAACTTAATGTTCTTTTATCTGGGGATTTCTTTTAATATATAATGTTATCTATGTACCTATTTTTAACTGATAGCTTGATAAAGGGGTCATATAACTAATTATAGTTTATAATATTTTCTGTGCATCTTAGCCATGAACGTTTTATTAATATTTGATTGAACTTTTAATTGGTTTTCTTATTAAAACTAATGTAAAAGTAAATTTGGTATTAAGACCTGGGAGGTATATACATTCCAAAGTTCCATCTGGGTGATGGTTGGAGGCACAGGCATGGACAGGGTCAGTGGACGGACAATGGAGGGACATGGGCATGGGTGAGGATGGAGTCTTAGGGGGCAGCAGAGTTTATGGGGTGGGTGTAAGAGACAGTGATGGAGACTGAGAAAAAGAGGCCAGAGATTCAGGAACAGAACCTGGGGTGAGCAGCAGATCTCAGGTACCATATAAGGGGAGAGAACTGAGTTGTGTCAAGAATTGTGTTAAAAGCTAAAGAAAGGACACATTGGATAAAGAATGAGGAAAAAATGTATTAAAAAGTTAGGAAGTCTTTCATTTTCAAGGAAATGCAAATTAAAACCATAATAAGGTATGATATCACAGACCCTAGGATGGCTAAAATCAAAAAGTTAGAGAATAACTAGTCTAGTGAGACATGTAGAAACTGGAACCCTTGTCCACTGCTGAGAGAATTAAAATGGTACAGTCTGATAGCATCTAAATGTTAAATATGAAGTTACCAAATGACCATATGACCTAGTAATTCTACTTCTAGGTATATATCCAAGAGAAATGAACACATGTTCACATAAGAACTTGTTCATGAATGTTCTCACCAGTGTTATTCATAATACCCAGAAGGTGGATATAATCCAGATGTCCATCAGCTGATGAATAATGAACAAAATGTGGCATATCCATACAATGGAATATTATCTGGCAATAAAATGCATTGAAGGGGGCATCCCTGGTGGTGCAGTGGTTGAGACTCTGCCTGCCGATGCAGGGGACATGGGTTCGTGCCCCGGTCTGGGAAGATCCCACATGCCGCGGAGCAGCTAGGCCCGTGAGCCATGGCCGCTGAGCCTGCGGGTCCAGAGCCTGTGCTCCACAACGGGAGAGGCCACAACAGTGAGAGGGCCATGTACACCAAAAAAAAAAAAAAAAGCATTGAAGAACTAATACACACTGCAACATGGGTGAACCTTGAAAACATTATGCTAAGGAAAGTAGCCAGTCACAAAAGGCCATATATTATAAGATTCCATTCATATGAAAGAAAATAGAGTGACAGAAAGTATATTAATGATGGCTCAGGGCTGGTAGGGGATGGTGGGAAGATGTGGAGTGATTGCTAAAGGGTATGGGGTTTCTTTTTGAGGTGATGAAAATGCTCTAAAATTGAGTGGTGATGATTGCACATATCTGTGAATATGCTAAAAATGACTGAATTTTGAGCTTTAAGTTGGTGAATTGTATGGTATGTGAACTATATATCAATAAATCTGCCTTAAAAATTAGGATGTCACCAATAGCTTTTGAGGAAGCATTTTAAATAGAGTATAAATAGGTGAGGATAGAAGACTGTGGCATGTGAATGGGAGGTGTGGAGCCATGTAGGGGAAGCAGTTTTGAGAGAAGGTTATTTTAGGTTTGGGACGATGTGAAGCCACTTGGAGAGCAGCAGGAGAATCCTGTAAGTGTAGAGTAAGAGTAGTGACCAAGGGAGAGAAGGTATTTTTAGGTTTGGGACGATGTGAAGCCGCTTGGAGAGCAGCAGGAGAATCCTGTATGTGTAGAGTAAGAGTAGTGACCAAGGGAGAGAAGTGATGATTGATGTAGTTAAGGCCAAAGGAAGTTCTTAGGAGATATAGAGATGGCAAGGTGAACTTTCTGAAACCTGTTTTTTTCCAAAATGTGAGAGAGGAATCCTGGGAGCTCATTGAAAAGAGGAATGGCATCAGATTTATTTTTGTAATCTCAGTATCTTGTTAACTTAATGGTAAAGGCACATTTATTCATTCTCTACACATTTAACAAGGGCATACTCTGTGCCAGGTACAGAGCTCATGGCTGGGGATCCAGCAGGGAGGCCTAACAGATAAATCTCTCATAGAAGTCACATTCAAGTTTGTGGGGTAAAACAGTGCATGGGTTATGGAGGAGACAGTGTTCACTGAATATTCATGTGCTCCTCTCTTTTTCCCAGCATTCCTTGCAGTGAGGTTGGAACCATGTGACTAAATCTGGCCAATGGACTGTGGGCATTCATAGATTTCTGGTTTAGGCTGTATAAAGCCAGTGTGCAGCCTCCATATCTGCTCCTCTGCTATGGTGACCTTGGAAACCACATGCTCATGAAATAATACTTATCCATATTAACTGCAATATGCTCTCATATCTCCTATTTGTTTTGATTCGCCTTCTCTCCATTTCTCTTTCCGTCTCCTGCCATCTCTTCTTCCATCCCCCTGTCCTGATTTTTCTTTCAAGGGCTGGTTCCAACAGCCTAAACTGATTTCATGAGTGATTATTAGGCTCTTTGAAAAAAGTATTGTAGATCAGCATTTTCAACTTTTAATCTGTACATGAATCATAAGGGATCTTGTTAATGCAGATTCTGATTCAGTGGGTCTGAGTTAGAGCCTGAGAGTTTCTAAAAGGCTCCCAGGTGATGATGGTGCTTGCTCAAGGACCACACTTTATATAGCAAGGTTCTAGAGGGTATTCCTCAACTCTGGTAATGAAATTTCTGACAAAAATTTATTTCTCTGGAATAATGCACACATGCACACGCAACAGATTTGTATGTATGCATACAAACATATGCATATGTATATGTGTCCTCACAGTTGCTTGACAATATATCCCCTCCCAGGCACCCTCAATGGTACCTTTCTTCTTAAAGACAGGATATGTTCAAACTTTTGTTTATTAACTGGTGTTTTAGTAGTGTGCCATTTCCTTATATCTGTTGAGAGGGTGAACACACATAGTCATTCTTGAGAACAGTTATGAATGTCTGTGTGTGGAGGAGAGATGCTAGGGGAAGGAGATCAAAACCTTATGAGAGATGAAGGAAGCTTCTTGTGCCTGGCGGAATTCCCACTCCCTTGCTTGGCTTCATCCAATCTCTGTTACTCATGAGAGCTCTTTTAGAGACATCAGAACATGTAATTCCTGCTGTCTGTAAATGTCTCCTTTGGTTTTCATCTCCTAAATGAAGTTCATCTTCTCTGTGTCTGTTGACATGTGCCATAAGTCTCATCACCTTCCAGTCTCCTAAATCCTCTGCTCTTATTCGCAGGACCCTACACTTATGTACATATTATTATCGTTGGCACGGTTGTTTTCATGACAATACATCAACGTGTTTGCTAACAGTGATGAACCTGGGGGAACAACTCAGACAAAAATGTGAGCTTTACACAGAGAAGAATTAGCTGAAAGTACATAAATCATCAACATTAATACTATTAAAGTAAGAGCTGACTGTAAGGGCCTCTGTACCGCAGCATTTAGTGTTTTGATGATAACCTTTACATATATACTAATTTTATGTCATTATAGGAGTAATGTTTAGGAGAAAAGCAAAACAAACTTTCTTCAAATATGCACCAATAAGAAATACAATAAATCCTTGAACATCCTCTAATTTAGAGTCAAAAATGCCTTACATTTCCAGTCTACTCTTTTTCTTTTCTTTTTAAAAAATTTAATTGAAAAAATTGAAGTATAGTTGCTTTATAATGTTGTGTTAGTTTCTGGTGTAGAGCAAAGTGATTCAGTTATATATGTGTGTGTGTGTGTGTGTGTGTGTGTGTGTGTGTGTGTGTGTATGTATATATATATATATATATATATATATATATATTCTTTTCCATTATGGTTTATTATAAGATATTGAATATAATTCCCTGTGCAATACAGTAGGACCTTGTTGTTTGCCTAATTTATGTACAGTAGTTTGTATCTGCTAAACCCAGACTCCTAATTTATCCCCCACCTCCCCTTTCCCCTTTGGTAACCACAAGTTTGCTTTCTATGTTTGTGATTCTGTTTCTGTTTTGTAAATAAGTTCATTTTGGATTCCACATATAAGTGATATCATATGATATATGTCTTTCTCTGACTGACTTACTTCACTTAGTATGATAATCTCTAGGTCTGTCCATGTTGTTGCAAATGGCAATATTTCATTCTTTTTAATGGCTGAGTAATAGTCCACATTATATATATATGTATATATATATATATATATATATATATATCTCACATATTCTTTTCTTCTTTATCCTTTCATCTGTTGGTGGACATTTAGGTTGCTTCTTTGTCTTGGCTATTGTAAATAGTGCTGCTATGAACATTGGGATGCATGTATCTTTTTGAATTATAGTTTTCTCCAGATATATGCCCAGGACTGGAATAGCTGGTAACTCTATATGGTAACTCTATTTTTAGTTTTTAAAGGAACATCGATATTGTTTACCATAGTGGCTGTACCAATCTACATTCCCAACAACAGTGTAGGAGGGTTTGCTTTTCTCTACACCTTCTCTAGTATTTATTTATTTGTTTATTTAAAGAATTAATTATTTTTTGATTTATTTTTTTGTTTTATTTATTTACTTTTTGGCTGCGTTGGTTCTTTGTTGCTGCATGCGGGCTTTCTCGAGCTGTGGTGAGTGGGTGCTACTCTTTGTTTTGGTGCACAGGCTTCTCATTGTAGTGGCCTCTCTTGTTGCAGAGCATGGGTTCTAAGTGCACGGGATTCAGTAGTTGTGGCACGTGGGCTCAGTAGTTGTGTCTCGCATGCTCTAGAGCGCAGGCTCAGTAGTTGTGGCATGTGGGCTTAGTTGCTCTGTGGCATGTGGGATCTTCCCAGACCAGGGCTTGAACCTGTGTCCCATGCATTTGCAGGCAGACTCTTAACCACTGCACCACCAGGGAAGTCCTCTCCAGTATTTATTATTTGTAGACTTTTTAATAATGGCCATTCTGACTGGTGTGAGGTTATACCTCACTGAAGTTTTGATTTGCATTTCTCTAATAATTAGCAACATTGAGCATCTTTTTGTGTGCCTGTTGGCCATCTGGATGTCTTCTTTGGAGAAATGTCTATTTAGGTCTATTTAGGCCCATTTTTTGATTGGGTTGTTTGGTTTTTTGTTATTGAGTTGTATGAGCTGTTTGTCTATTTTGAAAATTAAGCCCTTGTTGGTCACATCACTGGCAAATATTTTCTCCCAGTTTTATGGTTTCCTTTGCTGTGCAAAAGCTTTCAGTTTGATCAGGTTCCTTTTGTTTATTTTTGCTTTTATTTTTATTGTCTTGAGAGACTGATCTAAGAAAACATTGCTATGATTTATGTCAGAGAATGTTTTGCTTGTGTTGTCTTCTATATTTTTCTGTTTTTCCTAATCTCTTATGTGTCTGCTGGCAAAAATCTGAGGAGAAGAGCACATGAGCCTTTTAACTGGACCCTTGGTTCTGAGCAAAGTTGGCTTCCCCATGCACTAATCTCTGTACTTTAGCCCACAGAGACCAGCATTAGGCATGGCTTTGAATTCTGGTAATGACATATTTCAGCTGATTTGTCAACCAGAACTGTTTGTCAGTGGCCAGCCTCTGTAAGTGGCATAAGGAATCCAGTAAAACAGAACCTTAAATCAGAACGGTAATGATTCATGAAATGTAAAACAAACCTTAAATCTAAAGGGTACTTGAGTACCATCTCTTGGCCATGAGGCCACATACTACAAACTAAGGCAAAAACTGAAAACCTGGAGCGGCCTGATGTATGAGAATAGGAAAGTTGTCCAAAGCCCCAAATAAATGGCAGACCACACAATTCTGCCTCCAGAATGGTTAATAAAGGAGTGTGGAGGCTCTTCTCCAAAGATGGCCTTCCAATGAGGCATGCCTCCCTTGACAGACTTTCTGGCAGGTGGGTGTGCCAACAGATGGGTGTTCAGACACACAGATGTCCAGATGTTACTGGCAATCTTGGATCTACATGCCCTTCATGTAGCAAAGACAATCTACGGACACTGGTTGTACTGAAGGAAAGTAAAGTGCTTATTGCAAGGCATCAAGCAAAGACAAAGGACAGTTCTTGCTCAAAAGACCAGAACTCCCTAATGGCATTCAGGGAAGTGTTTTTAAAGGCAACACGTGGGGTGTGGGTTTCAGGGTGTCTGATCAGCTCATGGACACTCTTCTGACTGGTTGGTGGTGAGGTAACAGGGTGAAGTTTCAAGAATCTGAATCATCAACCTCTGGTCCCAATGAGTTCAGAGTCTGTGTACTTGTGGTCAGCAGTTTCCATCTGGTGGGAATCTGGTTTCTGTAAAAACAACTTAGGAATGTGCGTCAGACATTATTATCTATGTCCTTCAGTGAGAAATGGAAGGTCTGGTGGCTCTGCTATATGGCTGATCTATTGTTTAAATTTTTACCAGTTTCCCTGCCTGACAGCTATTCTTTGTTTCTACATGTTCACATTTTCCTAATCATTAACTCTTGAGCCAGCTTTTGAGACTCAGGGGAGCCTGAAGCAAAGCCTTTTACTTAAGAGAGCCGGAGCACGGGGTGGTGGGCTTTTATATCTGAGAGGGTCCTAAAGAGTCCTGCTTGGTATAACAGACAGACAGATGTTCAGACTGATTTCAACAGATTGACAGATGTTCCGACAGACAAGTTTTGGACACACGGACATTCAGAAACACGATTATCAGACACATGGACAGGGGTTCAGACTGACGTTTAAACAGACTCACATCCAGAAAAATGAAGAGATGTCCAGACAGATGGTTGGTTGGACAGATGGATAGATGTTCAGACAGACAGCCATTTTTGCAGATAAGCATGCAGACAGATGGAGGTTCACACAGACAGACTGATGTTCGGACAGTGGGTGTTCAGACAGATGGACATAAGTTAAGAAAGATGGACATACAAACAGATGGACATTGGAACAGATTGATACACATTCAGACAGATGGGCATTCTTAGAGATGGGTGTTCTGACACACAGATGTTCTGAGATGGACTTTCTGAAAAATGGATATTCTGATAGATTCATATTTAGACAGATTAATATTCAGAAAGACATTTTTACAGATGGACATTCAAACACATGGACACACATTCTGACAGAGAACCTTTCTGGCAGACAGACTTTCTGGCAGATGGGCATGTGGACAGATGGGTGTTCAGACAGACCAGTGTTCAGATGGATGGATGTTCCCACTAATGGACAGTTAGGCAGATGAACAGTTATTCACAGAGAGGGAAGTTCAGACAAACAATTCTTCTGACAGACATTTCAGCAGACAGGTGTGCTGACAGATGTTTTGTGGCAACCCTGCATGAAGTGAGTCTATCTATGCCATTTTTTCCAATACCAGTTGCTCACTCAGTGTCTCTGTATCACATTTTGGTAATTCTTGCAATATTTCAAACTTTTTCATTATCATTTAATTTGTTATGGTGATCTGTGATCAGTGATCTTTGATATTACTATTGTAATTGTTTTGGGGTGCCAAGAATGGCACCCATACAAGATGGTGAACTTAATTAATAAATGTGTGTGTTCTGACTGATTCACTGACAGGCTGCTCCCCCATCTCTTTCCCTCTCCTTGGGCCTTTCTCTACCTTAAGACACAACAATATTTAAATTAGGTCGATCTAGAGGCCTACAATGACCTCTAAATATTCAAGTGAAAGGAAGAATCACATGTCTCACTTTAAATCAAAAGCTAGAAATGATTAAACTGAGGGAGGAAGGCCTATCAAAAGCTCAAATAGGCCAAAATCTAGGCCTCTTATGCCAAACAATTAGCCAAGTAGTGAATGCAAAGGAAAAGTTCTTGAAGGAAAGTAAAAGTGCTACTCCTTTGAACACATGAATGATAAGAAAGTGAAACAAACTTATTGCTGATATGAAAAGATTGTTAGTGGTCTGGATAGAAGATTAAGCCAGCCACAACTTTGCCTTAAGCCAAAGCCTAGTCCAGAGCAAGGTCCTAACTCTCTTCAATTCTATGAGGGCTTTGAGTAGTGAGGAAGCTACAGAAGAAAAGTTTGAAGCTAGCATAGGTTGATTCATGAGTTTACAGAAAGTAGCTGTCTCTACAACATCAAAGTGCAGGGGCTGATGTAGAAGATACAGCAAGTAATCTAGGACATCTAGCTAAGATAATTAATGAAGGTGGCTATATCAAACAAAAGATTTTTAATATAGCCTCATACTGGAAGATGATGTCATCTAGGACTTGCATAGCTAGAAAGAAGTCAATGCTTCGCTTTAAGTCCTCAAATGACAGGCTGACTCTCTTATTAGGGGTTAATGCAGCTGGTGATTTGAAGTTGAAGCCAATGCTTAGTTACCATTCTGAAAATCCTAGGGATCTTAGGAATTATGCTATATCTACTCTGCCTGTGTTATATAAATGAAACAACAAAGCCTGGATGACAGTGCATCTGTTTTCAAATGGTTTACTGAATATTCTAAGCCCACTGTTCAGATCTTTCACTCAGAAAAAAAGACTCCTTTCAAAATATTACTGCTCACTGACAATGCACCTGATTACCCAAGAGCTCTGATGGAGATGTACAACAAGATTAATGTTTTCATGGCTGCATCCATTCTGGGTCAAGGAGTAATTTTGACTTTCAAGTCTTCTTATTTAAGAAATACATTTTGGGAATTCCCTGGTGGTCAGTGGTTAGGACTCCATGCTCTCATTGCCAAGGGCCTGGGTTCAGTCCCTTTTTGGGGAACTAAAATCCCACAAGCCATGCAGCACAGAAAAAAAAAAAGGAAAGAAAGAAACACATTTTGTAAGGTTATAGATGCCATCGGTAGTGATTCCTCTGATGGATCTTGGCGAAGTAAATTTAAGGACATTCGTGATTCATGGGAAGAGCTCAAAATATAAACATTAACAGGAATTTGGAAGAAGCTGATTCTAACCCTCGTGGATGACTTTTTGAGAGGTTCAAGTCCTCAGTGGAAGAAGTAACTGCGGATGTGGTGGAAATAGCAAGAAAACTAGCACTAGAAGTGGAGCCTGAAGATGTGATTGAATCACTGCAATCTCATGATAAAACTTAATGGAGGAGTTGTTTCATACAGATGAGCAAGAAAAGTGGTGTCTTGAGGTAGAATCTACTCCTAGTAAAGATGCTATGAAGATTGTTGACATGAAAACAAAGGATTAAGAATATTTCATAAACTTAGTTGATAAAGCAGTGGCAGGGTTTAGAGGATTGACTACAATTTTGAAAGAAGTTCTACTCTTGGTAAAATGCTACCGAAGAGCATTGTATGTTACAGAGAAATCATTCGTGAAAGGAAGTCAATCGATGCCACAAACTTCATTATTATCTTATTTTAAGAAATTGCCACAGCCACCCCAGTCACCTTCAGCAACCACCATGCTGATCAGTCAGCAGCCATCAACAGTGAGGCAAGACCCTCCACCAGCACAAAGATTACAACTAACTTGCTGAAGGCTCAGATGACGGTTAGCAATTTTTAGCAAGAAAGTACATTTAAATTAAGGTATATACATTATTTTTTAGACATAATTCTATTACATATTTAATATACTACAGTACAATGTGAATGTAATTTTATATGCACAGGAAAACCAAAAACTTCATGTGACTCTCCTGCATTGTCTGCTTTATTTTGGTGGCCTGGAACTGAACCTACAGTATCTCCACAGTATGCTTGTATTCAGACACAGAGACCTATGTTGAGGCAGATGAATGTTCCAAACGGTGGACAGACATACTAATAGATGGCTGTTCTGACACATGGATGATCAGACAGAAGGACAAACCTCAGATGACTGGATGTTTGGACAGAAGGACAGAAGATGTTCTGCCAGACAGATATTCTGCCAGAAAGGCAAAATTACAACTATTTACAGAGAATCTATTGATGAGAATGACCTAAAGACTAGCCAAAAATGATATTCCATAACAAAATATATAAAGAAGGAACCATGATGTGATGGGTAGGAGGGGTGGAGACAAGGTATGGTCAAGATCCACAACCAACAAACTGGAGGATAATCATAATTGCAGAGGGTCTCTCAAAGGAGTGAAGGGTCCAAGCCCCACATTAGGCTCTTTAGCCTAGGGGTCCTACACCAGGATGATGAGCCCCTAGAATGCCTGACATGGAAGGCCAGTGGGGCTTGTGTATGGAAGAGTTGGAGAGCTGTAGGAAACAGAGACTCTGTTCTTATACAGCGCATGAAAAATCTCACATGCTTCAAGACTAAGTGTGGAGGCAGTAACTTGAAAGGAGATTGGGTTAAATCCACTTGTTGATATTTGAGAGCCTCCTGGAGAGGCAAGAGGCAACTGGGACTCCCTCGGGGGACACAGACACAGGTGAGAGCCATTTATGGAAGTTCGTTTTACCATGAGGACACTGGTGCAGGCAAACCCCATTTGGAGTCCTCCCTCAGGCCTAATAGTGCTGGGAGCTTACCTGTCCATCAACTGGTTGGCACCAGTCCCAGGACTCCCCAGGCTCAGAATTCAGCCATAAGGGACACAGCCCTGCTCATCAGTGGGCCAGCACCAGTCCTGGGCCTTGTCCCCCAAGGCTCACAGACAGCTGCTGGGACACAGCCCCTTCCACCAGTGGGTCACCACAACTCTAGGTCCCCTAGGCCATGCAGCCAGGCACACTGTGAACTGATGCCACCCATCAGCAAGCTGGCACCTACACAAAAAGCAGGGCCTAATAGCTAAGTAAGCCCAGGGGCTAGCCCTGCCTACCAGCATGCCCACAGTTGTCAGCCTCATTACAATAGAAGGGCCCATGCAGCCCACATAGGGGGCACCCCTAGAGCATATAGATCTGATGTCCAGAGAGGAGGGTGCTGCTGGACCCCATAGGACATCTCCTACATAAGGCCACTTCTTCAAGATTGGGAAACATAACTGAACTGCCTAATACACAGAAATAAACACAGAGAATTCAGCAAAATGAGGAGATAGAGGAATGTGTTGTAAACAAAAGAACAAGGCTAAACTGCAGAAGAAGAACTAAGTGAGGTGGAGATAAGCCGTCTACCCAATAAAGAGTTCAAGGAAATAATCATAAAGATGCTCAACGAACTTGGGAGAAGAATGGAAGAACACAGTGAGAATTTAACAAAGAGTTAGAAAATATAAAGAACCAAATGGAGCTGAATAATACAACAATCAATAAAAAATACACTAGAAGGAAGCAACAATAGATTAGATGATACAGAAAAATGAAGCAGTGAACTGGAAGTCAGAATAGTGCAAATCACCCAAGCTGAACAGAAAAAAAGAATTAAAAGAAATAAGGATAGTTTAAGAGACCTCTGAAACAATGTCACATATACTAACATTCACATCATAGGGGTCGTAGAAGGAGAAGAGAGAGAGAAAGGGACTGATAACATATTTGAAGACAAAATAGTTGAAAAGTTCCCTAACCTTGGAAAGACCACAGACATCCAGGTCCGGGAAGCACAGAGTTGCAAACAAGATGAACCCAAAGAGAGCCACACCAAGACACTGTAATTAACATGGCAAAAATTAAAGATGAAGAGAGAATCAAGAAAAGCAACTAGATATCTACAAGGGAACTCCTGTAATACCACAAGCTGACTTCTCAGCAGAAACTTTGCAGGGCAGAAAGGAGTGGCATGATATAGTTAAGGTGATGAAAGGAAAAAACCTGTAACCAAGAATACTCTACTTGGCAAGGCTATCATTTAGATTTGAAGGAAAGATAAAGCATATTACAGATGAGCAAAAGCTCAAAGAATTCAGCACCACTAAACTGATTGATAAGAATTATTAAAGGGATTTCTCTAAGTGGAAAAGTAAAGATCACAACTAGAAATATTAAAATTATAAAAGGAAAAACCTCATTGGTAAATGCAATATACAGTAAAGGTGTAGATCAACCACTTATAAAGCTAGTAGAAAGGTTAAAAGACAAAAGTAGTAAAATCATCTATACCTATAATAAGTAGTTAAGGGATACACAAAACAAAATGATGTAAAATATGATGCAGAAAACAGTACATATGGACGAGGGGAGTAAAAATTCAGCATTGTTAAATGTGTTCGAATTTAAGAGATTTTAAGCTTAAAATAATCATATATATATATATATATATATATATATATATATATATATAGGTTGTTACATATAAACCTCATGGTAACCACAATCCAAGAATCTATAATAGATACACACACACCAAAGAGAAAGGAATCCAAACATAACACCAAAGATAGTCATCAAATCACAAGGGAAGTGAGGAAAAGAAGAAATAAATGAAAAAGGACTACAAAACAACCCCAAAACAATTAAAATGGCAATGAGTATATACCTATCAATAATTACTTTAAATGTAAATGAATTTTTGCTCCAATCAAAAGACATAGAGTGGCTTGAATGGATAAAAGAACAAGACCCATAAATATGCTTCCTACAAGACATTCACTTCAGATCTAAAGTCACACATAGACTAAAAGTGAGAGGATGGAAAAGAGTATTCCTTGCAAATGGAAATGAAAAGAAAGCTGTTGTAGCAATACTTATATAATAAAAATAGAATTAGAACAAAGACTGTAATCAGAGACAAAGATATTATAAAGATCAGAGCAGAAATAAATGAAATAGAGACTAAAAAACGAGAACAAAACAAAACAAAAAATCAATGAAATGAGAGCTGGTTCTTCAAAAAGATAAGCAAAACTGATAAACCTTTGCCAGACTCATCAAGAAAAAAAGAGAGAGGATTCAAATTAATAAAATCAGAAATAGAAAAGAAGTTAAAACTGAAACCACAGAAATACGAAGGATCATAATTAACTGCTATGAAAAACTATATGCCAATAAAATGGAAAACCTAGAAGAAATGGACAAATTACCAAAATGTACAATGTGAAACAGAAAGAAATAGAAAATGTGAACAGACAAATTACTATTAATGAAATTGAAAAAATAAAGAAAAATTTTAAAAACTCCCAACAGGGACTTCCCTGGTGGTGCAGGGGTTAAGAATCCACCTGCCATTGCAGGGGACACAGGTTTGAGCCCTTGTCCATGAAGACCCCACATGCAGCAGGGCAACTAAACCCGTGTGCCACAACTACTGAGCTTATGCTCTAGAGCCTGGGAACCACAACTACTGAGCCCACGTACCACAACTACTGAAGCCCATGTGCCTAGAGCCCATGCTCTGCAACAAGAGAAGCCACTGCAATGAGAAGCCCATGCACTGCAATGAAGAGTAGCTCGTGCTCGTCACAACTAGAGAAAGCCCGCGTGAACCAACGAAGACCCAACACAACTAAAAATAAATGAATAAATAAATAAATAAATAAATAAATAAATAAATAAATTTATTTTTTAAAAAAAACTTCCGACAAACAAATTCTAGGACCAGACGGCTTCACAGGTGAATTCTATGAAATATTTAGAGAAGAGTTAGCACCCATCCTTCTCAAACTATTCCAAAAAACTGCAGAGAAAGGAATTCTTCCAAACCTATTCTATGAGGCCAGCATCACCCTGATACCAAAACAGAAAAAGGTATCACACACAAAAAAAGAAAATTAGAGGCCAGTATCACTGATAAACATAGATGCAAAAATACTCAAAAAATATTAGCAAACTAAATCCAACAATACATCAGATGGATCATACACCATAATCAAGTGGGATTTATCCCAGGGATACAAGGATTTTTAACATCCACAAATCAATGTGATGTACCACATTAACAAGCTGAAGAATAAAGAACTCATGATCATCTCAATAGATGCAGGTATAGCTTTTGACAAAATTCAAAATCTGTGTATTATAAATACTCCCCACAAAGTGGGTATAGAGGGAATATAATTCAACATAATAAAGGCCATACTTAAAAATTATGTATTGTATAACATACTACTCAAGGGTGAAAAACTGAAAGCATTTCCTCTAAGGTCAGGAACAAGACAAGGATGTCCACTCTCACCACTTTATTCAACATAGTTTTGGAAGTCCTAGCCACAGCAATCAGAGAAGAAAAAGAAATAAAAGGAATACAAAGTGGAAAGGAAGAAGTAAAACTGTCACTGTTTGCAGGTGACATGATACTAAACATAGAAAATCCTAAAGAAGGCAGCAGAAAACTACTAGAGCTCATCAATGAATTTGGTAAAGTTGCAGGATACAAAATTAACATACAGAAATCTCTTGCATTCTTACGCACTAACAATGAAAGATCACAAAGAGAAATTAAAGAAACAATCCTATTTACCATTGCATCAAAAAGAATAAAATACCTAGGAATAAACCTACCTCAGGAGGCAAAAGACCTGCACTCAGAAAACTATAAGATGAAAGGAATCAAAGATGACACAAACAGATGGAGAGATATACCATGTTTTTGGATTGGAAGAATCAACATTGTGAAAATGACTACACTACCCAACGAAATCTACAGATTCAATGCAATACCTATCAAATTATCAATGGCATTTTTTACAGAATTAGAACAAAAACTTTTACAATTTTTAATGGAAACACAAAAGACCCTGAATAGCCAAAGCAATCTTGAGAAAGAAAAACGGAGCTGGAGGAATCAGGCTCCCTGACTTCAGACTATACTACAAAGCTACAGTAATCAAGACAGTATGGTACTGGCACAAAAACAGAAATATAGATCAATGGAACAGGATAGAAAGCCCAGAGATAAACTCACACACATATGGTCACCTTATCTTTGATAAAGGAGTCAAGAATATACAATGGAGAAAAGACTCCTCTTCAATAAGTGGTGCTGGGGAAACTGGACAGCTACATGTAAAAGAATGGAATTAGAACATTTTCTCACACCATACACAAAAATAAACTCAAAATGGTTTAGAGACCTAAATATAAGGCTATAAAACTCTTAGAGGAAAACATAGGCAGAACACTCTCTGACATAAATTGCAGCAATATCTTTCTTGATCCACCTCCTAGAGTAGTGAAAATAAAAACAAAAATAAACAAATGGGACCTAATTAAACTTAAAAGCTTTAGCACAGCAAAGGAAACCATAAACAAAATGAAAAGATAACCCACAGAATGGGAGAAAATATTTGCTAATGAAGTGACTGTCAAGGGATTAATCTCCAAAATATACAAACAGCTCATGCAGGTCTATGTCAAAAAAACAAACAACCCAATCACAAAATAGGCAGAAGACGTAAATAGACATTTCTCCAAAGAAGACATACAGGTGGCCAAAAACCACATGAAAAGATGTTCAACGTCACTAATTCTAAGAGAAATGCAAGTCAAAACTACAATGAGGAACTAATGAGAACCTGCAGTAAAGCACAGGGAACTCTACACTTCTACTGTGTACAGTAGAAACTAACACAACATTGTAAAACAACTAGACCCCAATTGAAAAAGAAAGCTACAATGAGGTGTCCTCTCACACCAGTCAGAATGGCCATCATCAAAAAGTCTACAAACAACAAATGCTGGAAAGGTTGTGGAGAAAAGGGCACCCTGCTACACTGTTGGTGGGAATGTAAAGTGGTACAACCATTATGGAGAACAGTATGGAGGTTCTTTAAAAAACTAAATATAGAACTACCATATGATCCAGGAATCCCACCCCTGGGCATATATCTGGAGAAAACCATAATTTGAAATGCTACATGCACCCCAATATTCATTGTAGCACTATTTACAATAGCCAAGACATGGAAGCAATCTAAATGTCCATCGACAGAGGAGTGCATAAGAAGATAGGGTATATATATATATATATATATATATATATATATATATATATATATACAATGGAATATTACTCAGCCATAAAAAAGAATGAAATAATGTCTTTTGCAGCAACATGGATGGACTTAGAGATTGTCATACTGAGTGAAGTAAGTCAGAGAGAGAAAGACAAATATCATATGATAGTGCTTATATGTGGACCTAAAAAATGGTACAAAGGAACTCATTTACAAAACAGAAATAGAGTCACAGATGTAGAAAACAAACTTATGGTTACCAGGGGGAAATGGGGGAGGGGACAAATTGGGAAATTGGGATTGACACATACATAGTACTATATATAAAATAGATAACTAATAAGGGCCTACTATATAGCACAGAGAACTCTACTCAGTACTCTGTTATGACCTATATGGGAAAAGAATCTTAAAAAGAGCAGATATATGTGTAACTGATTCACTTTGCTGTACAGCAGAAAGTAACACAACATTTTACATCAACTATACGCCAATAAGAAATTTAAAAAAAACAAACAAATTGACAAAAAAAAGTTTCTTGTTGGAGAACATTCCAAGGACAGGTGATGCCTAGGTCCTGAAGTGGTATGAAGATGATCTGTTCAATGTATAGAAAGAAACCTAGAGGCAAAGGGCAATGAGAATTTAAAAAAAATTAGAGTTATGTCTTATTTTTTCCCTGAATTCTGTTAAAAGATGGACAAATAAATTATTCCCCCAAGTTCAATGGTTGTTTTGGGGGCTCACCATATATAAAGGTTCATGATGACAACCTTCTTCCTCTGAGCTATTATACATGAATTTTTAAAAAATAATTAAAATTGACAGCATTTGTCCCAGTTCAAAAATAAAATACTTCAGTTCCACAATAACAAGAATAAATTAATCAATAGAAGCATATCCAGAGAAGACACTGATGACCAAATTAGACAAGAGCCTTATGTATCAGTTATAAATATACTATTGCCTTTGTACAAGATAGAGGAAATTATGAGCATAAGTCAGGTGCTCCTGAGACACATCCTAGAATCTAGGGCATCTTGACTCCCCTGACTGGTTTCTGGGGGAATGTGGGGTAAGAGGTGCCCTTGGCTTCTGGGTCATCATGCCAACAGGGCATCATGGTATTCCACTGAGACTCCTGGAGACTTCCATGCCCTCAAACAGTGTGAGGTTGTTGCTAGCATCCTGTGGCAGATGGGGAACAGGGAGAGGGGGGATGAGGGTTAGGGTCATTCCGTCCCAGGAAGCTCCCTGCCCATAGATGAAAACCCCAGTGGCAGCCCCCAGAGCCCTTGGTGAGCCTGGGTCTGCTTCTTCTGTCTGCTCTCTGGAGGAGAGCCACTGAAGGTCTTGGCATCCTTGGGGGATCTGGAGCTCTTGGGAATCTTCCTCAGGGCACAATGGCTCCCTTCAGCACCAAGAGTTAGTCCCATGGGGAAGGGCCACTGAGCCCAGGTTGGAGTGCTACAACCACATCCTGGTATGCCAGTGACTACACCTTCCTATGTGGCCTATCAAAGTGTCCTTGGTACACACCCAAGGGACCTGGCAGAGCCCCAGCAATCACCTGTGATTTCCCAAACAAGCCCAAAGTCTCGACCTCCTCGAAGGATTTTTCACCTTCAGGACTAGTGAATGGAGCCCTATAGTTGGCCACACATTCAAGTGAAGTTCTCACACAGCTCATAATCTCCCCCTGAAAAGCAATATTGGACAAGTGATACAATTCTCATATATTTTTTGCCTTATATTCTTTATTGTTAGGAAAGTGAAAATAAAGTGACATGTTTGTGTGTGTGCATGTGTGTGTGTGTGAATGACAGTAAAAGTTGTTTAAGAGGAAGACTTGTGAAAGTGGGATCGACACAGAGGAGAAGTGTTTTGTTTTTGACAAATATCTCCTAGGACATGTGCAGAAAGCAATGAAGGAGACACAGAGATAATAACATATATCTATGTTATGATGGTCAAAGAAACTGAAGGAAGAAGCACCTGCTGCAACTTTGCCAGGAGGGACAGGAGGCCCAGGAATGCTCAATCAAAGGATGATGATGCCTGTAAAAATTAATAAACAGGGGAATTCCCTAATGGTCCAGTGGTAAAGAATCCCCCTTGCAATGAAGGGGACACAGGTTTGATCCCTGCTTGAGGAACTGGGATCCCAGACACTGCGTGGCAACTAAGCCCTCATGCCACAACTACTGAGCTCGTGCACCTCAACTAGAGCCAGCGTGCCGCAAACTACAGAGCCCACATTCCCTGGAGCCCAACTACAGAGAGAAAACCCGCACCCCACAACTAGAGAGAAACCCGCGCACCACAACGAAGAGCCCGTACACCACGTCGAAAGATCCCGCGTGCCGCAACTAAGGCCCGACGTAGCCAAAAATAAACAAATCTTAAAAAAAATTAATAAACAGAAACCTCAACTAAAATAGAGCCAGGAGGCCAGAAGGGGAAGCTCTCACACTCTACAACCATAGTGGAACCCCAAAGGAAGAAGACTTCCTCCTCTTGTCTGGCAAGAGCTCAGCCAACGAACGATTGTCACAATTCAGTAAATGAGAAGCCACTAGACTCTTAATTCTCCATTCCTCTAAGGAACTCTTTGTTTACTAAAACCCTCCCAACTTCCTTTCCCCCTCTCTCCTTATGTGAAAGACTTGCATGTGACTTGCCATGGCTGCAGACGCCAAATTGCAGTTCTTTAATGATCATGAGTAAACCCATTTTTGCTGGAGAAATAACTTGCAGTCTATTTTAGGTCAACAATTTTGGCCCACACAGGGACCCAGAGAAGACCCCCGACAACTGGAAGGTGGGCAAGCAAACAATTGTGATACCAACACTAACCTCATTGATGCTTGCTGGGACCCTGAGGTTTGAGGGTAAGTCTTTCTCCTGGATCTGAGCTTCTGCCCTCTTTACTTTGAGGATCTCCAGGTTTTATTCAGGATCTATATTAAGGCTTTGTCCTCTCTGATTAAAGCCTTGTTTATTTGGCACATTGACCCGGCTCTTTTGCAATCAGGCTGCTCCAACTGGAATTCCCTTGCCTTCAGCCTGATTCCCATTGGAACAGGGGCTCTTCTGTTGGATCTGTGCTGTTAAGCAGTTGGCCTGAGTCTTTCAGAGCTAGGCCGTGCCCTTGGAACTGGCTGGTGTTAGGCCTACAGGCTGTTTGAGCTGTTAGGGTTATTTGTCATTTATCCTTCTATTCTAGAGAAAGACCTCTGGGAAATAGGATCCCAGTTATCTAAACATTTTGAAGGAGCATTCCCCCCCACCCCTCAACCACAGGGGCCCTGGCTGATTTTATGTTTAAAATCTGTGGTCCTTCCTCATGTGCATTTCTATGTGGACCTGAGGCAGGAGATAGATGGGCCCCAGGCCACACATTTACAACTAGCCTCCTGTACATATTTCTTGAGGCAGGGTATAGATGGGCTCCAGATTAGACATTTACAGCCAGCCTCCTGTTTATACTTCAAGATAGAAACAACAACAGGAATAGGCTAAGCACTGCCTGGGCAAAAGATCAAGAGGTCACATATTTCTCATCCTTGGGGTCAGGGAGATCTTGACTGCACATGCGCAGATAGGATCCTCGGGGGTCAAAAAGGGAGGGGACACCAGACTATACTAAGTTTTACTAACTTCCCAAAGGTCCTTGTGCTAAAATCCATCTTGGCTAAAGTATGCGTGTGCACATAGGGGTGCACATAGGGGTGGGCCCTGAGTCAAAGGACAAAGCAAGATGATTGGCCAGAGAAAAACAAAGACCTGGAAGACTGCCCCCTTACAAATGATTTAAACTTCCCAGAGGCGTGACTTTTCTCTGAACTCAACCTTGCCTGTGTTGGCATGTACTCTGCTTTTCCAATATATGCCTACTTTCCTCTCTACCTTCTGTCTCCTTGTCAAAATTTTTTTCAAGGCAGACAAGAAATGGGGCTCAGAATTTATCCGCTGGCCCTCCTGATCTAGTGCTTAAGATCTGGCACTCTCACTGCTGCAATCAGGGTTCAATCATGGTCTTGCTTCCAGATGCTGCTCACTGCACTCTGAAATTAGACTAACCTAACCAAAGGCAATTACGGGAAACCTTTGAAATCCCCAAACTTACCTTTCTTAAAACCCAACTGAACAACCTTACCTATAAAACTTCTAAAACTGAACAAAACACTTATTTTTATTGGTATTTTGAGGCTTCCAAATGTTAGCAGGAGCCTAAAATTGCCTCTCTGCAAAATAAGATTTTAAGGTTAATTGAGGCAAACACATGATTAAAGAAGGAAAAAATAGCTTCTGAAGCCTCACGTTCTTCTTCTGCAGCCTCTTTGTCTCAGGCTCTGCCTTTAGCGCCATCTTGTTCCCCTCCTCTGGGACCTTGTGCTCAGGCCCTGCCTTCAGGGCCATCTTTTTCCTTCCCCTTTATACTGCCTATTCCTCCTCTGTACCCTCAGTTCCTCCACACTAACTCCCTCGCTGAACTTCCCTTTCCCCCTGAAAATCTCCTCACCCCATTTTCCTCTGAATCTATCAGAACCTGTCCCTTTAGAATTTAGCTTTCTGAGGATCCAGAGGTTAAACCCTTAACTTTAAATATTCCTTGGGCTAAAACTGAACTGCGAGCCATAGTTAAAGAGTCTCCCAAAGTAACCAAAGATCCTCACAGATTTGCTGAGGAATTTAATATAACAATCTTACCAATCTTGTGCTCTGACTTACATCAGCTAGGTCATATGCTTGTTGGTGAAGGCCAGGCCCAGCATTGGATGAAAATTGCTGACTGGGAAAGTCCTGAAAGGTCTCTAGAATTAAAAGCAGGAGAGCAACCTGCTAACTTATATGGTCAGGCCAAGGCAATTTCTAGGTGACTTCATCGGGCAATTCCTAGGGCTTTTCCAAAGCCTATTGATTGGAATAAAATTCAGGCTTACACACACAAATCTGATGAATCTGTTCATAGCTATTACAATCAACTTCAGATTATTTTAAAGAAAAGTCTGGTCTTCCTTCAGATGTTGATCCCACCCAGGTAGATTTAACTCTGTTTATTAATGGTCTGAACCAGGGTCTTTCCTTTCTAGTAAAAAAGAACAGGATGGAATAGGAAATGATGTCCACTCCAGATTTAGTTAATCTTACAAACCAGCTCTCTCACACTCTAGATGAGTCACCTAAAAGGAAAACTGCCAAAATTCTTAATCGTAAACTTCAGCAAATAAAGTTCCCTAAATGAAACAAAAACCCTCCTAGTTTCTGCTGTTAGAGCAAAGAGCCAGGGCATTGGAAAAGAGATTGTTACAGATACAAGCCCTTCAGTCACCATCAGCCCTCTAACCAGGCTTTCCAACTTCCTCCCAATTCCCAGTTGTGGGGCTCCAAGGAACTACAGGGGCTCTTCCCAATCCTCCCTCTTAATCAGCTTGGAGAAACATTCCTTCAGATTTGGGATGGGTCTCTTCTCATCCTAACTGACACTGCAGCCACCCTCTCGGTGCTCAACCCCACTACTATAAAGCAGCCCCTGCCTCGGAGTACTAATACAGTTCAAACAGTGGGCATCTTTAATGAACCTCAAGAGGTTCCTGCCTGTGAACTGATTCCCTTTCATTTAGGCCCTTTGAGAAACACACACTCTTTTCTCCTTAGTTCCTCTGCCGCTATCCATTTATATTAGGCTGAGACTTCTTACAGAAGCATCATGCTAAAATTTCTCTCCCCTGAAAGGGGAAAATAATTTTGGAATTTGATAGTAGTTACCAAAGCAGCCAACCAGATGAATTAAATGGCTCTGACATCTTTTATCAGCTCTGTCTCTGAGCTGATTCTGGAAACACTGATCCTTTGTCCCTATTGAATCAACAACCACCTCCCTTACAGGCAAAATCTCCAACTGATATTGGCAAAATTCACAGTGAATCAATTCAAATAGATCCCTCAAAACCTCTCCCAGAATTAATCAACATGCTATAAGTAAAGAAGCCTTTCATGGCATAAAACCCATAATAGGACATTACAAGTCTCAAAGACTCATTATTTCTTGTAATAGTTCCTGCAATACCCTTATTTTACTAATGAAGAAACCCAAGGGCCGAGGGTGGAGGTTTGTTCAGGACTTCAGAGCAATAAACAACATTGTCATCCCTCCACACCCTGTTGCTCCTAATCCTCATATTTCACTAACATCCATTCCCACTGGATGTAAATTTTTTATTGTAATTTGATTTATGAAGTACATTCTTTAGTATTCCAGTTGATGAAGATGGACTATTGTCTATCGTTTTTGCCTTCACTTGGAAGAAAAACAATTCACTGTGACAGTAATGACTCAGGGTTTTACTGAGCTCTTATTTCTCAAAAATTCTCAAGGCTGATCTGGATAATGTAAAGTTCCCAGAAGTTCTATTTTGTTGCAACATGTGGACGATTTGCTTCTTTGCTCTCCTCAGACCGCTTCACAGGAAGACAGCACCCACTTCCTAAAGCTTTTAGTCTTAAAGGGACACAAGGTTGCCAAGGAAATATTGCCATTTGCCCAAACCCAGGTTTGATATTTAGGGCATCTGATATCAGAACAAAAGCTATACCTAGTTCCAGATAGCTTTCATGGTGTCCTGAGTTTCCCAAAACCCCAATCTAAGCATTGACTGCAAGGTTTTCTCAGGCTAGTCAGTTATTGCTGAAAGTGTATTCCAAATTTCTCTATTTTTTAAATTAAATTAAATTATTTATTTTATACAGCAGGTTCTTAGTAGTCAAGTTTCTCTCTTAAAGCCAAACCTCTGTGGGTCTTACTCGACAACAACAACTCTGACCCAGTTTTATGGGAAGAGCCAAACAGCATAAACAAACTTTCAGGCCTTAAATGAGAGCTTGAGAAACCCACCTGCCCTTGGGAATCCCAGTTATCAGATCCTCTTTTTCTTTTTTGTATATGAAAAGGAAGGGAATGCCCTTGGGATACCATTGACCCATAGGGTATTATAGCCAGCAGGTGGACCCTGTGGCACACCTTAGAGCCATTACAGCCACTGCCCTTTTGGTTGAGGCCGCCAAGAAAATCATTGTGGGATTCCCTTTAATCATCCTTGTACCTCATGCAGTAGAAACCCTCCTGAATTCTCATCACACTCAACATTTCTCAGTTAGCCACCTCACCTCCTATGAAGTCCTTTTGTTAACTGCTCCTCATATAACTCTTTTATGTTGTAATAACCTTAGCACTACTACTCTTTTCCCGTCCATCACCAATGAAGTCCCTCACAACTGCTTAACACTGAAGGATCTCCTCTTTCTCTTTTTTTAGAAATTTATTTTATTTATTTATTTATTTTTGGCTGCATTGGGTCTTCGTTGTTGTGAAAGGGCTTTCTCTAGTTGCGGCGAGCGGGGGCTATTCTTTGATGCGGTGCACGGGCTTATCATTGTGCTGGCTTCTCTTGTGAAGCACGGGCTCTAGGAGCATGGGCTTCAGTAGTTGTGGCACACGGGCTCAGTAGTTGTGGCTCGCTGGCTCTAAAGCACAGGCTCAGTAGTTGTGGCACACAGGCTTCGCTGCTCTGTGGCATGTGGGATCTTCCTGGACCAGGGCTCGAACCCATGTTGCCTGCATTGGCAGGCAGCCTCTTAACTACTGCACCACCAGGGAAGCCCTGAAGAACCTCCTCTTGACTTCACTTGATGATTTGCAGGAAATTCCTTTGGGTAACAGTGGTTTCTCATGGTTCACCCATGGTTCTTATTTAAAAGGTGACAGTGGCAAATATCGTGCTGGGTATTCTACTGCAACTTCCTTTGAGGTTGTTGAGGCAGCATCTTTACTTATGGGTAATTCAGCCTAATAGGCCTACACAGGCTTGAGCTCTTACCCAGGCCTGTACTTTAGCCAAGGGCAAAACTGCCAATACTTATACTGATAGTAGATATGCTTTTGGTGTAGCTCATGCTTTTGGAATGTGGTAGAAGCAACATGGTTTCCTTACTTCCAGCTGAAATAAAATTTAAAATGGCCCCTATGTTTAGGTGTTATTGGATGCAACACTTTGACCTGCCACTTTAGCCATTAAGATTTCAGGACATTCTAAACTTGACTCTCTAGAAGCTAAGGGAAATTTATCTTACTGACATTTCCACAAGGAATGCTGCTATTAAAGGGACCAAAACCAGCCAAACCTCTGTCATGGTCCAAAGGGATAGTTCCCCAAATGATAACTGAGGAAAACTGGACCAGAGAATTTCAACAATTGGCCTGAAAAAAGGAAAAACAAGACTGGAAATTCAATATTTTTTTTGATAACAAGAGAATGCTCTGGTTTGGACCAAATAACAACCCAGTCTTACTGAAGACTCTGAAATTCCCACCCTGACTGGACCTGTACATCATCTGGTGACCTGAGAGTAAAGATTTCCCAGAATTGAAGCAGATGATTCTGAGTTCTACTTCTCTCACTATTTGGGGAACTTGCATGTGACTTGCCACGGTTGCAGACCCTGAACTGTAATTCTCTGCTGAATAAACCTATTTTTTTCTGGAGAAATATCTGGCAGTCTATTTGTTTTCAGTCAACACAATTTGGTGACATTTAGTACAATCACTTTTGCACAACCCTCACCACTATGTAGCCCCAGAACATTTTCATCATCCCCCAAAGAAAACCCTGTACCAATGAAGCAATCACTCCTCATTCATCTGTTCCCCAGCACTGGAAACCATTAATCTACTGTCTCTTGGATTTGCCTATTCTGGATATTTCACATAAATGGAATCATACGTGGTCTTGTGTCTGGCTTCCTTCACTTAGCATAATGTTTACAAGATTCATCCATGTTGTGGCATGTATCAGCATTTTATTCCTTTTTCTTGCTGAATAATATTTCATTGTATGGATATACTACCTTTTGTTTATCCATTCATTGAGTGATGGATACTGCATTATTTCCATCCTTTGGCTATTGTGAATAGTGCTTCTATGAACAGTAGTGAACAGGTTTTTCTGTGAACAAATGTTTTCAATTCTCTTGGGTATATACCTAGGAGTTGAATTTCTTGGTCTATGGTAATTCTGTATTTAACACCACCAAACTGTTTCCCACAGCAGCTGCACCATTTAACATTCCCACCATTGATGCCGAAGGGTTCAATTTCTCCATATCCTTGCCAACATTTGTTATTTAAAAAAATAGCCATCCTAATGGGTGTGATATGATATCTCATTGTGGTTTTGATTTGCATTTCTTGCATTATGACTAATGATGTCAGACATCTTTTCATTTGGTTATTAGCTATTTGTATATCTTCCTTAGGAAAATGTCTATTCAATTACTTTGCCCCTTTTTAATTGGATTGTGTTTTTTACTTGGATTGTGTCAAATTACGAGTTAAAAAAATATTTCAGACATGAGGCTTTAAGAAAATATTTGCAAATATCTTTTTCCATTCTGTGAGTTGTCTTTTAATTCTGTTGATAGTGTCTTTTGATACACAAAATTGTAATTTTTCTTTTTAAGTTTTAATTTTGATTGAATTTGTTTGCTTGTGTTTTGTGTCATATCTATGAAAATGTTGCCCTATTCAAGGTCATGCAGAGTTTCACCTATGTTTCCTTCTAAGAATTTTATAGTTTTTAAAATAGTTTTAGCACTTACATTTAGGTTTTGATTCATTTGGAGTTAATTTTTGTATGTGTTGTGAGGTATGGGTCAGATTCATTCTTTTGCATGTGGATATCCAGTAGTCTCAGCACGAGTCATTGAAGAGACTATATTTTCCCCCATTGAATGGTCTTTTTAGTCTTGTCAAAAATCAATTGACCATAGATACGTAGGCTCTCAATTGGATTCCACTGAGCTATACGTTTTTCTATATGCCAATACCACATTGTTTTGATTCCTGTAGCTTTGTAGTAAGTTTTGAACTTGGGAAGTGTTCTTCTTCCAAATGTGTTCTTCTTCTAAATTATTTCCACTATGTGGGATCCCTTGCAATTGCATATGAATTTTAGGATCTGCTTTTCCACTTCTGCAAAAACGCTATTGGAATTTTGATAGTGATTTGCATTGAATTTGTAAATCATTTTGGTAGTATTGTCATTTTAACTATGTCTTCCAATCCATGAATATCAAATATCTTTCCATTTATTTAGGTCTAGGTCTAGGTCTTCTTTAATATATTTCAACAGTGCTTTGTAGTTTTCAGTGTGCAAGTCTTGGACCTAATTGGTTAAATTTCTCCTTAAGTATGTTATCATTTTTGATGCTATTATACATGAAATTGCTTTAATTTCCTTTTAAATTTTCTATTATTAGCATATAGAAATAAAAACGATTTTTACATGTTGACCTTGTATCCTGAAATACTGCTAAACTCATTTATGAATTCTAATTGAATTTTGGTAGTTGTTCAGCTTTTCTATATATAAAGTCATGTCATTTGCAAATTGAGAAATTCTTCCTTTCAATTGGGATGCCTTTTATTTCTTTTCCTTGCCTAACTACTCGGACTACAACTTCCAGTACAGTGTTGAATAGAAATGGCAAAATCAGGCACCCTTCTCTTGCTCCTAATCTTAGGGGGAAAGCTGTCAGTGTTTCACTATTCAATATGATGTTAGCTGTGGATTTTTCATCACTGTACTTTATCATGTTAAGGAAATTCCCTTCTATTCCTGAATTGTTCAGTAATTTTACATGACTGGATTTTGCATTTTGTGAAATGCTTTTCCTGCATCAAGATGGTTGTGTGTGTGTGTGTGTGTGTTTTGCTCTCATTCTACTAATGCAATGTATTATATTGATTGCTTTTTTATGCTGTACACATCTTCAATTTCTGGGATAAAGCGCACATGGTCATGGTGCTTTATCCCGCTA
The DNA here is from genome assembly GCF_964165515.1 of Mesoplodon bidens. Lineage (NCBI taxonomy): Eukaryota > Metazoa > Chordata > Mammalia > Artiodactyla > Ziphiidae > Mesoplodon > Mesoplodon bidens. The sequence goes on along the minus strand of NC_138160.1, from coordinate 154,942,027 downwards.
GATTTAAGTTAATTTGGCTAGGAGTTAGGCAGCCATAGGTGCCAGAGACTTCAAATTCCTCTAGTATCCTTGTTTTTGTCTCCACTATTGACAAAACACTAAACACTCCCTAAACACTCCTCCTCAAGGAGAGTCTGTATCTCTCTTTCTGCTGTAATCCAGTGTTGTTGGTATGTTGGCAAGCTGTGGGGTAAGGGTGGGAGTAGGGATGGGGGAGGAGGATTCTATAATCTTCCAATTAAATCTCAGTCTTAGTAGGCCTATGTCTAAGGCAAATGTTTATCGGGTGGTATAGCTTTTTCCCAAGTTCCTTGCCCTATACTCCCTCCTCTAGTTGCAGCATTCCCAATCTTTTTCCTTGAATCCCCCCCAACCCCATCTATTTGACTGTTTTCTCCTCCTTAGTGAGACAGGAAGGTTAAAGGGGGCTAAAGTGGGAGGAGTGTCCTTACCTCAGCTACCATAAGACTCTAGAAACTCTTTTCCCCAGGAGAGTAGGCATTCTTGGTGGAGAAGACTCTGGGTGTATTTTACAATGGTTACTCTTCTTCCACTAGAGCCCTGAGTGAGTATTTCTCAGGTTACCACCATGCAAATCCAACCGGGTTTCTGGATCTAATGACAATGGAAATGTGGGGGACTCTTAAGACTGTGGCCCCCCAGGAGTTTCTCACTCTCAAGACAGTCCACACAACCTTCAGCAATTTATCAGAATGAGCATTTAAATCTTTCTACCAGTTTATGGCTTCAGTAATTTCTGTTCCAGGTAAGCAGATCTTGGATGTATCTTTCTGGATATGCCTGTCTCTCCAGATTTCAGTGTTGCAATTTGCCCACCAACCTCAGTTCTCAGGAAGATAAAAGAAAAGTCACTGATTTTCAGCCTGCCCCAATTTTTCTTCTTGTAAGGATACAAGCGATCACTTGCAAGCTGTTTACATGTCATAGCTGAAACAGGAATTCCAAACAAGTTTTTGAATGCTAGAAAGTTGAAGATTATGAAATGCAAACAAAATCACAAAAATTCTTTAACTGCTCAAATGTTTAAATGCTGAAGTAATGCAACAGCTTCACAATAAGTACTCCAGTGTCAACAGAAAGAATATCAGGTGTTGTCTGTGCAGGATTATGCAGAAATGTTGAGTATGGGCAAGATAGCCAACACCCTGCATAGAATCCATTGCACTTTGATTCAACTTTGAATAAATTGTTTGCACTTTTGAACATCCACCATAATTTGCATTTGTATTATCTCTCTGGAAAGCAGTACACTTCTCATTAACTCAATAAGTGAGCAGCAGCCTTCTAAGCAAGCCTTTTTCACGAGAAAAACATACAAGCAAAGGGATTTATTTTTCAGTATTGTGATTACTTGCAACTTGGGCTGTGTTGTAAAAAGACAAGGCATTTTAGATCTTTAATCATCTCTGTAATAGTAAATAGAGCTATTACATTTTTTTACTGTTACAGCATTTTATCCTGGCACTTAATTATTTTTGCAATTTTAGAATCAGAAAATACTCCTGGTATGTTTGATCAGTCATTTGTGCTGAAAAGATTGATAATGATGATACACAAGGTGGACGGTCATTACAACTTCTGCTGTGATTATTTTATTTTCATCCGAATTTGTTTTAATTAGAAAATGTATTTTATCTGTTTATAGCTGAGATAATCCTATATCTCTTAGGTTTAGCTGTTAATAGATACTGGTTTATAAATGACTTTCTATCACTTTTTCATATTGAATGAACAGTTTCATGCTGTGGAAAAGGTTTCAAAAGGATTTTTTCCCTCATTTAGTAGATAACCAATGTTCTGAAAATTAATCATGAATTTACATTTGCATTTGGGATTCAAATACTAGATGATAGCAAACACCACAGAAATTGAAAATATTGAATTTGATAGTCTCATGGCATCATGATTTTGTTTGTCACTCACAAGGCTAAAGTTATAACAGTAAATTGGGGTTGAACTGTAGAAGTTGTTACCAACTAACAATAAATTGAACTTTGATATGTGATGCGGAAAAGGTGGACATCATGTATGGCTGCAAGCGAGAGCTGTATTCGCAAGGAAGAACCTTCCCAAAGAAAGCCACAGCTGATCTCATACAAGGTTTTGGGAAGCTTCGTTCAAGGATTGGTGGATTTTCAGAAGCAGGGGTGTTTATTGATTGACAGACTTTCAATTATGTTAGTGTGATCACTGAAATAAGGCTGTTATTGACTGGCAAACTTTCAGAAGTATGGTCACTAGACTGAGGTATCTGCTGAATGACTTGTCTACAGGCATGGGATAGTAACAAATTGGCTGAATTTCAGAAGCTGCAGTCTCTTTAACTTGCTAACTGTCAGAAGCATGGCCACTGTTGATTTTCAGAGCATGTGTACTGATCCAAAGTAATCTCTAATTAATGGTGATTACTGGCTTACAACTTGAGACTTTGACAAAAAGAAGTCTTTTCCTTTCTTTAATATGGAAAAGAAGACTCTCAATTCTTATTTACCTTCTCCTACACCCACCCCGCCCCCCCAACTTTGGTCTTTCCTCTGCCAAAAATATGAGAGAGACTGTAAGGGATTGTTTCGGTCTTTGTGGAGATACAATTTTCAGCTAGCATTGCCACCTAAGTCATTTAAGTGCCAATTACTGAAGCAGAAAAATAGTTTCAACTGCTCGATTTTCATTACTGGGAAAAAGCACAACTTATTACAATAAGGGTGACCTGACAAAATCAATACAGGATGCAGTTCAAAGTCATTCAATACGAGACATATCCAGTATACACAGGATACCTGGCAACCCTACCTTCGAGTCAGCTTAGCCTTCTCATTCACCAACCTCATCTCTTTGCTTGTGAACACCATGTCTTGTTTCTAATCCATTATCTTGTCTCCTGTTCTCCATATATGCTATCCCTGCTTGAGTTTGGACTCTCATTCACCTATCACTTGAATTACCATAGCCCAGATTTCTAGGCATCAGTCTATACAGCTTTAATACATACTAAATTCACCCTCTATACATCGTTGCCAGAACAATGTTCCTTGCTTAACATTTTTAACTGACTCCATCAATTTCAAGATAAAATCCAAACTACTTTTCATGGCAAATAGGCCCTTTGTGTTCTGGCCTCTGCCTTCTACTCAGACTTTAACATCTTCCATTCTCCTGCTCATTAGTTCTATACTTGAGTTTCCATAAAGGTGTCATGGTATTACTCACCTCTACCTCTCCTATTTGGAATGCTTATCTCATCCTCTGGAGAGTTCTTATTATTCTTTCAAAACCTGGCTCAGGCATCATTGCCTCTGGAAAGCTTTCTCTGATGTCACCAGGTTTCCTTGGTTACATTCAATCTCTCCTTCATCATGTCCACATCTCTACAACTTTCTTGCACTGCAACATATTGTCACAACCTATCTATCTGCCTGTTAAAACAACCACACTTACATACAGTGACATAATAATTTGCTTTACTCATCTGATAGTCCTCCATCTCCTTTCCTCCATTCATGGCTTCTTGAAGGCCTGTGACTTTTTTCTTAAAATTCCCAGTGTGCAGCACAGTACATGTCCCAAAGCTGGGACTCAAGCAACCAACCAACCAAACTACTGAGTTGCTTATAAATTACTCCTTTTGTTTTCTTAAAATTGTTTGACACTAGAGAACACCAAGTAGGAAAAACATACTCTTTATTTCATGAAGTGATTGATGTACCTTCCGATATTTTGGCACATATGCTAGATTCATTAAACTACTTTTGACAGCCCCTTCTGCTGTGAATTTAGAATATATGTTATTAAATATATATGTATAATATATATTAAATATAATTTAATAGCTTTAAACTTGAAAATTGCTTATTTTTCCATTTAATATACTTAAGATGACAGCTCACAGTATATAGCATGTATAATTTCATAATAAATGACTTCAGAGCAAAAAAAATAATTCTGAGAACAGAACTAAAAATTGTGTAGAAAATTTCCAATTCACAGCAATTACTAGAAGAACAAAGGAAGAGAACAGACTTTTATTTCTACTTTTAAATGAAATCCAGGCACAAAGTTTGACATCAAGTCAGGAAAAGGACAAACCCCAGAAAGTCAGAGGTAGTTTACAATTCATTTTTAACTTTCATTTGGTCCTTTTCTCTAAAAATGTATAATTTCTTTGACCACATTTTTATATACTATTACAATGTCAGTTATTTTTTAAAAAGTATTGTTTACAGTTTAACAGGAAATCCAGTGCACACTTCCCCCCATCACCCAGATGTTTACAACAATGACATATGATATGCAGCATGCGATGCTGTAGAGAAAACAATTACTTTACAAATGCCCAAAGTCAATGTCTCCAGTCCGGAATTCTTCATTTTAGGTTATTATAAAGTGTCTGATAGGACTGAACAATTTCCACTTTTCTCATTATCTATTACATAGGTTTATCCTTGGAATTTATTATTTGATGACTAAATCATAGAATGGCTTTTCATATCCATTACATTTATTACATCACTTTCATGTATTCTGATGAGCTTTGCTTTCAGAATGTCACACATGCAAACCTACTTTCTAGGGGTTCTCTTCAATATGAATTTTATGATGATTAGTAAGAGATGACCCGTGATTGAAAAGTTTCCCACATGTATTACATTCATAGGGTTTCTCTCCAGTATGAATTCTCTGATGGGCAATACGTGATGAGCTTTGTCTAAAAGTTTTCCCACATGTATTACATTTGAAGGGTTTCTCTCCTGTATGAATCCTTCGATGTTGAATAAGAGCTGATCTTTGGCCAAAAGATATCCCACATTCTTCACATCGATATGGTTTCTCTCCTGTGTGAATTCTCTGATGATTACTAAGGGATGAGTTACACCTGGATGTTTTCCCACACTCATTACATTTATAGGGTCTTTCTCCAGTATGCATTCTCTGATGTTGAATGAGAGCTGAACTTTGTCTGAAGGCTTTCCCACACACTTTACATTTACATGGTTTCTCTCCAGTATGAATTCTTTCATGAATAATAAGTGTTGAGTGGGAACTTAAGGCTTTACCACATTCATTACAATTATAAAACTTCTCACCAGTAAGAATTATTCGGTGTCTGTTAAGTCGTGAAATAGAAATGGAACCTTTTCCACATTCATTACATCTATAAGGCTTTTCTCCAGTGTGAATTCTTTCATGTTGAATAAGAGATGCACTCTGACTGAAGGCTCTCCCACATTCACTACATTTAAAAGGTTTCTCTCCTGTGTGTATCCTCTGATGATAACGAAGGGATGAACTAGACTTAAAGGTATTGCCACATTCATTACATAAATAGCACTTCTTTCTGGAATTCATTCTCTGACATCCAGGAAGGGATGTGTTGCAACTAGATGCCTTCCTACCTGGGTTATATTTATAGAGGTTTTCTCCAGCATGGATTTTTTGATGTATAAAAAGGCCTGACCTTCTGCTGAAGGATTTACCACATTCTTTACATCTATAGGATTTCTCCACAGTGTGTGTTCTTACGAGTTTATAAAGGGATGTACTGAGAGTGAAAGCTTTCCCACATTCTTTATATATATAGGGTTTCTCTCCAGTATGAGTTATTTGATGTTGAATAAGAGCTGAACTTTCGTTAAAGGCTTTCGAACAGTCTTTACATTTAAACAATTTCTCTCCACTATGGTTTATCTCATGTTTATGAAGGGATGAGGTATTAATGAAGGTTTTCTCACACATACTACATTTATAATGTTTCCCGGCTGTGTTTTTTGTTGATTAAATAAATTGGCATTCTGTTTGAAGCTGTTTCCTTGTATTTCACATTTTGGTGGGGTTTTTTCTCTGGGAACCATCTGTTGCCTAACAAGGACTGACTTTGGGCTGAAGTTTTGGCCAAATTCAGTATATTTATGTTTCCTTTCTACAGTGAGGATTTTTTTGTGAGCGACTGAAACTATCTGAACACTTTCTTTTTTCTTCTGCTTTTTCTCTAATCTGTCTTCATATTTGCAGGGGTTTTCTAATTTGAAGTCCCAGGGTCCATTCCTTTTGGAGCTTTTCATTATCAGCTCCTGAAATGAAGAACCTTGTGTTTGAGTTGACTTTGTGGTTTTATAACTGTTCTTCCATCCTGGAAGGGAAAGAAAAAACTGAAGATGTTCCATGTGATACAGCATTTGGCTACTGAGACTAAATGTATAGACTGAATATTGATGGTATATAAATAAGGTCTTGGTATATGGCCAAAAACAGTAAGAAGAAAAACTTAGGAGATTTAAGCAGTACAGAGAATCAATCAACATGAGTTGAGAACAACAGGGTGGAGAAAAGATTAAACAAACCCATTTAAAGAGGGTGAGTGTAAGAGTGATCAGAAGAATTGGCTAATGGAAAATGGAGAAGAGGGATTCAAAGGGGAGCCATGAATTGGAAAAGGCAGCCTGGGATCAGAGTCCAAAGCCTATGATAGAATCCTAAATTATCTTCATGACATTTTTCTTCTTTGTGTAATCATTCCTAATCTGGAAAGTCTTCATCCCTTTTCCCTCATGCCAAATTCCTTTGTATCCTTCAGATTCAGTTCAAAAGTTAACTCTGAGTCCCTTCTTGACTGTGAGTTTCCATAGAGCATTCCTGTTATTATAGGCACTCACCACAGTGTTAAAAATATATATCTATATATTCTATATATGTAATTATATTTATCTATAGCTAAATATTTTTCACTTTCCTTTTCTACCCTAATGTTCTCTGCAAGCAGATTAGCATGCCCTATTCACCTACAGATCCTCCTAATGCCATCTGAATTATACACAAAATGTTTGTTTTGTTAACCTTCCTTAATAACTTATATATACCTAATTTGAACAATGTCAAATAATCTCAATTATTTATATATTAATTTCATACACACACACACACACACACACACACACAGGATTCAAGACTTGCATGAGAAGTTGCCTTCCAGGACAGTACATTATACAAGCAGTGGGAGGGTTTCAGAGCCAGTTCAAACAGGAAGTAATTACTGAATTAATCTACAGAGGTGCCAACAGGTAGGCATGAAGCCAAAAGTTGCAAGATAAGAAAGCAGCCTTGCTCATTTATCAAGCAGGAGATGCTATGCAAGCAGCATAGAAAAGAGTCAAAGAGCAATAAGACAGGAATAAACATAAAAAGGTAAAAAGGGCTAGCATGATAAGGTGGTAAAAAACAGAATTAAATTCAATAAATTTTAAAGTTGGGTAAGGACACAATTCATTAAATATTAAATTCTGGTGGGGAATAGGTATACATATATTTTGGCATTTTCTCCTGGGCTAGAGTAACCATTTAAAGGGCTCCTTTGCAACTCACTGTATTTTGAGATTCCTATCTGACATTCACTTTCTCGCCTGTTTACAGATTCTCTCTGCTTGGTGAACATAATATAGTCTGCTTTTCTCTTTTCTTCTACCAGTGTTAACTTCTCAGTTTCCTTCATGAGTAACTTTCTATTTCCACTTTAAAACTGCTTTCCCTAGGGTTTGGGATTTTTTCCCCCACTCTACACACCCTCTCTAATTTTATATGCACCCATCTTTACTATTTTTTTAAGGCACTGATATTTGCCAAGCCGAGTAAGTGAGAATAACACTCATTTTAAAATACATATATAGATAAGTATCAATAAATCACTCATTAAATTAGGAACCACATCTTCTGGAAGAGACCATAATGTGCATTTTGTGTAATAGCTCTTTTTCACTTAGCCAATCACAAAACCTATCTGCTCTCTAATCTTTACTATTTGTTGTAACAGAAAGAGGAGTTTTTTATTTTCTGTTCAACACCTTTCAATTTCCTTGTCCATCTAAGTCTTGCTTAAGTGATCTAAATTTCAATAACATTATTTGGGCACAAGTGTGGGAGGCAGTGGTAAAAATGGAGTACTTTCCCTGTGAACATCAGTCATTGGTTCTAGGTTACTACACGAGCTGGGAAGAAGATAGCAAGATTCCAAAATTTTGGATTGTAGTTTATAAGGCAAAGTTAGAGACCCTGCCTTAGGTCTGTATGTAAAGACTGCAGTTTTACAACCAACAACTTTACTAGAGCCCTGAGCACTGGGCTCGGGTGCCTAAATGGTACTCTGTTTCTCATGCTTTACTGTTCCACCATAGACTCCTAACAAGTCTCCCCACCTCAAATCTTGCTGTCAATTCAGTCTCCACACTGTAGCCACAGTAATCTTTCTAAAATCCATATCTTACCATGTTGCAAACTTCTGTAAGATCCTCCAACTTATCTTCAATGATTTGTATATAAGTAAGGTCCAGAGTACTTAACATGGTCAACAAGGTGTTTCATGATCTGGCCTTCATTCGCCTTGGTACTCATCTCCCTCCCCTGGTTGCTTGCCATGTATGGTGATCTACATGCAGTTTCTGGAGCACTACATTTTTTTTTCTTATTTTGTTATCTTTGCATATGCTGGAGACATCCTTTCCATTCACAAATATTTATTAACTGCCTACTATGGACCAGGTAATGATCCACAACTGCTGAGCCTGTGCACCTGGAGCCCGTGCTCCGCAACAAGGGAAGACATCACAATGAGAAGTCCGCACACTGCAACAAAGAACCCATGCTTGCTGCAACTAGAGAAAGCCCGTGCACAGCAATGAAGACCCAACGCAGTCAGAAAAGAAAAAAAAGCTGAAGAACTGAAAAAATCACTTAGGCATTGTAATACTAGAGGGCAAGAAAAGGAAGAAAAGCAGAAGAATATGGTGGTCCAGAGGCCAAAGGAAGAAAGTACTCCAGTGAGGAGGCAATGATCAACTTTGTTAAACAACTTAAGAATTAAAAACTTAACCCTGATTGTGCCAAGATGGAGACTGTTTGGGATTTAATAACTGCTTTTCATGGAATAGTAAGGAAGAAAGCCCTAGTGGAGTGCACAGAAGAAACAATGGGAGGTGAGAACATGGACACATCAAGTATAGAAATGCTTTTGAAAAGTTCTGTTTAAAGGAGAATAGAGAAACAGGACATGGGGAGTTTTTATTTTTTAATGGAAGTAATTATAGCTACAAGGGTCCATACCAATACTGGGGAACTCACCTCAACTCTACTTCAAGTGCCAATGCCTTAGTCCAGAATGGGACTAATAACTTAAAACAGTCATGTTTCCCAATGAAGGGGACATCAGTCCTGGATTATGGACATCCTAACTGTTCTTTATGGTCTGCTTAAAGTTTTCTGTAGGTCTAAGATGTGTCTCCTGAAGCGCAATTCAACTTTTGCTCTCTCCCAGAATCAAGCCTGGGCCTGAGCTAACTCATGAACAAGGTTATGACTTAGGTCAGAAGTTTAGAGAACAGGTGATTTTGCCAATGACCACCACCCTGACTAGTTCCTGTCATTAGGTCTAGTTTCTCCTCCCTTGGTGCTTATGAATCTCTGTGAGTCTCTCTTCAACCTTCTCTCCCTAGATGATTTCATCCACTCCCACACCTCCTATCTGAATGACTATCCTGAGCCTCAAAACACTTTACAGAGGTATTTCCAGCTGCCTGTTAGACTCTTCATTTGAGTATTTTTCTTCAAATTCAGCTTGTCCAAATCCGAATCCAGTGCATTCCTTTCAAACTCTTTTTGTGTTTCCAAGTTCAGAATTATATCATAACTTCTTCAGCTCCTTTGTCAGGAATTCTTAGTTTCATCTCAGAATCTTCTCTCCCCTGCATTCCAAGTCTAGTCAGTCATCAAATTCCCTTGAATCTCTTCACTAAGATGTCTCTAACAACCATCATTAATACATCCAAGTTCAGGATCTCCTTACTCAATAGTGACTATTGTTATTGACCTTCAAGTTGATCCTCTGACCTGTTTCTCACCTTTCTAGTATTACTTCCCACTGAACTTAACCTTCTTACTATATAGAACTCCTCTAATTATTTCAAAAAGCATTGACTGCTCCTTATTTAATTCATTCATCAAATACTTAAAAAGCACCTACAACATGTCAGGCTCTATCTTAGGCATGTGATCCACAAGACATTCCAGATCTGGTAATGAAAAGAAACAGTTAACTTCTTTAAGAAGCTCCCAGTTTGGCATTAGAGACAAAAAAGGAGAAGTGTGGTCATTTATACAACAAAAACACAAGACAGAAATGGATGAAAATGTGAGCTTACAACAACATCCAAACTACCCTCAGATAGTAGCAAGTACAACCTGGGAAGGCGTACTAGTGGTGGCCAGAATTTGGGGGAAGAAATGTCTAAAATGGGATTTTAAAGGATTAGCCATAGATTAGATGGAGGGATAGTGTGAGGGCTAAAGGCAGCATCAAAATCTTTGAACCCAAGCCAACTTTCCAGACCTATATCCTTCCCACCTTATCCTACAGGTGGTCAGATTCAAAATTATTCCTATAAAAATGTCACATGCATTTGCAGTCTCATAAGGTTTTCTAGAGTCAGAGAATTGAGGGAGCTATATGCTGAGAATTACACACAACACCACGATGGGGGCAGAACTACACATCTGTAAATGTATTCCAGAATGCCTGTGTTGGTGAAAAAGAGAAATGCTGTTTTAGAAATTCTGTTGTTGGTAATTCTGATTTTTAAAGCTTTTTATTATGGAAGATGTTCAGCATGTACAAAAGTAGAGTGAATTGTACAATGAATTGCCAAGCCAGCATCAACAATCACTAATGCTGTTTCATCTATTACCTTATTATGGGTTGAATTGCATCACCCAAAAAAGATATGTTGAAGTCCTAATTTCCAATAACTCAGAATATAACCTTATTTGGTAAGGTTAAGTAACTTTGCAGATTCAATCAAGTTGAGATGAGGTGATTAGGGTAGGTTCTAATATGACTGGTGTCTTTATAAAAGGGAAATTTGGACACAGGCAAGCACAGAAAGACCATGTCAAGATACCTCAGGGGAACACCAAGTGACAAGAGAAGCAGAGACTGGAGTGATGCAGCTGCAAGCCAAGGAACAAGGACCACTGGCCACATCCAGAAGGTAGGGAGACGCAAGGAAGGATTCTACCTGGAGTTTCAGAGGGAGCATGGTCCCACAAAACTGTGAGACAATAAATTTCTGTTGTTTAAAGCCACACAGTTTGTGGCACTTTGTTGGAGCAGGTGAGAAAATTAATACAACTCCCTTACGTCTCTTTCATTAGCATATGCTAAAGTACACTAATTCCGTATTATATCATTTCATCAATAATACATCAGAACACATTTCTCAAAGATAAGAACTCTATTTGTAAACATAACCACATATTTTTATTATAACCGCCAAAATCAACATTATTGTTTGAAGTTATTTTTGCCTGTAAGGTATTAATTACATGTTCTTCACCCAATTCCAATGTGGTGGTGTGGGGGGGTGGTTTCCACATCAATAATAAGCAATTCTTGGATACCAACTGGGTGTCCTCAATTCAGCTCAACTCTGACATTATCTACCTGGAGATAGCATCATATCGCACAGGATAAGGGTTCAGTCCTACAAGACTGCCCCCTGCCTCCCTCAGACACCAGTCACAAACCCAGGTTATCATCTGTACTTCTGACCAACTGGCTATAAATCAGAGGTTCCCACGACCCCCTTCTTACATTTGGTTAATTTGCTACAGTGGCTCATGGAACTCAGAGAAACATTCTGCTTACTAGATGACCAGTTAATTATAAGAGGATATAACTTGGGAACAGCCAGATGGAAGAGATGCACAGGTCAATGTATGGGGAAAGGGCATGGAATTTCTAAGCCCTCTCTAAGTACACCACTCTCCCCAGATCTCCACATATTCACCAACCCAGAAGCTTTCTGAATCTGTCCTTTTGGGTTTTTATGGAGGCGCCATTATACAGGCATGATTGATTAAATCATTGGCCACTGGCAACTAATTCAACCTCCAGTCCCACTCCCCTCCCTGGAGGTCAACTTTCAAACCTCTAATCAAATGATTGGTCCTGGCAACCAGGCGCCATCCTAAGATAGGGTCCAAAAGAAACCTCATTAACATAACAAAGACACCGTTGTGGCTCTCATCACCTAGGAATTCCCAGGGTTTTAGGAGCTCTGTACCAAATATATATGTCTTATTATAAACCATAATATTTATATAAACAACTAAGGATCTTTATTCAAGCTGCTGTGATTTAAAAGCATTTGAGATTATTTTTCTCTGTGACTAAGCCAACAACCTGAAACACAATTAGGGTCATTTGTTTCATTTTGCTTTCAATATTTATGGAACACTTTTTCATTTTTGTTTAATCTTGTTTTATAATTTATAATTTTTTTTTTTTTGCGGTACTTGGGCCTCTCACTGTTGTGGCCTCTCCCGCTGTGGAGCACAGGCTCTGGACATGCAGGCTCAGTGGCCATGGCTCACGGCCCAGCCGCTCTGCGGCATGTGGTATCTTCCCGGACCGGGGCACGAACCCCTGCATCGGCAGGTGCACTCTCAACCACTGCGCCACCAGGGAAGCCCTATAAAATATTTTTATGGATCCAAAGTCAACATTATAAAAACAAGGTACCTTAAAAAAATTCTATATTCTATCCTTGTTCTCTCAATCCTTTTTCTTTTATTCCTTCACCTTATAGGTAACCATTTTTATACATCTGCTTTTATCCTTTTTTTATTTGACTTCTCTATTTTTTTTAATATAAGCAAATACACACTTTTTCTTTTTTGGTATCTCCTCCTTCCTTTGATAAAACTCCTACTCTCACTGTTCTGTTCTGCACTTTCCCCTACTTAGTAATATTATCACCCCACAGTGGAATTTACAGAATTCTTCCTCATTCTTATTTACAGTGAGAATTCCACCATGAGAATGTCCCTCAGTTTATTCAACCAGATTCCTTTGATGGACAGTTGGATTAACTCTAACTGTAGTAAACCAGGACATCATATGGGTACACGATAAAGGTACAGCTTTAAACCAATATCCATATTGCTAATTAGAAACCATAGCATTTATAAAATTCTAGCCCAAACTGGACCCAATGGGCTAACATTATCCAAAGCCACATACAACCAAAATCACCTCTTCTGCCAGCCAAGAAGAGAGCTAGCTGAAGGCCGTAGAACTACTCCATAGAATGAGGAAGCTCTTTATGTACTGACATGGAAAGAGTTTCAATATATATCAACAGAAAGGGGCAGAATAATGTGTGCTGTATAATATAATTTGAGTGGACAGAGAAAAACAAGAAATATTTGTTTATATTTGCATAGAAGAGCTCTCCAGCTACTGCCTCCTTGTCACATCTCACCTTGTCGTATCCCACACATATTCATCTCCTCCTGCTCACTCACCCCTCATGGGCTCCATTCTGCCTTCTGTCCTTACCATTACTCTAAGGCAACCATGACCTTCATGTGACAAAGCCAAGATGCTCTCTTCAGTCCCCACCTAACTTACCTCTCAGCAGCATCTGATAGTGACCCCTCATTTTCCTTCAGATGCTCACTACCTAAGCTACAGTGACCCTGAACTTACCTCCAAATTCTTCTCATGTTCCACCAGCTTCAATCTCCTTTGTGTGCTCATTTTCCTCTACCTGATCTTTAATCCTTGGAGTTCCACAGGTTTGAGTGCTAGGGCCCTGATTCTTTTCACTCTGTACACTTTCCACAGGCCAGCTTCATCTACAAACATACTCTAGGCAAGACTTCTCTACTCTCCATACCTAATTATACAAAACCCAGCTCAAAACAGCAACTTGAGTGTCTCAAAGACAGCTCAACTGAATTTATGATTATTTCCTCCCCACAACCTGTACAACCTTTTTGTCTCTGTAATTGGCACCAGTTCTGAATCAAAACTTTAAAAGGCATCCTTCACACCTCTCCCTCCGCTAATCAATTACCAAGACTTGTTTATTCTGCCATCTAAATATGTCTCAAGTTCATCTACTTTTCCCTACCTCTACTGATACCATCCTTTATGAGACTTGATTTCAATGACACTAGACTCCCGAGTTTCCTTCTATAGTACACCTTACCCTTGTCTTCCCTATGGGTTCATTTCTCTCTGCCTAGCGATGAAATGCCAGAGGTCCTCAAAATTGAGTCCTAGGCTCTTTCTTGCTCTTGCTGTACTCTGAATCCACTCCACAGGCTAACTCAAACTCAACCACTGTTTCAATTATCTTTAGTGACAGGGTCTCCCAAATTTACATTTAATGCCCAGGGTATATTATAAGGGGTGGAACTCCAAATCAAACAGGGTATTTGACATCTCCACTTGAATAACTAGGTTAACCAAAGACAATTTAATTCATCCAAAACCATATTTATACCATCCCCCAAATCTGATCTCCTAGCACCACTATCTCAGTGAATGATATCACTGTCCATCCCAGAACAAACCACAAACCAAGCACGCATCCTTGACAACTCCATCTCCTCTATCTTCCATATCTAAACCATCTCCAAGTCCTGTTGCTTTTATCTGCCAAATATCTCTGCAACTGGTTCCCTTTTTTCTGTCTCCATCACGACTACCTAACCAAGTCATTCATACATTCACTAACTGGAAGCTGACTCTGACCAGACACTATTTTAGGTACTGGGGACATGGGAACAAATGAAACAGACAACCCAGCATGAGGGAATTTACAATCCAGAGGAAGAGCTGATAATAAATAAATATGTACTATTTTGCAGTAATAAGTACTCTGAGAGAAAATGAAGCATGGTGAGGGGATAAAGAATGTGGAGGACAAAGGACCTGTGTCCTGTGGAGGACAAAGAACAAAGGATGAGCTGTGTCCAACTGACAAAGTGCCATCTGAGCAGAAACCTGTATAGTGTGAGGAAGTGAGTCAAGTGGGCTCCTGGCCATCAGGAAGAAGAATGGTCCAGGAGAAGAAAAAGCAAGTGCAGAGGCCCTGAGGTGGGAGACTGCTTGGCCTTCCTGATGAACTACAAGGAGGCCAGGGTGATTAGAGTTCTCCAATGAAGGGCAGAGAGGAAGGAGGTGAAGGCGAAGAGGTAGCTGGGGCCAGACCACAAAGGCCTCTGAGGGCCACGCTGGGGGCTTTGGATTGTGTTCTATGTGATAGAAGCCACTAGAGGTTTTGAGCATGCGAGTGAGATGACCTGATCTATCTTTTTTTTTTTTTTTTTTTTTTTTTTTTTTTTGCGGTAGGCGGGCCTCTCACTGTTGTGGCCTCTCCCCTTGCAGAGCACAGGCTCCGGACGCGCAGGCTCAGCAGCCATGGCTCACGGGCCCAGCCGCTCCGCGGCATGTGGGATCTTCCCAGACCGGGGCACGAACCCGTGTCCCCTGCATCGGCAGGCGGACTCTCAACCACTGCGCCACCAGGGAAGCCCTGATCTATCTTTTAAATAGACCATTCTGGCAGCTACAAGGACAGTAGATGTTGGTGGCAGGAGAGGACCGCAGGGGATGAGAACAAGACTAAATCAAACATAGTAAACAGGGCTACAGAGCATTTGGGCTCAACTTTCACCTTGTAAGAAATTCACTCCTTAAAACCACTGCATGTTATCTCATTAGGCTGCTGCTATAACCCCTACAGCACCTTTCTGCAAATTAGAAAACGACCCCTACTCTCTGTGCAGATGAAGCCCCAGCAAGTCTCGGTGAGTGGAAGGCAGTCCACAAGCAACCCCTTAGCTGACCACCCTTCCAGGTTCAGTCTGCCCTGAATTCTTGCATAAATATAACAAAGGAAGAGAAAAAGACAAAGAAAGAAAAACACCTTTTCATTGGAGGTAACTGTTTACCTAGATCATCCCTGAATTTTAAATTTTTTTTAATAAAAGAATATTTTCCTGTTCGGTGTAAATCAAACTCATGAGACGTTCAAGTTGATTGAATCACATTATTCTTATTTTATATATATATATATATATATATATATATATATAACTGATATACATAATATGCCAGAATAGTGATTAGACTTTGGACTCATTTCTTAAGTAACAGATTCAGATGAGACGTGTACCCTTTGAGCCATTTCCTCCCATCTCTCAACATGAAACATACAGATCCAGGGATGACAGTTTGTTTTCCCTTTTTGTCTTGTTTTTCCTATTTGTGAGTACTTTGAAGTGAAAATTATATTTTAAAAACACACTTGGAGGCAATTAGAGGTTCTAGGAGTCCTACCCTGGAAGCATAAGCTTTTCTGTCACCGGCTGTTCAAAGGGTTGGTTTTTGGTTCTGGTCTAGAGTTAATGATCAAGGTACTTCCAAGAACATCCAGGTCCCTCACCTAAGCTCACAGGGAAGTGAGCTCCCCTTGGAAGGGAAACTGTTCCAAGGGCACTTTAGTCCAGGCAAATGGGAGACTTGCCAGGGGTGCAGGAGACGCCAGCACACCCAGGACGCCCCACCTGACTGTCTCCTTTGACCAAAGAGAGGAGGTTCATCCCATCAAGAGAAATGCACACACTGCTTGGCTCTGATGGCCTTACTTCCTCCAGACACCCACTCAGAGTTTTCCTTCAGGGACAGTTTCCCAACCCTGAGAAGGACTTGACATCACCACTAGGTGTCTTCAGGGTCTCTCTGGACAGCTTTCGACTCCAGTCATACTTTCTATTCAGTTTAATCCAACTAACATTTCACTCAGGAAGGGGGACTCCTCATGGATCAGAGGCTCCCGAGGCGAATGGAAAGGGAACAATTCTTCCGTCTCTTCCTTTGATCTTCCACGCCATACTCAGTCCACACCTGATGCCCCTCCTAAACTCTCCACTGGTTTCCTGCTGCCTGCGTTCTCTGTTTACTTTGTGGTGGTCTCTAGCAGTTCCCACAAAATTAGAATATTTCTCCCAAGTGACAGTTAAAAGATATAAGGAGAGATAAGTGTGGTTCCCACCTCAAAAGATCTCACATTATACGGGGAAGAACGAGCTCTACTAAAGGTGTGGGTGCTTTAGGGATCAAGACAGCCTGTCCCACAGCCCTTCTGCTGGGCCCGCATTGTGAGGGGTCATCACTGACTCGTCTGGACCCGACAGCAACCTCAGACAAGTCCTACTACGTCTATGCCAGGTGGCTCCACATTGGTTGCAGGCTGATCCTTGCAGAATATAAACCTGGGCTCGTGGCCAGGGTACTTCAACTCCTCAGAGGCTATGCCTGGCTCTCAGGTCCCGGGCCCCTCTCCCTGCTCCCGTGTCCACACACCGGCTTCCTTTGTCTGGACTCTCGGACATGCTCTTCCCGTGCCTGAACGCTTCTCACAATGTGGGATCCGGCCCTTCCTCGGGAAGCCTTGCCCACAGCACCCCTCCTGTTCCACGTTCTCACAGCACCTGCGGCTCTTCCCCCGAGGTCCTCACCGGAGGCTGTCATTCCAAAGCCCTGTGTGTGATTAGCCTCCCCCTCCACTGAGCTCCGCCAGGGCAGGACCTGCATCCTTCTGTCCAAGGTTGCACTGCTGTTTATCACGGGACAGGAAAGCAGTGAGCGAGGCTTAGAACCTGGCTCCCCCAGAGCCCTGGCCTCCCCAAGTCAACAGCTCTCAGTCCTCAACTTCCATGACAGCCGAATCTGCCAGTTTTCTCCTCTGGTGACTTCTTCTCAGGCTCAGCCACAGATTCTTCCTTCTTAACCCACCTCATAAACACTGAGGTTTCCTGGGACTCTGTCCTCTCCTCCGTTCCCTCATCTGCTCAGCTCAAGGCTTCAAATGCCACCTTTGCACTGATGGCTCCCTGACCTCCCTGTTGAGTTCTGACCCTGTTTACCTTCTACAGCTGTCCACTGGTGACCTCTACCCATATTTCACTAACATTTCAAATGAAACCCATCCCACACCGAACCTGTCCTATACCCTTAATAAAGGGACCTCTCCTCTTTCCTGAACTCACTGCACATGCCTCCCTCCAGGTAATGTCTTGCCTACATTATGGAATAATCTCCAGAAGGTTCCCACCTCTAGTTTTTCCTCACTTCAAATCTAGGACCAACAGTGTTTCCAAAGTAACCATTCTTATTTAATTGAAACTGTGTAATAAGGACTCATGAATATATTCTCTGTGAAAATTTTAATAACATTGCATGTAACTAAAGTCCCCTTTCATCAATGCCCATTCTCAGTCCCAATCCAAATGTAACTAGTTACCAGCTTAAGTGTCCCCCGACCTTTCTCTTGGCACTTACACGCACATAATGCATATAGACAAACACCCACGTAATTTTCTTTACACATAAATGGCAATATGTCATAATAATGCACCATAACTTGCTTTAGTCCTTCACATAGCTTGGAGCTCTGCCCACACCAGTGCTGCTGCTTTCTGACTGTGGTGCTGTGTGCCAGTGTAGGGACCCACCTCAGCTTCTTTAGCCTTTACTGAAGGACGTTTAAAGTATCTCAGACTCAGACTATTTTTTCTAAAATATCAACAACCATACAACTCTTCTGCTTGAAACTCTTGAATTATTTCCAGTCATCCATGGACAGTTCCCATCCCTAAGAACTGTACCAAAGCACTTCATAGTGTGGCCCCCACCTGGCTCTCTAATCTCATTTCCTTCCTCATCTCTTTCTTTTCCCATATACCCTGAGCTTCAGTCTGAATGAATTATCTGCAGTTCCTTAAATGCACTAAGTTTGCTGAATGAATGCATGACAATGTAGCCCTCCTCTGAAACAACAGGAAATCACAAGAGAAAAGATCCTGAGAGATTCACTTGTGCAGTAATTATCAGAGAAGAAGAGGAAGCTTGTGACTAGGGGCCTTAGCATCCCTTCTCCAAAACTTCTTCAGGACTGAGAACATGCAGAAAATTCCCTGACCAACATCTCCGAGTTGCACATGCACTCACTTACCAGACTGCTGCCTGCAGAGATTCCGCACCCACTCACCTAGAGAGGAGCCTCCAGGGCTTTCTTTCTCTACCTTCCAGGGATCTTCTCCTTGCTGCAACAGGGAGATCACCTCGGGTTTGGAAAATGGGAGTCCTGCTCATAGACCAAAAAGAAGGAAAAAAAGAAAAAGAAAAAAAAGACTTGATTTTGCCTTGACACAAAGAGGTATCTGAGATCTGAGCAGAAAACTCAAAGGATGATACAGAGAACTTCTGTGGGATGCTCCAGTTGTGCCCCCACAATGTGAGGGGTGTGTTAGGGTAAAAGCAAGGGGCAATGTAACATTTAGTTGTATGTTAGTGAAGTATGATAAACATGCAGACTTGATTAACAGGGTGCTAATAGCTTTCTATACAAGAGGGAATATGTATATACTGTTAAATGTATGTTAAATGTACAGATTAAATTAATATTTGTAACAGGTATCTGTGGAAAGGATTATGTACCAAGTAGCTTGTTTAAAATGAGAAAACACTATCTGACTCCCTTTGAAAGATGGCAGCAGTCAGCAAACTATGGGTCATAGGCCAAATCTAGGCCACTGTCTGTTTATGCATGGCCCTTGAGCAAAGAATTGTTCAAAAAAAAAAAGAAAAGGAATATGTTACAGAGACTATATGTGGCCCACAAAGCTGAAAATATTTACTCCCTGGCCCTTTACAGAAAAAGTTTGCTGACCCCTGTAAAAGAGAATTGAAAAAGGCCAGTGTTGGGTCAGAGAAAAAGGTTGAGGGATGCTCTCTGTTAAGAGATGAGCAAACACATCATAGTTCAGTCATAGTGGGAAAATGTTGCCTGCAGTGAGGGAATTTCTAATGTGCAGCTCTGTAGATTGTCCCATCCATGGGGCAATTCCATACCTACAAGGGAGAAAAAGGTTTTCAGGTTTATTTATGGAGATCCAGTTTGCAGAGTGCTAAGGCAAAACTCAGCTAAAGTTTTTAATGACCCAGGGCTTTTACCCAGGAAATCAGATGCTGAGGTATCCCAATTTCTAAACTCTGTATCTACAGGGAAAATTTCCTTACCCAATGAGGCAAGGTTACTATAGTTTTCCAGCATCACATCTTGGTACAAGTTTCTCTGAGAAGGAGCCAGCTTTCTCCATTCATCCCGTGTAAAGAACACAGCCACATCTTCAAACGTCACTGACACCTGTAGAGACAAGCATCTCAGCTCACCCAGGACCACCCATCACACAGGGTGAAAAAGGCGGCAGTGGGGAGTAGACGAGCTACCATGATATGCTTCTATATTATTCTAGGTTCTGAAGGTTCCAGGTCATTTGCTTAATGAACAACTGACCAATGACAAATAGATACTGAGTAGCAGGAAGTATGAACCAGGCCCCGAGTTAACTGCTACAAGAGATGGGTGGAGGTATTAAGGCCATTAGTGGGAGTGTTAATTAGAATAATCTTCCTGTTGGCAATTTGATAACATACATTAGAAGCTTTAAAATGTGCATACTCTTTAACTCTCCAATTATTATATTTGTTTGATAATGAACACTGAACAAAAATGCACATGCAAGGACATTTATCATGGTGTTAGTAACAGCAAAGAAATGGAAACAACCTCAATAATCACTGAGGGAGCTAGTTTAAATAACTGAAGGCACTCTGTGCTCCCTAAAGCTTGAGGACAGTAATAATGGAAATTAAAATAGCTATAATTTATTGAATGCTTTTTTTCAGGCTAAGTACTATTCTTAGAGCTTTATATTAACCTTTAGTGTATATCTTTATTTTATCTTCACAACAACCCTATGAAGAAGGTACTATTATTGTGTCCATTTTACACAAGAGAAAACAAAGAGAAATTTATCCAAGTCACACAGCTGGTATGAAGGGAAAACTCACTCCTCCTGCATGTCTCCGCTACTCTTAATACAACACTACTTCACTTCTGACACCAGATGTGGGGGGTTTTCCACACACCAAGCAATTGTGGGACACCAGCTGGGTGTCCTACAATTAAACTCAATTCTGACACCTGAAGATAGTGTCAGATTCCCACAAGACTGGCCCCCTTTCAATGTCAATCACAAGTCCAGGTTGTTACCTGTGCTGCTGACTGACTGGCTATAAATTGGAGGTTTCTACAACCCTCTCCTCAGGTTTGATTAATTTGCCAGAGTGGCTCACAGAACTCAGGAAAACATTTACTTACTAGATTACGGGTTTATGATAAAAGAAGATATAGGAACTGGCAGGTGAAAGAGCGGCACAGGGAAGGGGTGCACAGCTTCCATGCTCTCTCAGGATTCACCATTCTCTCTGACTGTCTACATGTTCACCAACCTGGAAGAACTCTGAACCGTTCTGGGTTTCTATGGAGGTTCATTACATAGGCATGATTGATTAAATCACTGACCATTGGCGACTGATTCAGCTTTCATCTCCTCGGGTGGTGACAGATGGATAAGAGGGGTTATTCGGGGGCAGGAGTGAAAATTCCAACACTTTAATCAAGGTTGGTTCCCCTGGCAATTAGCCCGCATCCTTCGGTGGGGTACAAAAGTAACCTCATTAACATAAACTCTGGTGTGGATACAAAACACACCCATTGTGCCTTCATTGCTCTGAAGTAATTTCAGGGATAAAAAGCACATATTACTAACCACTTAGGAAATCACAAGGGTTTTGGAAATTATGTGCCAGGAACAGGGACAAAGACCAAATATATATTTCGTATTATAAATCACAACATCACAGCTGGTCAGTGGTAGAGGTAGAATTCCAATCCGAGGAACTGCCTCTCAACGCCTATCTCATAGGGTTAAGTAATAAATGATAATCCATACAATGGAGGTAAAGAGTAGTGATGGTAGCACAACACTGTGAATGCACTTAATGCCAATATACTCAAAAATGGATAAAGTGGTAAATTTCATCTCATGTATATTGTCTCAAAATAAAAAGCTAAAATGATAAAATAAAAAATACATACATACATATGTACACATGTACATAAATAAATAATAAATAAATAAAGGTACACAGACAATTATTCTGAGGGCTGCATACCAAAGGTATGACCATGATTATCTCAAGATGTTGGGGTAAGAGTGATTTTACTTTTTTATTCTCTGAGATTTTTAACATTAACATGCAGTGCATGTATAATAAGATAATTTATTGGCACATGGCAGGGAATACAAGAAATGATCTTTGCCCTCAAAAGAATTTACAATCCAACTGGCAGACAAGAAAAACGCGTGAAACAATTTGAACAAGAAAAGTGTCGCTGGACAGGACCATATACTATTTCCTCGTTCAATCCTCATTTTAGAGATGAGAAACACAAGGTCCAGGGCAGTTAAGACACCAGGTCACATACTTTACCAATGGCAGAGACAAGACGATAACTGAAGTTTTCTTTTAACCCAGCACTTGGTAGGTATATTCTCTCTCTGGTCTTAAACGTCCTGTCACTGAGTTTTACACACAATTCCACATAGTACTGATGTATCGGCAGCAGGTGAGGTTAGGGAGAAATGTCACATAGGACTCACAAGCAGGGATGGAGAAGATTCTGGGTAAGAGAGCAGCCTGGCTCTGTTAGAATGGAATGGGAAGGGCTTAGAAAAAAGTAGCCCAAATATGCAGAGGCAGGTCCTAGCCAGTCTCAGAAGATCAACCACTACCACATTTCATGGGTCCAAAAGATACACAACATCACATTGCAGAGAACTCTGGTCATTTGGGAGCCAGGCCTGCCCTGTGTTCTGAAAGATGTAGCAGAGAAAAGGCTGGATGATAACTAACATGAACTTAGAGGCCAGACATACCTGGGTTTGATTTCAGGTTACCTGACTTCGTTGAGCCTCAGTTTCAAGTGTAAAATGGGGGTAATAACTTCTGCTTCGCTATGAGAGTGAGAACAAAGGTGAAGCCCTCAGGATATTCCCCAGCAATGTTAACTACTATTGTTAGATGAGGATGAGTAAAGGAAGGACACTGTATAGTCATTTCTATCTACCAATAGTAGATAGATAGACATCATGAACTAGAATAATATCGTTTAGCTACCACAACCACCACATATTGAACATCTACTATGTGCCCGGCCCTGATAAGAATGCTTTCCATGCACTAACTCCCAGGATCCTCTCATCTACCCTCTGAGGTAGGCCCAGTTGTTGTATTCACTTTACAGGTGAAGAAACTGAGGCACAGAGAGGTAAGAAACTGAGGCACAGAGAGGTGGAGCTTTTTGCCCAAGACCCATTAACAGCAACAGAGGAGATGGGCACAAACCTGGCCATCTGGCTCAAAAGCCCCACTGAGGAATCACTGTATACACTGCCTCTCCACTACCAATATCCCATGATATCCCATACACTGCTGCTTCCTGAGGAGTCTTCTCTCTGCTCTTGGAGTCAAGAGACTTCTCCATCTATGTTCCCACCAGCATGGCTATCCTTTGTTCACACAGTGGCTCACCTGGATGGGGTCCCACCCTCATTCTCACAACATAAAGATGAAAATGGCAGGTCAACATCAGTTTTCAAGAGAGTGACAGAAGCAAGGCACATGATCCAGAAAGTTAAGATGGAGAAAAACTAAAAACTATGGACTGGGAAAAACCTGGCGAAGGTATCATGAGGATTTCTCAGGGGCGGAAAGAAAAAGAAAAGCATTCTGGCCAAGGGTAGGGAGGGGGACACGACTGAGCAAAGGAGACAGGCCAGAAAGGAACTCTGCCAAGTGCGCATGTTTGTTTGTTCTGACCCCAAGTGGTATAAGACATGTGGCATCTTACCTATCAATTCAGTAATCATACAGTGAATTTAGATTAATGAATAAAAGAGTGTCTATTAGAAAAAAAAGAGAAACACAGGCCATGGATTGGGGGGTTGGAGGCAAGCATTCCCTATGCAATCCACCATCCACCAGGGTGGACCAACTCTTCCAAGGCAGAAGGACATGGGCTCCAAATCCTGGTGAAGACTGTATTGGGGAGAAAACTTCAGTTTAAGGGTAAAATAACAACAACAACAAAAAACCCATCTATCTCTAAGACCTGAGATGGCAATGAACTCACCTGAGACCTTGCTTCCCTCTGTTCAGTAGCCATGTCCTCTTTCTGGGCAGTTTCACCTTAGGATGGGAGAAGTCTCCAGAAGCCAGATCTGAGAGAAGAAAAAGGGAACCAGGAGGAAGCCCCTTCTGCTTTCCACCCGTCAGAATCAGCAGCTCTGAAACCTTTATACCACTTGAAAATGATGCCAAGTGCCCCCAGAGAAGGAAGTCAGAAGGAACGAGGGCTAGACAGGACCAGAGAGAAGGGCTGGGTTACCCTGGTCCAGGCCCAGCTCTTTCCCTGGCTCAGAGGAATAGTCCTAGGACTCTATCAGCAGTAGCAGCAACTCCCTGAGCCTCACCGCATGCCAGGCACTACCTATCAATACATCATCGAGTCCCACAGCACAGTTGGCACTGTCAGCACCCCATTTTATAGATCAGGAAACTGAGGGCAGAGTGGGAGCAACTTGTCCCAGTCCACACAGCCAGGGAGGGTGGCACCAGGGTTCCAAGCACCGCGGGCTCCAGAGCACCTGCTCTAACCTCCCTGCGTGCATGTGACAACTTTTCTCCACCTCAAGCATTCCCACCCAATTCCTCCCCCTCCTGTCAAGGAAACAATTTCCAGATTTCTAGAGAAAGCTGCTTTGAAAAGGGAAAACATCAGCTCTCCTATGGCGGGGAGGGGCTGCTGTCTTGAGGAAAGGGCACATTAAACCAAAGACCTGGGTGCAGTCCTGGCTCTGCCACTGGGAGAAGCTGGCGACTCACTTCTCGCATAAAACAAGCCTGTCACTCGGGAGTGCAGGGGTGATGGTAAGGGGAGGAAATAATTTTCTCACGTTCACTGCCAGCCCGAAACAAATTCAAATGCTGGCAGGCGCTGAGCAGGTAGCGCGCTGGGAACTGGTCGGGAAGAAGCAGGAGGGTGGCTGGGTCCAGCCAATGGGGACGAAGTGCCCGACCTGTCTCCTTCAGGGGCACGTCAGTGGGATGGCTGGGGGTGGCAGGCGAACAGAGCCAGGGGTGCCCGGCTCTCGGCCCGCCGGCGCCCACAAAGACCCGGCTCGCGTCTCTTGGGCCTGTGCCCCATGCCCCGGCGACGGATCCTCCCGAAGCCCGGTCCTCCCTCCCGCATCCTGCCTACCCCCCGCCGCTCACCTCGCCCAGGCATCGGGGGTTCCGCGGGCCGCAGGCTGGAGGCTCCGGAACTGCCACGGCCGGACAGAAGCTTCCGCTGGGGACTCCACGCGGTGCCGCCCTGGCGGACCTCTGGCGGGTAATCAGCTCAAGCCAACGGCCCACGCCCGACGCCCGACGCCCCACGTAACTCCGGGAGGGGCGGGGCAGGGACAGTCGCGAGCCCCTCTGGGAAATGTAGTCCATGCGAGAACAAAAGATTCTGGGAAATGTAGTTCTTCGAGCTTGTCTGCGAGGAGAGCCCTGGCTGAGCCTATCACTTGTCCAGACCCCATTCTGGGTTCGTGGTCGAGCTCCTTGGGCGGCTGGCTCCTGGGTTCCCGGTTCTTCCAGGAGGAAACCGAGGTTCCTACAGGGCAGTCACTTGTAGCTCTGCATCTGCGTAAATGAGAGCAAGGCAAGTAGACAACCGCCAAGAACAAACCTATTTCCCCGTAAGTCTTTCAACAAGAGTGTATGGAGGACTTCCCTGGTGACTAAGTGGTTGAGAATCCGCCTGCCAATGCAAGGAAAACGGGTTCGAGTCCTGGTCCCAGAAGACCCCACATGCCTTGGAGCAACTAAACCTGTGTTCCAGAACTACTGAGCCTGTGCTTTAGAGCCGTTGAGCCAGAGCTACTGAGCCCATGTGCCACAACTACTGAAGCCTGTGCACCTAGAGCCCATGCTCGGCAAGAAAGAGAAGCCACCTCAATGAGAAGCCCACGAACCTCAACGAAGAGTAGCCCCCCTCACACCACAACTAGAGAAAGCCTGTGAGCAGCAACGAAGACCCAACGCAGCCAAAAATAAAGAAATTTATATTCGAAAGAAAATGTATGGATCACCTGCTATGTGCCAAGCCCCATTGTAAAGGATTTGAAATACCTCAGTGGGCAAAGGAGAGATCATTGCTCTGGAGAAGAGTTTTTGGAGGTGGGGGTGGGGGAAGGAGGTAGAGAGCAGACAATAAGCCATGAATATCTTTATATAACATTTTAGGAGATAAGTGTTATGGGAAAAAGTGAAAGAAGAGCAGTGTGGTGGGGATTTGGGGCTCATTTGGGAAAGTGAGTAGGGTGGCTCCTCGCAGGCCTCACTGAGAGAGTGAGAATGGAGGGAAGAGCCAGAGGCAGTGCAGGAGAGGAGGGCCATTTCAGGCACCGAGAAACCAACAAATTTTTATTTTGGTAAAGAAACACATGGCCCATTTAGAAGGTTTGATAAATAAAATAAAGAAAGATGCACTTGATGCCACCACACAAAAATAAATGGTTAACATTTTGGTGAACATCTTTTAGCAGCCCTTTGAACTCCATATTAATCTCTCTGATAGTCACACCAATCTGTTTTTAACAAAATGGAATATTGCAGATAGCAATTGTAACCTATATTGGTTACAATTATGTGTGGGCTTTTCCCCACTTAAGAATATGCCTTGAATATTTGAACTTGCCAATAAATATTATCCGTCAGTAGTGTTTTCAGTGACTTCAGTACAAACCATTGCATTTAAATAAATTCTTTTGTTAAACATATTTAAACTTATTTATTTAAATGTTTTTACCTAATATTTTACCCCTACTGTTAGTTATATTTTTTCTAGTTTTTTGCTCCATTAATATCCTTGTAGCTATATCTTTTAAAATTATGTTTATTTATTTATTTATTTATTTATTTATTTATTTATTTATTTTTGGCTGTGTTGGGTCTTTGTTTCTGTGCGAGGGCTTTCTCTACTTGTGGTGAGCGGGGACCACTCTTCATTGCGGTGCGCGGGCCTCTCACTATCTCGGCCTCTCTTGTTGCAGAGCACAGGCTCCAGACGCACAGGCTCAGTAGTTGTGGCTCAAGGTCCCTGTCGCTCCGTGGCATGTTGGATCCTCCCAGACCAGGGCTCGAACCCGTGTCCCCTGCGTTGGCAGGCAGATTCTCAACCACTGTTCCACCAGGGAAGCTCGAAAATTCGTTTCTTTTTTTTTTTTTTTTTTTTTGCGGTACACGGGCCTCTCACTATTGTGACCTCTCCCGTTGCGGAGAACAGGCTCTGGACGCGCAGGCTCAGTGGCCATGGCTCACGGGCCTAGCCACTCTGCGGCATGTGGGATCTTCCCAGACCAGGGCATGAACCCGTGTCCCCTGCATCAGCAGGCGGACTCTCAACCACTGCGCCACCAGGGAAGCCCGAAAATTACTTTTTAGTTTAAATTCCCTGAAGTTGAATTGCTGGATCAAGGACTGGTAGAATTCTAAGTACATTGCCTAGTTGCCTTCCAGGAAGATTTTACAATTTATATTTCCATAAGCAGTTTCTGACACCCATGCCCACTCTGGGTTTTTTCTTTTTAACGATTTAAAAAATGCTCTTTTTTATTTAATAGAGCAAAATTTTTATATTTAATTTGAAATTAAATATAATATCATATTTACTGAACCATGCAGATATATTAATTGCCTGTATATGTACTTTGCCCATTTCCTATTGAAATGTTAAAACTTTTGGTATCATTTTGAAATACTGTATATGCACAATTTTTTAAAGAGAAAAGTGCTTTGTTGTTTATCCTGTCTATGAAAATAATGCATTCATTGTTAAAAAAATTTACACACAGTATATGGAATGAAGAAACATGTAATAAAGAAATAAATCCAACAGAAACATTGGTTACATGTTTATATGCTATTCATATATGCTGTTGTATGTGCATATACACATTTGTGAGTATGAAACAAAAATAGATCATATTTCTCATACATTAAAAAATGTGAAATATACATACAGAAAGCCAATTAGAACATATAATCCATTGTAACACATGATTATAAAGAGATAACCCCTGTAAACATCTATCCAACTTGAGAGGTAGCCCCCTACTAACACTCAGTACCTTCTTCCTAATCACTAATCAGCTACTATCATGACTTTTGAGATAGACCTTTTTGTGCTTTTCTTTATGGTTTTACTACCTACTCATACATCCTTACGTAATAGTTTTACTTGTTTTTAACTTTATAAAATAGAGTCATATAGTCATAATTTTTGTCAGATTTATCCCCATTATTGCAGGTAGCTTTACTTATTATACTGTCAATGGACATTTGTGTTGTTTCCAAGTTTTATCTTTTAGGAACCGTGATAAAACAAATTTAGTAATATGTTATTGGTAGAATCTAGGTGATGGTATATGGGCGTTCACTGTAAAATTCTTTCAACTCTACTTTGTATTTGAAAATTTTCATAATAAAATGTTGAGGAAAACTCCATACCTGGGGTTTGACCCAAAATGGAGTAGCCCCATTCCTCCCATGTCATCCCTTTTACAATTAAAAATCCATGGACATAACACAACAAACAAGCACAGGAAGACTGAAATGTGGAAGGAAGAAGGCAAACTGAGAACTTTAGAGCCAGGGAAGGACATGTGGTAAATTCCCTTGTTTTCCTTATCACCTCCTGTATGTCTCAGCTAGGGTGTTGCAGAAGCTTACAGGCCAGAACCAACAACAGACCCAGACAAGAAAAAAACAAAACTCTAAGAAAAGCCTATTTGCCTTAGTTGAAACTGGGGAAAATGGTGGCCTAACACAGAGAACTTTTTTGGTAATACCCACCTTACTGTAACCAAACACCAGTGGGAAACCACCCCCCACTCATCTGAACTGTGGAAGCCAAAGGAAGCAGCATGTTTTTCTCAAATGGAAAGAAAAGGAACTGTCAACCATGAATTCTATATCTGGTGAAAATACAATTCAGGAGTAAAAGGGAAATAAAGACATTCTCAGACAAAGGATAACCAAGAGTATTCATTGCTAGCAGAACTACCCTTAAAGAATAACTAAAGGAAGTATTCTAAACAAAGTATATGATAACAGAAGAAGTCTTGGAACTGTAGAGAGAAAAAAAAAAGAACATCAGAGTGGGTAAAAATAGGGAAAACTAAAATTGACTCTCCTAACTATGAGTTTCTTAAAAGAGAAGTGATGGTTGAAGTAAAATGATAGCACGATTGGTGCCCAATGTATACAGAGGAAAGACTTAAGACAATTATATTTTAAAAAGTGGGGAGACAGAGGGACCTCAGTGGAATTGAGGTTTCTGTACTTTGCTAAGTTATGTGTGGATACCTAGAGGAATCACTAAAATATTATACAAAATGATATACTGAAGAAGACTATATAAATCAAGGTGGAAGTCGAAAAAATGTTTAAGTAACATATGAGAAGGCCAGAGAAGAGAAGCAGAACAAGAAACATGAAACAGAAAACAAGGTTAAACAAAATCCTTTCTCTCTCGTTAACCAAATGACTCATGATAGACTATCTCAAGATTTATTTGTTTGTTTTTCATTTTCAAGTAAGAGTAATAGTAGCTTTAAAAAACATGCTGCTGTAATAAACCAGTCACAGAAAGACAAATACTCTATTATTCTACTTATATGAGGTTATTTGAATAGTCAGAATCATGGAAACAGAAAGCAGAATGGTGGTTGCCTGGGGCTGTGGGGAGGTGCTGTGGGGAGTTATTATTTAATTGGTACAGAGTTTTAGATTTACAAGATGAAGAGTTCTGGAGATGGATGGTGGTGATGGTTGCACAAGACTGTGGATATATTTAATACCACTGAACTGTACACTTGAAAATGGTTAAGATGGTAAATTTTATGTGTATTTTACCACAATAAAATATCTTGGAAAAAAATGTACATACTCTGTACATGCTGATGTACCTTTTCATGAGTTTTTCTAGAGTTTGCAGGTACCTGTGGTTAATTAAGACTTTCCCAAGAGTGCATAGTTACTAATAGTTGTAAGGGAATGAATGTCTAGGCCACAATTTCCATTTGTGTTCTCTTGAGCAAGGAAGGTTTTCTCCTCTTTTCATTCCCTTCAAATAACCCTCTTCCCACTCACCAGAGGACTCTTAAAATGGTTCAGTGCCCAATGGTGTCAAACTCTCTGGAGTACCACAGTCTAGGACTACTGAAACGAATCTTTTCTAGGAAGACTTCTTTTCTGATTAATGAAAGACCCCACACATGGGGCTTCCCTGTCGTTAGTCACATTTCTGTTAGAAATGGGGTATATAGGCACTTAGCAGTCCCTGAGACCAGATACTTCTACAATTTGAGAGTCGTGGTAGTTTCACTGTCCCTTCTCATCTAGTCAACAAACTGTCAAATAATGTACTGCTTTCAAGAAAGAGTGTATGGTGAGAACAATGCAATTAAGGCACTGGTAAAGAAAATATTGAATGATTAAAATGCCACACACACACACCACACACATACACACACTTTTTTTTTTAAAGCAAGCACCGTTCTGCAAGAGATGATGTGAAAAGTATTTCAAAATGGATGCCAACCAGAGAAACTTACTGGGCTTACTCACTGACGTCAACTTTGTCTTCAGCTCTGCTCCATATTCATCCACAGGAGGGCGCATTAAATGTCCAACCTGTATTTTTTCTAACACCACCAAGCTGTTAACTCAATTGTGACACAGGCTACCTGGAGATGATATCAGATGCCACAAGTTAAGGCTTCAGTCCTACAAGATTGTCCACCACCCCAAATTCCACCCCCACTTCAGACACCAATCTCAAGTTCAGGTTGTTACCTGTGACTCTGGCCTACTGGCTATAAATCAGGGGTTTATGCACCCCACTCCTCAAGTTTGATTAATTTTCTACAGCTGCTCACAGAATTCAGGAAAACATTTTGCTTACCAAATCACCAGTTTACTATAAAAGGATATAATACAGAAACAGCCCAATGGAAGAGAGGCATAGGACAAGGTATGGGGAAAGGATGCAGAGTTTTCTTGCTCTCTCTCAGCACCTCTCTCCCAGCAACTCCACAAGTTCACCAACCTGGACGCTCTGAACCCCAGTCATTTTTAGATTTTATAGAGGCTTCATTACATAGGCATGATTGATGAAATCATTGGTCATTGATGATTGAACTCAATCTCCAGCTCTCCAGCCCCTCTTCCCTCCCTTGATATTGGGGAGCAGGGATGGGGCTACTTCAACCCTCTAATAACATGGGTTGTTCCCTGGCAACCTGCCCCCATCTTTAGGTGTTTTCCAAAAATTAGTTCATTAACATAAGGTCTGGTGTGGTTGACAAGAGCTTGTTATGAATATCAAAAGACACATTTATCTCTCTTACCACTTAGGAAATCCCAAGGGTTTTGGGAGCTCTGTGCCAGAAACTGGTTGAAGATCATATATATATTTCTTATTATAAATCACAATATCACAAACTGGCCAAAACAACAACTTGAAACAGTCATGTTAATGAAGCTTCTTGTCTTTTCATTTATTCTCTTTTTTAAATACAGATTTGTAAGTGTACATTTTCGTCAAATTTGATAAATTTGTTTGACCCCAAATAAAACATGGAACATTCTCATTATCCCAGAAAGTTCCCTCAAACTACTTCCCACTCAAAACCACCCACCCAGAAGCAACCACTCTTCTGATATTTTTTGCTGTATATTAGTTTTGCCAGTTCTAAAACTTCATATAAATGGAATCTTATAGTATGTACTTTTTTGTGTCTCACTTCTCTCCCTCAACGTATTATTTATGAGATTAATTTATTATGGTCTGTGTATCGATACTTCTTTTCATTACTGTGTAGTATTTTTTCTTTTTTAAAAAATACCCAATATCAATAGAATTTACATTCTTTTAAAAATATTTATTTCATTAATTTTATTTTTTGCTTCATCGGGTCTTAGTTGTGGCATGTGGGCTCTTCATTGTGGTATGTGGGCTCCTCTCTAGTTGCTGTGTGCAGGCTCTCTTAGTTGTGGCGTGCAGGCTCAGTAGTTGCACTGCACGGGCTTAGTTGCCCTGCTGAATGTGGAAACTTAGTTCTCCATCCAGGGATCAAACCCACATCTCCCACATTGTAAGGTTGATTCTTAACCACTAGACCACCAGGGAAGTCCCACTGTGTAGTATTTCATTGCACAAATGTACAACAGTATTTATGCATTCACCTGTTGATGCACACTTGGATTGTTTCTAAGTTATTATGAATAAAGCTGCCATGAACATTGGTGCACAAGTCTTTTGGTGGGCATCGATTTATTTCTCTTGAGTAAATACCTAAGGCTAGAACAACTGGTTGTGGGGTAGGTGTATTACTCTGCTTGGGCTGCCATAAAAAAATACACAGACTGGGTGGTTTAAAAAACAGAAATTTATTTCTCACTGTTCTTGAGGCTAAAAAGTCCTGGGAAGTCTGATCTGAGAAGTGTAAGGTTAAGGCACCAGCAAGGTAGGGTTTATTCTGAGGCCTCTTCTCTTGGCTTGTAGGCAGCTGCCATCTTGCTGTGTGCTCACATGATCTCTTTGTGAGTGCAGGAAAGAGAGAGAGAGCAAGCTCCCTAGTGTCTCTTCTTATAAGGGCCGTAATCCCATCATGAGGGCCCCACCCTCATGACCTCAACTAGCCCTGATTACTTCCCAAAAGCCTCATTTTCAAATGCCATCCACTGGGGGTTAGGACTTCAACATATGCATTTTGGGAGGAACACAAACATTCAGTCCATAACAGTAGGTGACGTTTAACTTTATAACAAACTATTAACTAGCTTTCCAAAGTGGTTTTCTCATTTTACACTCCCAGGAGCAATGCAGGAGAGTTCCCACATGTTCACTAACACTTGGCACTGTCATCACTTTCCTTTTAGCCTTTTACTGAGTGCATAATGGCATCTCATTGTACTTTCAATTCGTATTTCCCAGAAGACTAATGATTTTGAGACCCTTTTCAGGTGCTCATGGGCCACTTGTCTATGTTCTTTTGTGAAGTATCAGCTCAAGTCTCTTTCAAGTCACTATCACAGTTTTCAAGGTCTCTGTGAAATATGATTTACTTGGTACCAAAGGATACAAGCAGATCTGAAGGGAGTAAGGAATTGCAGTGATGTGGGATGTCCTCCATCAGAGCTATTTTTCTTATTCTCCCAAACATAAATTAAATTTTACTAAACCTCTAGATGCTTTAAACTATCCCTTAGCCTTTTGGTCACAGTAACTGCTCCTAAATATTCCTTGGTGAATTTAGGTGTGTCAAACAATGGTTCTGTAGGTAGGGAATGCCTCTGAAAGGACTCCCTGAATTTCGTCAAACTCAGATTGATAAAATTCATATCAAAACTGATATAAAACTCAGTTCAGTTGTTTCATGCTGTTAAGAACTTTTATCCTGGGCTTCCCTGGTAGCACAGTGGTTAAGAATCCGCCTGCCAATGCAAGGGACACGGGTTCCAGCCCTGTCCGGGAAGATCCCACAGGCCACGGAGCAACTAAATCTGTGCGGCACAACTACTGAGCCTGCACTCTAGAGCCCACAAACCACAACTACTGAAGCCCACATGCCTAGAGCCTGTTCTCCACAACGAGAGAAACCACCACAATGAGAAGCCAGCGCACTGCCACGAAGAGTAGCCCCCAGTCGCTGCAACTAGAGAAAGCCTGCACACAGCAACGAAGACCCAGCACAGCCAAAAATAAATTAAATAAAATAAATTAATTAAAAAGAAGAAATTTATCCTGAGCACAGACTCTACATTCTCGCTATATGCTATGTTCATCGTTGCTCAGCTGTGTACCAGACCTGTGGCACAGCTTTGTGTCTTCAGATGACCCCACTTGGAAGCATACTGCTTGCTCTACCACCAGTAGACTTCAGGGATCACACTGCACGTCATCCCCATGGTTCGAATCCTTACATCATCTTTAAAATTTTTCCTATAAGAGGTATAATTAATGAATTGTCTAATACATAACAACATGCATGTGTAATCAGTACTGCATATCATTATACCTATACCAATTAATAACATTGAAACCCAAATCTAATCTTGTGCTATAGGACTAAAATCATTGGCTAGGTTTAAGGAGCACATATTTTGAAACATTTAAAATTGATCCAGTTCTAACAAGTAATCCACACTTATTCTATTCTCATTCACATCATTTATGACATTACATTAATACTTTCTTTCATTTCTTGGCTCAGCAATACATCAGCCCAAGAAATGTGACTTAGCAAATTGTGGCATATTAATCTCTTGCTAGCACAGAATATATTTTGTAAAGATTTCAAGATACCCCTTACAGATTTCCTCCTGTGTCTAAAGCACTATGCTCATAAGGCATGTGATTCTGTGTGTTCTCAAGGCCTCCAGACACCAGGTAACAATGGCCCACACAGAAGGACAAATCTGAGAATAGTCTTTAAGTTGAAGTGAGCATTTTCTGTCCCAAGAGGTAAAGGTAAAAAATTATGATTAATAAACGTACCCGTGCATCTTAACATACAGAAAAATTTAGATCTTATACCTTCTATCCAAGAATATATAGCTAAGATTAGATAGGTGTAACTTTGGGGCCATTATCCTCCACATCCTCCAAGTATCCAGAAGTATCTTCTGGCCCAGCAGCCATAATTTCAGCTGGCTTCACACCATTTTATTGTTTCATTTATGTTTTGAATAGATACAAGGAGTGCAGTGTGCCAGCTGGTCTTTGTCAGATATTTCCCTTCAGTGGGAGTGGTCTTTCCAGAGGTGCATACAACTATTCAGCAGCTGTCTCCTCAGATGTTTCAAATGATAGCTCAGGTACAAGGAAGCAAGACTCATGATGGCTTTGAAGCCCTAGGCCCTATCAGATCTAATGTATCTTGTAACAGCCTATGAGAACAGCTGAGTTTCCAAGGTTCCTGCAAGGGACTTGCCCAGTGTAAATACACTTTACCAATCAGGAGTCATTTTTATCTTAAGCAATGTTGCCTCATCATGCAGCTGATGAATCTTTTGAGCGTGTTACCAAGGCAGTCAGAAACATAAATAAGATTGTTCAGAAACACAGTTGACATACTTTCTTGGGTGGTTACCAGGGGAACAGAGCTAAAATGCTATTCCAAGGTCAAATTCTTTCACAGAGAAAGAGAAAGGATTTCCTTATCTTATTACCTATCACCCATCCCCTTGTTCTTTGGTTAATTTTTTTTTCATTAAACTGTATTTTGAGATCATTACTGATTGACATGCAGTTGTCAGAAATAACACACAGGGCTCCTGTGTATACTTTACCATTTCCCCAGTGGCAACATCTTGCAAAACTATAGTACAATAATGTGCTTGTTAGCTTTTTTAATACAGAAAAGAAGACAGGTTAGTATATACCTGGTCACCAGGACTTATATTGTAAAATGGGCCATTAACAACCAATTTATTTATTAAATAATTAGGTGATTTTTGGATCAAAATAACATTTTAGTATCCATAGAATTTTTATAGGAAATTTTCTACCAAATAATAGTATGACAGTATTTAACACACCAAACAGTGTTATTTGACAGAGTTAACAGTATCTCTTTCACCCTCTCAGCAAGTGTCTCTTTTAGGCATCTCAAACTTAGTATGTTTTAAATTGGATGTTTTATCTTCTCTCCCAAACCAGTTTTACCAACATTTTTAGTAGACTTTACTTTTTTAAATCAGTGTTAGCTTCACAGAAAAACTGAGCAGAAGGTACAGAGAGCTCCCATATACCTCCTACCTTATCCACATACACAGCTTCCCTCACTATTTTTTTTATATACTGCAGGTTCTTATTAGTCATCCATTTCATACTCATCAGTGTATACATGTCAATCCCAATCTCCCAATTCGTCACCTCAACCCTGCCCACTGCCACTTTCCTCCCCTAGTGTCCATACATCTGTTCTCCACATGTGTCTCAATTTCTGCCCTGCAAACCAGTCCATCTGTACCATTTTTCTAGGTTCCACATACATGCGTTAATATGCGATATTTGTTTTTCTCTTTCTGACTTACTTCACTCTGTATGACAGTCTCTAGATTCATCCATGTCTCAACAAATGACCCAATTACGTTCCTTTTTCTGGCTGAGTAATATTCCATTGTATATATGTACCACATGTTCTTTATCCATTCATCTGTCAATGGGCATTTAGGTGGCTTCCATGACCTGGCTATTGTAAATAGTGCTGCATTGAACATTGGGGTGCGGTGCATGTGTCTTTTTGAATATGGTTTTCTCAGGGTATGTGCCCAGTAGTGGGATTGCTGGGTCATATCATAATTCTATGTTTAGTTTTTTTTTTTTTTACATCTTTATTGGATTATAATTGCTTTACAATAGTGTGTTAGTTTCTGCTTTATAACAAAAAGAATCAGTTATACATATACACATGTTCCCATATCTCTTCCCTCTTGCATCTCCCTCCCTCCCACCCTCCCTATCCGACCGCTCTAGGTGGTCACAGACCACCGAGCTGACTTCCTTGTGCTATGAGGCTGCTTCCCACTATCTATTTTACATTTGGTAGTGTATATATGTCCATGCCACTCTCTCACTTTGTCACAGCTTACCCTTCCCACTCCCCATATCCTCAAGTCCATTCTCTAGTAGGTCTGTGTCTTTATTCCCATCTGACCCCTACGTTCTTCATGACATTTTTTTCTTAGATTCCATATATATGTGTTAGCATACGGTATTTGTCTTTCTCTTTCTGACTTACTTCACTCTGTATGACAGACTCTAGATCCATGCACCTCACTACAAATAAGTCAATTTCATTTCTTTTTATGGCTGAGTAATATTCCATTGTATATATGTACCACATCTTCTTTATCTATTCATCTGATGATGGACACTTAGGTTGTTGTCATCTCCTGGCTATTGTAAATAGAGCTACAATGAACATTTTGGTACATGACTCTTTTTGAATTACGGTTTTCTCAGGGTATATGTCCAGTAGTGGGATTGCTGGGTCATATGGTAGTTCTATTTGTAGTTTTTTAAGGAAGCTACATACTGTTCTCCATAGTGGCTGTATCAATTTATATTCCCACAAGCAGTGCAAGAGTGTTCCCTTTTCTCCACACCCTCTCCAGCATTTATTGTTTCTAGACTTTTTGATGATGGCCATTCTGACCAGAGTGAGATGATACCTCACTGTAGTTTTGATTTGCATATCTCTAATGATTAATGATGTTGAACATTCTTTCATGTGTTTGTTGGCAATCTGTATGTGTTTGGAGAAATGTCGATTCAGGTCTTCTGCCCATTTTTGGATTGGGTTGTTTGCTTTTTGGTTATTGAGCTGCATGAGCTGCTTGTAAATTTTGGAGATTAATCCAACTGAAAAAGTTGCTTCATTTGCAAATATTTTCTCCCATTCTGAGAGTTGCCTTATTTATGGTTTCCTTTGCTGTGCAAAGTTTTGAAGTTTCATTAGGTCCCATTTGTTTATTTTTGTTTTTATTTCCATTTCTCTAGGAGGTGGGTCCAAAAGGATCTTGCTGTGATTTATGTCATAGAGTGTTCTGCCTATGTTTTCCTCTAAGAGTTTGATAGTTTCTCGCCTTACATTTAGATCTTTAATCCATTTTGAGCTTATTTTTGTGTATGGTGTTAGGGAGTGTTCTAATCTCATACTTTTACATGTACCTGTCCAGTTTCCCCAGCACCAATTATTGAAGAGGCTGTCCTTTCTCCACTGTACATTCCTGCCTCCTTTATCAAAGATAGGTTGACCATATGTGTGTGAGTTTATCTCTTGTCTTTCTATCCTGTTCCATTGATCTATATTTCTGTTTTGTTCCAGTACCATGCTGTCTTGATTACTGTAGCTTTGTTGTATAGTCTGAAGTCAGGGAACCAGATTCCTCCAGCTCCGTTTTTCATTCTTAAGATTGCTTTGGCTATTCGGTGTCTTTTGTGTTTCCATACAAATTGTGAATTTTTTTATTCTAGTTCTGTGAAAAATGCCAGTGGTAGTTTGATAGGGATTGCATTGAATCTGTAGATTGCTTTGGGTGGAAGAGTCATTTTCACAATGTTGGTTCTTCCAATCCAAGAACATGGGTAT
This sequence comes from Mesoplodon bidens, assembly GCF_964165515.1. Classification (NCBI taxonomy): domain Eukaryota; kingdom Metazoa; phylum Chordata; class Mammalia; order Artiodactyla; family Ziphiidae; genus Mesoplodon; species Mesoplodon bidens. The sequence goes on along the minus strand of NC_138160.1, from coordinate 154,903,987 downwards.
ATCTCTCCATCTATTTGTATCAACTTTAATTTCTTTCATCAGTGTCTTATAATTTTCTGCATACAGGTCTTTTGTCTCCTTAGGTAAGTTTATTCCTAGATATTTTTTTCTTTTTGTTGCAATGGTAAATGGGAGTGTTTTCTTAATTTCACTTTCAGATTTTTCATCATTAGTGTATAGGAATGCCAGAGATTTCTGTGCATTAATTTTGTATCCTGCTACTTTACCAAATTCATTGTTTAGCTCTAGTAGTTTTCTGGTAGCATCTTTAGGATTTTCTATGTAGAGTACATTATCATCTGCAAACAGTGACAGCTTTACTTCTTCTTTTCTGATTTGGATTCCTTTTATTTCGTTTTCTTCTCTGATTGCTGTGGCTAAAACTTCCAAAACTATGTTGAATAAGAGTGATGAGAGTTGGCAACCTTGTCTTGTTCCTAATCTTAGGGAAATGGTTTCAGTTTTTCACCATTGAGGACGATGTTGGCTGTGGGTTAGTCATATATGGCCTTTATTATGTTGAGGAAAGTTCCCTCTATGCCTACTTTCTGCAGGATTTTTATCATAAATGGGTGGTAAAATTTAAGTTAAAACATGCATAAGCCCTCTGCCTTCCCCAATGCCTGAATATGTGCATATTTTCCATCATTTCCCCTTTTGATTGCAAATCTTGATAGAAAGCAATGATGCTCAAAATATCTATCCCTCAATGCTGGGGTGCTGGCTCCTACCTCAGGTTCAGATCATGTCCCTCGCTGTTAGGTCTCCTTTATATTCACCTATTCATTCACATTGGAGGAAAACTAAGCTGATCTCAGGAACAGGCTCAGAGATATGTTAATGAGGAAACACTATGCTATACGTTTTATCACTTACACTCAATTGTCACACAAGCATTGCACATGTGCTATTAGCAGCAGACTTAAAGCAAGCAGTGTCACATTTCATGAGTAGTCATAATCTGCGAAAATTTTGCTAGATAATTTTCTTTCCATTCAGAACATCAGGTCAATAACATCAGACACAATAACCGTCATAAATACAGACCTTACCTAACAGAACTAGAATTTAACATCCCCTAAAATATAGTCTTTTTTCTCTCTGAAATAACCCTCATCTCCACCAAACACAGCAAATCAAAACTAGTTTGTGTGTAATTGATCATATCAGCTCCTTCAAACTGGCTGAGGTAGAAGTCCTCAGAAGTCTCAGACTGAATTCCCCAAAGGCCTCTCAAGGTCAGGAACACCATGACAAAAGACTGCCATAAGCCTCCACCTCAGTGGATTTCTGTCTTCTAGAGGTATCCCAAATATCAAGATTCCTGCACATGCCAGGAGACAGTCTTTCCCATTCACCTGATAAGGCTGCTCAGAAACCAAGAGTCCCAGTTTTTGGAGGGACTGGGCAGAGAGAAAAGAAAAATGTTTCAATTCTACCCTCAGAAGTAGTTTACCCAATTGCTGTAAGTCACAACTAACTTGAGGGGAAGGGCATCCCTCTATCTGGAAAACACAGATCAAAACTTTCCAGACAAAACCCATAAATATTATAACCATATTCACCAGTTCACTCAGTAACCAATCCTTCCATTAACTTTTTAAGAAGCCATCAGGTTTTCCTTTAGGATTATTTAAGTTCTTACCCAGTTCTGAAGTGTAATCTGAAATTTATCAGAGACCTGTTATTGTCAAAAGGTCGTTCCTATGAATCTGGAAGATGAAGCACTTTTGCAAAAGCATCAGAGTACAACAATAACTGTCTACAAAAGACAAAAGACTTAAAAAGTCACAGTTAAACATATTATCACAATGTATGCGATAAAGCATCTTGGTTATAGTAACTAGAATTATGACTGATTATAATCTTAACCCTTAAAAACCTTAATCTCTCGCAAAAACCAAGAAACAATTGTGCATTTCCTGATTGGAAAGCTTAATGCTTTAGTCTTATTCTCCTAAGCAGGCAAAAGTAGTTAAACTTAGACCTGCCCAGGAATTAATGTTCCATTATTTTACCTTTTTTGAAATGACTTAGTCAATGAATTCTCTTCATGTAACTTAGTTTAGTTTCAAGTTACAAAAATCTTGAGAGACTATTTTAGATAGACTTTCCCAAAGCATAATTATTCCAATAAAGATTTCTAAAAACCTTGCTCCTTTTTGTTCATGTACTCTTAGAGATCACATATGATTAGATTAAAATTCCTGAGAACCCAGGTAGATCATATACATCTCAAAGGTACAGGAAGAGAAATACCAATTCCTTCCAGAGAGCTAGCTTAACCAATTACAGAAGGCTCACTTTGATACAATAGCAGAGCCATGAGGGGCCATTGTTCTCCAGATCTCTTGGCAGCCCCCATTCATCATGCACAGCCACTACAGGGTCCCACATACTAGTAGACATCCACTGCAGTACTACCCCTGCAACTTTCAGGATTACCCCCTCAACTTTTGGACCCCACGTGTGAATGGCCGGCCACCCCGGGATAAAACCCACAACCTTCAGGCCCCACAAGCTAGTGGACAACCCCTGCAACATTCCATTCCCCATCCTGTATTTCCCAATATCTCAGTGCTCACTGGAGTTTCCTTGTTCTCCTGGCTGGCTCTGCCAACTGTTGGGCTGCACCCAGCAGGCCTATAAGGCCTACATTTGCCCAGTTTAAGACCAAAGAAGAAGCCTGGAGTCAGCAACAGAGACATCAGTGGCTTAATGGATGGTAGGGAGTGTAGATTGCCAGTTATAGAGGGAATTACATCAGTTTGGCGCATTAGTTACCAGGACCCATACTACCCCTTTGATAAGGACAATCAGTAGCCTGGGCCTGGGGCAAGCATGTAGGAAGTTCAGTCGTGTGAGTAGGGTATAGGGGAAGCAGGCAGTGGTTGAGCAGGGGATGTTCAGAGAGGAAGAGAACCCCTATCCTGAGTGGCCTGACCATATAAATGTCATCAGTATTATACCATGTCCCTGTTCCCTCCTTCCTGATCCTCTCCTCCCCACTTCATGTAGTAAAGTCAGAGTAATTTATTTACCTGTTTGGCTTTGAATGATTTCTTTACCAAAATATTATATTAGATATGATTTCTTGAGACTACTTTTGGCTTCATTATGACAATTTTTAAGGATATAAGCTGAATTTGTTTACGATAGAAATTTCTTGAAACAACTGGATCACTAGGCAGTTCTTTGGTCTTTTTAGGTTCTATAGGGAGTTTGTGTTGTAATCATGGCTTTGTATTGTGGGATTTGATCTGCATCATCAAGTCTGAATTCTTAAGGGACATCTGCAGCTACTTTCATGCAACAAAGATAACCTCACATCCTTCTTGGCAAATATATCCACCCACAATACAGGGGCAAGTTTGTGCCTTTATATCAGTTGTATCTCACATTTAGAAATCATGATGAACCTGAACCAGTCGTTTTTGATGAGCAAGAGGATATGCCTGAAGTTTAGAATGAATAAAAGTTGGCCTGTTTTGACGGTGGGCTTGGCCATACACTGTGTACCTCTGTGTGGCTCACAAATGAAAAGTTAATCTAGAAAACCAGATTCATTTGGAATCAGAGTTCATAAGTTAGACATAGCCAGCTTTCAATATTCAAGTGACAAAAGGTCAATGCCGAGAACAAAGTCATCTACTTGAAGGCCAATTGACAATGTGATAGATAAAGTTCATATAAAGCCTAGCTTTCTGCCCTCAAGCACAAGGAGACAAGATATTACAGGCAGAACACTAAGAATATCTACTAGGCTACAATATCCAGGGAATAGCAGGAAGGGCTTCTTCAGCTCATGAGAGATGGTGCTGGACTCTGATGGAAACCGTGGCCTTGGAACAGACACTTGAAGGACAAGTTAGAGGAAAATGATTCCATGAAACTTGAAAAGACCTCCAATGGCCGTGACATGGAACAATCCTTGCTCCCTCCAGGGAGAACAGTATCTGGGGAAATGTGCCAGGAAGAAGGATGAGCCTTTATTCCAACATCATTGAGGTGAAGCCAAACTTTTCCCTCCATATGTTTTTTGTTTGTTTGTTTTTGTTGTTTTTTTAAACATCTTTATTGGAGTATAACTCCTTTACAAGAGTGTGTTAGTTTCTGCATTATAACAAAGTGAATCAGTTATACATATACATATGTTCCCATATCTCTTCCCTCTTTAATCTCCCTCCCTCCCACCCACCCTATCCCACCCCTCTAGGTGGTTTGTGTCCAAATGGTTTTAATTGGCTCACAAAGAGCTGTTCCTGTTGGCTAACTAGTGCTAGATGGAAGTTGCCTGTGGGGAAGTGGGGGTGGTGCCTTTAGGGTGTCCCAGCTGCAGAGAAGAGGCTCCTGGCAGAGGCCTGGCCTCTGCTAACTCAGGCTCTGGAGGGTGAACTTCCAGACACAATCCTGATTTCCTGGCTGCTCCCAGGGGGGACTCTGCCAGCCTGGCACTGCTTTGCTTCTATGGGCAGAGGTCCCTCGAAGCCCTGCATGAGGCTGAGCTTTAATTTATGACCACTTCATGTCATGTGTGACTCTCACATGCAGGAAACCACAACAGAGGCTGATTCTACCTGGACCTTAGAGTAAACCCCTTTTCTTATTTCCCCTTCATTCCCCTTAAGTGGTTGAAGTAATGCAAGGAGCCAGTGAAGATGGAGTTGAAGGTGGTCCTCAGAAGTAGGAGGTTTAAAGAGTTGAGGCTCTGGTAGAATTAAACAGCATATAACCTCACACCACAGCCAGTCTGAGCAAGACAGAGGCCTTTCCTCTTTCTGCTAACACCACACTGCTGAGATTTCTTTCCCCCTTGAGACAGGATCTTCTGTCTGGTGAATGATGATTTCTCCCTTGAGATGAACGAGTGGGGACCATGTAGATAGAGAGTGATTTTCCCTTTGACTTTGTACCCTATTGTAAGTTCACTGATTTCTCTCTATCCTCATGCTCCTTCTCACAGCCAACTTTTGACTGACAGTTGAGGGAGAGATGGATGAGCAATAAAACTATATCTCAAACATGGCTCTTTTCATTCAACCCTGCTGCTTCTTTGGGTCCCAGTATGCAGTGAAACCTTTCTGTGTTCTGGAGTAACCTTCTCAGTATTTAGTTCCCTAGATTTAAATTTTTTCCCTTCTGATTTTTTGTGTGTCTAGGAATGTTCACTTCCCAGGTTACCTTTAGACTTGCCTACCACATCATCAGTGATTTTTCAATACATGATTATTTGGGATGAACAAAAACTCTACTGAGCATTGTATGGGATGTGCCCATGCATAATCTATGGTATTTTATCAAAGTGAATATGTAATGTAATAACCAGAGGAGACATGTATGCAGATATGGGTAATGCAAGGAAGAATATGATGAGACAAAAATGAGTCATGTAACCTTAAACACAAACATTAGTCCATGTTATTATATCTCAAACATTTGCACTAAACTACTTCTAAAATAAAACTTAACAGTTCAGAACACTACATTGATTTTGTCACATGTAGTCAGGTTCCCACTGGCACCAACAATACATTTGGGAGTTCATTTACTACATCCAAGAAGAACTGTGTTGTGTGCTCAGTACATGTCTGTGAGATGTAATTAGTAAAGGAGTTAAGGGGAATGCACAATTATTAGAGTCTTTAAAAATCAAGGGTGGGCTTTCCTGGTGGCGCAGTGTTTGGGAGTCCACCTGCCGATGCAGGGGATACGGGTTCGTGCCCGGGTACGGGAGGATCCCATATGCCGCAGAGCGGCTGGGCCCGTGAGCCATGGCCGCTGAGCCTGCACGTCCAGAGCCTGTGCTCCACAATGGGAGAGGCCACAACTGTGAGCGGTCCGTGTACCACAAAAAAAAAAAAAATCAAGGGAGTTTTTCAGCAGACGAATGAAAGAAAGAGGAAGAGAATTAGGAGAAAGTCATGGAACATATAATTATGTGAGTTGATGACAAACAAAGTTGTAAGTATGGCTCGGGGCCGAGTCATCTTGGGCTTGTATTTGAAGGTAATACTTGGATTTATCCTGGCCTCTTCAATATTTCTATAAGGAGTGGCTGACAGGATGTCATCAATGTTTTAGGAGGATTAAACTGATCCTGTGTGCAGGACAGATATGTGTAGGGGGAAGCAGGAGGCAGTCAGAACCACAATAAGCCTGTTGCTGTGCTCATGGTAAGAGCTGGTCAGTGTTGGGACCAAGTGGGAAAGGAGGTGATAGTGAGGACAATGAGTACTGATTTTTCACGAGAGTAGAGAAGATTGAGAAAGGAGAGAAGTCCAATGAGGAATTGAAGGCTTCTGAAGAATGACCACTGGAGATTTAGGTGAGTGCTCCCTGGACACCAGGGAAGACGAGGTGGGAACCCTCACGTGTAGAGTAGGAAAAGAGGCAAGGACTCCTGGAAACTATCCCCATGGATTGGAACAAACTCTGGACTTGGAGTCAGAAATTCTGGGTTCTAATCCAAATCCTGTAATTAATTCATGTTTTCATGTTCGTAAGGTGTTATAGGAACTCTGGACAGTTTAGCATTAAGGGAACCTCTGCTTCTCTTAGCCCATCTAAATTTGAAGGGATACCGAGATTTATATGAGGAATTCTAGCTACTGTCTGAGGCTCGCCACCCTCTGATACCCATCCCTGACACCCATGCCAGGCAATAAAGCACCAAAAAGTTAGATTGGTTGTGGGGGAAGAAGAATAGTGCAGAGCTAGGTTCTGAGCTGTGAGAGGAGAAGGTAGGAATTGAGCCTAAGACAGAGGAAAAGTTAACTAATTCAGTAATGACCAAAACCCTGAAAGTAACAGCACCATTTGTAACCAATAATTGCTCGTTGTACAGCCCTGGAAAAGGTAACTTTTCTGTGACTCAGTAAATTGGGGATAATTTAACATCTCCTAATGTGAGGCCATAGAGGACAGGTGACACTGAGGAGAGCCAACTCTAAAGTTTTCTGAAATTCTCAGACCATATAGTAGCCACTGTCTCATAGGGTTGCTGGACCCAATCTTGTCTTTTCCTGATTTTTGTTGTCTGTAAAATAAGTGTTTTAAAATCACACCTTTTTATACATAACTAATGGTTTTATGACTTATGAGCACCTATCAGCCTCATATTTAAAAGCATGACCATGATCACATATCATTAATTACAGGAATAGTCATGGGTAAATTTACACCTATAGGGACTCAGTTTCTTGGTCTGTAAAATGAAAAAATGTATGCTATCCAAGAGTCCTCTCAGTTCTAAAAGTTTTAAATTATAGAATATGAAATTAGTTTCCTTAAAGCTCCCTTCATGTCATGATTTCTCAAGCTGTAGATGAAGAGATTGATGAGAGGAGTCACCACTGTGAAGATGACAATAGTCACCACATCTTGCACTGAGTACGAGGATGAAGGGTGCTTATAGACTCCCAGGATTGCCCCATAGAATGGGGAGACCACAGTGAGGTGGGATCCACACGTGGACAGGGCTTTCCTTATCCCATGGACAGATGGCAACTTCAGTACATTAGAGAAGATGGAATCACATAAAATGATGATACATGCAAATGGTGTCATAAATACCAGTTCACCCACAGTGAATACCATCAGGTCATTGATAAAGGTATTCAAACGAGAGAGTTTTAGAATAGGATAAGGGTCACAGAAAAAGTTATACACAGCATTGTTGGAACAAAATGTGAGTTGCACCATGAGAAGAGTCTGTAGGAGAGCATGCAGATTTGTACTGACCCAAGATGCAGCCACCAGAAGGACACAGAGTTTGGGCCTCATGATCATGGTGTAGTGGAGTGGGCAACAGATGGCAGTATAATCATCATAGGCCATCACACAGTGGAGGAACCCATCTCTGTTGATGAAAATGATGAAGTAAATCTGGGTCGTACATACCATGTAAGAGAAAGACTTGCTTCACAGTATGTGATTCACCAGCTTTTTGAGGATTGTGACTGATGAAAAGCAGATGTTGACACAGGAGAGGTTGGCCAAGAATAAGGACATGGGTGTTTGGAGATGACTGTCACAGCTGATAGCCAAGACAATGAGAAAGTTCCCAATGAGGGTGACCAGGTACATCCACAAGAACAGCCCAAAGAGAACCTCCTCCTGCTCTGACTGCCCAGAGAGTCCCAGGAGAATGAATTCTGTGACTCCAGTCTGGTTGTCTCTGCCCATGTCTGCAGGGGAGAAAATGTGGTCAAAAGTAAAAGGAAATATTTATTTAATTAGCCTCCATATATTGTTTAGAGAGTACAAGTTTTTAATGATACCAGATCCAAAATGTATTTCTTAATTAATAACACTTCAAACATAAAAGTAGATGAGATTGATAATGTCATCATTTGAGCAAATTTTTTATGATACTGTTGTGTCATTGAGAATTAATTCACATTAGATAATTCTATGAAGCGAGTTTTAATGAAATAAATAGCTGGTTAATTTCTATAATTTTAATTTGTGTTTAATTATCTTTGGTTTCATGCAGCTTAATTCATACTTCACTAACAGTTAATGAATATCTGGTATATACAAGTTATTTTCACATACACAATTTCTTTTATTCCATATCATTCATATATATATATATATATATATATATATATATATATATATATTTTGGCCGCCTCACATGGCTTGTGGGATCTCAGTTCCCTGACCAGGTACTGAACCTGGGCCACAGCAGTAAAAGCCTAGAATCCTAACCATTAGGCCACCAGGAACTTCTGTCATCCATCATTCATAAGTGAGGACCCTGAGAAGAAGAATCAGAGATGAAGAACCTGGGATTCAGAGAAATTAGGTGATGACAGATTAGATTGAAAGAAAGCATAACATTTATAGTCTTGAAACAGCTGAAATGCCCTTTTCTTTATATTCCTCCCTAGTTTTACTTCCAAGTTTCAATTATCAACCATTTACTGAGACTATAACCAGGTGCCAGGCAGTGTCTTCCTGCTTTACATACATTTCTTACAGATTTAAAATATGTAAATTTAAAAAATAACAAGCTTCATTAAGCAGAAGGGCAAAATGAAGCAATGAGATTTAGCTATTTGTTTAAAGTCATAAGTTCTTTTACCCGAATAACTTTATACAACTCACTCAAATTCATTCTGGATCTCTCTTATTTTCTCAGGATTATACTAATTCTAGGCACTGAAGGATCTGCCTGGCAGTTTTCCCTCAACGTTGTAACTGGATAGCATCAAAATGTCATTGCAGTAGCTCACAAATGTTGGCTTGGATGAGCTAAGCGTGCTAGTGAGTTTGCTATGTACGACATTCTGTGAAGAGACTACTTTTCTCCCTGTGCTGGCCAAAACAGGATCACTGGTATTTGGTATTATTTTTGAAGAGGAAAAGGAGATTCATAGAGAAAGTCAAGTTATGGGGGCATATCCAAGTGATAATCCCAGCCTTAAGGAATTAATGCAGGCAGAAAGAGTCAGATAGAGAATTTTGAATATGTAAGAATACACAGTATTCGAATAGTAAAGAGGAGAGGAGATGGCATTTCAGGGGAGGAGATTTACAGGTTAAATGTCTTGACTGACTGGGATAAAGGGTGTCACAGGCAATACTTTTAGGAGAGTGGTTGCAGGATGTATATAGTATGGTGACTATAAAATATCCAGCATTTTGAGAGTTAAATTAGTAAAACCAATGTAAAATTCTGAGATCTGAAGCCATTTTCTCATAAATTATATCACAGAATTAAAAGGTAGAAAGGCAGAAGTTGGCAGTACCCAGAGCTATTGAAAGAAAGTACTTCAGGGAAAGGATGTAGAATGTAGAAGTGGGGTTACAGGGGTTGCATCAAGGAAAAACCAAAACAATATTTGTGCAGACGTTTTCATTGTGCTCCAAAGAGTAGATGTTGATATTAGGGTCTTAATTGTAAGCTATTTCCCATAATGGAAATGGTAGTAGAAGGTGAAAGAAGTATAGCAGGATGGTGTAGGGTTTTTCCTATTGTCTGGGAACTGGCAAAGGCAAAAACAGGTGTAGAGGCTCTAAATAACCCAGACTCTATGTCGAGAGATCTGCCAGCATTAAGGTTAGCCACTTCCTGTCAATGTTTGCTGGGATAGTCCTACCAGGAGTACAAGCAACGTTGGCCCCACCCCCAAGTCAATATGGTAAGAGGGCCTGGTTTCATACATCAGTCCCTTGTGAATCTCTTTAGTTTGTGACTGTCCCTGAGACATCTCATGTTTTGCAGCATTGAGTGTTTGTGTTCCTGGACCTTAAAACTGAGGATGCTTAGTGCTTGGACCGCAGCTCAAGCTGACCCCCTCTGTGGGGTTCCATGTGGCATCCAAGCAACCTCCCTCTGAGACACTTCTCTAATGTGGTCATAGACCACAGTGAAGGTACACAAGGAAGCAACTAATAAAACGGTGGAGCTTAAGGGCAGAATAGGAGGGTCTTGAATGTCTGACAGAAGAGTCTCCTTTGTGAGGAAAGAGGGTGGCTCTTGGCTCTGAGCTTTTGGCCAGAATTTCTAAGAGCCGGCCGTCACTGATCTTAGCACTGCTGCCCTTAGTTATTACCTCTTTCGTTTCCCACTGCTTAATTTTCTATTTCCACCTTGGAAACATGCTTGCTCTATTCTGCAATGGGTAGTACATCCTGAAAGAGGAAAGGCTTGTACAGGTTAAACCAGGTGATGTTTCCCGTTTGAACTTGGTGAGATGCTGAAGCATTTAGTGTGTGTTTCTCCAAATGTACATGTATGTGTTTTTGTCTGTGTGAATCTGTCTCTGTGGGAGATAACTGTGTCCTCACCTGCTTTCCCAGATTTTCTTACCTGGCTGCTCTGCTGCTGTGAGAGGCTATCATGGGACCCCTGTCTCCACTGGCTGCTTGCCTGACCCTGAATCATGAGAAAGTCACAGCTAGTGGGGGAGTCAGAAAGATTTTCTCCCTGGAGGAGAACACTTAGATTCAGACAGGTGCCTCTAAGGTGGATTCCCCACAGCTCCTCATTAAAGGCACACATACTAAGGGTTCTTTGTTCCTATCCTCTCTGGACACAGATATCTCAGCCTGAGAGGAAATCAGTTTAGTGTTCAGACTTGTTGCTTCCCATTGCCTGAAGTACATCTCACACCCATGTCACAGACAAAATATACTTGGTCCCTTGCTCTGTGCTCAGAATGGATCTGAAGAAAAATTGTGAAGCCAGTGAACTTGGCCCACAGATATTCATGGTAGCTCCATTCTTTGCTCTACACTGACTCCCTTTTGTATAATCCTTAAGTCTTTAGGACTCTGCACACTTTCTTCTTTCAAATAAAAGGTTTGTCAATTTATAGTAAGAAAGTAAGGTCTAAGAACAGACCCTCAATTCTGTCTCAGTTAATCTCTGTAATAGTTGCTGTGTCCCTGACATAGGAAACCAGACGTACCACTTAGAAATGCTGGCCTGTGGACTGGGGTAGGGAATACTGGGTGTGGGTTATATATGTGGTCATCTAAATAATATTTGTGGGCTATTGGAACTTGGATGTGTATTTTTAAGTTTCTATTTGTGTGCATATACATAGCAAAATTTTTACAAGGTGAGTTTTAAAACTAATTTTAAAAAAAGAAAGAACACAAATATGAAATTTGGCAAAGATGTGTTAGGCAAGTGCAAAAATTAGAGAACATTGGTGGTGTTATTAATTACAGATAAAGCAATAATTAAGTCAACTGAAAGCATAAATCACAAAAGAGGAATATTTTATGATAACAAAGGACAAATTCATAAAACTTAATCACACTTATGAAATCAAACAAAACAATGTAGCAACTGTTTGCAATAGCAATGTAAGCAATGTAGAATAGGAATAGGTTAGGCAAAGGTTTAAAAAAAATTTTAAAGAAGTTGATTCATGTCTTAATGATGGACTTTAATATAAGATTCCCAGAATTTGAAAGATCAAGTAGTTAATTAAAAAATATGACAGAGATTTTGTATAAACAACAAAGAAATTTGATTTGTACACAGGGAAATATATTCAATATTCTGTGATATACCATAATGGAAAAGAATATTTAAAAAATGCATATATAACTGAATCACTTTGCTGTACAGCAGAAATTATCACATTGTAAATCAACTATACATCAGTTAAAAATATATATATAGGGCTCCCCTGGTGGCGCAGTTGTTGAGAGTCCGCCTGCCAATGCAGGGGACATGGGTTCGTGCCCTGGTCCGGGATGATCCCACATGCCTAGAAGCAGCTGGGCCCGTGAGCCATGGCCGCTGAGCCTGCATGTCTGGAGCCTGTGCTCCGCAACGGGAGAGGCCACGGCAGTGAGAGGCCAGTGTACCGCAAAAAAAAATAAAAAAAATATATATATATATGTATATATATATATACACATATAAAATACACATATTTCCACCTTGAAAATAGAGAATATATATTCCTATTTTAAGCCCAGGGAATAATTACAAATGTTGGGCATTTTCTTGACTACAACAAAAACTTTATAATAGAGTTTTTGAAATGAAAACTGAATCAATGAAATCAAACATTGATTTCATAGGATATATTCTCTTATGGCCTTCACCACAAAGCCAAAAATTAGAAACCACAAATCAAAATGTAAAAAGAAATGTTCATTTGATAAAATTTAAAACAGTGTTCTTCATAATCCCCATATCAAAAAGAAAGTTTAAACCAAATGATTCATAAATTAGAGAAAAAATATAAAAAGCTATGGGAAAATATCCTTAAATGCTCTTATTAATAATAAAGGAATATAAAAACTGAATAAATCAAGTATTTAATCAAGAATTTTTATTTTAAAATTATTTTAGTCAAATAAATATATTAGCATAGCTTTAAAAGTTAAACAATTGTTTAAATAGAAACGTAGTTCCCTACCTGTCTTTCCACTCCATGATCCAACTTCCCAATATAAATACTTTTACATATTTCTAAATAATATGTTTATAATGCTATTTTTGATCATTGACTTACAATATGTTGTCTTCCCATTTTGACAGGTGATGAGTTAATACCACTTCACCATCCCTTTTCCTCTTCCACAAATGCTCCTATTATAGGCACATCACAATTTGGAGGTATGTCAATATCTATTATTGACTTTCTGACTCTGTTATACACTGTTTGTGTACTAATCCTTTTGTTTATCCTGGCACAAATTTTGAATGTTCCTGAAGTTAATAATTGCCTATTTTTTTCATTTGCTTAATTTTTTTTTTTTCGGCATGCGGGCCTCTCACTGTTGTGGCCTCTCCCGTTGTGGAGCACAGGCTCCGGACGTGCAGGCTCAGCGGCCATGGCTCACGGGCCCAGCCGCTCCGCGGCATATGTGATCCTCCCGGACCCGGGCACGAACCCGTATCCCCTGCATTGGCAGGCGGACTCTCAACCACTGCACCACCAGGGAGGCCATCATTTGTTTAATTTTTATGCCTCTTTTCTTTCCATATTTTGAAATTAATTTTGGGGGGGTGAGTTATAATTGATAGATAATAAACATTACCCATTTACGTTACACTTCGATGAATTTTAAAATCATGTTGTCATGTTACCACCACCACAATCAAGAAACACAACAGTTATATCACCCTAAAAAGTTTTCTTGTTTCCCTTTGAAGTTAGCACCCTTCCATGACCAGGTAATCACTGATCTGCTTTCTTTCACTACAATTTTGTGTTTCCTAGAATTTAATATAAATGGAATCATACAGTATGTGGTCTTTTGTGTTTGAATTCTTTCACTTAGCATAATGCTTTTGAGATTAATCCATTTTGTCAATGTATCACAAATTTGTTGCATTTATTAACATTGTGTTCCTTTTCATTCCTGTGTAGTATTCCATAGTAAGGAGATCCACAATTTTTATAACCATTCAACAGTTGAGGAAATTGGTTTGTTTCCAGTTTAGAACTATTATGTATAATATGTATGCATATCACTATATATGTATACAATGCGCATGTAATACTACCATGTATATTTCTGTAGAAGTTTGTGTGTGGCCATATGCTTTCATTTTTCTTGGAATGTGATTACTGGGTTTTATGGTAAATGTTTTAACTTTATAAGATACTGCAATACTGTTTTTGCAAAAACTAGCTGGACAGTTTGCATTCCTATCAGCAATATTTGATACTTCCAATTGTTACACATCCTTATCAACACTGGGTATTGTCAGTCATTTTGTTTTTCGGTATGCAGGCCTCTCACTGCTGTGGCCTCTCCCGTTGCAGAGCACAGGCTCCAGACACACAGGCTCAGCGGCCATGGCTCACGCAGCACGTGGGATCTTCCCAGACCAGGGCACAAACCCACGTCCCCTGCATCGGCAGGCGGAGTCTCAACCACTGTGCCACCATGGAAGCCCTTGTCAGTCTTTTTAACATTAACTATTCTACTGGATGTATAATAATATCTCATTGTGGTTTTAATTTGCATTTTCCTGATAACTAGTGATGTTGAGCATCTTATACTTATCGCCTATTCATATATCTCCTTTTGTGAAGTTATGTTCAAATATTTTCCCATTTTTTATTGGGTTGTTTGCCTATTTTTATTGAGCTGTTTTTCATCTCATTTTTTGAGGGTTTTTTTTCTGGACTCAATTGTAAATTTCGCAAATATTTTCTCCCGGTTTGTGGTTTGCTTTTAATTTTCTTATGCCTTATGAAGAGAAAAAAATTAATTTTAATGTTCATCTTATCACTCTTTCCCCTTAAAGTCATGCTTTTTATGTCCTATTCATGAAATCTTTGCCTAAGTCACTGTAACAAATATTTTGTACCATGTTTTCTTCCAGTAATTTAATAGAATTTTGTATTTAACTTTATGATTCATTTCCGTGAGTGAATATGATGTGAGGTAAAAATTAGAGTTAGTTTTTATCTATACTGATAACCAGTTGTTCCAACGTCACCTGCTAAAAAGATTTCTGTTTCCATATTGAATTATACTTGCACCTTTGTTGAAATTCAATTCTATTTCTGGAGTTTCTGTGTGTTGCATTCATTTCACACTGTCATGATTATTGAATCTTTATGTTAAATATTGAAATCAATAGTATAAGTGACCTGAACTTGTTCTTAATTTTCAAGGTTTTCCGCTATTTTAGGTCCTTTGCTTTTCAATATAAACCTTTAAATCAGCTTGTCAATTTCTTGAAAATTGTCTGTTAGGATTTTGATTGTGTTGTATTGAATCTGTTGATTAAATTGGGGAGGATTAAATTCTAATCTTTTATTGCTAACATATAGACACACAGTTGATTTTGCGTATTCACCTTGTACTCTGAAATTAGCTTATCAATTCTAAGAATGTTTCTATAGATTCCATTGTGTTTTCTATGTACTTCAACATGTACACTAAGGCAAGAGTCAGCAAATTTTTACTGTAAAAGGCCAGTTACTGAGTACTCTAGATGTTGCAATGTCACCTCTCCCATTGTAGAAGGAGAGCAGTCATAGAAAATATGAAAAAAATGATGATGGCTATGTTCCAAAGAACTTGTTAAAAAAAGAAAAAAAAGGCAGAGGGCTGAATTTTGCTTATAGGCTGTGCTTTGCCAACTCTTGTTCTTGGGTTTTGCAGAAATGAAATCCTATAACATGTACACTTTTGTCTGGCTTCTTTAACAGCATAATTGTTTTGAGATTCATCCATGCTGTAGTTGTAGTTTATTCCTTTTTATTGCAGGTAATATTCCATTTCATGGCTATACTACAACGGTTCATACAGGTGCCTATCTATGAAGACTTGTGTTGTCTCAGAAATAAAGTCACAGGCAACATTCAACTACAAGACTTGATATGGATCTATGCTTTTTCTTCTCTTGGATTAATTAACTAGAAGAGGAAAGGCTGGATCATTTTAAGAAATTAACATTTTTAAGAAAATGCCAAACTCTTTTCCAAGGTTGTTGTATTGCATATATTTCCTGGTGAATTGCCTGTTCATTTTTTTTGCATTTTTAAAAATTACAATGTTTGTCTTTATATTCTTGAATTTGTATATTGGGCATAGTTAACCTTTATCAGATATATGAATTAACAGATAAATATTCTTATTACATATATGATTTGCAAATGTTTTCTTCCAGTATGTAACTTGTCTTTTAATTCATTTATCAGTGTATTTTGAAGAGCAGAAGTTCTTACTTTGATGTTAAATTTACCAGTTTCTTCATTTATATATGGTCTTTTGGTGCCATAACTAAGACATATTTATGTAATCCATGTTCCCAAAGTTTTTTTTTTTTTTTTTTGCTGTACGTGGGCCTCTCAATGCTGTGGTTTCTCCCGTTGTGGAGCACAGGCTCCAGACATGCAGGCTCAGTGGCCATGGCTCACGGGCCCAGCCACTCCGCAGCATGTGGGATCTTCCCAGACCGGGGCATGAACCTTTGTCCCCTGCATTGGCAGGTGGACTCTCAATGAGTGCACTACCAGGGAAGCCCTCCAAAGATTTTTTACGTGTTTTGGAAGTTTTATAATTTTAGATTTTACATTCAGATCTGTTGTCCATTTTGGGTTAATTTTAAAATATGGTATGAGGTATGGATCCAAGTCCCATCCCCCCTCACCCCATATGATTTAGATAGCCAACTGGTCCAGCACCACTTGTTTAAAAAAGCTAGACGTTCTCTGCTAAATTGCCTTTTTATTTGGGTTTATTTCTGAATTCTTTCCTTTTCATTCATATATTAGTCTATACTGATGGCAGGACTCATGGCCAAGACTGATGGCCAAGACTCATTTGTCTTGAGGACAATCTTTATATAATAATTCTTGAATTTGGACAGTGTAAGTCTTCCAACTTAGATCTTTTTCAAAGCTGTTTTGGCAATGCTAGGTTTTTTGCATTGTTATATAAATTTTAGAATCAGTTTTCCAATTTCTATGAAAAAGTCTGATGAAATTTTGAGACCACATGAAATGTTATCAATTTCAGAATTAACAATAATTAGTCTCCTGACCCAAAAGCATAGAATATTTCTTCATTTTAAAAGGTTTTCTTTTATTCCACTCATGAATATTATTTTTAGTTTTCAGTGTACAGATTGCTCATATTTTTGACAACTTTAACACTAAATGTTTCATATTTTATGCTACTGTAAATGGTACTAAGTTTATAATTCAAATTATTTATTATTTGTTGTTATATGATTATTTTTTTATATTGGTTTTGAATCCTGAAACTTTGCTAAACTCACTAATTAGCCATAATAGATTCCTTATAATTCCATCAAAAATTCTGCATGGCAGATTATTGTGTCCACATACAAAGACAATTTTACTTTTTCCTTTCCAATCTAATTGGGTGCCCTATAATTTAATTTAATTCAGATACTAACTATTCTGACCTAAGACAGACTCCAGAGCTTAAGGGCTCAGTCCCACAAAGATACCCCCATTCAGATGCCAATCAGAAGTACTGGGCCCCCAGGTTACTCATACTCTGTTAAACTTCGTTACACATCGGGGTTTCCATGACCCCATCCTCAAATTGGATAATTTGCTATAATGTCTCACAGAACTCAAGGAAACAGTTTATTTACTATTATTGGTTCATTTTAAAGGATACTATAAATGACACAAATGACCAGCCAGAGGAAGAGGAACATAGGGACAGGCCAAGGTCAGGAAGGGTCCTGAGTGCAGGAATTTCTGTCCCATAGAGTTTGGGGTGCACCACCATCGTGGCACATGGATGCTCGTTCTTCTACTTTTCCTTCTTTCTCTGGCCTGTGGTGTGGAAATGATGACAGTACCTCCAGCTGCCACCCTGGACCATAAGATGAGGATGGAAAACTTACAGTAAGATAATGGGGGAGAAATTTCTGAGCTTGGGAGTCTGATGACATCTTAGATCCACTGTACCAGCCTTTGAATACCTATTTCTGAACTTATTTTGTGTGTGATAGAAATAAACTTCTATCTTGTCTAAGCCAACATTTTATACATTTTTGTCTTTTGAAGGTAATAGTACTGTTCCAAATGGCCCCCAAGCATAGTGCTGCAATGTTGTCTAGTGTTCCTAAGTGCAGGAGGTCCATGAGGTGTTTAACAGAGAAAATAATCTTTGTTCAGGCATGAGTTATAGTGCTGTTGGCCATGAGTTCAATGTTAATGAGCTTACAATATATATTAAGTAAGGTGTATTTAAACTGAGACACACATACAACAATGTTATGTATTGATTGGTTGACCAAAAATATTGTGGCCAGAGGCTCACAGGAACCTATTTCCCTTAGTAACAGTGGTTCAGTATTCACCAATTCAGTGTTTATCATGACTTTATGGAAGAAAACTACCTATATAAAGAGAATTGACTGTATTATTATCCTTGGATGATAAAGCTGAGGTGCAGAGATACAAAGTAATGAGCCTGGGATCACATAGCTAGTAAGTGGTATAGCTGATATTTGAACCCAGGGCAGCCTGGCTCCAGAACCTGTATTCTTCCCCACCACACCATCCTGCTTCCGGTAGTGTGAGAGAACCCTGGGTATCAGACTTCCTTGAAGGTCAAGTTTGAGTGGGAATTACAATGCCCTGGAAAAATACTCCTCCCTAGCCTACTAGGAAATAATGGTATCCTGGGATGTCAAGTCAAACCTGTAGTGTCTCAATGTCTTGGGGAGCAGGGTAGTAGGTCAGAGTTTCTTTGTAATATCAGAGTGTCCTGGGATCATCAGGCTGCTTTGGATGGCTGGTCAGAGTTCCCTTATAGGGTTAGGCTATTTTGAGGCAGCAAGAGTATTGGAATTCAGTGTGTGCTTGTGGATCCAAGTTGACTACATGAATCTTGGGAGGCAGAGCTGTCATGCAGCTCGAGTTTCTCTAGGAGGTCACAGTATACCCTGGGGAAGGGGGAGAGGGGTTGGCATCTTGGATCAGTGTTTCTCGACTTTTATGTTGTTATGACCTGAATGTTTGTGTCTCCTCACCACTTCATATGTTGAGTCCTAACCCCAATGTGATGCAATGATATTTGGAGGAGGGGCCTTTGGGAGGTGATTAGGGTTAAGTGAGATCGTGAGGTTGAGGCCACAAGATTAGAGTAGTGTCTTTATAAGAAGAGAAAAGAGACCAGGACTGAGTTCTCTTTCTGTCTTGTGAAGACACAGAAGGTGGCTGTCTGTAACCCAGGAAAAGTCTCTTAGGAACTGAATCAGCTGGCACGTTAATCATGGACTTCTCAGCCTCCAGAACTGTGAGAAATGGATACCTGTTGTTTTAGCCACCTTGCCTTTGGCATTTTATTATGGCAGCCAGAGCTGATGAAGACAAGTGTACAGTCAGTTCTCTTGGGGATCTTGTTACAGTGAAAATTCTGATTCAGTAGGACTGAAGTGAGGCCTCAAATCTTACATTTCTAACAAGCTCTCATGTGCTGCTTATACTTCTGATCCACGGATCATATTGTAAGCCTCAGGATCCTGGAAGATTACTATGTTTTCTGTCTTGAGTTGTTCTTTTAAAGAATGTGTGTGAAAGATTAGCATAACATTGGGGATCAGACAGTCCTATGAGTACAGTGTGTTCCAAGGGGATTAAGGTGCCCTCATTGATTCAGTCTATTCTGACATTTCAGAACTTCATGGTGGGGGACAGGGATAATCTCCTAGTTGAGGTTGAATACTCTAGGTTTCAGTGCGTCCTAGAGAACCCTAGAGTCCTAGGATATTGGGTTGTCTTTAAAGGTTCAGGATGTCCTACGGATGTCAGAATGTAGTTCCTAGATCTATGTAATCTCAAGAAGCAGAGTACTGCGTGTGTCAGGGTGTCCTGACTGCTCAGCAATGCTGGGTATGTCAGGGTTTCCTTGAAGAATCAGAATGTCGGGATGTCATGGGAATCTCAGTCTTCTACAGAGTCCTGAGGTCCAGGGAGATAAGGATGCACCTGGAATACAGATGCTCTTGAGGGTAAGTGTTCTCTGATGGTCTGGATGACCTTGGAGGGTCAGGGAGTCCTGGGGGGTTCTGAGTGAATGAGGAGGTGACATTTGGGAGAAGAAAACAGAAAGTACTTGAGAAGTATGGTGTCCGGGAGACTCATCCTATGGTTCAGGTTGTCCTGACGGGGTGTCCAGTGTATTCTGAGAATCAGGATATTTAGGAGGGGCCAGAATGTACTTGTGTTTTTAGTTTTTTAGTTTCATGGAAAGAAGTCTGTGGGAATCACCCACGTACTGAGACACAAGGCAGGCCCTACTCCTCATCTCCATTTGCACAAACTCTCCCTCTCCCTCTCCCCTCATGATGAGGTTCTGAGGAGGAGTCTCAGGAGGAATGCATTTTCTCTTCCTTCCCCTGCCTGCTCCCAGGAGGGGATTTAACAGGACAAAAGAATTTGGTCCTCCGGGAGTATGAGCTCTTGGCCCCAGTCCCTAGACCCTCCAACAGAGCAACTTCCCTCATCTGGCTTGTGATCCTCCCCTGATGATGGGGGCTATGGCGACCAGGCAATGATTGGATGGGCTCACAGGGGTGAGGAACAGGTCACTCCTCCAAGGCTCAGGGAGAAAGAGTTAGTGTGGGATTGCAAGCTGGGAAAGTAGGCATCTGAGAGCAAAAGGAGAGAACGGCATCCCAGAGAGAGAAGGTGCAGGCGGAGAAAAGTGCAGACTATAACAGAGAAACAGGGTGAGGGCAAGGCAGAATGAGATGATACTCAAGCAAAGGAATGGGGAATTAGAAATTGAAATAAAAGTTAGAAAAAAGGAGAGAGAGAAAAAGGTCTATCTATCTATATCTACACAGGGAGAGAGATTCAGAGAGAGGTATAAACAGGGGGAAAGCAGTGAAATACAAGGCATAGAGGGGAACAGAAACAGAGAAAGACTGATCCAGAATCAGGGACATGAGACTGAGCTGTCTTTGGTCTTTGTTGTGAGCCATGGATGCAGAAGGGAAGAGTGAGCAGGGTAAACAAAAGAAGGGGCGAGTTTGCAGCAGTCTCTGGCCCGAGGGCTTTGCAGCCGCTGGGACTTTGACCTCCACGGTGGGTGAGTGAATCTCTGGGGTGGTCCTGAGGAGACAGCAGGTGTGCATGCTCCATGCCCAGGCTCCATGGGGCGATGGTTCATCACGAGGAAAGTGAAGAGGAGAAATAAAAAACCAGAATCCTAGAATGTTAAAAACAAGGGAATCTTAATACACATGTGCTGATACAACTCCTTTGCTTTACAGAGTGGCACACTGAGACCGTGACGGATGAGGAGGTGGCAGAGGCTGAGCTAAAAGCTGTCTCCTCACTCCTGACCTCCGAGTTTGCTCACTGCACTGCTTTCTCCAAGGAAGAGAGTTGGAGGGGCCAGGGCTTTGGATCTGAGGAGAGCAGGGGGCTAAGGTGGACAGTGAGCACGGGGTAGGGACTACCACCTGGGTCCCCATGGGGTTGGGATCCTCACTCCAGATATCTTTTCTCAGTGTGTGCCTCCCAGGTGTTTCCTTTTGCTCCTGTTCTCTATTCCCCAGCTGGCTCTCAGACGAATTAGTGTGGGGGCTTAGTGAGTCTGTAGGGAGAAGAGGCAGGCCTTTCCCATGAGCTCAGGTTCCTGCAGCCTGGTGGCCAGGCCAGGACTGGGATAGGGGAGAAGATGAAATGTATGTGTGAGGAGGGTGTGTCTGAGCAGAAGAGTGAGGAATGTTTCATCTTCCAAGGTGGAGGGAATAGGACAATGGGAACACTATAAAGGTTTAAGTTGCATGTGAACCATGAGAGCAGGGAGCAAGTCATAGGGGTCTTAGACAGAGACCTGGGCAGTTTGTTAGGTTGTCAGAGCGAATAGGAGATCCACAGGGTGAGACCCAGGAAGGTGGTATGTGTGCTGAGAGAGATGAAAGGCTATGGAGGGGCATGCCTTACATGGGGATGAATATGGGGGAGTGTAATGGGGAGTGGGCACAAGGTGCAGAAGTGAGGCAGAGGGAGCGTGAGTGCCTAGGACAAGTGAGACTGAGGGGCAGACTTCATGTGGAGAGGGCAGCATGGGTTAAGGGAATCAGAAGTGAAGCAGGGCCAAGGCTGAGCTGGATTCAGCTATTTCTGAAAGCTGAAGAATTTCTGGTCAGGGCAGAGTATATGAGCAATACACTGGGTCCTAGTAGAATCTGGGGGTTCCAGCATATGTGGTCTGGGATGGATGGGTGGATCCATGCGGCAACAAATTCTCCTCCACCCTCCTTCTCAGACATGAGCACTCAGCCCTGCAGGAACCTCTCTGGTGTACGAGTGGGGAGACCAAGTCTTTGCTCACAAGGAGAACAGAGGGGTCGCCCACACTCCTGGCGCCGCCAATGCACCACCTTCAGTCCAGCGCACTTGGAACAGCTGGAGTCAGCTTTTTGGAGGAACTGCTACCCTGACATTTGGGCCCGAGAAGGCCTGGCCCAGGACACAGGTCTCAGCGAGGCCAGAATCCAGGTGATGGCCCAGGATCCTCCGCCCACCATCCCCTGAAGAAATGCAGATTCGGTGATTGGGAACTACTGGGGCATAAATTCTCAGGGCACTATAACCCTAACCCAAATGTTCACCAGAACAGAGTCTTACCCAACAGTCAGCATAACCTCATCTACGTCAGGAATTTCACTGGAGTTTAACCTTGGGGCTAACCTAATCTAACTTGAATTTCAATGTCAAACTCCAACCTTAACAGTGATGTGAACTCCAACAGAAATTCAATCCTAACTATTCACACACGTATGTAACCTTGTCCCTAACCATGGTCTTGAAACTCAACCTGATGCTTGCTCAATTCTAACCATAGAGTTACTTAATCTTAAGAATAAACTGTACCCTAAATCTAACCTGGTCTGTAACAATTAAACTCATCCATAGTCTTAGTCTCTAATAACCCTAGAGGAAATTTCCCATTCTCTGTGGAGGTGAAATGCCACTGTGTCATGTTTATCTCTTTCTTTTTACAAGTTGACATTTCTTACTCACCCAAAGTTGTAGCAGGGCAAATTTAGATATGGATTGGGGGAATGGTGTGGGTCTTGCTTTGTCACTAGTCCTGGTTCAGCTATGCCTTCTGCAAGAGCTTTACTTCCTCTGGGGATGTGGGGGAGTCTTATGCCCTGTACCAGTGTGTAGATGCATATGACAATGCCACCTCTTTGAGAGAGGGGCTCTAATGTGGCTATTCTCCCTCCTCCTCAGGTCTGGTTCCAGAACCGCAGAGCTAAGCAGAAGAAGCAAGAGCGGTCACTGCTCCAGCCACTGGCCCATCTGTCTCCTGCCACCTTCTCCGGTTTCTTGCCTGAGCGCCCTGCTTGCCCCTACTCCTACCCAACACCACCTCCCCCAATGACCTGCTTCCATCACCCCTACAACCATGCCCTTCCCTCACAGCCTTCCACTGGTGGTTCCTTTGCTCGACCCCACCAATCTGAAGACTGGTACCCCACCCTGCACCCAACCCCTGCTGGTCATCTGCCCTTCCCTCCACCCCCATCCATGCTTCCCCTCATCCTTGAGCCACCAAAGTCCTGGAACTAAATTTAAACAAGTACTGATAAGGTAATTTCCCAGCCTGTGACCCTCACAAAACACAGAAAACTAGGTGGTTTCCTTTCCTTCTAAGGGCGAAGTAGAAATATGGTGAATGACAGCTCAGAGACTGGGAATGTTAAAATGGGAGATCATGATGAAGGCTCACTGAGCTGATTAATTGAGTGAATTTAAGGAGGTGAAACTACTGGAAGATATAGGTAAAAAGCCCCAGTGGAGGTGACTGGTGGAAAAGTGACATTGAGGGAAGCAGTGGTTGCTGCTGGTGGCTGGAAATGGTTGAAGGGGATAGAACTTTTGGGACTTCACTCATTGAGATCACAGTTGAGGACCTTCATCCCCATTGTTTCTAGCTGATTTCAATAAGGCTTTTGATTTAATGTCTACCTATACATACCTTCCCCATCACCACCATCCGAATCCATCATTAAGTTTTATTCATTCTATCCTGGAAATAGCTCTTGAAGTTATTCCTGTCCTTTCTGTTCCAGCAGACACTTTTTTTCTGGCTCCACGTTTTCTAATTAATCCTCCTCCTTGGTTCCCTTAGCTCCAGTCTTTCCCACTTCCAAAAGGCTTTGTAAAGCTGATCATCAAATATTAGCTCTCCAGTGTTTTATAAACAATAAATAAGTAATACCTGATTTGCTAAGCCTGTAACAGTCTTCAGCGTTACCTTCAACATAACTTTTAAGTCACCTGCATGTGGCTTTGTTATTGAGCAAGAGCTCCTGTGACTACAGCACCGAAAGCCAGACTCTGACAGCTGATGTTTGCAATAAAGTAAGGGTTTATTGCAGGGTGCCAAGCAAGGGAGTGGGAGACAAGCCTCAGATCTGCTCCAACTTGGCCTTTGAGTTGGGAGTGTTTTTAAAAAGAAGAAGAAAAAAGAAGTTGGGATTAACCATCATCTTGTGACATCTCTTAATCATAGTTGTGGAAGTCAGGATGTTTCCAGTTTACAATTCTCTAGGCACCTGGGGGATCTGTGAGCTCATCCTGCTCTGGAGAAACAACCTGATTTTGTGTGTTAATGATGATATCTACAACAGCAATTTTAGTACATTAATGATGTTATAGACAATAGCAATTTTAGTCATCTTATTCTGTTTGATTAGTGTTCAGTTAGCACAGGATTGAGGTCAGAAGAGGCAAACAAGGGCATAAAGTTTTAAGTAGAGAGATTAATCAGAAACTCACAAAGGGAACTCAATTTTAGAGGGGCTCAGTTTCAGTTTGTGAGAGAGAAGAAACAATTTGATTAAGGGCAAACTTTTCCAAGAGCAAACCGTGAGTCTTGAGGTTCATAAGAGGTCATTCCCAGAAAAGACTCTGCTGTGAAGTGCCTTAGTCTGAGTTCTCCTAACAGAAACATGCTGTGGCCTAGTTGGTTTGCCATTTATATACCATATTGCTTATAATGTACTTATTTTACTCATAATTTACTTATTTATAAGTAGGTCTACCTCACTTATGGGCACATACATAGAAGAATTCTGAGGAAACAAGCCTCTGGGGATTTTATTTGCAGTTTTTTGTATGTATTATATTTTAAAAGTCTGGAATTGAAACCTCTGTGATGCACAATTCCATTTCCATGTAATTATCCCCTTGTGCCAGACTGCCTTCCTGAAAGATAAAACTGGTGTGCATACCTCCCAAGATGTCAGTGTCAGTTTCAGCACATCCTTATCGACATTGATCATTTTGGACAATTTTTTGACGGAGAGTCATGTCTCCTAGTTGGTTAGTTTTTCAGTTTTCATTTAATCTATTGCTAGTGAATGTTAAAAATAGTTTCATGTTTATTGACAATTTACATTTTTTTTCTCCTCTGCATTGCTTTTCTGAGTTATTTGTGAATTGATCTAGTCATCTCTTATTAGTGCTTGAGGAACCCCAAGTGAGAAATCTCCCCTTAATTTTACTGCTTCACCATGTTTTCCTCATTATTTGGATCAAAATACTATGCCTTGAATCATTTTAAATTTATTTTAGGTTGTGTGGTAGAATAGTCATCCAATTTCCCCTCAATCAGCTAGCTGGTTTTTCCAATATAATTTATTTAACAGTCTAACTTTGATTTCTAAAAACATTTTTCCACACACTAAGATCTCATATGGGACAGTTGTAGAATCTTAATTCTTTCCCACCAGTTAGCTTCTCTATTCTGATATCAGTACCATAGTGTCTTAATTAGCAAAAATGTAAGGATCTTTAAAATGTTAAATTTTCTTATCCAAATACAAGGTGTGTCTTGTTATTTTTTCCAGATTTCTCTTATGTCCCTCAGGAAACTTCTGGGTATTTTTTTTATAAAACAAATCTTAATAAGAGTTTTATAAATTACAAAAGTTATATAGGGTCTTTGTAACAGTCAACCCAAAAGATTTATATACATATACGACATATATATTATATAGATGAATATATATTATACATGAATATATATTTATACATATTAACCTGGATTAATCACAAAACCCCATGTTAAGCAAATTCACCTCAACGTGAGATAAACAACATTAGTAGTGTGTATCTTTCCACAACTTATTGTGCTCATAGAAAAATATATAGACATACACATGTAACAGGGAAGAACAAAATCTGACTCCACGTTGGATCTGTTTCTTTTACTTTAACCTTTGCTCTCCATTAATTTTTATTACTATAATCACTAAAAGGCTGATGTCTATAGCTATAGGCATACATAATGGCCTCCCTCGGGGAACCCTGACCCTTTGCCGGAATATTAAACTAAAGTGCCTTTGTTCAGCTCACAAGGAAACACCCTGACCCTGCCCAACTGTGAATGGCTGCAGAAAAGAAGAAATTAACACAGCCCCTCCCTGAGGCTGGCCAAAAACCAGGAGATATTTTGCAAGACTTATGGCCTTTTACTTTACTTCCTCACCTCCTCCCTTTCTCTGTTCTATAAAAAAAAAGCTAGCATCCAGACCCTGATAAGATGTTACTCTACGATATTAGTCTGCCAACTTCTCATCTGCCTGCTTTCCAAATAAAGTTGCCATTCCTTGCCTCAACACCTCATCTCCTGATTTATTTGTCTGTTATGTGGCAAGCAGAATTAGCTTGGACTCAGTAACACATTCACTAATATTTTTTCCTTTTTAAAAATAAAAATGAGATCCTACTGTAAGTGGATATAGATATAAAAACATCCTTCAACTCGATCACATAGATTTTTATTGTTTTCATTCCATTAAGTGGCAATTTTATGTGCCCTTTAACCATTCTCCTATCATTCGAGATTCACAATTAGATTGATATTTTGTTTTGTTTTACCACCACAAATGCCACTGTAGTTGTTTCATTAAAGGATAATTCTCAAAAAAGGTAAATCCATGACTCTCATAGATATGTAAATTTTATTTAACTCATTTAACTCATAAGGCAACGATAAAGATGTCAAAGCCAGTTCAAAGGACAAAGACCAAGCGTATTTATAGATGAGGAATAGTGAAATGAATGTGTAAATGGAGCCAAAATTGCCTTCTTTCCTAGTTGAGGAGGGATTTCAATTGACCCTTCAGGGGATGGGATTTATTTACGTATGTATAGACAAGAATTTTTTTGCATTGCCTTCTGTTATCTACAATTTACAGAGTTATAAATTAGCTCAAAGGCCAAGAAAGCCTCAGAGGGCAGAAAGAATCAAAGTCAAATAAACTGGAATGGTGGGCCCTAAACAATGCATGGCTTTCCATTGAATCACATTTTCCCCGTACAGTTTCCTCTGGTCCAGGTGCTTTTTCCTTCTGTAGGTTAGATGTCCCAAGGTTGGACTGCTGTGTTAAGTGTTATGTACATTTAAAATTGTAAGAGATACAGCCTGATTAGTTTACCAAAAAGGGTAGCTTAGGAAAATGTCCTGTTTAGTTAAAAAGTTTTTTCTTTAAGCCTAGAAAATACTTCCCCCTAATATTTCTTTAAAGATTTGATTTTTAAAAAATCTAAAATAAATACAGAACCTACTTTTGTATATGCTGAGAATCAAGGGACTGAGTCTCTTCTAGATCAAAAGTAAAATATACCAGCGCTATTCATTAAACTACCTTATTCATTGAATCAAATTGCTACGTTTATCATATATCATAAATTAAATTCGTGTGAGGTTTAAAAATCTATTCTTGGTTCTCTATTCGAGGGTCGGTTCTCCCACTAGCTTTTTAGGATCCCGCAGGCAGCGGCACACACCCGGTGTCCCCCTCAGCCTCATCACACCTGCTGGTGAGCTGGTACATACGAGGTCAAGTTCTCTGTGCCCTTCACTCCAGCCTTCCTAGCCCATCTCGGCCTCCTGTCCCGCTACCTGGCCCGCGGACCCACTGTGGGGGAGGAAGGGGTGCAAGCGAAGGAAGGAAGGCAGAGGGTGTTTCCGCACTACTGGCCCCCTCTTGCTGTCAGCCTGCACGCATCCTGGTGCCTATAGTGCCAGGGACTGAACTGAGGGGCTGAGGCCGGTGAGGTTTGCAAGGCATCTCAGTGTCCCTGCGGGTCTTAGAAAGCCCAAGAGGCAGGGAAAGGCGTACCTCGATTCTTTGTGTTCCCCTGTCCTTCCTTCTCGGGATTAGAGATACCCTTACAGTTCAAACTGGCAGAAGTTTGGAATCTTTGCCCCAATTGGTGTTTAAAAAGAAAAAGAACTGCCTTTGAAGCAGCGACATCCCTTCACTCACCCCCGCCAACCAAAGAGGAAATGCAGCCACGTGAGGGTAAAGAAGTCACAAATTCTTCTTTGCGTTGGGAAATCTAAATCCCTGGTTTTTCAGAAAGATCCATTCCCAGCAGGATCCAAATCCGAGTTCAGAAAGCAAAATGACTTGGAGTCCGAAATGGGTGTGCAGGGCATAAGAGCAGGAGCTCTGGGGTGGCATAGCGGGGTGCACTGCTCCAAGCGACTTTGGAAACAATTAGGGTGCTCCTGCAAGCTACTGAAGACCGTGAGGCTGAACCATGGAGTTTCCGGGCGCTCCTAGAAGGCTGAGAGGTGAAGTCCCAGAGACCCTACTGGTCTGGGCTGGGAACGGGCGGGGCATGCTCAACGCAATGAAAACAAACAGGCCTAAGAAAGTGGAGGAGTTAAAACATACAGCCCCTGTGAGAAACCCCCTCCCAGACACCTGGGACTCGAGGCCTGGGCCGCTTCTAGCTCTACCAGCCTCAACTTCCTGGGAGCTCGAGCAACGTGTTTCTAAGTGCTTCAGACACTTCTTCGTCCCGGGGTCTGGCTCCTCTCCAGCCCTCGGGCTGTCTGCCCAATGCAAACGACACCTGGTCCCTTCATAGTCGCAGGACCTGTTCTCTAGGTTCTGAGCTCGTGGCCGTAAGGGTCTTGAGAAGAGTTCCTCTCCATGCATCCAGACCACAGGCTCCTGGCTCCCGAGAGTGGCAGGAGAACACCTGAAGACCCCGGCCGATTGCCTGAATGGCATCTGCTCCCTCCTATACCAGAGACCTCTTCAGGCGCTGTCTGAACCGTCCACCTGCGCAAACAGCGCCCCCTTCGGCTCATTGACTCCCTCTTTGACTCAGCTGTCTTTCGGAGGATGAAACCTGGGAATGTGATGCACACCCAGCAAGAGAGATAAGTGCCATTACATCAGGGAATTGTGGTACAGGGGACCTAGGTACTAGACCTAAGCAGGGGAAGGAGCTGGAGCTCCAGGTGGCAAGCACCCTGGACCTTGAAAACTTCTCACCTGGTGGAGACAGGAGCGGCTGGATGAGGACAAGAGAGGGACTTCAAACTGCTGGGTCCAGAGTAGAGGACCCAGTGTCAGGCTCTAAGACTGTATTGGGTGGTTTTTCCCCTGCAGGGGTTCCTCCCAATCAATCCTCCCGCTATTTTCCAGGTTTTTCCAAATTCTCCTGGAATTAAAATACTCACTCTTTTTCATGCTAGAAACAAAAGCTGAACCCAAAGTCCCAGTAAAAAAAGCAGCTCGGAGACTCAGTCTCTTTTGAATTTGGTCAAATAGCTTCAGAGTTCCAGGTTCTTGCTCCAGGTGGTCCTTCCTCCACTCCTTACGACATGCTCCTCAGATTCAACTCCCTCAGTACTAGGCATCTGAAAGCCTAGGGGGTCCCTTACAGCTCTCTTAACACCCAGCTAAGAAGCCCAAGATGGAATAAGGTAGGCGTCAGGCCCACAGGGTGACTCATTGAAGGTGTGTGTGTGTATGTGTCTGTGTTAGCATGTGGGTGTGGGTCTTTGGGGGCTGCAGTGTCTGGATAGGCCTAGGAAGCCACATGGCCTAGGACTTTGGAATTCAGGGTGCTCAAAATATTCCCTTATCAATTTGTTTGCTGGACTTCTGGGTCCATCTGAGCCCTGGCATCTCTGAACCAACAAATAGAAGCTGAGGAGCTGGTATAGGGTATCTCAACTAGCAGCTAGAACACCTCTGGGAAATTCTGGCATTTTCTAGAGTGAGATGGCCTCGTATGCACTCAGGGTAAGGAAGCCATGGGCACCTCAGAAACTCAGGCTCGGAGCCTAAGCCTGGTCAGGTGAGGGAGGTGAGGGGGAGCATGGGTAGAGACAGCTTCCTGTCCATCATATAAACTCTGCCATCACAGGGACATGAACCCCACGGTCAAAGAAGTCAGGTCCTCTTGCCCATCTCCAGAGGATAGAATTGACTCCTGACTAAGCTACCTGCCCTAACAGCAGTGTAGTAGGGCAAACTGCTTAGTCCTCAAGACTTCCAACACCACCTCCCCCTTTGCTGTTATAAACATTTCCACCTTTTTTGTGAGACTTCTCAGTTATCAAAGCTAGAATTCTAATATCCTTATAGAATTCCAAGCAAACATTTATTGGGTACCTTCCTATTGCCAAGTGGGAGTCAAACCCTGGAGATTCATCTCAAATCCAAGAAATTCCTGTCAGACATTGAGACATACCAAGATAGGAGAGGACATGTGAACCCAGCCTCTGACAGAGGAAGAAATGAAGTGTCTGAAAGGAGATCCCAAACACCCCACTTCAGAGGACTTGGCCTCGCTCTGCTGAGCTCCTCTCTGAGCTCACTTACAGACGTTGTCCCCTCTGTGTGGAGAACAGAGGGTTGTGGAGAAAGGGAGGAATGTGAGGGTCATGGCAGCCGCTGCTCAGGACAGGCACACACAGAAGCCCTTGGCCTTGAAACCTAGCCACTCTGGACACAGAATCTCTGAGTATATGCTGGCCACCCAGGAGAGGTATTTCGTTTGTTTACTGATCTCCTGCAGTGGACTCTGAAGATCTAATTGTGGTGCGCTTCCTGACATCTTCCTGGGTAAGCTAGGTGTCTCCAGCAGTGCACGGGCCAGAGAACACTCCTGGCAGCAGAGCCTTCTCCCAGGCCCAGGGTAGGGCTCTGGGCGTGCTCAGAAGTCCCGCCTTTGCAAAGCCTTCAATTCAAGGAGGCTCCCTGGCTGCTTCTTCCTTGGAGGCCATGCAGGGTGTCCAGACACCGTTTTCTGCCCTCCCAGGTCCACATTGGAAGCAAGAGGTCTGAGTGCGAAGGAGGTCCTGTGGCAGAGGGGGAATGGCAGTAGAGAATGTCTCTGGGCTTGTCCAGGGGGGTCTGTGAGGGATGCGACACAACCTTGGCCCAATCAGGAAAAGAGAAAGTAGCTAATGTGATCTATATATATCCCTCCCTTGTTAAACACTCCTTACCTCTTTAACCAAACCAAACCAAAAGAAAACAAAAAAGCTACTTCAGCAATTCCTCCTCCCCACAGGAATTCAGTGTGTGAAAAATGCAAATTTCTCTCTGATGCCACTGTAAGCCCAAGAGACACTCCCTTCCCTAACCAGATGCTGCAGGTGCCTGAACATTATCCCTAAGGACCAAATACCAACAGACAGGAATTGATCCCCAAGAGTATCCTGAAGAGGTGGCTGCTGCTTCTGGAAGTTGGCAGGGTGTATGTTTAAAGTTAATAATTGTCATAATATAATAACAGCCTTAGTGGCTCAAACTTGCTGTTATTCTTACTTGCAGAAGAGATAAAGCAGTAGCATTGACTGCAGGATCCTGGCAGAGTCCCAGGCCCAGCACCATGGTCAGGTGTGGGAGCAAGTCTTACTTCCAGGATCTGTGATCTGTTCACAGGAAAGAACTGGCCAGAGCCAAGACTGAGAGACGGCATGGGGGCCTGGAGGTGAGCTCAGGAGCCGCAGAGGGGGCTGGGGAGGATGGACTTAAAGGTGCAGCCATCCCCACTATCTGTGCCCAGAAATGCTTGGTGCTGCCTGCACAAACTCCCACTAATTACAGTTGTGGGAATTAATTTTTATCACCCTTAAACTTGAGACACTCAACTTGCCTGGGGTAATGGATGAAAATTGGTGCTTGAGCTTCAGATTGACAGGGCAGGATCCCAGTGGGTTCAGCCAGAGTAGAGGTTTGGTTTTATCATACTCAGGTGGACAGTGTTTTAACTTTTTTTTTAAGAGGAGGTGGTAGATACATTCAGGTCCAGCAGTTACTCTGAAGAGGAGAGGGGTGGAAGTACTGGCGTCCCCCTTTCACCACAGAGGCAAAGCACAGAAGCAAGGGAAGTGGGAGGAGCATAGGTCCAGCAGCTGGGGCATTGAGTGTCTTGATTTTGAAGGAACCTGTGAAAGATGGATTTTCTTCCTTAGGGCTAAAAGCAAACCCCGAGTTCTCCCTTGTTGTTTTGTTTTGTTTTAGACTCTTCAAATCCCACCTCTTCCTCTGGAGCTTGTACACTCCTTCAGGGCACGTTGTCCTGGGCAGGCTGTCTGCTGCATTTTCCAGACCG
Organism: Mesoplodon bidens; assembly: GCF_964165515.1. Taxonomy (NCBI): domain Eukaryota; kingdom Metazoa; phylum Chordata; class Mammalia; order Artiodactyla; family Ziphiidae; genus Mesoplodon; species Mesoplodon bidens. The sequence goes on along the minus strand of NC_138160.1, from coordinate 154,871,648 downwards.
CAGAACCCGCCCCATTCCCGCAAGTAGCAGACCCAGCAGGGCCTAGTCCCAGGCCCAGGAAACTTGAATCTTAAACTCCTGCCTGTCCTTAGAGTTGAAGTCAGAGGTCTTCCAGGCACATTCATCCATCTGGACCCTTGGCCCTCAGACCTGGTAGAGATAGTTCTCTCTCCCTTCCTGCATCCCCATTCTTTTCTAAAATTGCCCTTCTCCCTCCTTTTTCCCAGGCTCACTCTGCTCTCTTCTTTATCTCCCCTACATTTATCCTTTAACCTTGGGTGAACTTGGTTCAGTCCTGCTTTAATAACCACAGCACCTGGACCAGGCAGGAGTGTGGGGTGGCTGCAAATGGTCTTTGCCTCCCTTGCTTCCTCCCTCCCATTACCTGTCTCTCCCTAGTGTGGGGGCCTGAGACAATTCCTACACCGACCTTCCTTGAGTACAGGATGTGTTGGGAAGTAGGCAGTGGTGACATGAAAAGAGAAAAAAATAATCATTTGGGAGAGATCAGGTCTAGGGCATCTGGTCCAGCAGGGAGAGGAGGGCAGTGCCCATATTTCCTGTCTGTACAGTTCTGGGAATGTCCCCACTGGGATTGGTAATGCGGACTTGGCCCAAGTCAGGTCACCTCCTCCTATTCCTGGAGGCAGCTGCCTTTGGGTGAAGAGTTTATTTCCTGTGCTCAGATCTCAGAAACTTTTCCTTGCTTCTGGATCTGGGGAGGGGAAGAGGGAGGGAATGCCGGCCATCTGAGGTATGTCTACTCCATAATTTGCCTGGGTGGGGTGGGTCATATGAAGGGGACCCAGGCACCCACCTCACCTTTCCCCCCTCCCTCCCAGCTGGCTACCCTTCTTGGAAGCTATGAGGGTTGGTCACTGCTTGGCATCCTCAGTATTCATCATCACTCCGAGAAAACTTAAAGTAAGTGATTCAGGCTGAAAGACTACAATATATGTCAGAAATTTGGATCTACACAAAGAAATGAAAATCGTTGGAAATAGAATAAATAAAGACAAAGAGAAATCTTTTTTCTTTTTTTTGGCTGTACACGGGACTCTCACTCTTGTGGCCTCAACCATTGTGGAGCACAGGCTCCAGACACACAGGCTCAGCAGCCATGGCTCACGGGCCAATCTGCTCTGTGGCATGTGGTATCTTCCCGGACCGGGGAACGAACCTGCATCCCCTGCATTGGCAGGCAGAATCTCAACCACTGCACCACCAGGGAAGCCATAAGTGATATCTTTTCATTCCTTACTTTTATCACTCTAAATGATAACTGCTGAAACAAAAGTTGTATGTATTGTGAATTTATAGCATATTTAAAAGTGACATGTATGACAACAACGGCAAAAGGATGGAAGGGAAGAATTGGGAATATACATATATAAGATTGTTACATTACAGGGGAAGTATAAAGTAAGAGGTTTAAATAATAAGAAGTCAATAGAGGAGGTGAAGAGAAATCATAAAATTAAATCCATAAAGGAAAGAGAAGAGGGGAAAAAAGAAGACAAATTGAAAAAGTAGAAAACATGCAGTAAGAAGATAGATTTAAACCCAACGATATGAATAATCACTTAAATGTGAATGGCCTAAATAATCTCTGTTAATAGATTTGGGGAAAAAAAGCAAGATCGAAGTAAGATCTATAAGGTCTCTAAGAAATATACTTTAAATAAAAAGACATAGGTTAAAACAATAGTTATAAAGGAGAGTGGGGTAATTTTGTTCACGAGGCTACAGTTGGCAATGTTTGAAGACATTTTTGGTTTTCAAAACGAGGAGGTGCTACTCACATCTAGTGGGTAGATGCCAGGGACACTGCTAAATATCCTAAAGTGGACAGGACAATCCCCCACAACAAAAAATGATTTGTCCCTAAATTTCATTAGTACCGAGGTTGAGAAAACTTGGGTTAAAAGTTATAAATTTGAGAGATGTCATGAAAACAGTAACCAAAAGAAAGCTGAGGTCATCATATTTATTCAAATAAATTAGACTTCAGAACAACAATACTGTCAGGGATAAAGTGGAGCATTACCAATGAAAAAGAGGTCCATTCTCCAAGAAGACATAACAATCTTAAATGTGTATGAACCTTCACACATACACAAACTTCCAAATATGTGCAGCAAAAGCTAATAGATCTGAAGAGAGAAACGGATAAATCCACAATAATAGTTGGAACTTCAATACTCTTCTCGCATTAGCTGAAAGAACAAGTAGGCAGAAATTCAGTAAAAATATGGATGCCTTGAACAGAACTATCAACCAACTTGACCTAATTGTCATTCATAGAATACTCTAGGCCCAAAATAGCAGCATCTATTTTCTTTTTGATGCACATGGAACATTGATCAGGATACACCATGTTCTGAGAAATAATACAAACCTTAAAAAATTGAAAAAAAATAAATTAATAAAAAAGTGTGTTCTCAGCTGGAGCTTGGTCAAGATGTAGGAGCAGGAAGATCCTGAGCTCACCTCCTTCACACTAAAATTTCAACTGTTTACGGAGCAACTATTGATGACAAAGACCTTAATCTAGCAGAAAGGATCTTCTACAACTAAAGATGTAAAGAAGGAACCACAGTTGAGACAGGTAGGAAGAATGGAATTGTGGAATAGTCAAGACCCATACCTCCAGGTTGGTGACCCACACATGTGAGGATAATTACAACTGCAGAGACTTCCCCAAGGAGCAATGGGTCTGAGCCCTGCAACAGGATCCACAGCCTGGTGATCCTGCACTGGGAAGATGAACTTCCAGAAATTTTCTTTGAAGGCCAGCAGGGCTTACTTTAGGGAGACCCAGAGGGATGTGGGAAATAGAGACTCAATTCTTAAAGGGCACACACAAAATCTCACACACCCTGGGACCATGGGCAGAAGCATTAATTTGAAAGCATTCTGCAGTAATCCCACCTGCTGATCTTGGGGAGTCTCTCAGAGAGGCAAGAGGAAACAGGAGTTCACCCTGGGACACAGAAATTAGTGGCAGCCACTTTGGGGAGCTTATTCTACCACGTAGACCTGATGCTGGCAAGGGCCATTTTGCAATCCCTTTAGCTTATTAACACTGGGACCTGGGCCTACCTGCCAGCCCGTCAGGACCAGTACTTGGATGCTTCATGTCAAGCAACTAGTGGGGTGGGGACACAAAACCCCACCACCCAGCAGAAAGGCTTCCTTAAGACACCCTGAGCTCACAGCCACCCCAGGATATTGCCCTGTCCAGGGCCTGGCCCCACACACCAGTGGGCAAACCCTAGCACCAGGACCCTCTGGGCCCCAGCCCCACCCACCAGTGGGCTGACACACCAACACTGGGAACCCCAGAGCCCTGCAACCAGAGACCCTAGGACCCAGCTCCACCTACCAGAGGGCTAGCATTAGCCCCAGGACCCAGCTTTATCCACAGGTTAGTAGGAACCAGACCTGTGTTCCCCTGAGACCTGATTCTGCACACTGGTGGTTGAATACCAGCCCCAGAACTAGTGCAGCCCCATAGCCTGAGATGGTAGGACACAGCCCACCCATCAGCAGGCCAGAACAACCCCAGAACCCCCTGAGTACCTGCCTCACCCACCAGCATGCCAACACCAGTACTGAGACACACTGTGCCCTTCAACCAGCCACCTCAGGATCTAGTCCCATCAACCAGTGGGCAGATACAAGCTTTGAGACACCCCAGAATCCACAGTCAGTTGTGTCAGGAACTGGCCCTGCCCAACAGCAGGCAGACACCAGCCCCAGGACCAATGTATACTCACAGTGTACCTTGTCAGGACCAAGACAACACACCAGCAGGCCAACACCAGCTCCAAGATACCTTGAACTTCTCAGCCAGCTAGGCTGGGATCAAGCACATCTCACATGGTGAGTGGACCAGCACCAGCTTTGGGACATCCCAGAAACCACAGACAGCCATGTCAGGAGCTGGCCTCATAGCAGGATGACACTAGGTCTGGAAACCCTGAGCCCTTAAACACCTACCCCAGAACTACCTCTGCCAGCCAGTGAACCAGCAATACCCCAGAAGACCACAGGTTTCCAGAGACAGCCACCTTGTGACCTGGCCACTCCAACCAGTGGCCAGCAGTCCCCACACAAGGCAGGGTCTGGCAAGCAATCGGACCAGGGACCAAAAACGCCTACCAGACCAATGACAGCAGTTGGTCTTCCACAAAAGAAGGACCCATGTAACCCACATATGGGGCACCACTAGAGCATTTAGATTTGGTGACCAGAGAGGTGTGCGCTGTTGTGTTGCATAGGACGTCTCCTACAAAGGGTCACTTCTCCAAGGTTGGGAAATGTAAACAACCTACCAGATACATAGAAATCAAACCAGCAAATTAGGAAAAATGAGGTGACAGAGGAACATGTTCTCAACAAAAGCACAAGATAAAATTCCAGAAGAAAAACTACTCTAAGTGGAGATAGGTAATCCCAATGACGAGTTCAAGGTAACCATTGTAGAAATGATCAAAGAACTTGGAAGAATGGATGAACAGAGGGATAAGTTAGAGTTTTTAATGAAGAGATAGAGAATAGAAAGAAGAACTGAAACGAGATGAAGAATACAGTAAGCGAAAAATACACTAGAAGGAACCAACTGTAGATTAGATGATACAGAGGAACAGATCAGCAGGCTGGAAGACATAGTAGTGGAACTCACTGAAGCTGAACAGAAGAAAAGGGAACAAAAAGAAATGAGGGCAGTTTAAGAGACATCTGGGACAACATAAAGCATACTGACATTTGCTTATATGGGTCCCAGAAGAAGAAAGAGAGAAAGGTGCTGAGAACATATTTGAAGACATAATAGCTAAAAACTTCCCTAACCTTGGAAATGAAACAGACATCAAGGTGCAGGAAGCACAGAGAATCCCAAACAGAATCAACCCAAAGAGGAGCTAAAAAAGACACATTGCAATTAAAATGGCCAAAATTAAAGATACAGAGAGAATATTAAAAGCAGCAAGGGAAAACCAACAAGTTAAATACAAGGGAACTCCCATAAGGCTACCAGCTGACTTTTCAGCAGAAACTCTTCAGGTCAGAAGGAAGTAGCATGATGTATTTTAAGGTAAGAAAGGGAAAAACCTACAACCAAGACTACACTACCTGTCAAGGTTTTCATTCAGTTTTGATGGAGAGATTAAAAGGTTTACAGACAAGCAAAAGCTAAAAGAGTTCATCACCACCAAACCAGCTTTATAATATTAAAGGGATTTCTCTAAGCAAAATAGAAAAGGCCAAAACTAGAAACATGAAAATTATGAATGGAAAAAAGGTATCTATATAGTAAAGGTGGTAAATCAATGATGTACAAAGGTAGTGGGAAGGTTAAAAGACAAAAGTAGTCAAATCATCTATATTTGCAATAAGTAGTTAAGGATACACACACAAACAGATGTAAAATATGATGATGAAACACTAATCATGGGAGAGGGAAGGAAAATGCAAGCCTGTTAAAATGCTATTTAATTCAGAGACCAGCAACTTGAAATAATCATACATATATAAAATTCATGGCAACCACAAACAAAATATCTAAAATAGACACACAGAAAGAAAGGAATCGAATCATAGCAATAAAGATATTCAAACAAATCACAAGAGAAGAGGACAAAAGAAGAAAGGATCAAATAAAAAGTGCAAAAGCAACCCCCAAACAATTAGCAAAATGGCAATAAGTACAAACCTATCAATAATTACTTTAAATGTAAATGGACTAAATGCTCCAACCAAAAGACATAGAGAGGCAGAATGGATACAAACAAGACCCATATATATGCTACCTACAAGAGACTCACTTCAAATCTAAAGATGCACACAGATTGAAAGAGAGGGCATGGAAAAAGTACTCTATGCAAATGGAAATCAAAATAAAGTCAGAATAGCAATACTTATATCAGACAAAATAGACTTTTTGTTTGGGAGATTTATTTTCATTTCATTTTGTGTAATTGCAATTGATTTGTTGCAGAAATTTGTACCTGGCATTTCATACTCCATAGAGTAGCACTTGAACTATTATCTGGCCTCTTTCATTGCTTTCCATTATCACCATCTGACTTTATAAAAGGAAATTTCCTTTTCATACAGTGTTAGTGGTAATATAAAATTGGTACAACCTCTTTGCAGATCAATTTGTTCATTCTATTAATGTTTTTAAAAAGTACTCTTTTATTAAGCAATTTCACTTCTAGAAACTGATAACTGTACAAAGTTGAATGGACAAGGATAATCAAAGCTGCATTGTTTATAAACTGAAAAAATGGCAACAACTTAAAAATGTCTATAGGATGATCCACATCAATCATGATGCATCTAGCTGATAGAATTCTCTGCAGCCATTAAAAAGAATGAGGTAGAGTTTCTTTACTGCCACAGAAAGGCCTTCAAGGAATAAAAAGTGAAAAGAGAAAGGTTGCATAATCATAATGATAATAATAGTAATTATTATTATTACAAACACTTGAAAAGTGTGTAGTATATTCTAAGCATTTAACTTTATTATTATTTTTTTACATCTTTATTGGAGTATAATTGCTTTACAATGGTGTGTTAGTCTCTGCTTTATAACAAAGTGAATCAGTTATACATATACATATGTTCCCATATCTCTTCCCTCTTGCGTCTCCCTCCCTCCCACACTCCCTATCCCACCCCTCTAGTTGGTCACAAAGCACGGAGCTGATCTCCCCGTGCTATGTGGCTGCTTCCCACTAGCTATCTATTTTATGTTTGGTTGTGTATATATGTCCAAGCCAATCTCTCACTTTGTCACAGCTTACCCTTCCCCCTCCCCATATCCTCAAGTCCATTCTCTAGTAGGTCTGTGTCTTTATTCCATCTTAACACTAGGTTCTTCATGACATTTATTTTTTCTTAAATTCCATATATATGTTAGAATTTGGTATATGTTTTTCTCTTTCTGACTTACTTCACTCTGTATGAGAGACTCTAGGTCCATCCACCTCATCAAAAATAGATAAGTTTCGTTTCCTTTTATGGCTGAGTAATATTCCATTGTATATATGTTCCACATCTTCTTTATCCATTCATCCAGTGAGGGACACTTAGGTTGTTTCCACCTCAGGGCTATTGTAAATAGAGCTACCAATGAACATGACCCTTTTTGAATTATGGTTTTCTCAGGGTATGTGCCCAGTAGTGGGATTGCTAGGTCATATGGTAGATCTATTTGTAGTTTTTAAAAGAACCTCCATACTGTTCTCCATAGTGGCTGTACCAATTCACATTCCCACCAGCAGTGCAAGAGTGTTCCCTTTTCTCCACACCCTCTCCAGCATTTATTGTTTCTAGATTTCTTGATGATGGCCATTCTGACTGGTGTGAGAGGATATCTCATTGTAGTTTTGACTTGCATTTCTCTAATGATTAATGAGGTTGAGCATTCTTTCATGTGTTTCTTGGCAGTCTGTATATCTTCTTTGGATAAATGTCTATTTAGGTCTTCTGCCCATATTTGGATTGGGTTGTTTGTTTTTTTGCTATTGAGCTGCATGAGATGCTTGTAAATTTTGGAGATTAACCCTTTGTCAGTTGCTTCATTTGCAAATATTTTCTCCCATTCTGAGGGTTGTCTTTTCCTCTTTTTTATGGTTTCTTTACCGTGCAAAACCTTTGAAGTTTCATTAGGTCCCATTTGTATATATTTGTTTTTATTTCCATTTCTCTAGGAGGTGTGTCCAAAAGGATCTTGCTGTGATTTATGTCATAGAGTGTTCTGCCTATGTTTTCCTCTACGAGTTTGATAGTTTCTGGCCTGATATTTAGGTCTTTAATCCATTTTGAGCTTATTTTAGTGTATGGTGTTAGGGAGTGATCTAATCTCATACTTTTACATGTACCTGTCCAGTTTCCCCAGCCCCAATTATTGAAGAGGCTGTCCTTTCTCCACTGTACATTCCTGCCTCCTTTATCAAAGATAAGGTGAGCATATGTGCATGCGTTTATCTCTGGGCTTTCTATGCTGTTCCATTGATCTATCTTTCTGTTTTTGTGCCAGTACCATACTGTCTTGATTACTGTAGCTTTGTAGTATAGTATGAAGTCAGGGAGCCTGATTCCTCCAGCTCAGTTTTTCATTCTCAAGGTTGTTTTGGCTATTCGGGGTCTTTTGTGTTTCCATACAAATTGTGAAGTATTTTCTTCTAGTTCTGTGAAAAATGCCATTGGTATTTTGATAGGGATTGCATTGAATCTGTAGATTGCTTTGGGTAGTAGAGTCATTTTCACAATGTTGATTCTTCCAATCCAAGAACATTGTATATCTCTCTATCTATTTGTATCATCTTTAATTTCTTTCATCAGTGTCTTATAATTTTCTGCATACAGGTCTTTTGTCTCCTTAGGTAGGTTTATTCCTAGATTTTTTTTCCTCTTTGTTGCAATGGTAAATGGGAGTGTTTTCTTAATTTTACTTTCAGATTTTTCATCATTAGTGCATAGGAATGCTAGAGATTTCTGTGCATTAATTTTGTATCCTGCTACTTTACCAAACTCATTGTTTAGCTCTAGTAGTTTTCTGGTAGAATCTTTAGGATTCTCTATGTAGAGTATCATATCATCTGCAAACAGTGACAGCTTTACTTCTTCTTTTCCAATTTGGATTCCTTTTATTTCCTTTTCTCCTCTGATTGCTATGGCTAAAACTTCCAAAACTATGTTGAATAATAGTGGTGAGAGTGGGCAACCTTGTCTTGTTCCTGATCTTAGTGAAAATGCTTTCAGTTTTTCACCATTGAGGACAGTGTGGGCTGTGGGTTTGTCATATATGGCCTTTATTATGTTGAGGAAAGTTCCCTCTGTATCTACTTTCTTCAGGGTTTTTATCATAAATGGGCATGGAATTTCGTCGAAAGCTTTTTCTGCATCTATTGAGATGATCATATGATTTTTCTCCCTCAGTTTGTTAATATGGTGTATCACGTTGACTGATTTGCATATATTGAAGAATCCTTGCATTCCTGGAATAAACCCCACTTGATCATGGTGTATGATCCTTTTAATGTGCTGTTGGATTCTGTTTGCTAGTATTTTGTTGAGGATTTTTGCATCTCTGTTCATCAGTGATATTGGCCTGTAGTTTTCTTTCTTTGCAACATCCTTGTCTGGTTTTGGGACCAGGGTGATGGTTGCCTGTTAGAATGTGTTTGGGAGTTTCTTCCCTGTGATATATTTTGGAAGAGTTTCAGAAGGATAGGTGTTAGCTCTTCTCTAAATGTTTGATAGAATTCGCCTGTGAAGCCACCTGGTCCTGGGCTTTGGTTTGTTGGAAGATTTTAATCACAGTTTCAATTTCCATGCTTGTGATTGGTCTGTTCATATTTTCTATTTCTTCCTGAATCAGTCTTGGCAGGTTGTGCATTTCTAAGAATTTGTCCATTTCTCCCAGGTTGTCCATTTTATTGGCATAGAGTTGCTTTTAGTAATCTCTCATGATCTTTTGAATTTCTGCAGTGTCAGTTGTTACTTCTCCTTTTTCATTTCTAATTCTATTGATCTGAGTCTTCTCCCTTCTTTTCTTGATGAGTCTGGCTAATGGTTTATCAATTTTGTTTATCTTCTCAAACAACCAGCTTTTAGTTTTTATTAATCTTTGCTATGGTTTCCTTCATTTCTTTTTCATTTATTTCTGATCTGATCTTTATGATTTCTTTCCTTCTGCTCACTTTAGGTTTTTTTTGTTCTTCTTTCTCTAATTGCTTTAGGTGCAAGCTTCAGTTGTTTATTTGAGATGTTTCCTGTTTCTTAAGGTAGTATTGTATTGCTATAAACTTCCCTCTTAGAACTGCTTTTTCTGCATCCCATAGGTTTTGGGTCGTTTTTTCTCCATTGTCATTTCTTTCTAGGTATTTTTTTTATTTCCCCTTTGATTTCTTCAGTGATCACTTCGTTATTAAGTAGTGTATTGTTTAGCCTCCTTGTGTTTGTATTTTTTACAGATCTTTTCCTGTAATTGATATCTGGTTTCATAGCATTGTTGTCAGAAAAGATACTTGATACAATTTCAACTTTCTTAAATTTACCAAGGCTTGATTTGTGACCCAGGATATCCTCTATCCTGGAGAATGTTCCATGAGCACTTGAGAAAAATGTGTATTCTGTTGTTTTTGGATGGAATGTCCTATAAATATCAATTAAGTCCATCTTGTTTAATGTATCATTTCAAGCTTGTGTTTCCTTATTTATTTTCATTTTGGATGATCTGTCCACTTTGGTGAAAGTGGGGTGTTAAAGTCCCCTACTATGAATGTGTTACTGTCAATTTCCCCTTTTATGGCTGTTAGTATTTGCCTTATGTATTGAGGTGCTTCTATGTTGGGTGCATAAATATTTACAACTGTTATATCTTCTCCTTGGATCGATCCCTTGATCATTATATAGTGTCCTTCTTTGTCTCTTCTAATAGTCTTTATTTTAAAGTCTATTTTGTCTGATATGAGAATTGCTACTCCAGCTTTCTTTTGGTTTCCATTTGCATGGCATATCTTTTTCCATCCCCTCACTTTCAGTCTGTATGTGTCTCTGGGTCTGAAGTGGGTCTCTTGTAGACAGAATATATATGGGTCTTGTTTCTGTATCCATTCAGCCAGTCTGTGTCTCTTGGAGGGAGCATTTAATCCTTTTACATTTAAGGTATTTATCGATATGTATGTTCCTATTCCCATTTTCTTAATTGTTTGGGGTTTGTTATTATAGGTCTTTTCCTTCTCTTGTGTTTCTTGCCTAGAGAAGATCCTTTATTATTTGTTGTAAAGCTGGTTTGGTTGTGCTGAACTCTCTCAGCTTTTGCTTGTCTGTAAAGGTTTTAATTTCTCCATCAAATCTGAATGAGATCCTGCTGCATCGAGTAATCTTGGTTGTAGGTGTTTCTCCTTCATCACTGGAAATATGTCCTGCCAGTCCCTTCTGGCTTGCAGAGTTTCTGCTGAAAGATCAGCTGTTAACTTTATGGGGATTCCCTTGTGTGTTATTTGTTGTTTTTCCCTTGCTGCTTTTAGTATGTTTTCTTTGTATTTAATTTTTGACAGTTTGATTAATATGTGTCTTGGCGTGTTTCTCCTTGGATTTATGCTGTATGGAACTCTCTGTGCTTTCTGGACTTGATTAACTATTTCCTTTTCCATATTAGGGAAGTTTTCAACTGTAATTGCTTCAAATATTTTCTCAGTCCCTTTCTTTTTCTCTTCTTCTTCTGGAACCCCTAAATTCTGACGTTGGTGTATTTAATGTTGTCCCAGATGTCTTTGAGACTGTCCTAAGTTCTTTTCAATTCTTTTTTCTTTATTCTGCTCTGAAGTAGTTATTTCCACTATTTTATCTTCCAGGTCACTTATCCATTCTTCTGTCTCAGTTATTCTGCTATTGATCACTTCTAGAGTATTTTTCATTTCATTTAATGTCTTGTTCACCATTGCTTTTTTCACCTTTAGTTCTTCTAGGTCCTTGTTAAATGTTTCTTGCATTTTCTCTATTCTAGTTCCAAGATTTTGGATCATCTTTACTATCATTATTCTGAATTATTTTTCAGGTTGACTGCCTATTTCCTCTTCATTTGTTAGGTCTGGTGGGTTTTTATCTTGCTCCTTCATCTGCTGTGTGTGTTTCTGTCTTCTCATTTTGCTTATGTTACTGTGTTTGGGGTCTCCTTTTTGCAGGCTGCAGATTCGTAGTTCCCGTTGTTTTTGGTGTCTGTCCGCAGTGGCTAAATTTGGTTCAGTGGGTTGTGTAGACTTCCTGGTGGAGGGCATTAGTGCCTGTGTTCTGGTGGATGAGGCTGGATCTTTTCTTTCTGGTGGGCATGTCCACGTCTGGTAGTGTGTTTTGGGGTGTCTGTGTACTTATTATTATTTTAGGCAGCCTCTCTGCTACTGGGTGGTGTTGTGTTCCTGTCTTGCTAGTTGTTTGGCATAGAGTGTGCAGCACTGTAGCTTGCTAGTCGTTGAGTGAATCTCGGTGTTGGTGTTGAGATGGAGATTTCTGGGAGATTCTCGCTGTTTGATATTATGTGGAGCTGGGTGGTCTCTAGTGGACCAGTGTCCTGAAGTTGGCTCTCCCACCTCAGAGGCACAGCACTGACTGCTGGCTGCAGCATCAAGAGCCTTTCATCCACATGGCTCAGAACACAAGAGAGAAAAATTAGAAAGGAAGAAAGAAAGAAAGAAAGAAAGAGGATAAAATAAAATAAAGTTATTAAAATAAAAAATAAATATTAAGAAAAAAAATTTTAAGTTAAAAAAAACAAAAATGGACAGATAGAACCCTAGGACAAATGGTGAAAGCAAAGCTATACAGACAACATCTCACAGAGAAGCATACACATACATACTCACAAAAAGAGGAAAGGGGAAAAATAATAAATCTTGCTCTCAAAGTTCACCTCCTCAATTTGGGATGATTCGTTGTCTATTCAGGTATTCCACACATGCAGGGTACATCAAGTTGATTGCAAAGATTTAATCTGCTGCTCCTGTGGCTGCTGGGAGAGATTTCCCTTTTTCTTCTTTGTTTGCTCAGCTCCCAGGTTTCAGCTTTGGATTTGGGCCCGGCTCTGCATGTAGGTCTCTGGAGGGTGTCTGGTCTTCACAAAGACAGGACGGGGTTAAGGGAGCATCTGACTCGGGGGCTCCAGCTCACTCAGGCCATGGGAAGGAGGGGTACGGAGTGCAAGTCGAGCCTGCAGCAGCCGAGGCCGGTGGGACGTTGCACCAGCCTGAGGCATGCCGTGTGTTCTCCCTGGGAAGTTGTCCCTGGATCCCGGGACCCTGGCAGTGGCAGGCTGCACAGGCACCCTGGAAGGGAGGTGTGAACAGTGACCTGTGCTTGCACACAGACATATTGGTGGCCTTAGCAGCAGCCTTCTCATCTCATGCTCGTCTCTGGGGTCCGTGCTGTTAGCTGCAGCTAGCGCCTGTCTCTGGAGCTCCTTTAACCAGCGCTCTTAATCCCCTATCATCACGCACCAGGAAACAAAGAGGGAAGAAATAGTCTCTTGCCTCTTCGGCAGGTCCAGACTTTTCCCCGGACTGCCTCCCAGCTAGCCGTGGTGCACTAATGCCCTGCAGGCTGTGTTCACACCGCCAACCCCAGTCCTCTCCCTGAGCTCCGACCGAAGCCAGAGCCTCAGCTCCCAGCCCTGCCTGCCCCGGCGGGTGAGCCGCCAAGCCTCTCGGGATGGTGAGTGCCAGTTGGCACCGATCCTCTGTGTGGGAATTTATCTGCTTTGTCCTCCGCACCCCTGTTGCTGTGCTGTCTTCCACAGCCCCAAAGCTTCTCCCTCTGCCACCGCAGTCTCCACCCACGAAGGGGCTTCTTAGTGTGTGTAATCCTTTCCTCCTTCACAGCTCCCTCCCACTGGTGCAGGTCCCATCCCTATTCTTTTGTCTCTGTTTATTCTTTTTTCTTTTCTCCTACACAGGTACGTGGGGAGTTTCTTGCCTTTTGCGGGGTCTGAGTTCTTCTGCCAGCATTCAGTGGGTGTTCTGTAAAAGTTTTTCCCTGTGTAGATGTATTTCTGATGTATCTGTGGGGAGGAAGGTGATCTTCACATCTTACTCTTCCGCTATCTTCCCACTCTCCAACAAAACAGACTTTAAAACAAAGACTGTAACAACAGACAAAGACAAAGGACCTTACACAATGATCAAGGTATCAATTCAATAAGATGATATAACAATTGTAAATATACATGCACCCAACATAGAAGTGCCTCTATATATACATAAAGTGAACATTAACAGACAGAAAAGGAGAAATTAGCAGTAACACAATAATAGTAGGGTATTTAATACCCCACTTACATCAATGGACAGATCATTCAGACAGAAAATCAATAAGGAAACTCTGGCCTTAAATGACACATTAGACCAAATGGAATATATATATATAAGATTATATATGTACAAGATTTCATCAAAATGCAGCAGAATGCACATTGTTTTCGAGTGCATATGGAACATTCTCCAGGATAGCTCATGTGCTAGGCCACAAAACAAGTCTCAGTAAATTTATGGAAATTGAAATCACATCAAGCATATTTTCTGGCCACAGTGCTCTGAGACTAGAAATCAACTACAAGAAAAAAACTGCAAAAAAACACGTAGAAGCTAAACAATATGCTACTAATTAATCAATGGATCACTGAAGAAATCAGTGAAGAATTTAAAAAATACCCAGGGAAAAATGAAATAGAAAACGTGATGATACAAAAATCAACGGGACACAACAAAAGCAGCTCTAAAAAGGAAATTTACAAGCCTACCTCAGGTAACAAGAAAAATCTCAAATAAACAACCTAACTTTACCCCTAAATGAACTAGAAAAAGAACAAACAAAACCCAAAGTAATTAGAAGGAAAACAAATAATAAAGATCAGAGCATAAATAGAGGCTAAAAAATAGAAAAGATCAATAAAACTAAGAACTTGTTCTTTAAAAAGGTAAACAAAATTGATAAAACTTTAGACAGACTCATTGAGAAAAAAAGACAGGGCCCACATTAATAAAATCAGAAATGAAAATGTTATAACTGACACAACAAATAAACACTTGTAAGAGGTTACTACAAACAGTTATATGCCAATAAAATGGACAACTTGGAATAAACAGAAAAATTTCTAGAAAAGTACACTCTCTGAAGACTGAACCAGGAAGAAACAGAAAATATGAACATGCAAGTTATGAGTAATTAAATTGCACCAGTAATCAAAAAACTCCCAACAAACAAGTCCATGACTAGATGGCTACACAGGTGAATTTTACCAACTATTTAGAGAAGAGCTAAAACCTACTCTTATCAAACTATTCTAAAAATTGAAGACGAAATAATGCTTCTGGCATCACCCTGATAACAAAACCAGTGAAAGATATCAAAAAAAATTACGGGCTAATATCACCGATGAACATAGATGCAAAAATCCTCAACAAAATATTAACAAAAGGAATCCAATAATACTTTAAAATGTTCATAACATCATGACCAAGTGGGATTTATCCCAGGGATGCAAGCATGGTTCAATACCTGCAAATCAATCAATGTGATGCACCATTTTAACAAACTGAAGAATAAAAATCTCATGATCATCTCTACAGACTCAGAAAACGGTTTTGACAAAATTCCACATTGTTTATGATATAAACTCTCCACAAAGTGGGTATAGAGGGAAAAAAATCAACATAGTAAAGGTTATATATGATAAGGCCACAGCTAACATTATACTCTATGGTGAATAGCTGAAAATATTTCCTGTAAGATCAGCAACAAGACAATTATGCCCACTCTCACAACTTCTAGTCAACATAGTATTGGAAGTCCTAAATACAGCAAGCAGAAAAGAAAAATACATACATAGTTTTGCATATTCTTTTCCATTATGATGTACTACAGGACAGTGATTACAGTAAGTCCCCTACATACAAGAGTTCCATTACGAGAGCATGTTTGTAAGTCCAATTTGTTCTTAAGTCCAAAAAAGTTAGCCTAGTTACCCAACTAACATGATCAGCTCTATAGTACCGTACTGTAATAGGTTTATAATATTTATCACCCAAATTATACATAAGAAACACAAAAAATAAAACATTTTAAATCTTACAGTACCGTACCTTGTAAAGTACAGTAGTACAGTACAACAGCTGGCATACAGGGGCTGGCATCAAGTGAACAGGATGCCAGGAAGTGTTAATGACTGGAGGATGGAGAGGAAGTGGGAGAGGAAGAGCTGAAAGGTCCTCAGCAATAGGAGATGGAGGGCAAGCTGCAATTTCACTCATGCCTGAAGCTGATGGAACGCACATTTGCCTCTTTGAAAGTTCACAACTTGAAGGTTTGTATGTAGGGGACTTACTGTAGTTTCTTGTGCTATACAGTAAGACCTTGTTGTTTAACTATTTCATATATTGTAGTTTGTATCTGCTAATCTCAAATTCCTTATTTATCCCTCCCCACTCCCTTTCCCCTTTGGTAACCATAAGTTTGTTTTCCGCAACTGTGAGTCTGTTTCTGTTTTGTAAATAAGTTCATTTGTGTCATATTTTAGATTCCTCATATAAGTAATATCATACAGTATTTGTCTTTCTCTGTCTGACTTACTTCACTCAGTACAATAATCTCTAGTTTCATCCATGTTGCTGCAAATGGCATTATTTCATTCTTTTCTGAGGCTGAGTAGTATTCCATTGTGTATATATACCACATCTTCTTTAACCCTTCATCTGTCAATGGACATTTAGGTTGCTTCAATGTCTTGGCTATTGTAAATAGTGCTGCTATGAATATTAGTGTGCATGTATCTTTTTGACTTATAGTTTTGTCCAAGTATATGCCCAGGAGTGTGATGGCTGGGTCATACAGCAACTCTATTTTTAGTTTTTTGAGGAACCTCCACACTGTTTTCCATAGTGGTTGTACCAATTTACATGCCCACCAACAGTGTTGTAGGTTTACCTATTCACACCCTCTCCAGCATTTGTTATTGTAGAACTTTTTTTTTTTTTTTTTTTTTTTTTTTTTTTTTTTTTTTGCGGTATGCGGGCCTCTCACTGTTGTGGCCTCTCCTGTTGCGGAGCACAGGCTCCGGACACGCAGGCTCAGCGGCCATGGCTCACGGGCCCAGCCGCTCCGCGGCATGTGGGATCTTCCCGGACCGGGGCACGAACCGGTGTCCCCTGCATCGGCAGGCGGACTCTCAACCACTGCGCCACCAGGGAAGCCCTGTAGAACTTTTAATGATGGCCATTCTGGCTGGTGTGAGGTGGTGCCTCATTGAAGTTTGATTTGCATTTCTCTAATAATTAACAATGTTGAGGCTCTTTTCATGTGCTTATTGGCCATCTGTATGTCTTCTTTGGAGAAATGTCTATTTAAGTCTTCTGCCCATAACTTATTTTATACCTATAAGTTTATACTTCTTACTCCTTACCTCTGAATTGACCCTCCCCCTTTGCTCTCTCCACTGGTAACGACTAGTTTGTTCTCCGAGTCATGTCATCTGTAAATAGTGACAGTTTTACTCCTTCCTTTTCAATTTGGATTCCTCTAATTTATTTTTCTTCTCTGATAAATCATACCAATATTTTCTTAGGTCAGTCTCCCAAGGCAATAGAAATAAAAGCAAAAATAAACAAATGGGACCTAATCAAATATAAAAGCTTTTGCACAGCAAAGGAAACGTAAATAAGACAAAAATACAACCTATGGACTGGGAAAAAATATTTGCAAACAATAAGACCATAGGTTGTCAATTACTAACACCCACGCTGGAGAAGGGTATGATGTTTCCTAAAAAGTCTAAAAACTAGAGCTATGGGGACTTGCCTTGTGGCGCAGTGGTTAAGAATCCAACTGCCAATGCAGAGGACACGGGTTCGAGCCCTGGTCCAGAAAGATAACACATGCTGCGGAGCAACTAAGCCCGTGCACCTCAACTACTGAGCCTGTGCTCTAGAGCCTGTGAGCTACAAGTACTGAAGCCCGACGCCTAGAGCCCATGCTCTGCAAGAAGAGAAGGCACTGCAATGAGAAGCCCATGCACTTCAACGAAGAGTAGCCCCAAATTGCTGCAACTACAGAAAGCCCATGTGCAATAACAAAGACCCTACACAGGAAAAAATATTTAATTAATTAAAAAATATAGAGCCACAGAGCATACGGCATTTCCACTCCTGGGTGTAAATCTTGGGATAACCATAAATCCATAGGATACAGGCACTTCAACTATTAGTGCAGCTCTTTTGCAGGAGCCTCGACTTGGAAACAATATAAATGTCCTTGGAAGGAAAAAATGGATAAAGAAGATATGGTACTTATGTACAATGGAATATTACTCAGCCATGAAATCAATGAAATAAGGCCAGTTGCAGCAACTCAGGTGGACTTAGGTACGATCATTCTAAGTGACATAAGTCAGACACAAAAAGACACTTAGCATAAAGTATCAGTTTTAGGTGGAATCTAAAAATGGCTACACATGAACTAAATTACAAAACAGTCACACATTTAGAAAACAAACTTATGGGTGCTAAAGGGGAAAGGTGGGGTGGGGTGAGGCATAAACCAGAGGGTTGAAATTAGCACAGATAGGGTTCCAAAGACCAAATAGGTAATCGACAAGACCTACTCTATAGCTCAAAGAACTGGACTGGGCACACTCTAGTCACCATAAAAGAATATATACGACTGGTAAGAATCTGAAAAAGAATTTATGGATGTCTCTCTGTAAGTGAATCAAGTGGATGTGCAGCAGCAAGAAAGACAGCATTGAAAATCAGCTATACCCAATTATAAAAATAAATTACAAAAAAAAACACAGGGAGAAACTGTTACAAAATCTGTTCAGGGGCTGTGATGAAACCGGCATTGACTCCATCTAGATCCACAGCTAAACGGGACAAGAGTAGAGGGCTCAATCTCTGTCTTTACGTTTACAGTCTAACGCGAGCTCAAGTCATTTTACCTCTGTTCATACACTGCTGATTATTTTCAACAAATCACAAAGATATCGGTGTTTTATATTTACTCTTTGGTGCTTCAGCTGGAGTAGCAGGCAGCACCTTGAGTATATTAACCCTGGCTGAGTTATGCTAACCTGGAGCACTACTTGGGGATGCCCAAATCTTTAACGTAGTCATAAGAGTCCCTGAACTTGTAATAATTTTCTTTATAGTTGTACCCATTATGATTGCAGGGTTCAGAAACTGACTTGGGCCACTAATAACTGGGGCACCTGAGGTAGCATTTCCCCAAAGAAATCATGTAAACTTTTGACTACTTCCCCCATCGTTCTTACTCCTACTCATATCACCAATAGTAGAAGCTGGTTCTGGTACAAGTGGAACTGTATATTCAGCTCTAGCCTGCAATCTGGCCCACACAGGAGCCTCTGTCGACCGAACCATTTCCTCCTTACATTTAGCAGGTGTCTCTTCAATTCTTCATGCTATTTCTTGTATTACTATAGTCTTTAATCCAAAACCAGCAGTCATATCCCAATACCAAACACCATTATTTGTTTATTCTTCCCTAACTATAGCCATATTACTATAATTACCACTCTCAGTCCGAGCAGCCAGAATTGCCACACTGTTAAGAGATAGAAATCTCAACACTACATTCTTTGACCCTGCAGGAGGAAACTGAATCCTACACCAACACCAATTTTGATTGTTTGGTCACCCTGAAGTGTGTATTCATGTCCTACCAGGGTTTGATATAATTTCACAGAACATTACATAATATTTAGGACAAAAACTGCCTTTCAGCTATTTGGAATATTATGAATCATGTCCCCTGGCTTTTTATGATTTCTCTTGTGGGCCCATCTTATATTTACCATAAGGATAGCTGTTGATTCAGTAGCATACTTTGCATCAGATACCATAATTACTTCTATCCCTACAGGAATAAAAGTATCTAGCCCATTAGCAACTCTTTATTTAATTTTTTTTTTGGCTGCGTTGGGTCTTCATTGCTGCACACCGGCTTTCTCTGGTTGCGATGAGTGGGAGCTACTCTTCGTTGCCATGCGCGGGCTTCTCATGGTGATGGCTTCTCTTGCTGCAGAGCACAGGCTCTAGGCGTGTGGGCTTCAGTAGTTGTGGCTCACGGGCTCTAGAGGGCAGGCTCAGTAGTTGTGGTGCATGGGCTTTTTGCTCCGCAGCATGTGGAATCGTCCTGGACCGGGGACCAAACCCGTTTCACCTGTATTGGCAGGCCAATTCTTTACAACTGCATCACCAGGAAAGTCCCTGATTAGCAACTCTTCACGGAGGTAATATTATATGAGATCCCACTCTATTATGAGTATAGGCTTTATTTTCCTTTTTACAGTAGGTGGTTTGACAGGAATCATCTTAGCCAACTCATCCTCGGACATTGTCCTCCAGGATACATACTACGTAGTAGCACATTTCCATGACCTAGTGTCCTTGGGAGCAGTCTTCACTATGATAGGAGGCTTCCTACACTGATTCCCACTATTCCCAGGTTACACAGTTAACTCAGCAGTAGCAAAACTCACTTCACAGGTATATTTGTAGTAGTAAATATAACTTCCTGCAGCACTTTCTTGGCCTCTCAGGGAGGTTACTACGTTACCCTGAGGCACACACAACATGAAATATGTTGTCTTTAGGCTCATTCATCTCCGTAGCAGCAGTAATGCTAATAATCTTCATACTGTGAAAAACATTTGTGTCCAAACGAGAAGTCTCAGCAGTGGAAACTGCTCCTCCTAACCTAGAATGGTTGCACGGATGCCCTCCACCATATCCTATATCTGAAGATCCTACCTATGTAAATGTAACATAAGGGAGGACTCAAGTCCTTTTCAAGCAGTTTGTAGCCAACAGCATAACAAATATGTCTTTCTCAATAAATGAGATAAAAAAATGTAAACTTCTCAAAGTTAAATTATAGGCTAAAAGAGGGTATATCACGAAGGCATATCAATTTCATCTAGCCTCTCAAGATACAACATCACCAATTATGGAAGAATTTTTACATTTTCATCACACACATTAATAGTGATTTTTAAAAGAAGTTCTCTAGTCCTCTATATTATTTCACTAATATTGTCAACTAAACTAACTCATATATGTACAATAGATGCACAGGTAGAGAAAATTTGAACATTTTACCAACCATTTTTGCAAGCTTAGCTGCTCTATCATCATTGTGAATCCTTTACATGATACATGAAATCAATATCTCTTCCCAAACAATAAAAACTATGGGTCAGTCATGATACTGATGCTACAAATAAACAGATTATGAAGATTTAAATGTTGACTGCTCTGTATTCCCCACATCAGAGCTAAAACCAGGAGAATAATGATTAATAGAAGTCAACAACCTAGCAGTATAGAGATAGTCATTGAATATTAGTTTCATCTGAAATTGTTGTACACTCCTAAGCTGTTCCTTCTCAGGCCTGAAAAGACCTGCTCTCCCAGGACGCCTAAATTAAAGAACCTTAATACGGACAGGGCCAGGCCTATGTTGTGGACAATGATCAGTAGATGCCATTTTCCTGAGTTCAAAGACAGGACAGAGGGATATGTCTGAGATATGGGGTGAATCTGGAGCCCATGGGGATGCACTCTCCAAGCTCCAGGATTGGAATGGGGCTTCTGGGGTCCCAAGCCACCCACCACGCCCTCCCGAGCAGGATCTTGGCAACATTCCCTGTCAGTGATGAGGCAGCCCTAGCACTTGTCACGCCCCAATGTTGTGTCCTATGTGGGCCCCATGCTCTTGGGACCACACCCACACTCTGCAGGTCCATGCTGCAGGGTCCTTCATGCCTCAGGAGTAGAGAACCCTCAGCAAGCAGTTTCCTCCCCAACCAGCAGGAGGAGGGGAGGAGAGCAGGGGCACCAGGGGAATCTCACTCAGACAACAACACCCCAGGGGTGCCAGCGGGGTCAGTGATGATGCAGATGAGGCACAGACCAAGAGATGGAACCAGAGGACCCAAAAGGCAGCTGGTCAGGTCCTGGCTCATCTGCACCCTGGACACCTTTGTCTCTCATACACCCCCTTCCTCATACAGCCTCTCCTTAAATGCAGATTCTTCAGAGGCAAACAGGCAGAGCTTCAGACTGAAAGTCACCTCTTCCAAAGTGACCTGTCAACAAACACTGCAGGATTCCATTCCAGTGGGCACCCTGGAGTCGACAACCCAGGGACTGCAGTGGATATCGGTGCCAGGGGCAGTGGGAGGGAATGGGGAGTGAGACTTTCATGGTTGTGGAATCTTGGTTTTGCAAGTTGAAAAGTTCTAGGGATGGTGGTGATGGCTCCACAAGAAGGTGAATATATCTGATGCCTCAGAAACGTGCACTTAAAATCGTGATGATGGTAAAGGGTATGTGACGTGTGTTTTATTTCACTTAAAATAAATTCTTAAAATAATGTCTTGTTAATTGAGATTCCATTTCGACTCCCCTTCATCACAAATGTCGGAGGCCCAGACACAGTCCCCTACCTTAGGGCCCATCATGGTACCCTCACATGGCACATGGGAGACCATTCTTAGGGGGGCCTAGTCTGTGCTCACCTGACCTCTGTCCAGGGGGACCCAGGCAGTGGTGACCCCCATAGATAAGACATATGATATGATTTGATATTAATATGATCCCACCAAGCATTGTCACTCACCAGAACACAGAGCAGCAACCCACTCAAACATGCCTGACCTCACGTGAATGTGAGAAGATTAAGAGAAGAAAAGGTAGCACAGGTTAATCAGGGCAACACCCTTAATGCAGAGGTTGGAAATCTCAAAGGGGAAAAGACACACTGCAGGCAAAGAGCACATGTGGGGTCTCCCGGTACATGTGATCCGGACCCATGCAGATGTGGTGAGACCCACACAGTCCCCACACACTTTACCTGGGGCCACACGTCCACACTCACCACGGTGAACCCACCTCTCCAGACCCTGCACCTAAAGTCACATGTTCTCTCTCAACAGGTGGCCCCTCCTACCCAGACCCCTCCACCTGAGTCACATGTCCACAGTCCCAGGGTGAACCGCCCTCCCCAGACTCCCCCAACTGGGGTCACACGTGCACAGTCTCCAGGGTGACCTCACCTCCCCAGACCCTTCAACTGGGGTGACATGTCCCCTTGGTCAGGACACCATGGCTCTGCTGGTGGCTTCCCTAATGTGGAAACAAATTGTGTTCCTGGGGCCTCCTGGGATGGGAAAAAGTGGCAGGTGGGTCTCCTCTCCCCACACTTGTACCAGAGAAGTCCGCCTCTTTTCAGTTTGATTCTGTTGATTTTGCCTGTTTTTAAAGCTTTCATGCTAGAGTTGAACACTCTACTTGGTTCTGGCAGGCTCAGTCCTTTCTTGTCTCACATGCTTCTTGAGATAACTCACAGGACAGCAGGGCTGAAAGCCGAGGGGCAATTCTGGAGGCTTCTGAGTAGGGACGGTAGACTGGAAGGAGAGCTCAGCAGCAGCCTCAGCTGTTACCCATCGGCTTTTGCCCGGTCTGCGTGCCCTGCAATCAATTCACCAGCTAAACCTGCCTCCCTATGCACCATGCACGTGCTGGTGAATTGGAATTATTGCCAGGTAGCCCTCCTGCGGATTCTCCATGATCCCCAAGGAAGAAGAACCTTGCAGGGATTAAGCCTAAGGCCCCGACCAGAGCACTGACCCTTGGGAGGACCAGGTAACCACACTCAGAAGAGAGGCTGTTACTTAGACAAGCCCACCTCAGCTCCAGACCCCAGACAGCTAAGCACTGACCTTCAGATGCAGGCACAGAGCTTCCCAGTCCTGAGGCCAGGCCGGGTTTCTACCCAGGTTCCCATAGTCCAAGGGTACACAGAACATGGTCAGGTCTAAATCTTCTTATTGTAGAAAACACATGGTCAGTTCTAAACATAATCAGTAGACAGGACATGCAGAGGTCTAAATCTACCATGTAGACAGCACTTGATCATGTTTAAACTAGCTTAGGGCTGATCTCATAGGAGGTACAGGTCACACACATGGGTCTCTCATCTTTGGACACCCACATCAGGAAAGTGAACAAACTTTGTCATTAAACATTTCAACAGGCAAAACAGAAATGTTACCAATATCTCTGGCCACCTGATGGTCAGGATCCACAGGTGAGCCACGAACTTCTGAGAGTGCAGCCCAGTCTGTTGCCAGGACAGACAAGAAGTGGCCTGATTCCAGCCTCCCAGGCTTCCAGAAGGAAGCGGCCGCACTGGAAGCCCAGGCAGGACAGTCCTGCATGCTCCGGGCCAGGAGATCCGGTCTGTCCATTCCGCTGGCCGATTCTGGGCAGGGCGCTCAGGGCCGCTGAGAGCCTTGCACTCAGGTCCTGCTTCCCTGTAGCGTGTGCATGTGTGTGTGCTTGTGTGTAGAGGGGGCAGTGGCTGACGGCTCCTATGGCTCCGGTCCCGGGCACTGTGCTGTCTTCGAGGGGAGGCACAGGGAGAGGTAGGGGCACAGAAGCCGTTGGAGAGGAGAACCCACCGTGGAACACCTTGCCCACTTGCTCGCCCCACCTGGTGACCCACCTGCCCATCGTGGCCTGCATGTCACCCCCCAGCCCCGATCCCTGAGGGCAGGGCGCCTGCTCTTTCAACAGCACAGGGTCTCACATGAAGGAGACCCAGTGGGGACTGTCACGCCCCCACTCTTGTAGCTGACTTTGGGAGAATGAACCCCTTTGACTGGGCGATTGGACCCTGTGAAGAAAGAGGTGGCGACCCCATCCAAGTCGGGGTCTGGCTGAAAGATGGGAACACAGGAGCCAAGTGCAGAGCCTGGAGGCCAGGCCAACAGGAGGGGCACCCCAGCCTTGGCTGGGCTCTCCAACTGTGACACTGTAGCTTTAGGGGACCTGGGGCAGGTGACTGAATGTAATGGGTGTCTAAACTGGACCCTGAATCGGGCTTAAAGAAGGTGTGAAGGATGTTACTGAGACCGTGACAGTCATTAGAAGACAGACTGTGTCAGGTCATCCTGCTCCATCCATTTAAATCCCTGAGATCTGTGACCTTTACGTGGCTACACAGGATTGTTAGAGCAGCCGCGTGTGGATATATCTGTAAGTGGATCCAGAAAACACACAGTTGTGTGCACAGGAGGACACAGCACACACAGAAACATATGCAGGTGCACAGCACAAATATATTCAAATATATTCACACACTAGCATATGAACACACATGCACGCATATGCCCATGCACACAGTAATGTGAGCAAGTGCACATACCTATGCACATGCACAGCATATGTATGCAAACAGGCACATGCACATGCATGTACATAGCACACACACAGGGAATAAAGTGAATCCATAAAGTGAATCCGTAAAGCATTAAGTCCTGAACAGGAGTGAAGCTGACATGTATTTTTCCCTTTTCTTAGCTTTGATGTTTTTCACAATAAAAAGTTTAAGAAAAAAGTTAATGGCAAATGACTTTTGATTCATAGGATTTTCTGATGTTATTCCACAAATATTATGACAGGAGAAATTAATGTAGATATTACATGTGTCCACTAATGGATGAATGGAGAAGAGAAACATGGTCCATCAGTACAACGGAATGTTATTCAGCCTAAAAGGGGAGGTAATTCTGACACAGGCTGCAGCAGGAATGAACCTTGTGGGCATTATGCTCAGTGATGTAAGCTAGACACAAAAAACAAACAGTGTTTGATCCACTCATACAAGGCCCCTAGAGCAGTCGGAAACATAGAGACAGAATGTAGGATGTTGAGTGCCAGGGGCTGAGGGTGGGACAATGCGGACTGAGTGTTTAATGGGGACTGTTTCAATTTTGCAAGATGAAAAACTTCTGGAGGACAATGGCAGTCAGGTTTGCACAACAGTGCGAATTACTTCTTGACCCTGAAATGTGCACTTAAAAACAGTTAAGATAGTAAAGTTTATGTTTTGTGTATTTGACCACAATTTTTAAAACTTTTAAAAAAACAACAGGAAGTAGTCCATGAATACCACAAGATGCACAACTTCACTAACAACCGAGGGATTAAAACCATAAGAAAAGTATTGTGCACACACCTATCAGAATGGCAGACATGAAGACACAGTATCAAGTATCAGCAGGATGTGGAGCAATGGAAAGCCTGGTGTGCAGCAGGGGGTGCAACCACTTCTGAAACAATCGGGCTTCAGAGAGCAAAGTCCGTGCACACAGACCCACAGTTTTCCTCCCAGCTGAACACAACCCCCCCAGCCCTGAACCAGGACACACGGACATGGACTCTGCAGCCATAGGAGCCAAACTTGAAAAAAGAACCTGAAGGCCATCACAAGTGGATGCAGAAATGAACCATGCATGCTCCTATGAAGGAATATTCCACAGCAATGGAGTACATTTTGTTTAAAGGTAGTAAAACTATAGAAATTATTTTTTTTAAAAAAACTATATTCACAAGATGAAAGAATCTATAATTCTGGCACCTAGGGATTGTCGAATGCTCCTAAAAATAGATTGTTGTGGAAACGTTTATTATAAGGAAATTGACATATTCTCTAGGAAGGATGGGGTGAATGGGACTGCTACATTTTCTACATTGGAGACATATACAGGTTTTGATTCTACTTCTGTTAAATCAAGAGGGGCTTCATTGGATTTCTGCTACTGTGGAGATAATCAAATTCTTCGTAGGGGTCAGGAGACAATTAGTCATAGGTGTTTTCGTGTAATAATTACTGTTGAAAGTGTAAATGATCCATTTATCAGTAGGACTGAGAACAGAATAACTGCTACATTACTTCATATGAGATTGTGTGTGCTACTGTCCCTAGAGCTCCAGTGAGTGAGTATTTTGAATCTGAAGCTCATCCAGATCTGAGGACGGAATAAATGGCTAGGTGTGATATGGCTAATATAAATAATAGGCCTACATTTATATTAATTAGTGGATAAGATATGGGAAGAGGAATTCATGTTGTGAGAGCCAGGGTTAAGGCTAGCATTGGGGCAATAATATATAAATTGATGCTGTTGATGGACATAGTGCTTCTTTAATAAGTAATTTGAATGACTCAGAAATGGGTTGTAATCATCCATGGGGGCTGATGATTTTTGGCCCTTTCTGGATTTGTATAGAGCCTAGGATTTTCCATTTAGTTAATATGAGGAATGCTATGGTGAATTAAATTGGGTCATTTGTGAAAGAATGTTGATTATAAACATATTATTAGGAAGAGGACTTGAACCAGTGCAGATTAAGGTTTCAGTTTTACATAATTACTGGGCTCTGCCACCGTAACAAACCCTGTTCTACATTAGGGTATGTATAAATTAAATGAATGTAGATTATATCATCATTTAGTTTGAAGACATTTTGTAAAGTAAGCCATATTGCCCTTGTCATTTCATACTGGAAGAAATCTGCAATAGACAGAAAGCAACCAGGATGACTCCAGTCTGAACTCAGACCACGTGAGACTTTAATCGTTGAACAGACAGTTAATAACAGTTATACCATTGAAATCTCATGATCCAGCATCAAGATCATAAACCATATTGCTGATATGAACTCCAGAATACAATTACACTGTTATCCCTAGTAAAACTTGTTCCATTGATCAGGGTTTTAGAAGAACAGGTGATAAAGCATTTTGACTAGCTGGTCTAAATTTTGATCACTCAGAGGTGGTTTTATTCTGCAAAAAATAAATGGCGCATGGGCTCAAGGTGCATGGGCTTCAGTAGTTGTGGTGTACAGGTTCAGTAGTTGTGGCCTACTGGCTTAGTTGCTCCGTGGCAAGTGGGATCTTCCCATACTGGGTTTTGAACCCGTGTCCCCTCCACTCGTAGGTGAATTCTAAACCACTGCATTACCAGGGAAGTCCCAGAATGGCAGTCTCCCTTCTAATATACCTTAAGCCCAAAGAATCCATGGAAAATTGTTACAGAAAATAAGGCAATAAAACATTGTAAGGACTATAACAGAAGCATATAGTACACAGTTCATATAGACACAGCCCAAGCAGTTACAAAGTATATTAAAAGGGAGGCTGCAATTTTATTTTATTATTTTATTTTTTTAAACATCTTTATTGGAGTATAATTGCTTTACAATGATGTGTTATTTTCTGCTTTATAACAAAGTGAATCAGTTATACATATGCATATGTTCCGGTATTTCTTCCGTCTTGCATCTCCCTCCCTCACACCCTCCCTATCCAAACCCTCTAGATGGTTTGTATCCAAATGGTTTTAATGGGCTCACAAAGAGCTGTTCCTGTTGGCTAACTAGTGCTAGATGGAAGTTGCCTGTGGTGAAGTGGGGGTGGTGTCTTTAGGGAGTCCCAGCTGCAGAGAAGAGGTTTCTGGCACAGGCCTGGCCTCTGTTAAATCAGGCCCTGGAGGGTGAATTCCCAGCCACAATCCTGATTTCCTGGCTGCTCCCAGGGGGTACTCTGCCAGCCTGGCACTGCTTCGCTTCTATGGGGAGAGGGCACTTGAAGCCCTGCGTGAGGCTGAGCTTTCATTTATAACAACTACATGTCATGTGTGACTCTCACATGCAGGAAAACACAACAGAGGCTGATTCTACCTGGACACTAGAGTAAACCCCTTTTCTGATATCCCCTTCATTCCCCTTAAGTGGTTGAAGTAATGCAGGGAGCCAGTGAAGATGGAGATGAAGGTGGACCAAAGAGGTAGGAGGATTAAATACTTGAGGCTCTGGTAGAATTAAACAGCATATAACTTCACGCCACAGCCAGTCTGAGCAAGACAGAGACCTTCCCTCTTTCTGCTAACACCAGACAGCTGAGATTTCTTTTCCCCTTCAGACAGGGGATATAAGCTCTTGGGGATGTGCCCTGTCATGTTCCACTCTAATTTGCAGCCTACTAACAGGATTTCCAGGAAGGCTCTGCTGCCCAAAAACGCAGAGTTGGAAATGTAGAAATGATGCCGCCTTGGGGTCATTTCCAACAAGAGCGGTTTAAGGCCACAGCTAATGGTCTCTTAACATGCCCAAGGACTCAGGGCTATAAAGGACACCTGCCCTAAATAATTGAGCTGAGGTAGGGAATGGACAAGAAAATTCAAAACTGGCCAAATTTTCAAGAAGATACTATGAAGAGGTAAGTTTGACTGACTCTCTTTTTTAAAGAAAACAGGAAAATGGGTAAAAGCTCATCCTCAGGAATTATTAGACTCAGGCAAATCTAATTTGCAAAAAGCTTTCAACTCACACAGGTCGACTGACCATCAATGAAAAGCCTACAAATAAAAAATGCTGAAGTGGTTTTTGAGAACTGTGTACCCTCTAGCTGCTGGTGAGATGTAAAGTGGTAACAGCCAATAATGAGAGCAGAAAGGAGCTGCGTTTAAAAGTAAAAATTGAGGTACCGTTCGATGAAACAGGCCCACCGCTGTGCCTCTCACCGGAGAAGACCAGAATCCAGAAGACAGACGCTGCCAAAGCTGCACTGCAGCCTTATTCACAATAGCCAAGACATGGAAGCAACCTAAATGCCCATCAACAGATGAATGGATAAAGAAGAAGTGGTCCACGTACACAATGGAATATAAGCCATGGGAAACAATGGAACACTGCTCCTTGAGGTACCACAGATGAGCCTAGAGGTAATCACAGAACATGAGGTAAGTTGGAAAGCCAAAGATGTATATCCTATGATATCGCTTACAGTTGTTACCTAACAACTGACAAAAATGGACATATTTCCACAGAGAAAGACACACACAGACTTCAAAACAAACAATGCGTATCTAAAAGGAAAGGTGGTGGCAATGGATAAATCCAGATTAGGTTTACCATCCCCTTACAAATGCAGATTAAGCACATATATCGTAAAGCACGAGCACATAGCAAGGGAGGTGTGCAGAACACTCTGGAATCCTTTACACGGGAAAAGGATCTGTACATGAATAGATATATATGATGTACGAATGAACCAGTTTGTGTACACCTAGGACAAACTGTTTTCTAATCATTACCCTGGTTAAAACAATTAAAACAACGAACAAGAAGTAATGAGACATAAACTTCAGGGGCTTTTTCCTGGCACATTCCATTCTAAATTACAACCTAGTAACAGGACTTCCAGAAAGGCTCTGCTGTCCTAGTAACCAGATTTGGGAATGGAGAAATGCTGCCGCCTTGTGGCCGTTTCCCACAATGCCTGCTTTAAACCCAGTTCTAATGGTCACTAAATATTCACAATCACTGCAGGCATGTAAATGACACCTGCTCTCAAAAAAAATCCTGGGGTCGAAAAACGACCACAAAATTCAAAAGAGGGCAACCTTCCAAGAAGACAGTTTCAAGAGGTATATTGTACATACACTATTTTTTCTCTAAATAAAAGAGAAACGTTTGGGGAAATGATGAATATTAGGAATAATTAAAGACAAGAAAATCCAAATTACAAAAACCTATCAGCTCACACCAGTCAGAATGGCCATGAGCAAACATTCTGCAAACAATAAATGCTGAAGGGGTTGTGGGAAAATGCACACCCTCGGTGTTAATTGGGACGTGGTAAGAGCCGCTAATGAACACACAATGCAGGTGCTTTGAAAAGGTAAACATTGAGCTACCAGTCAATGAATCATACCCACTGTTGGGCCTATAACCTGAGAAAATGAGAATCAAAAGTCACAGCTGGCAACACTGCACTCCAGCAATATTTACCATAGGCAACACTTAAAAGCAACGAAAATGTCCATCAACAGAGGAATGCACAGAGAAGAAGTGGTCCATGTACAGAATGGAATATTGCTCCACTAAAAACTATGAATTAAATTGAAAAAACAAACATATGTAAGGAGACGTAAGCTTTTGGGTGTATAACAGGGCACACTGCACTCTAATTTATAACTGAGGAGCACCACTGGCAGGAAGATCTGTTTCCCTAGGTGCCAGAGTGGGGAACGTAGAAAATGCTGCCGTCCTCTGGCCGATACCTGCAATAGCAGCTTTGAAATCTGTGTTAATGGGCACTTCATATGCACAAGTACTGCAGGGGTGCAAATGAAACCTGCCCTTAAAAATGTCTTGATGCAGGTAAAGGCCAAAACATTGCAAAATGTGGCACATACTTCAAGAAAACAATTTGAAGAAGTCAGCTGTAATAACAGTTTGAAAACTCATAGGACATGCCTGAAAGCTCAATTTCAAGGGAGTATGAGACACAGGCAAACCCAACCACAAAGAAGTACCAGCTTACACCACTCAGAATAACCATCAGCAAAAAAAAAATAACAAGTGATCAATGCTGAAGAGGTTTTGGAGAAATGCATACCCTCAATTGGAAGTGGGACATAACCTGCTAAGAGCCACTAATGGGAACAGAATGGAGGTGCCTTTAAAAGGTAAACCTTGAGCTACTATATGATCCAGCAGGCCCACTTCCCGGGCTAAATCCTAAGAAGACAGAATTGGAAAGACACAGGAAGGCAAATCTGCACTGTAGAAGTATTACAATAGCCAACACATGGAAGCAACCAAAACGTCCATCAAGAGATGAGTGGACACAGAAGAACTGGTACGTGTACAGATGGAATATTAGCCAAGGCAAAAAATGAAACAATGCCATTTTCAGGACCATAGAGGAGTCTAGATGTAATCATTGCAACATGTAGTAAGTGAGAAAGCAAAAGACACATATCCTATCATATCACTTATGGGTGTTACCTCAAACTTGATACCAATGAAGATATTTCCAGAGAGAAAGACAATCACAGATTCATTAAACCAACTTATGGTTCACAAAATGGAAAGCTGTGAGGATTGGATACATCACGATATTGGGGTTTTCAGAGATATACAAACACATGTGAAATATATAATCACCAAAAACCTACGGCATACCAAGGGAAGACTACACAACGTCGTGTCCTAACCTACATGGGAAAACGATCTGAATTAGAATAGATAGATGTATATGTATAAAAGAACCACATCTTGCACGCCTACAACAAACAAAACATTGTACTCTAATTTGCTGTGATAAAGAATAAAAATTATATTTAAAAAACAAACAAGACGAAGACTTCCGGGTAAGATGGCGGAAGAGTAAGACACGGAGATCACCTTTCTCCCCACGGATACACCAGAAATACAGCTACACGTGGAACAATTCCTACAGAACACGTACTGAACGCTGGCAGAAGACCCCAGACCTCCCAAGAGGCAAGAAACTCCCCACATACCTGGGTAGGGCAAAGCGGAAAGATCCCCACACAGAGGATCGGTGCTGAGCGGCACTCACCAGCCCGAGAGGCTTGTGTGTTCGGCCACCGGGGCGCGCAGCGCTGGATGCTTAGGCTCGGGCTTCGGTCAGAGCGCAGGGAGAGGACTGTGGCCGGCGGCGAGAACTCAGCCTGAAGGGGGCTAATGTGCCACAGCTAGCCAGCAGGGAGTCTGGGAAAACTCTGGAGCTGCCGAAGAGGCAAGAGACTTTTTCTTCCCTCTTGGTTTCCTGGTGCACGAGGAGAGGGGATTAAGAGCGCTGCTTGAAGGGGCTCCACAGATGGGCGCGAGTCGCGACTGAAAGCGTGGAGCCCAGTGATGGGCGTGGGATGCTGGGGCTGCTGGTGCTGCCGGCAGGAAGCCTGTGTGCGAGCGCAGGTCACTGCCCACACCGCCCTTCCGGGAGCCTGTGCAGCCTGCCACTGCCGGGGTCCCGGGATCCAGGGGCGGCTTCCCTGGGAGAATGCACGGCGTGCCTCGGGCTGATGCAACATCACGCCGACCTCTGCCGCTGCAGGCTCGCCCCGCACTACGTGCCCCTCCCTCCCGCCCGGCCTGAGTGAGCAAGAGTCCCCGAAGCGGCTGCTCCTTTCACCCTGTCCTGTCTGAGCAAAGAACAGACGCCCTCCGGCGACCTACATGCAGAGGCGGGGCCAAATCCAAAGCTGAGACCCAGGAGCTGTGAGAACAAAGAAGAGAAAGGGAAACCTCTCCCAGCAGCCTCAGAAGCAGCGGATTAAAGCTCCACAATCAACTTGATGTACCCTGCATCTGTGGAACACATAAATAGACAAAACATCATCCCAAATTGAGGAGCCCGGAGTCAGTGCTGTGCCTCTGAGGTGGGAGAGCCAACTTCAGGACACTGGTCCACAAGAGACCTCCCAGCTACACATAATATCAAATGGCAAAAATCTTCCAGAGATCTCCATCTCAACACTAGCACCCAGCTTCACTCAACGACCAGCAAGCTACAGTGCTGGACACCCTATGCCAAACAACTAACAAGACAGGAACACAACGTCACCCATTAGCAGAGAGGTGGCCTAAAATCATAAAAAGTCTGCAGACACCCCAAAACACACCACCAGACGTGGACCTGCCCACCAGAAAGACAAGATCCAGCCTCATCCACCAGAACACAGGCACTAGTCGCCTCCACCAGGAAGCCTACACAACCCACTATACCAACCTTAGCCACTGGGGACAGACACCAACAACGGGAACTACGAACCGGCAGCCTTCAGAAAGGAGACCCCAAACACAGTAACATAAGCAAAATGAGAAGACAGAAAAACACACAGCAGGAGAAGGAGCCAGATAAAAACCCACCAGATCTAACAAATGAAGAGGTAATAGGCAGTCTACCTGAAAAAGAATTCAGAATAATGATGGTAAAGATGATCCAAGATTCTATTTCCCAGATCCAAAATCTTGGAACTAGAATAGACAAAATGCAAGAAACAGTTAACAAGGACCTAGAAGAACTAAAGATGAATCAAGCATCGATTAAAAACACAATACATGAAATAAAAAATACTCTAGACGGGATCAATAGCAGAATAACTGAGGCAGAAGAACGGATAAGTGAGGTGGAAGATAAAATAGTGGAAATAACTGCTGCAGAGCAAAATATAGAAAAAAGAATGAAAAGAACAGAGGACAGTCTCAGAGACCTCTGGGACAACATTAAATGCACCAACATTCGAATTATAGGGGTTCCAGAAGAAGAAGAGAAAAAGAAAGGGACTGAGAAAATATTTGAAGAGATTATAGTTGAAAACTTCCCTAATATGGGAAAGGAAATAGTTAATCAAGTCCAGGAGGCACAGAGAGCCCCATACAGAATAAATCCAAGGAGAAATACGCCAAGACACATATTAATCAAACTGTCAAAAATTAAACACAAAGAAATCATATTAAAAGCAGCAAGGCCAAAACAACAAATAACACACAAGGGAATCCCCATCAGGTTAACAGCTGATCTCTCAGCAGAAACTCTACATGCGAGAAGGGAGTGGCAGGACATAATTCAAGTGAAGAAGGAGAAAAACCTGCAACCAAGATTACTCTACCCAGCAAGGATCTCATTCAGATTTGATGGAGAAATTAAAATCTTTACAGGCAAGCAAAATCTGAGAGAGCTCAGCACCACAAAACCAGCTTCACAACACATGCTAAAGGATCTTCTCTAGGCAAGAAACACAAGAGAAGGAATATACCTATAATAACAAACACAAAACAATTAAGAAAATGGGAATAGGAACATACATATCGATAATTACCTTAAATGTAAATGGACTAAATGCTCCCACCAAAAGATACAGATTGGCTGAATGGATACAAAAACAAGACCCATATATATGCTGTCTACAAGAGACCCACGTCAGACCTAGAGACACATACCGACTGAAAGTAAGGGGATGGAAAAAGATATTCCATGCAAATGGAAATCAAAAGAAAGCTGGAGTAGCAATTCTTATATCAGACAAAATAGACTTTAAAATAAACACTATTAGAAGAGACAAGGAAGGACACTACCTAATGATCAAGGGATCGATCCAAGAAGAAGATATAACAATTGTAAATATTTATGCACCCAACATAGGAGCACCTCAATACATAAGGCAAATACTAACAGCCATAAAAGGAGAAATCGACAGTAACACACTCATAGTAGGGGACTTTAACACCCCACTTTCACCAATGGACAGATCATCCAAAATGAAAATAAATAAGGAAACACAAGCTTTAAATGATACATTAAACAAGGTGGACTTAATTGATATTTATAGGACATTCCATCCAAAAACAACAGAATACACATTTTTCTCAAGTGCTCATGGAACATTCTCCAGGATAGATCATATCTTGGGTCACAAATCAAGCCTTGGTAAATTGAAGAAAATTGAAATTGTATCAAGTATCTTTTCCGACAACAATGCTATGAGACTAGATATCAATTACAGGAAAAGAGCTGTAAAAAATACAAACACATGGAGGCTAAACAATACACTACTTAATAACGAAGTGATCACTGAAGAAATCAAAGAGGAAATAAAAAAAAATACGTAGAAACAAATGACAATGGAGACACGACGACCCAAAACCTATGGGTTGCAGCAAAAGCAGTTCTAAGAGGGAAGTTTATAGCAATACAATCCCACCTTAAGATACAGGAAACATCTCGAATAAACAACCTAACCTTGCACCTAAAGCAATTAGAGAAAGAAGAACAAAAACACCGCAAAGTTAGCAGAAGGAAAGAAATCATAAAAATCAGACCAGAAATAAATGAAAAAGAAATGAAGGAAACGATAGCAAAGATCAATAAAACTAAAAGCTGGTTCTTTGAGAAGATAAACAAAATTGATAAACCATTAGCCAGACTCATCAAGAAAAAAAGGGAGAAGACTCAAATCAATAGAATTAGAAATGAAAAAGGAGAAGTAACAACTGACACTGCAGAAATACAAAAGATCATGAGAGATTACTCTAAGCAACTCTATGCCAATAAAATGGACAACCTGGAAGAAATGGACAAATTCTTAGAAATGCACAACCTGCCGAGACTGAACCAGGAAGAAATAGAAAATATGAACAGACCAATCACAAGCACTGAAATTGAAACTGTGATAAAAAATATTCCAACAAACAAAAGCCCAGGACCAGATGGCTTCACAGGCGAATTCTATCAAGCATTTAGAGAAGAGCTAACACCTATCCTTCTGAAACTCTTCCAAAATATAGCAGAGGGAGGAACACTCCCAAACTCATTCTACGAGGTCACCATCACCTTGATACCAAAACCAGACAAGGATGTCACAAAGAAAGAAAACTACAGGCCAATATCACTGATGAACAGAGATGCAAAAATCCTCAACAAAATACTAGCACACAGAATCCAACAGAACATTAAAAGGATCATACACCATGATCAAGTGGGGTTTATTCCAGGAATGCAAGGATTCTTCAATATACGCAAATCACTCAACGTGATACACCATATTAACAAATTGAAGGAGAAAAACCATATGATCATCTCAATAGATGCAGAGAAAGCTTTCGACAAAATTCAACACCCATTTATGATAAAAACCCTGCAGAAAGTAGGCATAGAGGGAACTTTCCTCAACATAATAAAGGCCATATATGAGAAACCCACAGCCAGCATCGTCCTCAATGGTGAAAAACTGAAACCATTTCCACTAAGAGCAGGAACAAGACAAGGTTGCCCACTCTCACCATTCTTATTCAACCTAGTTTTGGAAGTTTTAGTCACAGCAATCAGAGAAGAAAAGGAAATAAAGGAATCCAAATTGGAAAAGAAGAAGTAAAGCTGTCACTGTTTGCAGATGACATGGTATTATACATAGAGAATCCTAAAGATGCTACCAGAAAACTACTAGAGCTATTCAATGAATTTGGTAAATTTGCAGGATACAAAATTGATGCACAGTAATCTCTGGCATTCCTATATACTAATGATGAAAAATCTGAAAGTGAAATCAAGGAAACACTCCCATTTACCATTGCAACAAAAAGAATAAAATAGCTAGGAATAAACCTACCTAAGGAGACAAAAGACCTGTATGCAGAAAATTATAAGACACTGATGAAAGAAATTAAAGATGATACAAATAGATGGAGAGATGTACCATGTTCTTGGATTGGAAGAATCAACATTGTGAAAATGACTCTACTACCCAAAGCAATCTACAGATTCAATGCAATGCCTATCATACTACCACTGGCATTTTTCACAGAACTAGAGCAAAAAATTTCACAATTTGTATGGAAACGCAAAAGACCCCGAATAGCCAAAGCAATCTTGAGAACGAAAAATGGAGCTGGAGGAATCAGGCTCCCTGACTTCAGACTATACTACAAAGCTACAGTAATCAAGACAGTATGGTACAGGCACAAAAACAGAAAGATAGATCAATGGAACAGGATAGAAAGCCCAGAGTTAAACACACGGACATATGGTCACCTTATCTTTGATAAAGGAGGCAGGAATGTACAGTGGAGAAAGGACAGTCTCTTCAATAAGTGGTGCTGGGAAAACTGGATAGGGACATGTAAAAGTATGAGATTAGATCACTCCCTAACACCATACACAAAAATAAGCTCAAAATGGATTAAAGACCTAAATGTAAGACCAGACACTATCAAACTCTTAGAGGAAAACATAGGCAGAACACTCTATGACATAAATCACAGCAAGATCCTTTAATACCCACCTCCTAGAGAAAAGGAAATAAAGACAAAAATAAACACATGGGACCTAATGAAACTTAAAAGCTTTTGCACAGCAAAGGAAACCATAAACAAGACCAAAAGACAACCCTCAGAATGGGAGAAAATATTTGCAAATGAAGCAACTGACAAAGGATTAATCTCCAAAATTTATAAGCAGCTCATGCAGCTCAATAAGAAAAAAACAAACAACCCCATCCAAAAATGGGCAGAAGACCTAAATAGACATTTCTCCACAGAAGATATACAGACTGCCAACAAACACATGAAAGGATGCTCAACATCTTTACTCATTAGACAAATGCAAATCGAAACTACAATGAGATATCATCTTACACCAGTCAGAATGGCCATCATCAAAAAATCTAGAAACAATAAATGCTGGAGAGGGTGTGGAAAAAAGGGAACACTCTTGCACTGCTGGTGGGAATGTGAATTGGTACAGCCGCTATGGAGAACGGTATGGAGGTTCCTTAAAAAACTACAAATAGAACTACCATATGACCCAGCAATCCCACTACTAGGCATATACCCTGAGAAAACCATAATTCAAAAGGAGACATGTACCAAAATGTTCATAGCAGCCCTATTTACAATAGCCCAGAGATGGAAAAAACCTAAGTGTCCATCATCGGATGAATGGATAAAGAAGATGTGGCACATATATACAATGGAATATCACTCAGCCATATAAAGAAATGAAATTGAGCTATTTGTAATGAGGTGGATAGACCTAGAGTCTGTCATACAGAGTGAAGTAAGTCAGAAAGAGAAAGACAAATACTGTATGCTAACACATATATATGGAATTTAAGAAAAAAAAATGTCATGAAGAACATAGGGGTAAGACAGGAATAAAGACACAGACCTACTAGAGAATGGACTTGAGGATATGGCGAGGGGGAAGGGTAAGCTGTGACAAAGTGAAAGCGCGGCATGGACATATATACACTACCAAACGTAAGGTAGATAGCTAGTGGGAAGCAGCCGCATAGCATAGGGAGATCAGCTCGGTGCTTTGTGACCGCCTGGAGGGGTGGGATAGGGAGGGTGGGAGGGAGACGCAAAAGGGAGGGGATATGGAAACATATGTATATGTATAACTGATTACATTTGTTATAAAGCAAAAAAAAAAAAAGAAGTAAAGAGACATAATCTTAAGGGGCTTTTCTTGGCACATTCCGTTCTAATTTACAACCTACAACACAACTTCCATTATGGCTCTGTTTCCCTAGTAAGCAGATTTGGTAAGGAGAAGTGCTGCCGCCTTCTGGTCGTTTCACACAACAGCGGTAATGGTCACTTAATATTCAAAATAATGGCAGGCCTGTAAATGACACCTGCCATTAAAAATAAAAAATCCTGGGG
This sequence comes from Mesoplodon bidens, assembly GCF_964165515.1. Classification (NCBI taxonomy): domain Eukaryota; kingdom Metazoa; phylum Chordata; class Mammalia; order Artiodactyla; family Ziphiidae; genus Mesoplodon; species Mesoplodon bidens. Next base: position 154,833,234 of record NC_138160.1, on the reverse strand, counting down.
TGGTAAATGGACCAGAAAATTCAAAAGACGTCAACATTTCAAGAAGACCATTTCAAGAGTCATATATTATGCACATTTTGTCTTTTATTTTTCCTTTAAAATAAAAGGGAATAGAAAATGTGCAACATCAGCAATTAATTAAGCCGTGCAAATCAAATTACAGAAACGTTCACCTCACAGCCGTCAGAATGATCTTCAGCAAAAAGTCTACAAAGAGTAAATGCTGAAGGGGTTTCAGAGAACTGTGTACCCTCTAGCTGCTGGGGGATGTAAACTGGTAACAGCCAGTAGTGAGAACATAATGGAGGTGTGTTTAAGGGTAAATTTGAGCTACTATGTGATCTGGTAGGTCCTTTGATGCGCCTATCAGCTGAGCAGAGCAGAAAGGAGAAGACACGGGCTGGCAATCCTGCACTGCGGGAACTTTTTTTTTGTTTTTTGAGGTAAGTGGGCCTCTCACTGTTGTGGGCTCTCCCGTTGGGGAGCACTGTCTCGGGACGTGCAGGCTCAATGGCCATGGCTCATGCATGTAGCCGCTCGGCGGCATGTGGGATCTTCCCGGACCGGGGCCGAAACCCGTGTCTCCTGCATCGGCAGGCGGTCTCTTAACCACTGCACCACCAGGGAAGCCCTGCAGGAACATTTAACATAGCCAAGACTTGTAAGAAACCGAAATGTTCTTCAACAGAAAAATGCACAAAGAGGAAGTGGTCCATGTAAACAATGGAATACTAGCCATGGAAAACAGTGAAACAGTGCCGTTTGAACCACCATATAAGGACCTAGAGATAATCACCCAACTTGAAGTAAGAAAGAAAGTGAAAGACAGGTATCCTATGCCATCACTTATAGGTGTTACCTAAAAATTGATACTCATGAACTTATTTCCAAGAGAAGGAAAAGCATGGATAAAGAGAAAAAATTTACATTTAACCAAATGGAAAAGTGTAAGGAATGTATGAATTACGATATGGGGGTTAACAGACATGTACTACTACATATGAAATATACAATCACAAAACACCAATGGAATACCAAGACAGGTCTACTCAACGCTCTTTAATAACCTACAAGGTAAAGGATCCAAAGATAAATAGACAGATACATTGATATAATGAACCAGATTCTGTACACCTGGGAGAAACAAAATAGTTTTATCAAAATTGCTCTGATAATTAATAAAAATTAAATTGAAAAAACAAACAAGAATTAAGGAGATATAAGCTCTTGGGTATGTGCCCTGGCACTTTCCACTCTAATTTGCAGCCTACTAACACGATTTCCAGGAAGGTTCTGCTGCCCAAAAACGCAGAGTTGGAAATGTAGAAATGCTGCCGCCTTGTGGCAGTTTCCCGCAAGAGTGGCTTTAAGCCCACAGCTAATGGTCTCTTAACATTCCCAAGGACTCAGGGCTTTAAAGGACACCTGCCCTAAACAATTGAGCTGAGGTAGGGAATGGACAAGAAAATTCAAAACTGGCCAAATTTTCAAGAAGATACTATGAAGAGGTAAGTTTGACTGACTCTCTTTTTTAAAGAAAACAGCAAAATGGGTAAAAGCTCATCCTCAGGAATTATTAGACTCAGGCAAATCTAATCTGCAAAAAGGTTTCAACTCACACAGGTCAACTGACCATCAACAAAAAGCCTACAAATAAAGAATGCTGAAGTGGTTTTTGAGAACTGTGTACCCTCTAGCTGTTGGTGAGATGTAAAGTGGTAACAGCCAATAATCAGAGCAGAAAGGAGCTGCGTTTAAATGTAAAAGTTGAGGTACTGTTCAATGCAGCAGGCCCACCGCTGTGCCTCTCACCTGAGAAGACCAGAATCCAGAAGACAGACGATGCCAAAGCTGCACTGCAGCCTTACTCACAATAGCCAAGACATGGAAGCAACCTAAATGCCCATCAAAAGATGAATGGATAAAGAAGAAGTGGTCCACGTACACAATGGAATATTAGCCATGGGAAACAACGGAACACTGCTCTTTGAGGTACCACAGATGAGCCTAGAGGTAATCACAGAATATGAGGTAAGTTGGAAAGCAAAACACGTATATCCTATGATATCACTTACAGGTGTTACCTAACAACTGACAAAAATGGACATATTTCCACAGAGAAAGACACACACAGACTTCAAAAACAAACTATGTGTATCTAAAAAGAAAGGTGGTGGCAATGGATAAATTAAGATTAGATTTACCATACCTATACAAATGCAGATTAAGCACATATATCAGAAAGCCTGAGCACATAGCAAGGGAGGTGTGCAGAACACACTGGAATCCTTTACACGGGAAAAGGATGTGTACATGTATAGATATATATGATGTACGAATGAACCAGTTTGTGTACACCTAGTACAAACTGTTTTCTAATCATTACCCTTGTTAAAACAATTAAAACAACGAACAAGAAGTAATGAGACATAAACTTCAGGGGCTTTTTCCTGGCACATTCCATTCTAATTTACAACCTAGTAACAGGACTTCCAGAAAGGCTCTGCTGTCCTAGTAACCAGATTTGGGAATGGAGAAATGCTGCCGCCTTGTGGCCGTTTCCCACGATACCTGCTTTAAACCCAGTTCTAATGGTCACTAAATATTCATAATCACTGCAGGCATGTAAATGACACCTGCTCTCAAAAAGAATCCTGTGGTCGAAAAACGACCACAAAATTCAAAAGAGGGCAACCTTCCAAGAAGACAGTTTCAACAGGTATATTGTACTTACACTATTTTTTCTCTAAATAAAAGAGAAACGTTTGGGGAAATGATGAATATTAGGAATTATTAAAGACATGCAAATCCAAATTACAAAAACCTAATAGCTCACACCAGTCAGAATGGCCATGAGCAAACATTCTGCAAACAAAAAATGCTGAAGGGGTTGTGGGAAAACGCACACACTCGGTGTTAATAGGGATGTGGTAAGAGCCGCTAATGAACACACAATGCAGGTGCTTAGAAAAGGTAAACATTGAGTTACCAGTCAATGAATCACACCCACTGTTGGGTCTATCACCTGAGAAAATGAGAATCAAAAGTCACAGGCTGGCAACACTGCACTCCAGCAATATTTACCATAGGCAACACTTAGAAGAAACGAAAATGTCCATCAACAGAGGACTGCACATAGAAGAAGTGGTCCATATAGAGAATGGAATATTGCTCCACTAAAAGCTATGAATTAAATTTAAAAAACAAACATAAGTAAGGAGATGTAAGCTTTTGGGTGTATATCAGGGCACATTGCACTCTAATTTATAACTGAGGAGCACCACTGGCAGGAAGATCTGTTTCCCTAGGTGCCAGAGTGGGGAACGTAGAAATGCTGCCATCCTCTGGCCGATATCCGCAACAGCAGCTTTGAAATCTGTGTTAATGGGCACTTCATATGCTCAAGTACTGCAGGGCTGCAAATTAAACCTGCCCTTAAAAATGTCTTCATGCAGGTAAAGGCCAAAACATTGCAAAATGTGGCACATACTTCAAGAAAACAATTTGAAGAAGTCAGCTGTAATAACAGTTTGAAAACTCATAGGACATGCCTGAAAGCTCAATTTCAAGGGAGTATGAGACACAGGCAAACCCAACCACAAAGAAGTACCAGCTTACACCACTCAGAATAACGATCAGCTAAAACAAAACAAAACAAAACAAAAAAACACTACAAGTGATTAATGCTCAAGAGGTTTTGGAGAAATGCATACCCTCAATTGGAAGTGGGACATAACCTGCTAAGAGCCACTAATGGGAACAGAATGGAGGTGCCTTTAAAAGGTAAACCTTGAGCTACTATATGATCCAGCAGGCCCACTTCCCGGGCTAAATCCTAAGAAGACAGAATTGGAAAGACACAGGAAGGCAAATCTGCACTGTAGATGTATTACAATAGCCAACACATGGAAGCAACCGAAACGTCCATCAAGAGATAAGTCGACACAGAAGAATTGGTACGTGTACAGATGGAATATTAGCCAAGGCAAAAAATGAAACAATGCCGTTTGCAGGACCATAGAGGAGTCTAGAGGTAATCATTGCAATATGTAGTAAGTGAGAAAGCAAAAGACACATATCCTATCATATCACTTATGCGTGTTACCTAAAACTTGATACCAATGAAGATATTTCCAGAGAGAAAGGCAATCACAGATTCATTAAACCAACTTATGGTTCCCCAAATGGAAAGCTCTGAGGATTGGATACATCACGATATTGGGGTTTTCAGAGATATACAAACACATGTGAAATATATAATCACCAAAAACCTACGGCATACCAAGGGAAGACTGCACAACGTCGTGTCCTAACCTACATGGGAAAAGGATCTGATGAAGAATAGATATAAGTATATGTGTAAAAGAACCACATCTTGCACGCCTACAACAACCAAAATATTGTACTCTAATTTGCCGTGATAAATAATAAAAATTAAATTTAAAAAGCAAACAAGAAGTAATGAGACATAATCTTAAGGGGCTTTTCTTGGCACATTCCGTTCTAATTTACAACCTACAACGCAAATTCCATTATGGCTCTGTTGCCCTAGTAAGCAGATTTGGTAAGGAGAAGTGCTGCCGCCTTCTGGTCGTTTCACAGAACAGCGGTAATGGTCACTTAATATTCAAAATAATGGCAGACCTGTAAATGACACCTGCCATCAAAAAAAAAAAAAAACATCCTGGGGTCTTAAATGGACCAGAACACTCAAAAGACGTCAACATTTCAAGAAGACCATTTCAAGAGGCATATCTTATGCACATTTTGTCTTTTCTTTTTTTTTCTTTAAAATAAAAGGGAATAGAAAAATGTGCAACATCAGCAATTAATAAAGCCTTTCAAATCCAATTACAGAAACATTCACCTCCCAGCCGTCAGAATGCTCTTCAGCAAAAAGTCTACAAAGAATAAATGCTGAAGGGGTTTCAGAGAAATGTGTACCCTCTAGCTGCTGGGGGATGTAAACTGGTAACAGCCAGTAGTGATAACATAATGGAGGTGCGTTTAAGGGTAAAAATTGAGCTACCATGTGAACTGGTATGTCCTTTGTTGCGCCTATCAGCTGAGCAGAGCAGAATGGAGCAGACAGAGTCTGGCAATCCTGTACTGCAGGAATTTTTTTTTTTTTTTTTTTTTTTTGCGGTACATGGGCCTCTCACTGTTTTGGTCTCTCCCGTTGTGGAGCACTGGTTCTGGATGCGAAGGCTCAACGGCCATCGCTCATGGGTCTAGGTGCTCGGCGCCATGTGGGATCCTTGCCGCACCGGGGCACGAACCCGTGTTACCTTCACCGGCAGGTGGGCTCTCAACCACTGAACTACCAGGGAAGCCCTGCAGGAACAGTTAACATTGCCAAGACTTGGAAGAAACCAAAATGTCCATCAACAGAAAAATGCACAAAGAGGAAGTGGTCCATGTAAACAATGGAATACTAGCCATGGAAAACAGTGAAACAGTGCCGTTTGCACCATCATATAATAAACTAGAGATAATCACCCAACTTGAAGTAAGAAAGAAAGTGAAAGACAGGTATCCTATGCCATCACTTATACGTGTTATGTAAAAATTGATACTCATGAACTTATTTCCAAGAGAAGGAAAAGCATGGATTAAGAGAAAAAAAATTACGTTTAACCAAATGGAAAAGTGTAAGGAATGTATGAATTACGATATGGGGGTTAACAGACATGTACTAATACATATGAAATATATAATCACAAAATACCTATGGAATACCAAGACAGGTCTACTCAACACTCTGTAATAAGCTACACGGTAAAGGATCCAAAGATAAATAGACAGATATATTGATATAATGAACCAGATTCTGTACACCTAGGAGAAACAAAATAGTTTCATCAAATTTGCTCTGATAATTAATAAAAATTAAATTTAAAAAACAAACAAGAATTAAGGAGATATAAGCTCTTGGGGATGTGCCCTGGCACTTTCCACTCTAATTTGCAGCCTACTAACACGATTTCCAGGAAGGCTCTGCTGCCCAAAAACGCAGAGTTGGAAATGTAGAAATGCTGCCGCCTTGTGGCAGTTTCCCGCAAGAGTGGCTTTAAGCCCACAGCTAATGGTCTCTTAACATTCCCAAGGACTCAGGGCTGTAAAGGACACCTGCCCTAAACAATTGAGCTGAGGAAGGGAATGGACAAGAGAATTCAAATCTGGCCAAATTTTCAAGAAGATACTATGAAGAGGTACGTTTGACTGACTCTCTTTAAAAAAACAATACAGGAAAATGGGTAAAAGCTCATCCTCAGGAATTATTAGAATCAGGCAAATCTAATCTGCAAAAAGGTTTCAACTCACACAGGTCAACTGACCATCAACAAAAAGCCTACAAATAAAGAATGCTGAAGTGGTTTTTGAGAACTGTATACCCTCTAGCTGCTGGTGAGATGTAAAGTGGTAACAGCCAATAATGAGAGCAGAAAGGAGCTGCGTTTAAAAGTAAAAATTGAGGTACCGTTCGATGCAGCAGGCCCACCGCTGTGCCTCTCACCTGAGAAGACCAGAATCCAGAAGACAGACGCTGCCAAAGCTGCACTGCAGCCTTATTCACAATAGCCAAGACATGGAAGCAACCTAAATGTCCATCAACAGATGAATGGATAAAAAGATGTGGTCCACATACACAAAGGAATATCAGCCATGGGAAACAACAGAACTCTGCTCTTTTAGGTACCACAGATGAGCCTAGAGGTAATCACAGAATATGAGGTAAGTTGGAAAGCAAAAGACATATATCCTATTATATCACTTACACGTGTTACCTAACAACTGACAAAAATGGACCAGGGAAGCCCCACTGGACCCATTGTGACATCAACTTGGGTCAAAACTCCATTTTCCCCTGACTCCATGAGCTCACATTCTGAGCACAGTTATACTTAGCATCCCCAGGGATTAGGCTTAGCACAGAGCCAGTGTCCAATAATACTTTAAATGGCTGTCCTTTCCACACTGCACAGCTACTCTTGTAAATGTTCACATGTTCTCCTGGGAATCATCTCTGCATTTTAAAAATACATTCTTCACAATGCACCACGAATGCATGTGTGCTTCTAATGGGGGAGCTGGCCCATCCTCCACACCATCCTCTGCTTTCTGGACTTTTCCTTAGACCTTCCTTCCCCTCAGAGCCTTAGCCTCTGGTGCTTTGAATTTCTTCCTGTGCTAGCCTGTGAGTGGGACACACAGGCTACTTCTAAGGAAATTACCAGACAACAGGCCACCTCCAGCCTAATATGTCATGAAAATCATGACCTCATAGGGAAGGCAGCTTGGCTGCATTCATCCTATTTCTCAAGGCAGGACTAAACAAAAATGTAAAATAACAGTGGATCAGGGCAGAATAAGGCTTTGGTGGATCAGGAAGGAAACCCCAGGGCCACCCAAGAGAAAAGGGCTTTACCATGCTGCCTGCTGACAATCTACAAGGCAGCAGAGGGAACCCCAAGTTCAAGGGCTCCCAGAGGAGCCAGGAGTTGCTCTTTCTCAATCTTTGAGCAGAAGGTTCGCTGGGGGATCCTGGCACTAAATGAACCAAGAGACTAAGCAGAAATGACACTCTTTTCTGCAGAGGAGGCACCAAAAGGAAAGGGCTGGGCTTGCTTACTAAGTACCCTCCCCCCGCCCCCATAATAAAGATCTGTGTCTGACTCTCACCTCCTGAGGACCACAGACCACTTTCCTTAGGGATAAATGAACAGACATTACAAGATGCCTAGGGTGTGCCAAGCACTTCCACTTGTCTCAGAGTATCCTCAAAACAAACCCCCGAGGTACATAATGTTTTCCCATTTTACACACAAGGAGATGGAGAGTTGAAAGAATCAGGTCACTTGCCCAAGCTCACAGAGCCAGTGGGCGGCCACAGTTGGCATTCACTGCCAAATCCACGTGTATTAAACCCAGACTCCCCTCCCCTACACTGTGCAGCATCCTGGCACCTGTGGGGGAGGTGCTCTTCCCTCTCAGCCCTGCCCTGGTAGCCACTGGCAGAGGAATGGGCACAGGGGTCAGACCTGCCCAGTAGGGCTCTCTCTCCTGAGACCCTGAACCTCGGGCAGAATGACACACCGAAAAACAGTTGGTGCAGACACATCCAAGAGACCTCTAACTCCCCGGGGGACTGCCCCTCCGTTCCTGCTGCCTAGATTCCTGGAACTGCCCCGCATCCTGTCCTTTCCCAGCCTCCTTCCTCAGCATGCATTTCGTTTCTGTGAACTTCCTATTCATCTCCTTTGCCCGTTCTTCCACTAAAGTATTTGACTTTTCCTTATTCTTTTGCAAAAGCACTTTATATCTCATGAATATTAACCATGTGCTTGTTATATAGGCTATGTTTTCAGTTTGCCATTTATCTTTAAATTTTAAGGTGGAATTTTCTTTCTAGACAGAAAATTTAAGCTTTTAAGCTTAAATCATTTAAGAAAACATTTATTCTATAGCAGAGTTTTTCAACATAGGCACCATTGACAGTTGGGTGGGATAATTCTTTATGTTGGGGGCTCTCCAGTACATTGTAGAATGTTTAGCAGCATCCCTGGCCTCTACCCACTAGATGCCAATAGCACCCACCCCTCAAGTTGAGACAAATCAAAAATGTCTCCAAACATTGTCAAAGTCCCCACAAGGCAAAATCATCCCTGGTTGAGAACTGCTGTGTTATGGTTTCTGACTTCAGTACCAAGCTTAAAAAGTCTATTTCTACCTATAATTTTAAAAAGTGACCTGTTGTATTTTTGTCTTGCCTTCCATGGTTTTATTTTTCACATTTAAATCTTCAATCTATGTGGAATATACTTTGGCATAAGAAGAGAGCTAAGAAACAAAATATTATGACGGCATTGAACTTACCCCTGGGAAGAGGCGGTCCCACCATGTGAGTAGCTCTTGATAGGCGAGACATTTAATAATCCCAATGTACAAAGTTACGTGACACCTCACGGGGTGAAGAGTTGCACCTGTCATCCAACGGCTGGCATAGAGTTGGCCAAGATGGGATCTTCCCACAGCTTTGGGGAGTCTCTACTGGGTCTAAACCAGATGTGCTCAATAAATTTTGGGTGAGTGGGAATGTGTTTGCTAGTTGCTCTTTTACCCTTTGCATAATCAACACCACCTTCTGAAACAAACAACACACCACTCTATTCTGGAGTCATCTGGAAAATTCTCAGTGATCTGTTTTAGTAGAAAAAACAACAGAGTGAAAGGCTAACTTTGTATTTCATTGCCCTTGGTTTGATCTTTTGTGTACTTTCTAATAAATATTTTAATATTAATTATCATTTTTAAAAATCCCATGAGATTTCTACAGAATTTAATGAATTTAATGAATATAGTGGGCTCCCTCTAGTGGTCACAAGAAAGTCTCCAATTCCGAAAAGTCAATACATAACCTCTTGTAAGTATGTAATTTACATTCAGACTTCAATGCAAATTTTTGTGAACTTCCCCTTGCCAAAAGTTTACATGTAAGATTGGGAATAAAGTTTATATATCAGTGCTAATAACTTCCTAATATGCAAATGGACATATGATAGCTATAAAACACAAAAACTTATCTGAAAGCAACTAATTTTGTTCTTCATGTTTTTTTCCTTAAAGTTCACTGAGAATGGCATGTGTATAAGTGGCTTAATTTGTGTATCTAAGCATGTCAATATGTCTTCTTAATAAATATTCTGTATTGAAACAAACAAACAAACAAAAAACCCAAAACGTCTTGAGTGCCCCCAAGACGTTTATTTACAGGACACAGTACATTTTACAATGAATAGGTTCAGAGTGGCTAGATGATGCCTTAAGAGAAGACTTCTAATTATTTTCTTCCATTCATCAGTTGGTCTACAAATTGGTTCATAAGGCCACTGTCCAAAACTATGCTTATCATCTTCCCTTCTAAATCCCTCTTTGGGGATTTCCTGTTTCTGTTCAGGATATCACCCTCCCCCGGGCTTCCAGCTTCGGGCACCTCTGTCCCCTCCCGTGCCCATCCATCCTGTTTGTGAGTTTTGTCCACCACATGGCCCAGTGCCTCTCACAGCTGTTCCCTGCCATCAATTCTCATGGCCCTCATTCAAGTTCTCATGACCTCTCCTCCAGGGCAGGCATTCAGCAAATATTTATCATCCCTTCTCCACATGCCCAGCACTGTTCTAGGCTCAGGGGACACATCGGGGAACAAGACAAGATTGTCCGCATGCAGAGCACCCTCTCAGTGGGCTTCTCTGCTGAAGCAAACTTGTGATCCTGTCCATCCTCCATGCTGTTTCTAGAGTCCTCCTCTTAAACCTGAACTCTACTCACATACCTTTCAACTGTGTCCCATGGAATGAAGCTCACATCCCTCCATAATCAAGACCCACCCTCACCTCTCATTATCACCTTCCAACGAAACAGAGCTCCCTGACATTCCCAGAGCTCCCCTCTGCCTCTGTTCAGTATGCCAGTTCTTGTGGAATGTGTCCCCCATCCCAGCTGGCTAAGATGCCAACCAGTCTTCAAAACCCTGCCCAACTGTCATCTTCCCCCACCCAGGCCTCCTTGATCTGAGGTGATCTCTCCCTCCTTTCAATTTCTGTGGGACTTTTTTTTTTTAGGATTCTTCCCATTCTCTATATATCATGGCTCCTGTATGTGTGCCATCATGCTCTAACAACTGGGTATGCAATTCCTCTAACAATCTTAGTCAATGTCACCCACAGGAGAAGCACAAAATAGGGTAGAGAGAGATGAATGTATGAATGAATGAATGAATTCTCCAGACAATTCTGGTCAAAAAAATCAGACACACAAATTATCTTCTTCAACTTTGTACAGTCTGACATAATGGGATAAACTGCCATTAAGCTACTTAGTTTTACCATGAACGCAAGTCACCTAGCATTTAACACATTAAAAAAAGTATCAGGGCTTCCCTGGTGGCACAGTGGTTGAGAGTCCGCCTGCCGATGCAGGGGACATGGGTTCATGCCCTGGTCCGGGAGGATCTCACATGCCGCGGAGCGGCTTGGCCCGTGAGCCATGGCCGCTGAGCCCGCACGTCCGGAGCCTGTGCTCCGCAACGGGAGAGGCCACAGCAGTGAGAGGCCCGCATACCGCAAAAAAAAAAAAAAAAAAAACGTATCATTAAAAAAATCCACAAATAAGAAATAACTCAAAGTAGGATAACCATTTTTTGCTTCAACGTAGTAAGAAAGTACCCCAACCCCCACCCTGCTGCCCTAAGCAAATTCCTAAACCTACAAATACAGTAAACAGGCTGAATAGAGTAACTGACCATTTCTGTTCCTCTCTGCGACATTTGCCATAAACTGTCACTGAAATGTATCAGGTTCTGTATCATTTCCACATTGTACTTCATGTCCTCCTACTGCAGAGTTTCACTCCTCTGCTCAAACTTCCAAACATTTTCACAGAGCAGTGAACTTCTAACTCTGATAAATCTGTTTATTAATTTCTGGAAAGTCACCCTACACTGCAAGCACAGTCCCTATCATTTGGAAACCACACGCCATGCCTCTGGGATATTATGCAAGAACACAAAAAGGCACAGAAAGGAAATGAAAAGTATTACTGTTTTTCTGAAAAGTTCTTCATACTCTCCAGGGCAGGTTGAGCCCAGTTAGAAACCAGTGCAAACTGTGCAAAAGGGCGGAGCCGCAGGCTTTGCATGATGAGGCCTTCCGGATGCTGTTAGTGGATGACGAGAGTTCACAGGCCACACGTTTTCTTTTCCTTTCCGGTTCCCTCACTTCTGGGCTCTGTCACCAGCATTTTCTCACCCACATCCCAGATGAACGTGCCATGGAAGTCTGTCAGGCCTTTGCTCGTTCCCTCCAGGATATTCCCAGCCAACCGCCAACTCTGAATCGCCTCGTCCCTACCTCTCTGGCAGCCCTGGCAACAATCAGGAAGGTAAGAGGCTGCACACAGTGAGTCTGGACTGGCCTGGGGGCAAAGGATCTGGGTTCCTGGTAACCACTAACTCACTTTCAGGAAGCAGTGCCAGGCCCTGTTACAAACTCTCTACAAGCTCATTCAATCCTCGCACGATTCTATGAGGTGGGAACTATTAGAAATCCCGCTTCACAGATGAGAAACTGAGGCACAGGGAGGATAAGTTCGAGGTCATGGAGTTGGTAAGGGACAAAGAATTTGTTTTTTGTTTTTTAATTTATTTATTTTATTTATTTTTGGCTGCATTAGGTCTTCATTGCTGCATGTGGGCTTTCTCTAGTTGCAGCGAGCGGGGGCAACTTTTCGTTCAGGTGTGCAGGGTTCTCATTGAAGTGGCTTCTCTCGTTGCAGAGCATAGGCTCTAGGCGCACAGGCTTGAGTAGCTGTGGCACACGGGCTCAGTAGTTGTGGCCTGTGGGCTCTAGAGCACAGGCTCAGGAGTTGTGGTGCACGGGCTTAGTTGCTCCGTGGCATGTGGGATCTTCCTGGGCCAGGGATCGAACCTGTGTCCCCTGTATTGGCAAGCAGATTCCCAACCACTGTGCCACCAAGGAAATCTGGGACAAAGAATTTGAATCAGGCAGTCTGGATCCAAAATTCAAGTGCTTAATCACTGAGCTGCACTGTCTGTTGGACCAGCTCAACAGAGGGAAGAGACTTATGTGCTTGAAGTGGAGGCAAGCCTCTGGTCAAACTCAGGGTCTGTCTGTAGTCCCCGCTTAGGATCACCAGGACATGTCTGGACAGCTGCCCCTGGAGCCGGACTGAAGTGGTCATCTATTATTTATGTCTGCCCAGCTGCATCCCTTTTCTCTTTTTCTGGGAATAGCACCCTACTTTTTTTGAGGTAAACACCCTCCCCCACTCTCAGTCTACATGATTCTGGTAGTGTCAACCCTCCCCCACAACGGCCTCCCTCCATGTCCAAGACCATTCACATGACCCACACCTGGCCAATCAATGTGTCCCTTCCTCCAGGAACAGCAATTTGTACAGGGAGAGGCATCTGCCCCAAGACAGGCAAATCAGGGTCAATGCTGGGACTTCTTTCTTCAACCACAGTAAAATACAGACAAAATTTAAATACCATTTTCACCATTTAAAAGTGCAGAATTTCATGGCATTTAGTACCTTCACAATGTTGTATAACCATCGTCACTATCCATTTTCCAGAACTTTCCCATCTTTCCAAACAGAAACTCTGTACCCAGCAACAATAACTCTCTGTATTCGTCTGCTTGGCCTGCCAAAACTAAGTACCATAGTTTGGGTGGCTTAAACAACAGAAATCTATTTTCTCACAATTCTGGAGGTTATAAGTCAGAGATCAAGGTGTCAGCAGGGTTGGTTTCTTCTGAGGCCTCTCCCCCTGGCTTCATGTCATCTTCCCTCTGTGTGTGTCTGTGTCCTAATCTCTTCTTATAAGGACACCAGTCATAGTGGATGAGGGCCCACCCTAATGGCCTCACTTTACCTTATTTACCTCTTTAAAGACCCTGTCTCAAATACAGTCACATTCTGAGGTACTAGGTGGGGGTTAAGACTTCAACATATGAACTTGGAGGGGGATACAATTCAGCCCATAACACTCCCCATTCCCTAATGCTGACACCTTTGAGAAAGGGGAGTTCTCTATCTGCTGGGGTTGCTGGGAAGGTCTGATATACTGCTGGGGCTGTTGGTGGCCACTTTCCCACCCCAAGGAGACAGTGTCTGAAAATGACTCAGGGAAGAGCTGAGAGGCAGAGAGACCCCTGAGCCCAGACATACCTGAAACTGGCTGTACCTCTGACCTCTCTATTCCAGTTGTGTAAGCTAATAAGTTTCCTTTTCGTTTGTTTATTTTATTAACATAATTAAAAGACTTAGTTAACATAAGGAGCTTTTACACCAGAATGGCCCATATCTCCAGGATGTGCAGGATGTGCCCACTCAGCAGCTGTTTAAGCAGCAGAGTCAAATCCAAACCTCTCAGGCTCCAGGGTGCTGGCCCCGACCCATCCCTTGGGATGCTCACATGTTCACAGCACAGTGGGGACTGGGTCATGCCCGAGTCTCCAACAGAGCAGACTTCGGGGACACCCCCTGCAACATTCCAGAATTGTTGCTCTGGTGTGGTGCCCCAGACTGAGGGCTCCTATCCTTTCAGCCCAGTGACCCAAAGCCCTGCAGCAGTGCCTGCTTCATGATGGGCTTCAGTACAGAGCATGTGGAAGGCAGGGAACTGGACAAGACAACAGTTCTCCTTGCCTCCAACAGTTCCCTGAAGGACAGTCTGTAAGAACACAGGATGGGAAACAATTCAAACGTCCCTGGGGTGGGGACTGGCCAGGTACCTCACAGGACAGCCCAACAGGATTTTGTCTTTTAACCCAAAACAAGGTAACACCTGCTTTCTGATACATGAAATGATTCAGACCATCTCAGAGGGAAACTGCAAACTGAGAAAGCAACACCGGGACAACAACATATACCATTTGTGTAAAACCAGGAAGGGAGCTTCTCAATGAAATGTAATTAAATGACCTCAAAAATCTCAAAAAACTGTCCTACACCATAGCCACCAGCCACACTTGGCAATTTAAATTAAGATTAAACAAATTTTTTTTATTGAAGTGTAGTTGATTTACTAATTTGTGCCAATCTCTGCTGTAGAGCAGAGTGACTCAGTTATACAGCATACACTCTTTTTTTATATTCTTTTCCATTATGGTCTATCACAGGATATTGAATATAGTTCCCTGTGCTACACATTAGGACCTTGCTGTTAATCCATTCTAAATTAAACAAAAATTTTAAATTCAGTTTGTCAGTTGCACTAGCCATGTTTCAGAGGCTCGGTAGCCCCACATGGCTAGTAGTGGCTGCTCGATTAGCAGAGAGATAGAATATTTCCATCATCACAGAAAGTTCTATTGGAAAGGAATCCTCAGAAGGACATCAGCAGAAGGGTAACGGGCCCCTGGAAAGAGGAGCAGGAGAACCGGAGAAGAGGAGGGGAGGGGAATTAGTTTTCACATGTAATCTTCTGTAGAACTTGAATCTTTCATCACATATTATTTCCTATTCAAAAATAAAGATTTTAAAACTTTAAACATATTTTAAAACAATAAGTACATAAGTAATAAGAAAAGAAGACGTTGGAATCCCCAGGGACATGGGTAAGCCACATGAATCTACAGATCTGAGCTCTCCGCTGAAGGAAGAGAAGTCTCCTTTGAGGCAGGTGTATGAGGAAGAGCAGCATGAGGGGGCTCCCAGGTGGCAGCCCCACACACGTGATTCAGACCTGGTGGTGTAGGAAGTTCCTATGTCCCCCAAATTTTGAGTATCACAGCAACCTTATAATTAGGGTGATTAATGGTCCCATTTATTTTAGTTTCCTAAGGCTGCCACAACAAATGACCACAAACTAGGTGACTTAACATGACAGAAACCTATTGTCTCACAATTCTGGAGGCCAGAAGTCCAAAACCAAGATGTTGGCAGGGCTCGTTCCTTCTGAAAGCTCTTAAGGAGAATCCCTTCCATGCCCCTCTTCAGCTTCGGTGGCTGCCGGCAATCCTGGGTGTTCTTAGGTTTATAGATGCATCACTCTGGCCTCTGCCTCTTTCTTCCCATGGCCTTCTCCTCTTGGTGTTTCTGTCTTTCAAATCTCTTACCTCTGACTCTTAGAAGGACACTCATCATTGGATTTAGGGCCTACCCTAAACCCTGGATGATCTCATCCCAAGATCCTTAAATTAATTATGTCTGCAGGGCTTCCCTGGTGGCGCAGTGGTTGAGAGTCCGCCTTCCGATGCAGGGGACGCAGGTTCGTGCGCTGGTCCTGGAAGATCCAACATGCGCATGGAGCGGCTGGACCCGTGAGTCATGGCCACTGAGCCTGCGCGTCTGGAGCCTGTGCTCCGCAATGGGAGAGGCCACAACAGTGAGAGGCCCACGTACCGCAAAAAAAAAAAAAAATGTCTGCAAAGACCCTATTTCCACATAAGGCCGCATTTACAAATACCAGGGGTTAGGACTGGGACATATCTTTTGGGGGGTGGGGGACACAATTCAACTCACTATACCGTTTTATAGACAAGGAGTTCAAGGTTCAAGGGCCTCTCACTTGCCTGAGGTCACAGGGCTAGTTCAGAGCACAGCTCTGCCAGTCCTCCCATCACTGACTCCAGCAAGAGAAGAATCTTGACCTTCCAGCCCGAAGCCTGCCCCTCCCTTCAGCCTCAGAGCTCCCCGCACCCACTTCACAATGGGTAACACATACAGAAGAGCCGCCCCCTTCTTTGGCCTCGCTTATCTGTCTTGCTGCATCCTAGGATCTGACAAAAGATTACACTGTCCTCTGGGCCGTGGGAAGGAACTGGGCTAGGGGGATCTGCGGGTATCTCAGATGAGATGGGGTATCTCAAAAGAGGGTGGTCTGCATGTCCAGACTCCGAAAGTCTGCAGGGCAGATCAGAGCCAGGGAGAAAGGGAATGAGTTAAGGCTTCTGGTGTTGGAGAAAAAGCCCTCTGTGCTTTTTATGGCAGAGGAGAATGTGCCAGCCTATGTGGTTTTGCACTGATAAAGGGCTCTAGTCTAAAGTGCTCAAGTGAGTTCTCCAGCTCAAGGTGACAGGAGAGGAAGAGAAGATGTGGACATGGGTGTGCACTGGGGCCTGGCAGAGGCTGCTACACCCCCTGGGCCACACTGACCATACCTGCCAGGACAGCCTGATGACAGCCACAAGACCCTCGGACAACGACAGCGCAGCACTGAGTGATGGGCACCCCCAGAGAGGACGGCAGGTCACCTTCCCTCCTCTCAGTGGAACTGAGGGTTCTGACCAGGATTTTGGCTTCCATGGTCATCCCAGAGGCCTTCTTGACACCTCTCCTGGTGGGTCAAGAGACCTCGAGGGAAGACACACACAAGACTATCTCCAGGTCCTGGGCTTTGTATTTCCTCCACGACATCAAAAAGCCTACAGAGCCCACTCCAGTATTGATATCATTTATTAACACAAACAGTAAGTGCCTGACCAAGATTTGGACCTGGTCTGGGTTTATTCAGGAGCTCCATGTCCCCTCACTGCCACCTCCTCCCTCTCCATCTATCATCTGTATTGGTGGTTTTCAAACTTTCAGTCAGCAACCCATAGCAAGGAACCCGTTTCACACTGCCATTTACAAATATAAATGGCTGACACAAAAACTTCACTCCAATATTTTTTATTGTACTCTCTGCTAGTTCAAAATTTCAGAATGCTGGCTGCAACCCACATAACTGATTTCATGTCTCATAAAGGTGTTGTGACTCCCCGGTTTGTTTGTTTCTTTGGCCCACCGCTCGGCTTCTGGGATCTTAGTTCCCCAACCAGGGATTGAACCCAGGGCCTTGGCAGTGAGAGTGTAGAGTCCTAACCACTGGAGTGCCAGGGAATGTCCAGTGACTCCCAGTTTTAAAAACACTCATCTACATAACTCATATGAATTTACAACCATTCAATACTGAGAAAGAAAGAACAGGGGAGAAAAGGAAGAATTGTTTTATACATTTTGCAGATCAGCCAAAACTTCATTGGTGGAACTAAATATTTTTCCTCCATTGAATCACAATTTCTGACTTCCTGATCTGCTCATGATGTCATTACTTATCATGTCCTTTTCCCTCCTATTAAAACCTCAGAGTTCCTATGAAAGGCTAACTCAAGCTCGACTGTAAAATCCTCTTCCACTGGGTCCCCAGAGACGGAATTTTCACACCATGGGTCCATCTTTGCACAAATCTCAGGGCATCTCTCAATCTCGAGATGTTAACCATCAGTAAGCTTGGTTTCTGGACCAGGTGAAGTGGTTTCAGAAATGCCAGACAACTTGGCTAATGGAAGGCATGACAGCAAGGAACAGGGCCCCTGGGTCCAGCTCCCATGTTCTCTCACCTCGGCCGGCATGGTGGGTCATCTGGGAATTGTTACAATTTTCCACTCATTCACTGGTATTACATACTGTTCTATGAGAGGATAATTCTAACCCTGAAAACAGTGGCGCTGAGACTACACCCCTAAATTCTCAGTCATAATATGTGCAAAGTTCCAATGAGGACAACTGGAAGACCAATATGAACAAGGATTTGAGCCACATGGGTTAGAAACCAACAAATCCTCAATTCTAGTCGCAGCTGTCTTGGTCTACACCATCAAAACCCAAGACACATGATTATTTGAACAAATCAGACCATGTTTCCTGCTCCTTTCCTCTACCTCCACCAAAGAAATGAAAACCAAAAAAAAAACTATATTTGCCAGATTATTCCTCTACCCCCCACCGCTCACATTCGAAACAGAGCTAGGGTCACAATGTTAACACTGTTTGGTTGGTTCACGTCTGTTTCTCCATCTTTAGAAGGGGATGGCTGCTACTTTCCTAGCATCTAAGAATTTATTGTAAGTCATCCCGAAGAATTTCTTAGGTCCTCCACCAATACCATCAGCCTCATAAAACCAAGTCAGTTAATTTTGCCAGAATCTTTAACAACATACCTACCAGGGAAGATGATGTAGGAAGAAAGGCTCCAGGACAGTCCACAAGGTACCACAGACAGCCTGAAACCCATGGTGATTCTCTTGACCATGGCCTTGGCAGTTTCGGGTAGCCAGGAGAGAGAAGACCAGGCCTATGGAAGTCAGGAGCCAGCAACGATCGAACATCCACTTACCTGGGGGACAGACACAGTCCATCGGTGCTTCTCGAACTGTCCGGAGCTTGACTGGTCCCTCCATCTTCTGAATCAGGAAGAAAAGGGGGGAAAATACGGATGAGTTTTGGAGCGGAGAGGGGTAGAAGTGGAAAAACAGCAAAAACACCATATTTGAAAGATCTACAGTGGTGGTGTTGGTGCTTTCAAGAACAGTTTTGTAAAGGTCATTAAATTCTACAGGCAGTTTTAGAATGGGAGGAGAAACAGAAATAAACATTAAGCAATTACTTGGGAGTCCCTGAATAGAAGATGACAGGTTTCAGCTTTGTTAACAACATTTTTAAATACAAATCCAGGAATGACAAAGGGATCCGGTAGTCCCTGGTGTGAAGATAGAAGGGCAGAGCAGAGAGAGGCCAGGTAGGGCCAATCAAAACTCGCTCTTGAACATCTTTCCCTGCTCCGGAGACCACCCCTATCCAACCCCAGGAAGCCCCAGAGGCCCCTTGGCTGCAGCCCCTCCCAGCCCACTGGCTTCAGACCCAATGGTCCAGGGCTAATCCACCGTGATGACATTTTCCTTTCTTCTTACCAGTGGGGATCCTTGGCCTAGAAAATTTAGATCAGTAGAATTTAACAAGAATCTCTACACATGCCCAGCCCTGTGCTAGATTTTGGTGAAGGGAAAAGAACTAACACAGAAATGCAGTCAAAAGTCACAGCTCTGCTATTATGACAACTCACAGTACAGCCCTGGCATAATCATCACCTTATGTGACACTCGGGTAACCTCTGGGGCATGAATTATTGTCCCTGCCTCACAGACAGGTGATACAAACTTGGAAAAAATAAGAAATTAATCCGCAATCCCAAATCTAGGTTTAAGGGAGTGAAGCAATTGGCCCATAATCCCCAAACTAGCCAAGACTTGAGTCCTGACAAGAATATACAAAGTATTAACCTTTCCCAAGGGAAAAACAAAACAAAAACAAAAAACAAAAAATCTTCCTAAAAGCAAAACAAAGCAAATCCCAAATGTGTTAACTTGAGTTAAAAATGCATACTACCACTAAAAGGGTTACTTAAGGTTCAAACCTAAAAATGTAATTTTTCTCAATAAAAAACATAGTAAAAATGCAAATACAAACACCTGGAAAATAGCACAACAAACAAAAAAATGTAATTTTCGAATCACTGTTTTAGAGGAGGTGAGAAGGCACTCCCAGTCTTGAGCCCTTGATCACCAAGCCTGGGATCTTCACATAAGAAAGGCTGAACAGGGAATTCCCTGGAGATCCAGTGGTTATAACGGACTAAATGCCGAGGGCCTGGGTTCAGTCACTGGGCAGGGAACTAGGATCACAGAAGCCGTGCGGCATGGCCATGAATGAATAAATAAATGAATAAATAAATAAATAAGAAAATAAATAAATAAATAAGAATGGGCTGAACAGCCCAGGACCAGGAGCCTGAAATAAAAAATGTAACCAGGGGAGGCTCTGGCCCCTGCAAAGTACTTCCAAGTTCCACCGCCACTCCAATCTGCCAGCCTTGCCCTCAATTTCCAGATGGGCCACAGAGGCTGATACTGACAAGAGATGGAGTTAAGGACAAGGATTTAGAGAACTGGAGGATGTACGATTTGGAACCTTGTGGTGGAGGTGTTTGTGAAAGCAGTACCACAACAGAACTTTTCTATCCCCCCCATACCTCTTAAACCCCCCAAGGCCTTGGTTTGTCCCAGAAATCAGCACCTGGCTAGGCCTCTTGGCCCTGGAATCTCAGTTCCTGTCCAGACCCACACCTGCCACTCACTCCTGCTTAAGCCTCGTGCACTCTTCCCTAGAACTGCCCACCAGGCCCAGAGCCACCCTGCAAGCAGTCTGTGCTGGCCCTGGGCCTCCATAGGTACACCCCGCAGCTGCCACAGGTTCCTACCAGGCGGGTGAGACACAGCAGTAGCAGATACCACCCCCACCCCCACCCAACCCCAGGCCATGTGCACTGGAGTCTGGAGCATCCAAGCCATGCCCATCCTCACTGTACTGGAATGCTGCAGTAGGTGCCTGCAATGCAGGTGTGAGCAGGACCTCGGAACTCACTTTTCCCCCATTATACTGGCAGGTACAATTACAGATTTCAAAATTCACTTGGAAAAAGACTCCAGCCTTCTAATTTCAGCCAGTCAATTTGTGTGAGAAGCTCTCAGCTGTTTTTATCATTTCTAGAAACACTAGAAGCTACGCTAATTTCTTTTTTTTTAAATAACAAAAGCATTTAATGCTAAAAAACAATTCGCTTTCAACAACTGCTATCACATATGGGCGCTCCCCTAAGGGGAAGGGGCTTTATCAATTACTGATAGGAAATACAATTACTTTGAAGCTACCCTTATCTTCAAACAAAAACTAAACTGAAAACTATTCAAGAAACGAAAAAACGTATTGTTGATGCTAGTAGATGGGATCATAAATAACTGATTGAGTTTTTGTTTCGTTATTTATTCTAACTCCTTTTATGCATTTGTTTTTTCTGGATTAGATAGTGAATCTGCAAAACTTTATCTTAGTCCTCTATCCTCTCCCCCACCCCCCACCCCCACCACCAACTCTGGAGTTGGAACGCCCCTACTAGGAACACAAAGTGAAATGTCTGTATTAGAAACCCAGTCCCATGATCTTTATTTCCATGCCTCTATTATTTTTTTTAATTCTAAGAAAATATTCTTTTGTGTCCTGGTTTGTAAAAATGATTCAAAAGCCTCAACTTTATACATTCAATTATCTGGCAGCAACCCTAGCGTCTGCAAACAATATGGTCCTGGTTTTACATATGCAAACAAGTCCTGACTCCAAAAGTAAATAAAGAATGAGTTTCTGAGAAATGACAGGAGACTCTGGGTGTGTTCCCTCCAGAAGTAGTAAGAAGGAGAACTTGGAGTTGGGGGGACAAGAGTTGAGAGAAATCTAATCAGAGAAAATCATGGTTTCAAAAAAGCATTACATGGTCAGATGATAAATTTATCAATGATCTTTGAAGCATTAGTCTCCAACTCTTCACCAGATATTTGATCACATCCCTGAACAGCTGTATTTTGATGAAATATAGATTAATATATAAAAAAGGATGTAAAGTTTTATTTCTGCAAAGTGCTACAGATAGAGCCACAAAGACTTTCCTATCCTTTGACAGAAAATTCCTACTCTAGGGAGTATATCCCAAGGAAATAAATCATCAGGAGCAACAAAATGATATTCATGAAGTTGTGCCGCAAAACAGTGGGAGTACTTTAGTGAAGGACGGTGAATCCCCTTCATGAAACTGTCATATCTTCATCAAAAATCATTATGAAGACTATGTAGCAACAAGGAAAAATGTTTATGATACAATATATAATGTTTACATATGTGTAAAAATGCAGGCGTGGTATGGCAGCAACTACCAAAACATCAACCCACTTGGGTGTAGGGATTACAGTGATTTACTTCTTTAAAGTTCTTTCCATGTTGTAATATCATCTCAGTGAAAAAACGATTCCTGGGGAGGAGAAAAGCCAAAATGAAGCCCTAAAATCTCCCTGCCTAGGGCAATTTTTGAATAACAGACAGATGATTCTGTCTCCTCAGGAAGCCGTAACTAACTCCAGGATCAACCCGGATAATACACACAGGCACCACAAACACCAGAGGAGGACTTGCGGAGGATCCATCCTGCCCTGCTACAGTCACATCCTCTCTGCCTTCTTTCCATCCGCTGTAGGGAAGGGCCCATGTGTACATTCTTATGGCCACCAGCAACACAAGACGGCAGCATTTCCTGGCCTCTTTAATATTCTTTTTTCATATCCCACCATGGTGATGATGAGGATAGCGAATATAAAGTATTATTATCATCAAGTTTATTGATTACTTACTATGTGCCCGGCACTGTGCCAACAACTGTTATCTTCTTGAGTCCTCCATAGAACCCCCATGAGGCTAGGAGTATTTTTTTATACTCATTTACAGATGAGAAAATTGAGAATCAGGGCAATGTAAGTGTCAGGACTGGACTTGAAACCTGGTATCAACTAACTTCAAACACAAAGTAAAAGAACCTCTGCTTACCAGCAATTTTAATGTCTAATAAAAAATGTTGCTATAAAAAAATCCAGGCCATACAAAACTGTAGGGACGGAAATTAGGTCAGTGGTTGCCAAAGGTTGAGGGAGTAGGAGGAATGAAACACAAGGAGACTCATGGAGGAGCTGTGAGGTGATGGAACTCTTCTGCATGGTACTGGGGTGATGGATATACTCCAAGCATTTGTCAAAAACTATTGGACCATACATCACAATGAGGAAACTTTAATGGATACAAATTTTAAAAAATATCCAGGATGCTGGAAAATCCCAGGGTGGAATGCAGGCTGAAACAAATGAATATAACTATATTAAGATTACATGACATAACCTCACTGAAGGTAGTGGGGAAAAACATGTAACTGACCTAAGTCACTTTGCAAAATACTGTTTCAACTGAGAACTGTAAGGCTGAAGACCAAAGGAACTGTCCATAAATGCTGTACTCTGGTAGGTATACTTGTTTCACACAGGGGTACAGGGTAGCAATTTTGAAATTACTATACATATATATTGGGGTTGAATAAGTGAGTAAATAAACTATGGGTAATGAGAGCCTGCTTTCTCAGTGTCCAAGAAAGAAGTTATAAATAAGCAAAGGGGGAAGCTGGATTAGTCAGAGACATTACTATGAGGTCATGTTTATGTTATGTACACAGACAGATGCATACAGAAATAATTACAGGACATGGAGGAAGATGGCGGAAGAGTAAGACATGGAGATCACCTTCCTCCCCACAGATACATCAGAAATTCATCTACACGTGGAGCAACTCCTACAGAACACCTACTGAACGCTGACAGAAGACCTCAGACCCCCCCAAAGGCAAGAAACTCCCCACATACCTGGGTAGGGCAAAAGAAAAAAAGAATAAACAGAGACAATAGGATAGGGACGGGACCTGCACCAGTGGGAGGGAACCGTGAAGGAGGAAAGATTTCCACACACTACAAGCCCCTTCGCGGGCGGAGACTGCAGGTGGCGGAGGTGGAAAGCTTCGGAGTAGCGGAGGAGAGCACAGCAACAGGGGTGTGGAGGGCAAAGCAGAGAGATTCTGGCACAGAGGATAGGTGCGCTCAGGCACACACCAGCCTGAGAGGCTTGTCTGCTTGGCCGCCGGGGTGGGCGGGGCTGGGAGCTGAGGCTCGGGTATGGGCTTTCAGTTGGAGCGCAGGGAGAGGACTGGGGTTGGCGGCAGGAAGAGAGCCTGAAGGGGTTAGTGCACCACGGCTAGCCCGGAGGGAGTCTCGGGAAAGGTTCTGGAGCTGCCGAAGTGGCAAGAGACTTTTTTCCCTTTTGTTTCCTGGTGTGCGAGGAGAGGGCATTAAGAGGGCTGCTTGGGGAAGTGCCGGAGAGAGGCGCGAGCCACGGCTAAAAGCGCAGACCTCGGAGACGGGCGTGGGACGCTGGGGCTGCTGCTGCCGCCCCCGCCGCGGGGCCTGTGTGTGAGCGTGGGTCACTGTCCGCCCTGCCTTCTGGGGGGCCTGTGCACCCCGCCACTGCCGGGGTCCCAGGACCTGGGGACGGCTTTCCCGGGAAAGCGCACGGAGCGCCTCGGACTGCTGCAACCTCATGTCGGCCTCTGCCGCCGCAGGCCCGCCCCACACTGCGCGCCCCTCCCTCCCCTCTGCCTGAGTGAGCCAGAGGCCCCTAATCAGCGGCTCCTTTAAACCCATCCTGTCTGAGCGAAGAACGGACCCCCTCCGGCGACCTACGTGCAGAGGCGGGGCCAGGTCCAAGGCTGAGACCTGGGAGCTGTGAGAGCAGAGACAGGGAAATCTCTCTGTGCAGCCTCGGAGGCAGCGGATTAAAGCTCCACAGCCCATTTGATGTGCCCTGCGTCTGTGGAGTGCATAAATGGACAGCAAATCATCCCAAATTGAGGAAGTGGACTTTGAGGACAAGATTTAAGACTTTCCCCCCTTTTCCTCTTTTTACAACGAATTATCCCAAATTAAGGAGGTGGACTTAGACAGAAAGATTTCAGACTTCTCGCCCTTTTCCGCTTTTTACAACAAATTATCCCAAATTGAGGAGGTGGACTTGGAGAGCAA
The DNA here is from genome assembly GCF_964165515.1 of Mesoplodon bidens. Classification (NCBI taxonomy): domain Eukaryota; kingdom Metazoa; phylum Chordata; class Mammalia; order Artiodactyla; family Ziphiidae; genus Mesoplodon; species Mesoplodon bidens. The sequence continues at coordinate 154,808,392 of NC_138160.1, read as the reverse complement.
GATTTTTTATTTTTCCCCCTGCTCGCTTTTTGTGAATGTGTATGTGTAATCTTCTGTGCAAGAGTCTCTCTGTATAGCTTTCTTTCCACCATATGTCGCAGGGTTCTATCTGTCCGTTTTTTTTTTCAATAATTACTTTTTAATTTTAATAACGCCACTATATTTCATACTTTATTCTATTTTGTTTACCTGCTCTTTCTTTTTTTTTCATACCTTCCCTTCCTCCCTCCCACCTTCCGCTCCTCCTTTCCTTCTTTTTCTTTCCTCCCTCCCTCCCTCCCAACTTTCTTCTTTCCACTTTCTTTTTCTTTCCTTCCTCCCTCCCTCCTGTCTTTCTTTCTTTCTTTCCTCCCTCCCTCCCTTCCATTCTTCCATTCACTCTTCCTTTTGCTTTCATTCCTCTCTCCCTCCCTCCTCTCTTTCTTTCTTTGTTTCCAACCTTCCTCCCTCCCTCCCTCCTTTCTTTCTTTCTTCCTTCCTTCCTTCCTTTCTTCTCTTCTTCCTTTCTTTCCCTCTCTCTTTCTTTCTTCTACTAATTCTTTCTTTCTACTTTTTCTCCCTTATATTCTGAGCCGTGAAGAAGGCTCTTGGTGCTGCAGCCCGGAGTCAGTGCTGTGCCTCTGAAGTGGGAGAGCCAACTTCAGGACACGGGTCCACAAGAGACCTTCCAGCTCCACATAATATCAAGCAGCGAAAATTTCCCAGAGATCTCCATCTCAGCACCAGCACCCAGCTTCAGTCAACGACCAGCAAGCTACAGTGCTGGTTACCCTATGCCAAGCAACTAGCAAGGCAGGAACACAACCCCACCCATTAGCAGAGAGGCTGCCTAAAAACATAATAAGGCGACAGGCACCCCATAACACATCACCAGACGTGGACCTGTCCACCAGAAAGACAAGATCGAGTCTCAACCACCAGAACACAGGCATTAGTCCCCCCCACCGCGAAGCCTACACAACGTACTGAAACAACCTTAGCCACTGGGGACAGACACCAAAAACAACAGGAACTACGAATCTGCAGCCTGCAAAAAGGAGACCCCAAACACAGTAACATAAGCAAAATGAGAAGACAGAAAAACACACAGCAGGTGAAGGAGCAAGATAAAAACCTACCAGACCTAACAAATGAAGAGGTAATAGTCAGTCTACCTGAAAAAGAATTCAGAATAAGGATAGTAAAGCTGATCCAAGATTCTATTTCCAAGATCCAAAATCTTGGAAATAGAATAGACAAAATGCAAGAAACAGTTAACAAGGACCTAGAAGAACTAAAGATGAATCAAGCATCGATTAAAAATACAATAAATGAAATGAAAAATACTCTAGATGGGATCAATAGCAGAATAACTGAGGCAGAAGAACGGATAAGTGAGGTGGAAGATAAAATAGTGTAAATAACTACTTCAGAGCAGAATAAAGAAAAAAGAATGAAAAGAACAGAGGACAGTCTCAGAGACCTCTGGGACAAGATTAAACACACCAACATTCGAATTATAGGGGTTCCAGAAGGAGAAGAGAAAAAGAAAGGGACTGAGAAAATATTTGAAGAGATTATAGTTGAAAACTTCCCTAATATGGGAAAGGAAATAGTTAATCAAGTCCAGGAGGCACAGAGAGTCCCATACAGAATAAATCCAAGGAGAAATACGCCAAGACACATATTAATCAAACTGTTGAAAATTAAACAAAAAGAAATCATATTAAAAGCAGCAAGGGAAAAACAACAAATAACACACAAGGGAATCCCCATCAGGTTAACAGCTGATCTCTCAGCAGAAACTCTACAAGCCAGAAGGGAGTGGCAGGACATATTAAAGTGATGAAAGAGAAAAAAGTGCAACCAAGATTACTCTACCCAGCAAGGATCTCATTCAGATTTGATGGAGAAATTAAATCCTTTACAGACAAGCAAAAGCTGAGAGAGTTCAGCACCACCAAACCAGCTTTACAACAAATGGTAAAGGAAATTCTCTAGGCAAGTAACACAAGAGAAGGAAAATACCTACAATAACGAACCAAAAACAATTAAGGAAATGAGAATAGGAACATACATATCAATAATTACCTTAAAGGTAAATGGACTAAATGCTCCCACCAAAAGACACAGATTGGCTGAATGGATACAAGAACAAGACCCATATATATGCTGTATACAAGAGACCCACTTCAGACCTAGAGACACATACAGACTGAAAGTAAGGGGATGGAAAAAGATATTCCATGCAAATAGAAATCAAAAGAAAGCTGGAGTAGCAATTCTTATATCAGACAAAATAGACTTTAAAATAAAGACTATTAGAAGAGACAAAGAAGGACACTACATAACGATAAAGGCATCAAACCAAGAAGAAGATATAACAATTGTAAATATTTATGCACCCAACATAGGAGCACCTCAATACATAAGGCAAATACTAACAGCCATAAAAGGGGAAATCGACAGTAACACAATCATAGTAGGGGACTTTAACACCCCACTTTCACCAATGGACAGATTATCCAAACTGAATATAAATAAGGAAACACAAGCTTTAAATGATACATTAAACAACATGGACTTAGTTGATATTTATAGGACATTCCATCCAAAAACAACAGAATACACATTTTCCTCAAGTGCTCATGGAACATTCTCCAGGATAGATCATATCTTGGGTCACAAATCAAGCCTTGGTAAATTGAAGAAAATTGAAATTGTATCAAGTATCTTTTCCGACCACAGTGCTATGAGACTAGACATCAATTACAGGAAAAGAACTTTAAAAAATACAAACACATGGAGGCCAAACAATACACTACTCAATAACGAAGTGATCACTGAAGAAATCAAAGAGGAAATTAAAAAATACCAAGAAACAAATGACAATGGAGACACGATGAGCCAAAACCTATGGGACGCAGCAAAAGCAGTACTAAGGGGGAAGTTTATAGCAATACAATCCCACCTTAAGAAACAGGAAACATCTCGAGTAAACAACCTGACCCTGCACCTAAAGCAATTAGATAAAGAAGAACAAAACCCCCTCAAAGTTAGCAGAAGGAAAGTAATCAAAAACATCAGATCAGAAATAAATGAAAAAGAAATGAAGGAAACGATAGCAAAGATCAACCAAACTAAAAGCTGGTTCTTTGAGAAGATAAACAAAATTGACAAACCATTAGCCAGACTCATCAAGAAAAGAAGGGAGAAGCCTCAAATCAATAGAATTAGAAACGAAAAAGGAGAAGTAACAACTGACACTACAGAAATACAAAGGATCATGAGAGATTACTACAAGCAACACTATGCCAATAAAATGGACAACCTGGAAGAAATGGACAAATTCTTAGAAATGCACAACCTACCAAGACTGAATCACGAGGAAATAGAAAATATGAATTGACCAAACACAAGCACTGAAATTGAAACTGTGATGAAAAATCTTCCAACAAACAAAAGCCCAGGACCAGATGGCTTCACAGGCGAATTCTATCAAACATTTAGAGAAGAGCTAACACACATCCTTCTCAAACTCTTCCAAACAATATCAGAGGAAGGAACATTCCCAAACTCATTCTATGAGACCACCATCACCTTGATACCAAAACCAGTCAAAGATGTCACAAAGAAAGAAAACTACAGGCCAATATCACTGATGAACAGAGATGCAAAAATCCTCAACAAAATACAAGCAAACAGAATCCAACAGCACATTAAAAGGATCATACACCATGATCAAGTGGGGTTTATTCCAGGAATGCAAGGATTCTTCAATATACGCAAATCAATCAACGTGATACAGCATATTAACAAATTGAAGGAGAAAAACCATATGATCATCTCAATAGATGCAGAGAAAGCTTTCGACAAAATTCAACACCCATTTATGATAAAAACCCTGCAGAAAGTAGGCATAGAGGGAACTTTCCTCAACATAATAAAGGCCATATATGACAAACCCACAACCAACGTTGTCCTCAATGGTGAAAAACTGAAACCATTTCCACTAAGATCAGGAACAAGACAAGGCTGCCCACTCTCACCACTCTTATTCAACCTAGTTTTGGAAGTTTTAGCCACAGCAATCAGAGAAGAAAAGGAAATAAAAGGAATCCAAATTGGAAAAGAAGAAGTAAAGCTGTCACTGTTTGCAGATGACATGATACTATACATAGAGAATCCTAAAGATGCTAGCAGAAATCTACTAGAGCTACTCAATGAATTTGGTAAAGTAGCAGGATACAAAATTAATGCACAGAAATCTCTTGCATTCCTGTACACCATTGATGAAAAATCTGACAATGAAATCAAGAAAACACTCCCATTTACCATTGCAACAAAAAGAATAAAATAACTAGGAATAAACCTACCTAAGGAGACAAAAGACCTGTATGCAGAATATTATAAGACACTGATGAAAGAAAAGAAAGATGATACAAACAGATGGAGAGATATACCATGCTCCTGGATTAGAAGAATCAATATTGTGAAAATGACTCTACTACCCAAAGCAATCTACAGGTTCAATGCAATCCCTATCAAAGTACCACTGGCATTTTTCACAGAACTAGAACAAAAAATTTCAAAATTTGTTTGGAAAAACAAAAGACCCAGAATAGACAAAGCAATCTTGAGAACGAAAAACGGAGCTGGAGGAATCAGGCACCCTGACTTCAGACTATACTACAAAGCTACAGTAATCAAGACAGTGTTGTACTGGCATAAAAACAGAAAGATAGATCAATGGAACAGGATAGGAAGCCCAGAGATAAACCCACGCACATATGGTCATCTTATCTTTGATAAAGGAGGCAGGAATGTACAGTGGAGAAAGGACAGCCTCTTCAATAAGTGGTGCTGGGAAGACTGGACAGGGACATGTAAAAGTATGAGATTAGATCATTCCCTAACACCATACACAAAAATAAGCTCAAAATGGATTAAAGACCTAAATTTAAGGCCAGAAACTATCAAACTCGTAGAGGAAAACATAGGCAGAACACTCTATGACATAAATCACAACAAAAACCTTTTGGACCCACCTCCTAGAGAAATGGAAATAAAAACAAAGATAAACAAATGGGACCTAATGAAACTTCAAAGCTTTTGCACAGCAAAGGAAACCATAAACAAGACCAAAAGACAACCCTCAGAATGGGAGAAAATATTTGCAAATGAAGCAACTGACAAAGGATTAATCTCCAAAATTCATAAACAGCTCATGCCGCTCAATAGCAAAAAAACAAACAACCCAATCCAAAAATGGGCAGAAGACTTCAATAGGCATTTTCCAAAGAAGATATACAGACTGCCAACAAACACATGAAAGAATGCTCAACATCATTAATCATTAGAGAAATGCAAATCAAAACTACAATGAGATATCATCTTACACCAGTCAGAATGCCCATCATCAAGAAATCTAGAAACAATAAATGCTGGAGAGGGTGTGGAGAAGAGGGAACACTCTTGCACTGCTGGTGGGAATGTAAATTGGTACAGCCACTATGGAGAACAGTATGGAAGTTCCTTAAAAAACTAAAAATAGAACTACCATATGACCCAGCAATCCCACTACTAGGCATATACCCTGAGAAAACCACAATTCAAAAAGAGACATGTACCAAAATGTTCATTGCAGCTCTCTTCACAATAGCCCAGAGCTGGAAACAACCTAAGTGTCCATCATCGGATGAATGGATAAAGAAGATGTGGCACATATATACAATGGAATATTACTCAGCCATAAAAAGAAACGAAACTGAGCTATTTGTAATGAGGTGGAAAAACCTAGAGTCTGTCATACAGAGTGAAGTAAGTCAGAAAGAGAAAGACAAATACCGTATGCTAACACATATATATGGAATTTTAAAAAAATGTCATGAAGAACCTAGGGGTAAAACGGGAATAAAGACACAGACCTACTTGAGAATGGACTTGAGGATATGGGGAGGGGGAAGGGTAAGCTGTGTCAAAGTGAAAGAGAGGAATGGACATATATACACTACCAAACCTAAGTTAGATAGCTAGTGGGAAGCAGCCACAGAGCACAGGGAGATCAGCTAGGTGGTTTGTGACCGCCTGGAGTGGTGGGAAGGGGAGGGTGAGAGGGAGGGAGATGCATGAGGGAAGGGATGTGGGAACAGATGTATATGTATGACTGATTCACTTTGTTATAAAGCAGAAACTAATAAAATATAAAAAAGGAATAATTACAGTTATGTAAATAGAGAGTGAATAATAACCCTAGCTGCCTTCAGAGAAGACCTACAGCCAGTGACACCCTCGTAGCAACAAGCACGTTCAGCACCTAGATCTTGGTTTCTAAATATCATTCTCCAATAAAAAGAACCATGACTCCTTTGAGAAATGACTGATTCTAGACCCAGGGCAGGAAAAATACAAGATAAGCCTAGAGTATCTTGCAGTGCCAGAAAATAAGGAAGTGCTTTAAAAGGGGGGGGCAGTACATCAAAGGAACAAAACCAAAGCAAAAGATTTCAGAATGGTCAAAGCTGGAGCAACTTAGGCAACGAAATAAATGATGTAGTATTGAATTATAATCCAAAGAATAAATTAAATATCCATGAGTGCATACTGATATAAATGATTAGATAAATAAATAAATAAATAGGGAAAAGAGACAAATCTTCCTTACAGAAGAATTCCAAGTAATATATGTAGATACTTCCCTCTCCAGGAGGTGGAGCTAAATTCCCGTCTCCTTGAGTATGGCCTGGACTTAGTGACCTACTTCCAAAATGTAGAGGAGGTAAGGGAAAACAGTAACTTTATAATGGAGAAATCTAGCAGATACCACTTTAATCAAGTGATCAAGGTTAATGTCACCAGTGATAGGTCATGTTGAAATCATAGACCACTGACATGATGTCATGATAGTGTCAATCCACCTCAGTGGTATTCTTCCCAAACACTAGTAACCCAGTCTAATCATGAGAAACATCAGACTAGCCCAAATTCAGCAACATTCTACAAAATACCTGACCAATATGTCTTAAAATTGTCAGTCATAAAACACAAGGAAAGACTGAGGAGGAGACATGACCACTAAATACAATGTGGTCTCCTGGGTGGGATCCTGGAATAGGAAAAGGACATTAGAAGAAAAACTGGTGAGAAGATCTAAATAAAGTCTGTAGTTCACATTAAAAAATGGATAGCAGAATTACAAAGTCATTTACCACTGATTAAGATATAACTTTATTCTTTTGTATAACAGATTATTCTTTTTTAAAAAATTAAGGTCAAACTCACATAGCATAAAATTAACCATTTTAAAGTGAACAATTCAGTGGCCTTTAGGGATTCATAATGTTGGGCAACCACCCCTTTTATGTAGTTCCCTCTATCTAGTTCCAACACATTACCTTTACTCCAAGAGGAAATCCTGTACCCATCAAGCAATAGCTTCCCTTTCCCCCCTCCTCCCAGCCACCAATCTGCTTTCTGTCTCTATGGATTAACCTATTTTGGATATTTCATATAAGTAGAATCACACAGTATGTGACCTTTTGTGTCTGGTTTCCTTCACTTAGCAAAATGTTTTTGAGATCCATTCACTTTGTATCATGTATCAGTATTTCATTCTTTTTTACGGCTTAATAGTACTACATTGTATGTACATACCACAATTTGTTTATCCATATATTCCTTGACGAACATGTGGGCTGTTTCCACCTTCTGGCTATTGTGAATAGTGCTGCTATGAACATAAGTGGACGTGCATGCATTGTTTTAATACCTGTTTTCAATTCTTTTGTGTATATACCTAGGAGTGGAATTGTTGGGTCATATGATAATTCCATATTGAACATTTTGAAGACCCACCAAAATTTTCCACAGTGGCTGAACCATTTGACATCCCCACCAGCAGTGGATGAGGGTTCCAATTTCTCTCCATCCTCACCAACAGATCCTATTGGATGTGAAGCTGTATCTCATTATGGGTTTGACTTTCATTTCTCTAATGTCGAATGATGCTGAGCACATTTTCATGTACTTGTTGACCATCTGTATATCTTGTTTGAAGAAATGTTTGTTCAAGCCCCTTGTCTATTGTTAAATTGGATTGTTTGTCTATCTGTTGATGAGCTCTAAGAGTTCTTTATATATCTGGATATTACATCCTCATCAGATATATGATTTGCAAATATTTTCTCATATAATAGATACATTCTTGATCAGAATTCTAACCACCTCCAACTGACACACAATATGAGAGTGTGAAAATCAACTTGAAAACTGGAGGTGACGGGAGTGTCCATGGCTGCATGCTCGTCTTCACACTAGTCTTATTTTGTTCACGTTAACCTTTATTGAAATCTTGCTAGATGAATAGTGGGTTATTGTTACTCATGAACTTGACCTGGTTCTTTTTAGTTAATAGTAATTATATTCATTTTCCATTGTTGCATAACAGATCTCCACCAAATAAGCAGTTTAAAACAACACAAATTTACTATCTTACAGTATTTGTGATCAGAAGTCTAGACACAGATGAACTTGGTTCTCTGCTCAGACTCTCATGAGGCTAAAGACAATGTGTCATCTGAGGGTTTCTAGAGCTCTGGGTCCTCTTTCAAACCCATGTGGTTCCTGTGGTCTGAGGCTCCCATTCTCTTTCTAACTGCTGGCCAGAGGCCATTCACAGTTCCTTGCCATGTGGTCCCCTCCACACACCCTCTCATGCTTCAAGGAAGGGTCCAGTCTTTTTTAAGGACTCACCTAATTAAGTCAGGCCCACCAAGGATAACCTTTTTAACATAACTCAATCATAGGTTGAGTAACTCCATCATATCATCATAATCACAGGTTCTGCCTACACTCATGGGGAGGGAGTTATGCAAGGTGTGTACAGCAAGGGGTGGTAATCTTGGGAACGATCTTAGAATTCCACCTGCCAGAGCATTGTATCACAGTTAATTTTTTACTTTTGACAAACATACTATGGTTATGTACATAGGTACATAATATGTTTCTATACAACTAAAGTTATTCCAAAAACTTTAAAAGGCAACATCATGGATTTCAACTTTCAGGCAAGATGGAGTAGCAATGACTAGATTTACATAGGTACATAGGTACAATGTGTTTCTATAAATCTAAAATTATTACCCCAAATTTTAAAGGTCACATTATGGTTTTCTACTTCCAGGCAAGTGGGAGTAGTAATAACTAGATTTACTCTCCTGCTCAAATAATATCAAAAACCCAAACAAAAATAGAAAGCCCACAAATAAGATATATGAAGCAATGGTTTTGAAGATACAGGGATCAAGCAAGGAAAGAGACTGATCCTCAGAGACACAGAAAACGACTACTCTGGCTTCCTGCCTGGAGAGAGTTTCCAGGATGTGGCACAGGGAGAGGAAATACAGGTGGAAACTGGCAACTGTGAGTGCAGGGATGCCAAGGTAGTTAGAGTTTGCAGAGCAGAGGACCTGGTAGGTGAGAGCTGCACACAGACAACCATGGAGACCTTCAAGGGTCCTCACGGGCTATTCCACAGAGGGTTGATCAGCACGTGTGTGAAGAAACAACCTGAAGCCAGGGAAAGGATTAGAGGGAACAGTGCCCAGCTCTCACACAGGGATGGGAAGAGCATCTGTTCAGACACTGAGTAGGGTACCAAGAAGGGTCCTGCCTCAGTGGTAGGGAATAAGCAACCCTACATTAAATATAGCTCTGATTCCACCTAATGCATCTAAAAACAAGATCCAAAAGGATCAAACTCTTACAAGTAACATCTACGACATAACAAAGCTCATGAATATTGATAGAAATATAAAAATATCCAGCACCCAAAGAGGTAAAATTCATAAATGTCTGGCATATAATCAGAAATTACCAGCAGGAAAATAGACCCCATAATGAGCAGAAAAATCAATTAACTGAAAATGACCCACAACTGCCATAGGTGTTAGAATTAGCACATGAGGACCTTAAAACAAGAAATATATGGGGCTTCCCTGGTGGCGCAGTGGTTGAGAGTCCGCCTGCCAATGCAGGGGATGCGGGTTCGTGCCCCGTTCCGGGAGGATCCCACGTGCCGTGGAGCGGCTGGGCCCGTGAGCCGTGGACGCTGAGCTTGCGCATCCGGAGCCTGTGCTCCACAGCGGGAGGGGCCCCAACAGTGAGAGGCCCTCGTACAGAAAAAAAAAAAAAGAAAGAAATATAACTGCATAGTGTATGCTCAAAAGGTTAAGTAGAGAGATCAAAGATATTAAATGACCTGAACTGAAATTCTAGAGATGAAAGCTATCATGTCTGAGATGGAAAATAAGGTAGAAAGGATCAATGGAAGATTAAACATTGCAGAGGAAAAGATTAGTAAACAGCAATAGAAACTCTCCAAAATGAACACAGAGGGAAATTATTATTTTAAAAAGAAAGCATGTCAGTGAACTTTGGGATTCAAGTGGCCTAATACATGTGTAATTGCAGTCCCAAGGGAGAGGAGAAAAAGAGCAGAACAGAAAAAAAATATTTGAAGAAGAAATGGCCAAGAAGTTTTTCAAATTTTGATGAAAACTATAAACTCACAGATTCAAGACTCTTAATGAAACTTAAGCAAAATAAACATGAAGAAAACTACACCAAGCCATATCATAATTGAATTGCTTAAAACCAGGGATAAAGAGAAAATGTTAAAAGCGGCCAAAGAAAAAAGACATTATATGAACAAATGAAACTCGCATACACTGCTGATGGGAACGTAAAATGGTACAATGTTTTTGAACAATGGTTTGGCAGTTTCTTAAAAAGTTAATCACACATGTATCAGTTACTCAACCATCCCATTCCAAAGTATTATACCCAAGAGAAATGAAAGTATATTCCATACAAAAACTTGTACATGAATGTTCATGGATGTTTATTTGTAACAGCCTCAAACTGGAAATAACAAAAATATCCATTAACAGGTGAATGGATAAACAAATTGTGGTATAGCCATATAATAATAGTAATGAAAAAGAATGAACTAACAATGTATGCAAAAGAATCAAAGAAACTCTCAATAATTATACTGAGTGAAGGAAACCAGGCTCCCCTCCCCCCACAAAGAATACATACTGTGTGATTCCATTCCTTCAAAAATCTTAAAAAGAGGAACGCTAATTAATTGTGTAGGAATCAGCAACACTTGCATGGCAGGTGGGAAAGAATGGAAGGGAGAGAATTCAAGGAGGGAAGAGGAAAGTTTTGAGGGTCATGGACATGTTCATCTGTGGGGATTTCACAGCTGTACACATGTCAAAATGTAGTAAATTACACATTTCAAATACGTGGAGTTCAGTGAACTTCAAGTATAATCCAACAAAAGCCAAAGGACAAGGGCACCCAGGTCCTGGGTCCCACAGGCTTGGCCAGCTGGTGGGGCAGGCATCCTGGGCTCAGGAAACATCAGTTCACGACTCTGAGCCTCAGCTTCCACCTCGGTGTCAGGTAAACGTCACAGCTGAGCCAGGTGAAGACAACCAGTGAGACCAGCTAGCCCAAACCAGGCATTTGGCAGGAGCTCAGAAACTTTTCTCTTAGGAATGTGGGTATAATCAGTGACTCCCATTGGCATGCTGAGTGACTCTCTTCTAAACCACATCGGCAAACATTTCCTTAAAGGTCCCTGTTCAGTCGCAAAATACAGAAGTGTGTTTTCAAACGTTTGGTCTGCAAGCAAAATGCAAGTCTTCAGTAATCGTTAATTCATGTTCCCATTCATTATTTTTGAAGGACACACACATGACTTCCCATCAGAACCCGCTTTCTAAGGTTCATCACACTGGCCTGACAGAAAGAAATCCCATCAACAGCCATGGGAGGGGAATGAACAGTTTCCATCATGGCTTCTTCTTTTTTTTTTAAAGCCATACAGAGCGCCTTGTGGGATCCTAGTTCCCCAACCAGGGATTGAACCTGGGCCCTCAGCAGTGAGAGTGTAGAGGCCTAACCACTGGACTGCCAGGGAATTCCCTCCAGCATGGCTTCTGACACGTTGAGGAGAGCCCTCAGGCTGCTCCCATGTGTGGCCTCCAAGCCTCGTCCATGCAACAGCCCAGCAGCCATGTCAGGCCAGCTTGAATCCCCACACTGGGCTCCACCTGTTCCTGCTGACCCCTGCCCTCTTCATCCTGCCCACAGTGAATGTCTGGAGTTTCCCTGATGTGTCAAGTCCGATTAGATGGTGGTATGGGCTGAATCGTGTCCCCCGCCAAAATTCATGTGTTGTAGTCCTAACCCCTGATCCTTCAGAATGTGGCTGTATTTGGGATAGGGTTTTTAAAGAGGTAATTAAGTTAAACTGAGGTCACTAGGGTGGGTCCTAATCCAATATGACTGCTGTCCTCTTTATTTTCTTTTCTTTTTTTTTTGTGTTATGTGGGCCTTTCACTGTTGTGGCTTCTCCCGTTGTGGAGCACAAGCTCCAGACACACAGGCCCAGCGGCCATGGCTCACGGGCCCAGCCGCTCCGCAGCATGTGGGATCTTCTAGACCGGGGCACGAACCCATATCCCCCGCTTCAGCAGGCAGACTCTCAAACAGCGCGCCACCAGGGAAGCCCATGGTGTCCTCTTAAAAAGAGGAGATTCAGACGCAGATACACACAGAAGGAAAACCATGTGAGGACACCGGGAGAAGATGGCCATCTGCAAGCCGAGGAGAGAGGCCTCAGGAGGAACCAACCTGCTGACACCTAGATTTTGGACTTCTAGCCTTTAGAATTACGAGAAAAGAAACATCTGTTGTTTAAGCCACCCTGACTGTGGTACTTTGTTCGGGCAGCACCAGCACACTGACACAGATGGGGTCCCTCAGACACCCCGACCCCAGCCCCATGCCTCCTTCAGATTCCCCACCATCCCCAAGTGAACTGAAGTGAGAGAAGGCTGAATGGACCTGGGGCCTTGATGCCAGGCAGACAGAGAAGTTTTCAACTTACCGGCCCACAGGTGATGAGAGGCTCTGAGGGTTGATGGGGTGAGGAGAGGGAGACACCGCTGAGAATATTTAGCGAGATGAGTGAGAAAAATGCATAGTGGCCATACCTGCCTATGGCTTGGACTCAGAGAGGCAGCGCTAACTGAACAACAGCCCAGGAAGAGATCATCAGCAGAACCAGGACCAGCTGGGCTGAGTTATCCAATGGTGCTTCTTCCAGCTCAACTCATTCAAGGCGACGCCTAAGGTGTGAGCTTCATCACAGGAGCTGGAAGGAGGAGGAGGAACTGTCCCCAGGAAGGACCTGGCACTGATGTTAGCAGTCCCGGCAGCCTTGAAGCTAGGATTAGCCAAGTGGGGAGTGGTTAAGGAGGGAACTCCCAGCCCCTCACTCTCCGGGGCAGTCCTGGGAAGGGGCCTTACTGTTCCATCCTCACAGAAAAGCAGTGAAGCAGACACCATCCCCCTTTTTCCAGAGGAGGAAGTTGAGGCTTGGAAAGCCAACTGATTTATCCCAGGACATGGTGGCCAGTTTAGAGGCAGCTCCAGGCTCAAACCCAGGTCTCCCAGCTCTGGAGCAACAGCAAGAGCTGTGCCAGGCCCAGTCAGGGCGTCTTCAATGTGGGACAACTTCTGTGGGGAGGAAAGAGGTCAGGCTGGTTTCACCCTTCCCGCTTCCTTCCCAGCTCCTGTGTGCACATAAGTGTGTATGTGTGCATGCAGACGCTCATACACACCCCCACACAGCACACACTTATATTCATATACACACTTAGACACATATGTGCTCTCACATGTATATACTCACTCACATACAGGCAGCATGCTCACATGTGTGCATACTTGCTCTCACACGCATAAACACCCACACACATGCACACCCTTGTGCTCTCCCAGCCCTCACACTGGTTCACCCTCACACACACATACTCCAATCCCATTGCCATGTGAACTTGTCCTTTGTTCGTCTGAACCACAAGATGGGTCTGAAAACAAGATGCTGTAGGTGATAACAGCCCATACATCACACAAAAAGGCACAGTTAAATAAATGGACAGACCTTGGTTTTTGTGTGATGATCTCCTTGGAGGCCCAAGTTAAGTAGATTTTATTTAAGTTGTCTTCTGAAAACACCAGAATTCTTTCTAACTACTTTATGATTTGTTTCACAACATAAAGTTGGAAGGACATTCTGTTTTATAAGTTCATATTACCCATTGGAAGGCACTTTCCCCACCCAAGGTTTTGTGGCTACATCAGAAAAATAAAGGTTTTCTCATTTACCAATATGAATCGAAGCAGATGTGTGTGAGGCCTCTGATTCATTAGCTTAATCATGAGCATTTGGGAGTATTTGTGCCATATTGTATAACTACAAAAACAGACTAACATTAATTAAAGCAAATTTATTGGCTGTTTGAAAACCCATATAATAATTTTTGTGAAAAATTAGATTTTTATTTTGGTCAAAGCTGCAATTTTTTATCTAAGTGGAAAATCTCATTCTGCTCAAATGAGAGACTGAAAAAACGTGGCTATGTAGCTAATGCAGTCTTTGGCTTTCTTCAACAACCAAGTCACATTTCTCCATCATTGACTCAGAGACTGGACATATGCTAATACCTTTTTTGCTTCTGTATGGCCTTAACAGGATGGCAGAACCCCAGTGGTAAAAAGATCTTAAGATCATCCTTGTAACCACAGGACCTCCTGTCCAATTAGCAAACAGAGACATTCCTTCTGGATTCAGTCAAAGAAGAATTCCAACAAGAAGAACGATTTTCAGGATGTGTTTGATCCACTGAGCTCTTCGCACATATCAACTTGTTTAATCCCCACAGAAACCTTATAACGCAAGTACTATAATCCCCATTTAACGGATGAGCAAACTGAGGTTTGGAAAAAACAGCCATTTACCTGAAGCTACACAGCTGAGAAATGACAGAGCTGGGATGTGAACCCAGTTCTGCTTAAAGCTAAAGTCTTCCCCATCACCCTCCATATCGGACACCTGTGGAGGATGTCCACACTGGCAGAAAAAGCTGCCACTGCTCCAAGCTAAAGTATTGTTTCCATGGGGGGCTGCTGTGAGGCTGCAGAAAGGGCTCAGAGCTAGGAGTCAGGTCACCCAGGCTCGGGCGCACGCTGCCACCTGGGGCTGGTCACTGTCACTTCTGGGAGGGTGAAGCCTATCTCTCAGGGGTTGGGATGGGGCTGTTAAGAAACACCACAAGGAAGAATACGTGAACCTTCTGTCCAGGGCGGGCACTTGGGAGGCCCTCAACTGTTTCCCCTGTAGTCTCCAGGAGAACAGTGACATGCCTTTCTTTAAAACTATATCTGCAGGGAATTCCCTGGTGGTCCGGTGGTTAGGACTCCACACTTTCACTGCCGAGCACCCGGATTCAATTCCTGGTCAGGAAATTAAGGTCCCACATGTCATGCAGTGCAAAAAATAATAATAATACGTAAAATAAAATCTGGTAGGGGAGACATAATATTTTTTTTAAAAACTGTATCTGCAACCTTATGTTTTCTCCCAGTGGTTGGTGATTAGTACTGAAATATGTTTCCAGACATGATGAAGGGATGTTTTCTAAGTGTCTGTGTCAATAATTAAAGATTAATCCTGATCCTACACATGAAGAAAATCGATTGGGGAGGAGCTGGAGGTCATGTGTAGCCTACATAGAAGTTTACTGAACAGAGTTACATTTGCTCAAAAAATTAGAAGTCGCAGAGCAGACCAAGTGCAATGCCTGGTACTGCAAAACACTACTCACGGAGGGTTCTGCACCAAACCAACAAACGAGCCTAATTCCGAGATGAAAATTTCAGAGTTCTTCCAAATCTTATTTTAAGACTTCTTTATCATTTGTTTTTGCTTTTTGCTTTTGCTTTCAAAAACAGCAAGAGACCCAACTGAAATGAAAGTTCAACCTAAAGACAGATTGCATCCACTTTTCCCATCATAAAACTTGAAGCATGATTTCACAGTGGTGTAACAGTTTTGGAATTCCACAGGAGGATGAACATGTATGTCATGGACAAACTTGGATGGTCCAAAATCAAGATAAAACACAAAGCCCTAAAAATGATCCTCTTTAGGCAGGTACTCTACATCATAAAAAATAACAGAAGTAAGAAACTTTCCCCATAAAACCATCAGCTGTACTGTGCCAACGAAGATGTGGAGAGGCCTAGATGCCGTGTTGATAGAGGGATGCAGATTCCACTGATGGAATCTTATGTGGTCATGCAACATGACCATAAAGACTGTGCAGCACCTGGAAAAATGTTTTTGATAAAAGGTTGGAATACACAGACGCAAGGTGTAAATGGTGTGTGCACTTAGGTACACATAAATCTGTCCATCCATATAAGAATTGGAAGGGATCATGCAAAAGGTTAAATGTTCTTGTTTTAGGGTGGTGGGATTATCAATAATATTAATCATGTTAAATCGACATACATCTTGGTTATTTAAATGTTTAAAAGGGAGGAAGGGGAAGGGCTGCCAAGCAGGTGTGCTATTTCCCAACACTGGGTCTAACATCCAAAAGGAGGTGGCCACAGCCCAGGAGCAGTGGGAGCTGGGGAGCTGCTGAGCAAAGAGAAATGGGTTTGAAAGAACTCTGTCTCCCACCAACACCTAACAATGCTTAGTGGGGGGCAGGGGCCAGAATAATTAAGGGAAAAGGGGGAAATGTATAGAAATCTGTGGTGAAGGAGAGGGTTCCCTGAAGGTGTAGGATTACACCAAAGGCCTTTGGGACCCTGACACTGAAGAACAGCAGGATCTAGTGCTCAGAGCTCACCCTGGGCTGTAAAAGCTACTCTGTCCAGCCCTCTCTTCTCTTCCTGAATCACCATGGCCCCTCCCCACAGGCTGAGCAGTGCTCTCAGCCCTGCCTCATGCATAGAGAACTGAAGCTCTGGACCAACCTGGGCCACACAGCCAGCAGGTGGTGGTGGCTGCTACAGACTGAATCATTCAGCCCCACGCCCCCCTGTAATGGGATTAGGTGATGGGGTCTTTGAGAGGTGATTAGGACATGAGAGTAGAGCCCTCATAAATGGGATTAGTGTTCTTATAAAAGAGAACCCAGAAAGCTCCCTCAAGCCTTCTGTCTGCCATGAGAGGACACAGAGAGAAGACCGCCTATGTACCAGGAAGTGGGTCTACACCAGACTCCAAATCTGATGGCGCCTTGGTCTTGGACTTCCTAGCCTCCACAACTGTGAGAAATAAATATCTGTTGTTTAAGCCACCCAGTCTGTGATATTTTGTAACAGCAGCATGAACAGACTAAAGACAGTGGCCTTCTGATTCCTTGTCCAGAGCGCTTCCTCTTCAAACTCAGGCCCCTCAAGGCCACCATGACACACAGCACCAGGCAAAGCTGGGCAACCTCCTGGCCTCACTGTTCCTGGTCACTGGGACTCAGGGCACCCCAACAGATTCCTCCACCAGTCCGGAGAGGAGCCTCCTTTCTCATGAGTATACTCCTATGGGGAGAACACTCCCTGGGAAGGAGATGAAAATGGGCTGAAGGGGGATTTCCCTGGTGGTCCAGTGGTTAACACTTCACCTTCCAATGCAGGGGATATGGGTTCTATCCCTGCTGGGGGAGCTAAGATACCACATGCCCCACAGCCAAAAAACCAAAACATAAAGTAGAAGCAATATTGTAACAAATTCAATAAAGACTTAAAAAAGAAAAGAAAAGAAAGTGGGCCAAGGAAGGTGGACCCCAGCAGCAGGCGGCCCTGACTGCCCTCGGCTGGACATGAAACTCATTTAAAGGGTGGAGAGAACACACCCGTCCTTATCACTCCTCTTTCCAAGGCCTCCTGCTGACCTGAGGGAGCTCAGGCCTGGCCTCTGTGCCTGGAACAGGTCATGGCCTCCCTCTTAATGACATTTCTCCCTTGTAAAACAATGACAATAACCTCTGTCTTCCACAATTCATCATGCTGTTGTGGGAAAGTTTTAAGATTTTAAGTTATCCTATAACTTGTTAAGCTCACATTTTGTGATTGCATTATAGTCAGAGAGAAATACAGATTTTGATCCTACAGATAAATTAAAATTTATCAATATACATAAACACCTGCAGAACAAACACCTACCAACCTACTGCCTAGCCCATTAGATCAAAAATCCTTTAGCTGGATTTCAAGCCATTGAGGAAGAATTTCTCCAGAATGTGGCTCCAGCTTGTTGCCCAAGCCTCTCTCTTGTTATTCCTTGGATGGTCATCTACTTGATTTTACCAGGCCCCTGTCTTCTTCCCGTCCTAATAACAACACTCCAAATTGTCCTTTGGGGACCATCCTCCACTCCTGGTCCTTTCATCTCCAGTGGGGTACGCACAGATGTGCACAGTTGCACACAACCCCCGCCACACACACACAGATCAGAGATGCTGCCTGGCTCATCTCAGTGACTGGTGCAGGTTATCCATATTGACATTTGGTGTGAATCAGTGGGACTATTGGGAAAGAGAAACTCTAATGCTGAGTATATGGACCTGGAGCTGCTGACAGTTGCCTTCCCACTTCATGGGAAAGAGTGAGGGCATCCTTGACAAATATGGAGCCAACACAAGGAAACACAAAATCAAGGCACCTCTAGCTGTGCCTGAGCAGACATTTCCCTGGACATTACAGTTAAATTCCCTTTTTAATTAAGTCAGTCTGAGCTGGGGTCCTGTCACGTTGTTATTTGAAAGTATAAGGATCCAAAGACAACTAGAAAGGTGGAATCTAAGGAGATGATGCTCAATGAAGGTAAAAGAGACACCCTGCTCTGGGGACCATAATTCTTCCATGATCTCTGGAAGGGGATTTGGAGGCCACAGTGAGATATGGCTGTTGAAAAAGCCAAGGGGACCTATGGCTGGGATTGGGGTGAGGAGGGGAAGCAGAGCTGCCTAGGCACACCTGATGTGTATAGGGCACCACACACGTTTTCAGGTACACTGATCTCCTTGGTCCTCGGAGTGGCTGAGCCAGTTCCCTCCAGCCCGAGCAGCCTCTTCCACTTACTGAAGGGTGATATGCAGGTGTCCTCATTTTTTGTGTATGCCACGATTTGGAAAGAGCTGGAAAGCAAGACCCTACAGTGCCATCACCAGTGAGGAGGCCCCTCCAGTCAGTCACTTTGGGATCAGAACAGCATGCACTTAAGGGTTAAAGACCACAAACTACAAAGCATGGGACTGAGCCAGAGAGAACCCCAAATGCATCAACCTTGCCTTTGACTACTATGGCTAGATGCAGGGCTGGAGAGCAGGACCCTGAGAGAAACAGAAATTTTGCAGCTGGAGAGTGTTCCCAAAGTGCAGAGCAGTGAAGGGGGCATGGTCATGAAAACTGCAGCAGTTTGGATGACTTCCCCCTCCCTCCACCCCCGCCCTGTCCTCCTCTAGGGTAATGTTCTAGGGCACCTATCTGACACTGTTGGTTGCTCCACAATAGCCATTCCTAGGCTCCCTTTCTCACAAAACTACAATTTTGTTCCTCTGGCAACATGCCCAGACTCAGAGGATTCACCAAGCTTGGCCAAAGTCTCCTGTGGCAACCCCATCACCCTTGACAGGATGATGGTGATCACTGGCCCTGGTTCTGGCTGGTGGCTATAAAGGAAAGTTCCCTAACTCAAATAAAAAAGAAAGCCTCTCGAGAAGATAGCTTTTTCCTGCCCTCTTCCCTTCTACCTTGGCTATTTTTGTGTGAAGACATGTGCTTGGAGCTGCAGCAGCCATCTTGTGACCATGAGGAAAGACCAAGTGAGTGGCAGCATTTTGTCTGTGTCGAGGCGTCAGGAGGACCTAGATCCATGTGCGGCACCCTTGGGCCAGCCTGAGACACAGAGTCAGTTCCCCTTGATCGCCCAGCACCCCCTAAGCCACTCCTGGGGCTCACGATACACCAGAAATACATCTACACGTGGAACAACTCCTACAGAACACCTACTGAACACTGGCAGAAGACCTCAGACCTCCCAAAAGGCAAGAAACTCCAAACGTACCTGGGTAGGCAAAAGAAAAAATAATAAACAGAGACAAAAAAATAGGGATGGGACTTAAACCAGTGGGAGGGAGCTGTGAAGGAGGAAAAGTTTCCACACACCAGGAAGCCCCTTCGTGGGCGGAGACTGCGGGTGGCAGAGGGGGGAAGCTTCGGAGCCGTGGAGGAGAGCACAGCACCAGGGGTGCAGAGGGCAAAGCGCAGAGATTCCCGCACAGAGGATCGGTGCCGACCAGCACTCACCAGCCCGAGAGGCTTGTCTGCTCACCCGCCGGGGTGGGCGGGGCTGGGAGCCGAGGCTCTGGCTTTGGTTGGAGCTCAGGGAGAGGACTGGGGTTGGCGGCGTGAACACAGCCTGCAGGGCTTAGTGCACCACTGCTACCTGGGAGGGAGTCCGGGGAAAATTCTGGACCTGCCGAAGAGGCATGAGACTTTTTCTGGCCTCTTTGGTGTGTGAGGACACGAGATTAAAAGTGCTGCTTAAAGGAGCTCCAGAGACGGGCGTGAGTCACGGCTAACAGCGTGGACCACAGAGATGGGCATGAGATGCTAAGGCTACTGCTGCCACCAACAAGAAGCCTGTGAGTGAGCACAGGGCACTATCCACACCTCCCCTCCTGGGAGCCTAGGCAGCCTGCCACTGCCAGGGTCCCGGGATCCAAGGACAACTTACCTGGGAGAACGCACGTTGCGCCTCAGGCTGCTGCAACGTCCCGCTGGCCTCTGCCACCGCAGGCTCACTCTGCATCCGCACCCCTCCCTCCGCAGGGCTGAGTGAGGCAGAGCCCCCCAGGCAGCTGCTCCTTTAACCACATCCTGTCTGAGTGAAGAACAGACGCCCTCTGGCGACCTACACACAGAGGCGGGGCCAAATACAAAGGGGAGCCCTGGGAGCTGTTAGAACAAAGAAGACAAAGGGAAATCTCTCCCAGCAGCCTCAGGAGAAGTGGATTAAAACTCCACAATCAACTTGATGTACCCTGCATCTGTGGAACACATGAATAGACAACAAATCATCCCAAATTGAGGAGGTGGACTTTGAGTGCAAGATTTATTATTTTTTCCACCTTTCCTCTTTTTGAGAGTGTGTATGTGTATGCTTCTGTGTGAGATTTTGTCTGTATAGCTTTGCTTTCACCATTTGTCCTAGGGTTCTATCCGTCCTTTTTTTTTTACTTAAAAAAATTCTTTTTCTTAGTAATTATTTTTATTTTAATAACTCTATTTTATTTTATATTATTTTGTTTTATTTTATCATCTTTCTTTCTTTCTTTCTTTCGTCCTTCCTCTTTTCTTTCTTTGTTTCTTTAATTAATTATTTATTTATTTCATTCTACTTTTTCTCCCTTTTATTCTGAGCCGTGTGGATGAAAGGCTCTTGGTGCTGCAGCCAGGAGTCAGTGCTGTGCCTCTGAGGTGGTAGAGCCAACCTCAGGACACGGGTCCACAAGAGACCTCCCAGCTCCACATAATATCAAATGGCGAAAATCTCACAGAGTTCTCCATCTCAACACCAGCACCCAGCTTCACTCAACGACCAGCAAGCTACAGTGCTGGACACCCTATGCCAAACAACTAGAAAGACAGGAACACAACCCCACCCATTAGCAGAGAGGCTGCCTAAAATCATAGTAAGTCCACAGACACCCCAAAACAAACCACCAGACGTGGACCTGCCCACCACAAAGACAAGATCCAGCTTCATCCACCAGAACACAGGCACTAGTCCCCTCCACCAGGAAGCTTACACAACCCGCTGAACAAACTTTAGCCACTGGGGACAGACACCAAAACCAAAGGGAAGTATGAACCTGCAGCCTGAGAAAAGGAGACCCCAAACACAGTAAGATAAGCAAAATGAGAAGACAGAAAATCACACAGCAGATGAAGGAGCAAGATAAAAACCCACCAGACCTAACAAATGAAGAGGAAATAGGCAGTCTACCTGGAAAATAATTCAGAATAATGATAGTATATAAGGTCCCAAATCTTGGAAACAGAATAGAGAAAATGCAAGAAGCATTTAACAAGGACCTAGAAGAACTAAAGATGAAACAAGCAATGATGAAAAACAAAATAAATGAAATTAAAAATACTCTAGATGGGATCAACAGCAGAATAACTGAGGCAGAAGAACGGATAAGTGAGCTGGAAGATAAAATAGTGGAAATAACTACTTCAGAGCAGAATAAAGAAAAAAACCTCTAGGACAACATTAAAGGCACCAACATCCGAATTTTAGGGGTTCCAGAAGAAGAAGAGAAAAAGAAAGGGACTGAGAAAATATTTGAAGAGCTTATAGTTGAAAACTTCCCTAATATGGGGAAGGAAATAGTTAATCAAGTCCAGGAAGCACAGAGTCCCATACAGGATAAATCCAAGGAGAAACCCTGCCAAGACATATATTAATCAAACTGTCAAAAATTACATGCAAAGAAAACATATTAAAAGCAGCAAGGGAAAAACAACAAATAACACACAAGGGAATCCCCATCAGGTTAACAGCTGATCTTTCAGCAGAAACTCTGCAAGCCAGAAGGGACTGGCAGGACATATTTAAAGTGATGAAGGAGAAAAAAGTGCAACCAAGATTACTCTACCCAGCAAGGATCTCATTCAGATTTGATGGAGAAATTAAAATCTTTACAGGCAAGCAAAAGCTGAGAGAGCTCAGCACCACAAAACCAGCTTCACAACACATGCTAAAGGATCTTCTCTAGGCAAGAAACACAAGAGAAGGAATATACCTATAATAACAAACACAAAAAAATTAAGAAAATGGGAATAGGAACATACATATCGATAATTACCTTAAATGTAAATGGATTAAATGCTCCCACCAAAAGACACAGACTGGCTGAATGGATACAAAAACAAGACCCATATATATGCTGTCTACAAGAGACCCACTTCAGATCCAGAGACACATACAGACTGAAAGTGAGAGAATGGAAAAATGATATCCCATGCAAATGGAAATCAAAAGAAAGCTGGAGTAGCAATTCTCATATCAGACAAAATAGACTTTAAAATAAAGACTATTAGAAGAGACAAAGAAGGACACTACATAATGATCAAGGGATCGATCCAAGAAGAAGATCTAACAACTGAAAATATTTATGCACCCAACATAGAAGCACCTCAATACATAAGGCAAATACTAACAGCCATAAAAGGGGAAGTCAACAGTAACACATTCATAGTAGGGGACTTTAACACCACACTTTCACCAATGGACAGATAATCCAAAATGAAAATAAATAAGGAAACACAAGCTTGAAATGATACATTAAACAAGATGGACTTAATGGATATTTATAGGACATTCCATGCAAAAACAACAGAATACACATTTTCCTCAAGTGCTCATGGAACATTCTCCAGGATAGATCATATCTTGGGTCACAAATCAAGCCTTGGTAAATTGAAGAAAATTGAAATTGTATCAAGTATCTTTTCTGACCACAATGCTATAAGACTAGATATCAATTACAGGAAAAGCTCTGTAAAAAATACAAACACATGGAGGCTAAACAATACACTATTTAATAACGAAGTGATCACTGAAGAAGTCAAAGAGGAAATCAAAAAATACCTAGAAACAAATGACAATGGAGACAGGGCGACCCAAAACCTATGGGATGCAGCAAAAGCAGTTCTAAGAGGGAAGTTTATAGCAACACAATCCTACCTTAAGAAACAGGAAACATCTCAAATAAACAACCGAAACTTGCACCTAAAGCAATTAGAGCAAGAAGAACAAAAACCCCCAAAGTTAGCGGAAGGAAATAAATCATAAAGATCAGATCAGAAATAAATGAAAAAGAAATGAAGGAAACCATAGCAAAGATCAATAAAACTAAAAGCTGGTTCTTTGAGAAGATAAACAAAATTGAAAAACCATTAGCCAGACTCATCAAGAAAAAAAGGGAGAAGACTCAAATCAATAGAATTAGAAATGAAAAAGGAGAAGTAACAACTGACACTGCAGAAATACAAAAGATCATGAGAGATTACTACAAGCAACTCTACGTCAATAAAATGGACAACCTGGAAGAAATGTACAAATTCTTAGAAATGCACAACCTTCCGAGACTGAATCAGGAAGAAATAGAAAATATGAACAGACCAATCACAAGCACAGAAATTAAAAATGTGATTAAAATCTTCCAACAATCAAAAGCCCAGGACCAGATGGCTTTACAGGGGAATTCTATCTAACATTTAGAGAAGAGGTAACAGTGATGCTTCTCAAACTCTTTCAAAATATAGCAGAGGGAGGAAAACTCCCAAACTCATTCTACGAGGCCACAATCACCCTGATACCAAGACCAGACAAGGATGTCACAAAGAAAGAGTTACAGGCCAATATCACCGATGAATATAGATGCCAAAATCCTCAACAAAATACTAGCAAACAGAATCCAACAGCACATTAAAAGGATCATACACCATGATCAAGTGGGGTTCATTCCAGGAATGCAAGGATTCTTCAATATATGCAAAACAATCAACATGATAAACCATATTTACCAATTGAAGGAGAAAAACCATATGATCATCTCAATAGATGCAGAGAAAGCTTTCGACAAAACGCAACACCTATTTATGATAATAACCCTGCAGAAAGTAGGCATAGAGGGAACTTTCCTCAATATAATAAAGGGCATATATGACAAATCCACAGCCAACATCATCCTCAATGGTGAATCACTGAAAGCATTTCCACTAAGATCAGGAACAAAACTAGGTTGCCCACACTCACCGCTCTTATTCAACATAGTTTTGGAAGTTTTAGCCACAGCAATCAGAGAAGAAAAGGAAATATAAGGAATCCAAATTGGAAAAGAAGAAGTAAAGCTGTCACTGTTTGCAGATGACATGATACTATACATAGAGAATCCTAAAGACGCTACCAGAAAACTACTAGAGCTAATCAATGAATTTGGTAAAGTAGCAGGATACAAAATTAATGCACAGAAATATCTGGCATTCCTGTACACTAATGATGAAAAAGCTGAAAGTGAAATCAACAAAACACTCCCAACTACCGCTGCAAGAAAAAGAATAAAATAGGTAGGAATAAACCTACCTAAGGAGACAAAAGACCTGTAAGCAGAAAATTATAAGACTGATGAAAGAAATTAAAGATGATACAAATAGATGGAGAGATATACCATGTTCTTGGATTGGGAGAATCAACATTGTGAAAATGACTCTTCTACCCAAAGCAATCTACAGATTCAATGCAATCCCTTTCAAACTACCACTGGCATTTTTCACAGAACTAGAACAAAAAATTTCACAATTTGTATGGAAACACAAAAGACCCCGAATAGCCAAAGCAATCTTGAGAAAGAAAAAGGAACTGGAGGAACCAGGCTCCCTGACTTCAGACTATACGACAAAGCTACAGTAATCAAGACAGTATGGTACTGGCACAAAAACAGAAAGAGAGATCAATGGAAAAGGATAGAAAGCCCAGAGATAAACACACGCACATATGGTCACCTTATCTTTGGTAAAGGAGGCAGGAATGTACAGTGGAGAAAGGACAGCCTCTTCAATAATTGGTGCTGGGAAAACTGGACAGGTACATGTATAAGTATGAGATTAGATCACTCCCTAACACCATACAGTAAAATAAGCTCAAAATGGATTAAAGACCTAAATGTAAGGCCAGAAACTATCAAACTCTTAGAGGAAAACATAGGTAGAACACTCTATGACATAAATCACAGCAAGATCCTTTTGGACCCACCTCATAGAGAAATGGATAAAAAAACAAAAATAAACAAATGTGACCTAATGAAACTTCAAAGCTTTTGCACAGCAAAGGAAACCATAAACAAGACCAAAAGACAACCCTCAGAATGGGAGAAAATATTTGCAAATGAAGCAACTGACAAAGGATTAGTCTCCAAAATTTACCAGCAGCTCATGCAACACAATCCAAAAATGGGCAAAAGACCTAAACAGACATTTCTCCAAGGAAGATACACAGACTGCCAACAAACACATGAAAGAATGCTCAACATCATTAATCATTAGAGAAATGCAAATCAAAACTACAATGAGATATCATCTCACACCACTCAGAATGGCCATCATCAAAACATCTACAAACAATAAATGCTGGAGAGGGTGTGCAGAAAAGGGAACACTCTTGCACAGCTGGTGGGAATGTAATTTGGTACAGCCACTATGGAGAACAGTATGGAGGTTCCTTTAAAAACTACAAATAGAACTACCATATGACCCAGCAATCCCACTACTGGGCATATACCCTGAGAAAACCATAATTCAAAGAGAGTCATGTACCAAAATGTTCACTGAATTTCTATTTACAATAGCCCAGAGATGGAAGCAACCTAAGTGTTCATCATCGGAGGAATGGATAAAGAAGATGTGGCACATATTTACAATGGAATATTACTCAGCCATAAAAAGAAGTGAAATTGAGTTATTTGTTGTGAGGTGGATGGACCTAGAGTCTGTCATACAGAGTGAAGTAAGTCAGAAAGAGAAAGAAAAATACCATATGCTAACACATATATAATGGAATATAAGAAAAAAACATGTCATGAAATACCTAGGGGTAAGATGGGAATAAAGACACAGACCTACTAGAGAATGGACTTGAGGATATGGGGAGGGGGAAGGGTAAGCTGTAAGAAAATGAGAGAGTGGCATGGACATATATGCACTACCAAATGTAAAATAGATAGCTACTGGGAAGCAGCCGCATGGCACAGAGAGATCAGCTCGGTGCTTTGTGACCACCTGGATGGGTGGGATTGGGAGGGAGATGCAAGAGGGAGAAGATATCGGAACATATGTATATGTATAACTGATTCACTTTGTTATAAAGCAGAAACTAGCACACCATTGTAAAGCAATTATACTCCAATAAAGATGTTAAGAAAAAAGAAATTATATGTAAAGTTGAGAGGAAAAAAAACCAAAAAGAAATAAAAATAAAGTGACAGGGTAAACAAAACCAAACCAAAAAAAAAAAAAAAAGAGAGAGAATGGCAGAGAATCACCTGGCACCCAGTCATGGCCAAGTTATTGAACTAACCCAGGATCTGCAGGCTGACTTCCAGGATTCTCAGGTTATGCAAGATAATTCAATGACTGTACTGTTTAAGGAATCACACTTGGGGATTTTGGTACTGACCATCAAAGACTTACTGACCACCACTTTCCTCTACATTATCTTATTTGCTCATCAGTACACAGGTAGTTGCGACCATCGTATTAGGGAAGAGGAAGCAGGAGCTCAGGAAGTTGAAGAGGTTAGATGCCAGGACTAGTAAATAGTGGGACTGAAACCCCATTTATCATCTACCCCTCTCTGCCTGCTGGTGTAAATTCATTCAGCTTTCAGATCCCCGAACTTCAGGAGCGATGTTGCAAATCTTCAAAGTTAATGTGTAAAAGTCCAATTCAACAATTCCAAAATATATCTGTGAAAGGAATGTCCCAACAGTTGGCTCATTCTAAATGTGCTGCTATTATTATAAAGTTCTCCTAAACTTCTGCAAAAAAAACAAGAAAAAAAAAGAGTGGAGAGATAAAGTGAGCATGCCAGGAAGTAACTATAAACTTCTTTGGTTTGGCAGCTAGGAAATGTCAAGGAAACAAATGTAGCTATGATTTATACTCCATCTCCAATTGTGCCATGGGATTCAAAAATTGGCATTTTTATTAAAGCATACACCTTAGAGCAGTCCTGATAAGTGAAAAGCTGCCACAGAGGCCAAAAAAAGCTACATTTGATTCTGGGTTTTATGGTAACTTAACCAATATATATAGTTGATGGTAGGGAAGGAAAGGGCTTGAATTTTACCCTGAGTCTCTGGGTTTTTCTTGTTTTCAAACTGATTGGTCTGGAGAATGGAAGACCAACAGCCAACAATAAATCACTCGTAAGCTGAAAATAGTTTCCTCTGAATACAACTAAATATTTCTTTAATTCTTGCATTAAAATTTTTGCTGTAGTATAGCAGCTATTTTATATACTCTAAAATTTAAGCTTTATAATACTGTAACTATAGGTATAACTAATGGGGGGGTTGATTACCGAGGCAAGCTCTTTAAAGCACTTTAAAAGCATAATATCATATGCTTGTTTTGCATTTATATTTTGGGGTCATACTGAAGATACTATTGTTAATGACTCTTGCTCAATAATCTTGCTTTATTTTCTGAAAACCATTTCTTTATTTTGTACCATGGGAAGGGTCTTTAATAATGATGAGTTATCATGAATATCCCTTTTTTGTAGCTTCTATATCTACATTATCAGGCACATCAGCCAGTCCCAAAGAAGTTATTTCACAGTTCTGTTCCCAAGGGAACAAAGACAGTGGGTCCCATATTAACAGTGGCTTCTGTTGGCTTATTGTTTCCTTATTTTTTTCTGACATTAAAGTTGTGTATGGTTGGTAAGGATTTCTATTCTCTGAAAACAAGCTTGTTGGTAAAGGACAAGCTGCAGGCATCCTCACATACACAACTACTTCAGCACAGGCTGAAAGGATGCTTCACTGAGAACAAATTAGAACTGAAAAACATGTTCAAGTACAAAGGTTCTTTCTTTAAGAGATTTTCAGTTCATTATTTATTTGTCCTTCATATCGAGGAGTTTTTCTAAATTATCTTCACATCTATTTAAACCCAATTACCGACTCCCACCATGCACCTGCCATGTGTCCCCTCATCTCAGCCAGGGACTCTCAGGGTCCCTGGCCAGGCCATGTACATTTCGCATCCAGTGACATTTGTAAGAAGAATGGCTAGGAGCAGGAACAGACTGGTGCCCTGGGAAAGAGATGCCTTTTCAGAGGGACACTCAAACAGCCAGAAGCTGAACCCCAACTGCATTCATAGTGTGGCATCTCAGATGCTCCAAGTAGAGACTCCTCAACACCAAATTTGGTTAGCTAGTAGCACGAAGTGTTAAGATGTGTCCTATGCTAATGGTATAGCCTGCAGAATGCTATAGCAAATTTCAAGTGGAAATCCCAGTATTTCAAATTTTCCCTTCCCCTCACTAATGAAGAGGAAAGTGGGGGGGGGGAGGGTGGTATGGAGCGAGAGAGAGAGAGAGAGAGAGAGAAACAGAGAGGGTGAGAGAGAAACAGAGAGGGAGAGAGAGGGGGAATACTCTGCCCAGTAACTCCTTGAAAGCAGGATGAAGCCTCCTATGATCTGCATAGTTCAGGACTTGAAAATCTCATCAGTGGCTGCTTTCCCAGGACTGCCCTCCCTATTAGAATGGACACAATTTGCAAGTTCCTTCTAAAAGGTTTTACTGCGATTTCTGATTTACTCAATCAAAGCTTGCAGTTTATTTTTTATTAAGTAAAAGGGGGACCCCCATTCGAAAGAACAGCCACAGTTATAGCACTAACAGGGAGAAATTTTACTGGCCCTCCATAAATCAATTCAACATCCTTGTCTCTAAGGATCTGCAAAAAGGTAATGGGCTGCAATTATGAAAACATCACCAGGAGTTGCCAGCAGGGCTGCAGAGAGATTTCTAAAGTCTGCAGGCACTTTCAAGAGGAACATAGGAAATCATTTCATGAAGCAGCAATTTTGCCCAAAACCAAGTTAGAAGAGATGTAATACTGGCTTAAATTAAAGTGACTAAGAAATAGGTATGGTGAACACAAAGGCATGGTACAGTCTTCTCCCGTTCACCTTAAAGAATCCAAATTAACTCAAAAATGGATACACAGCTACATTAATAAAGATCACAGCTGGGCACAGTTCAGGGGAAATGGTAGTAACAACCCTGCCCATCCTCTCCTCTACCTTGAAACACTGTGGTGCTATTCATACTACAGTTGAGGATACACCTTTGGGGAGTATGCTTGCGACCTTGGGGTAGCTGCCTTTCCTAGGAAGAAGAGGATGGCTCAGGCAAGGGAGGCCAGCACAAACAGGGGCACTCTGGCCAGTCTACCACCACTGTTCTATGGGGAGGTGCCCTGCTGGAGGTTTTGATCAGCATGATGGGTGAGAGATTTGAAGTCCCAAATGTGGCTCCTGCTTTGAAGACACATAGCAGCAACCTTAACAGAAGTGTCAGAGAGTCTCATATGATGCTTCCAGCAAGGAAACTCAGCATCTGCTGGGTCCACAATGCCCAGGTGGCATCGCCTAGGTGGCTTCGACCGAATCCAGAGTCTGTATTTTTTGGCCCGGACTGTTTTTTATTCCCCTCACCCTGCCAAGCTGATGTTGGCACCCCCTCAGGTCTGGGTTGCCCTGGGTGAGCACTGAGCCCAAGCAACCCCAGGCACAGCACAGCATCTCCAAGATGGAGCTGTTCTGAAACACTTTCCTGAGGGGCCGTAGGGTGGACAGGGCAGGTTGGATTGACCATGTCCCTCCAAGGGCCCCGTCCAGGTTCTGACTGAGGTTTCCTGCCACCAGGAAACCTCCGGTCTGCTGGGGGCCCCACACCTCTGCAGGTATATAAGCGTTGGGAACAGTAGCTGCTACCAGTGACAGAAGTCACCACACACTTCCCTCAAGAGCTTCTTCATTATCCCGGCACAGGTAGGAAGGCAGGCCCTTAATGCAGGCGGGAAGCCACCGGTCCGAGCTCACACACCCGTGGAGACTCGCCCCCAAATCAGTTATTTCAAAGCCCGCAGTCTTTCCTCTTCCTCCCTCTGCTCGTCCACGAAACAGCCCTTCTAGGTCGTTTTTCACGCAGGCCGACCCTGAGGCTGGAGCGGGAACAGCAGGACCCCTCGGCCACTAGCATCCCAGCCTCCCTCCCCACCCCACCCCACCCCCAACCCCGCGCAGGCTGTTCGGACGGACTTGGGCGCTCACGGCTGGCGGGCGACCGCTCCTCACCGCGACAGCTCCCAGCCCACGGACACTCCCAGCCCCGGGCTCGGCGACTTACCTTGCGCAGCAGGTGCTCCAGTTGTGGCTCGGCCCAGGCGACCTGGGTGTCCGGCGACCCCGCGCGCCACAGCAGCTCCCGCTCTTCCTCGAGTGCCGCCACCCGGCCCTGCAGCGCGGCAGCCTGGACACCCAGCAGCAGGCAGGCGACCGCCGAGCCGGTGGAGAGCAGCAGGCAAAGCGCGCTCACCGCCCAGGTCCCGGCTGCTGTCGCGGGGAGCCGCGCACCGCCGCTGCCCATCTGGCAGCCCTTCTGCGCGTTGCCGCCGGCGCCCTGGCCTGGACTCACGGTGTGCTCATCGCGGGTGGACTCTCAGAGAGGACGGTGCACAGAGCCGGGGACGTTGTCTGAGCGTGCTGGAGAGCCTGAGGCATGAGGTCGGCCCGGCACGGGGCTTGGCCTCTGGGCAGCAGCGGACTACGGCGCACGCCCCCTTCCCTGCCGCCAGCTCCTCCACAGCGGCCTCTTTGGGCAGTTTCCTCTATGCAAATAGACCCTGCCAGAAGAGGAGCCGGGACCCACCCAGGGGAGGAGCGGCCAGGCCGGCACTGTGCGGCGAGGGGGCGGGGTTGGAAACGGAGCTGGCTCCTCGGAGACCCACAGCGCGTACCTGGCTGACCCCGCGCGCAGCACGCACCTCCGCCCTCACCTGGACGTTGGGCTGCACCCACTCCCGCACATGCACCTCTGCGACTCCACAGCCCGAGTTCCAGCTGTGATCCCAAAGGTCTGTGGTGCACCCAGAGACTCAGAGCGCCTTCTGCAGCCTACCCCTGGCTGCGACATCATTCATTTGTTGGGAAAATTCCCCTCGACTTGTGAATTAACCTGACACTTTGAAGTGTCAGAAGTTTTGAAGTACGAAACTTCAAACCCTGTGGAAAACTTAGTGAATCCTTTCTAGATGGTGCCCTAGCGCCGCTTGGTGGTGGAAAGCGACCTCTTGTGCATTCATATTTACAGACACAGTCAGGGTCGGGATTGAGCCCAGTGGAAGGATGCCTCTTAGAATATTTAATACTCTCACCATTTTTTATGTGCCAGACATGCGGTGCTGGAAACAAATTGTAAGACCTTGTTCCTGACCTAGAGAAGTCTTTCATTTGAGAAAATTTAGGCTTTAACAAATGCAAAAGATAGGGGAAAAGAACTCCAACTTTTGATGAGCTGATGGCTTAATTCTGTAGTGGAAACACCACTTGGCCAAAAATAATCATCTAGTATGCACCACATTTAACCTATACTGCGATTCTGATGCAAATGCACACCCCAGGGGTAAAGTAGGAAAGCCTGAATGAGAATCAAATGGCCGGAACTGTCTTTTTCAAGAAAGGGGGGCAAGGCTGGAAGTCAAGCACATTCTCTGCTGGCTCAGATTCCTACCAGGCATATTGTATCCTAAAATGGGTCCCACATAACTCTCCCACTAACTCCAGTAATAATCAAATAAAAACAACAGACTTGCTTGGACCTTTGTAATTTGGGCAAATCCACAGCCGTTTTTGAAAACAAGACCTGTTATATCTTCCCACTCTCTGGGTATCTTTGGATTTATTAGCGTCTTTGGATAGATTACTTATCACTTAACGCTGTTGAGGACATTCAGCTGACATATTCCTAGTTAACTCCTGAATTTGGAGGGGAAAGTTACCTCCAAGATTGGAATAAAACAAATGGCTGGCATCTCACCTCTGCAACTTTGTAGCTGTGACCTTAGGTAACTTGGGGTCACAGTTAAGTAGTTATACAGAGATAGATCTTGCTAAGATCTAGCGTATGCCCAATAAATTGTCTGAAAAGTACTTGCTCAGCAAACTGGATTGTCTTCTTTGAAAAGAGGCCAACACCATGTTACAAGTGGGCACATCATTCTTGCTACAAACACATAGGCAAATTGCCCATCACCTGCATGTATTGTTCACCATATTCCAGAAGCTTCTGTGTATTAAACAAGCCAAGCTCACTGGTCCCTTTGACCTCTGCCCTTGCCTACAGCCTCACTATCTGGAATATCCTGCTCTCGATCTTTGAGCAAGTTCCTCCTTTAGGTCAAGGTCCTCAGGTCCTTAAACCTCACTATCTCCAAAAGACCTACCCAGACTGTCCAATCTAAGGAGGCTTCACTCGCAGTCCTCAGAAGGATTACTCAGGAAGATCATTTAAGACTGTTTGAAGTTACCCTTTTATTAACAAGACAAAGTTATCCATTTGTCTTGTTCACCCCTGTTTTCTCAAAGAGCAGTACAGGATCTGGCAAATATTTGTCAAGTGAATTAAGGAAAGGCGAAAATATGTTTACTGTCTACAGCTTAATTTAAAAGACAAGGCAGAAAATACTCTATTTTGTAAGCTGGGGTCCTGGAAGGAACAGATGGCATCCTCAGACTGAAGACAGTCTGATTGTAGAGACTGTCTACATGGTGGGGCAGATAAAGGGAAGCCAACAGGGGATGTTGAAGAAGCACTCTGGAGTATAAACAGTGGGAGGCCATTACCATCTCTAGCTACAGGGGGGAGAAGAAGGAAGTGTGTGGGAACCCTGTGAATGCTCGGAGCTCAACAAAGGTCAGCTCAACAGGAGCTGTGGCCTTTGGTCAAGGGATACCACCTCTGAAAAACCATGGCTTGGAAGGTAAGGAGCTGGGGGATAATCTCTCTCTCCTCTTACTCTCTGATCTGCTGGGCCTCCCACTGACCAAACCTACAGGGCAAGGGAGCCCAGATGATGCAATGCAAAGAGGTCAGCCTCCTAAGGGCAGAGAGCTGAGTCAGAGTGGTGGAGAGCAGATCTGGGGGGTCGGCAGGAGTCCACTGCCATCCCTAAGATGCATATAGATTACCAAGGTCAATCTAGCTACTGCTGCCTCTGAAATGGCTAACCTGTCAGCGATAGGCACTAGTCCTCAGGGAGACCAACTGGCTACTTGGTGGCAAATCAACTACTTTGGACTCCCTTCATCCCAGAAGGGCCAGCAATTTGTCCCTCACAGGGGTGGATAGCTATACTAGGTATGAGATTGTCTTCCCTGTTTGCAGAGCCTCAGGCAGCACCACTATCCATACAGATTCCCCATTCCACAGGTGTGGAGTCCTATATAACAGAGCATCTGACCAGGGAACCCACTTTACAGCAGAGGAAGAGGGGCAGTGAGCCCATGACCATGGAATCCACTGGTTGTATTACATCCTGCACCAGCCAGAAGCAGCCAGCCTCACAGAACACTGGAACTGCCTTTTGAAGGCACAAGTGAAGCACCAACTCAGAGTATTCAGAGACAATATGCTAAAAGACTGCAGTGCCATCTTTCAGGATGTGGAATACGCATTAAATGAGGGACCCCGGGCTTCCCTCGTGGTGCAGTGGTTGAGAGACTGCCTGCCGATCCAGGGGACACAGGTTCGTGCCCCGCTCTGGAAAGATCCCACATGCCGCAGAGCGGCTGGGCCCCTGAGCCATGGCCACTGAGCCTGCGCGTCCGGAGCCTGTGCTCCACAGTGGGAGAGGCCAAAGCAGTGAGAGGCCCGCGAACCACAAAAAAAAAAAGAGGGACCTCTACATGACCCTTTTTTTCCAATAATGCATGGGTCCAGGAACCAACGGGTAGAAGCAAGTGTAGCTTCACTCACCATCACGTCCCGTGACTCACTGGGGGATTTTGTGCTTGCTGTCCTCACAAAGTTGGGCCCTGCAGGATTGGAGGTCCTACTTCTCAAGAGTGTTACACTTGCATGGGCACACAACAAGGATCCTTTCAACTACAAGCTATGGCTGCCCCCCAGGGCACTTTGAACTCTGTGTCCAGGGACCTGAAGTCTAAGAGTCACCATTTTGGCAGGAGTAACTGACCCCCAACAGTAGGGAGAGGAGCCAAGTTTTACACAGTGGGGACAGGGAGGAATATGCCAGGCACCTTCTGGCACTCCTTTGCCCTTCCTAACTGTAAATAGCAAGTGCAGCAACCCAGCCTGATGATTGTCAAGGGCTCAGACTCTTCAGAATAAAAGGGCATTATAAAATATTTTATTCAAAAGGGATTAGTTGGGTCAGATAGGGTTGATAAGCACTGTATAAGATTATAAATAATGTTGATAATGAAGAGGTTCAGATATATTCAAAATGCTCTGTTTAAGAAAGCAGGGGTACTTAAACATTTTTTTTTAAATTTCCAACAAAATGGTTGAAATTAAGATTTAAGTCTTAAAAGGATAAGTTTCAAATACATGAGGAAATTGTTACTTAGAAAAGGCAGTATGATATTGTGGAAAAAGCATCAGGTATTGATGTATAATTCGTAAATTCCAGTTCTGGTTCCACTAATAGCTCACAGCTACTTACTATTTCAGACCCCCAGTTTTCTAGTTTGCAAAATGGATATACCAACAGGGACTAGACTTACTCAATCTGAAACTAGAAAACTAAACAAACTATATGAAACGGCAGTTTTCAAGATACTGGACATCAGGCAATGAGGGACAGTGACCCTTGGGAGATGGGGGAAAAATGAAGTGAGTCCAAGGATTGTCCCACCTTACTCTATGGAGAGATGTTTTCAGGCCACAGTGCAGGAAGGGGGACCCAGGCAGAGCCACCCTAAGGTGAAGGAGCTGCAAGTCCAAAGAAGATGAGGCAGTTAGAATTTGCAGGGTAGAGGACTGGAGAGCAGAGCTGCACACAGAAAGAGAACTCTCCGCCTGAGGTCATCACATTTGTGAGGAAACTACTGGGGCCAGGACAGAACCACTCAAAAGGATGAGACTCTAATTAGAGAGGAAGCAATCCCCACAGCCCACAGGCCAGGGAGAGCTCTTCTTCCCACCAGCCAGCATGGAAAACCTTATAATTCAGAGGGCATTGGGTAGAGTACTCAAAAGATTTTGCATCAATAGTGGGCATAAACTAGCCCTAGACTAAATGCTGCTCTCGTCCTGCCTAATAAA
Source organism: Mesoplodon bidens (assembly GCF_964165515.1). Lineage (NCBI taxonomy): Eukaryota > Metazoa > Chordata > Mammalia > Artiodactyla > Ziphiidae > Mesoplodon > Mesoplodon bidens. The sequence continues at coordinate 154,772,544 of NC_138160.1, read as the reverse complement.
GCTTAAACCCCAAACCTGAAAAGATCAAAATGATTCAAGTAATTTAATCATGTTCCATAATAAAGCTCAAGTGAATATAAAAATACCCAATAACCAACAAGGTAAAACAAAAAGCCAAAATTACCAGGCACACAAAACAGCAAGAAAATATGACCCATGATAGGAGAGACAGCAATCAATCAAAACCACCTCAGAAATGAAAGAGATGATAGCATTAGCAGATAAGGATATTAAAGGTTATACCTGTATTCTATATGTTCAAGGAACTAAGAGGAGAGACTGAACATGTTAAGTAGAGACACAAGATTTTTGTTAAAAGTCTAATCTAGAGGCTAAAATGACAATGTTGAGATGAAAATTAAACTCTATGGGATTAAAGGTAGGTTAGACACGGCAGGAGGTTAACAAAGTTGCAGTAGATGGGACTTCCCTGGTGGCTCAGTGACTAAGAATCCACCTGCCAATGCAGGGGACACAGGTTCAAGCCCTAGTCCGGGAAGATCCCACATGCCATGGAGCAACTAAACCCGTGCATCACAACTCCTGAGCCTGCGCTCTAGAGCCCATGAGCCACAACTACTGAAGCCCGTGCACCTAGAGCCCATGCTCTGCAACAAGAGAAGCCACCGCAATGAGAAGCCCGCACACTGCAACGAAGAGTAACCCCCGCTCATGGCAAATAGAGAAAGCCCATGCACAGCAATGGAGATCCAACACAGCCAAATAAATAAATAAATATATTTTTTAAAAAAGGAAAATATAGCAGTAGAAACTATCTAAAATGTAACAGAAGGAAAAAGCTTGAAAAAAAAGAAAAAAAAAAGAACATGTATTATCTCTTTAAAAGATATTAGATGGCTTAAGGCAAAAATAACAATGTATTGCAGGGTTTTAACATATGGCTAAGTAAAATGTATGGCAAAATGGTATAAAGCCCAGGAGGGGAAAATGGTAGTTTACTGTTACAAGATTCTTTTACTGTATGTGACATAGTATGATGTCAATTACAAGCATACTGTGATAAGGATGTATACTACAAACTCTAAAGCACATGCTAAACACACACACACACGCACACACACAAACACATACACACGGTTTAGCTAATAAACCAGCTAATAAAGTAGAATTATGAAAAATACTCAGTTCAAAATAAAGCAGAAAAAGGAAAATGGGAAGAAATGGGAAAAATAAAAAAATAGGAAGATGGTAATCTAAACCCCAAAATATCAAAAATCCCATTAAATATAAATGGTCTAAACACAACTAACAGGCAAAGATTGTGGCACATATATACAATGGAATATTACTTAGCCATAAAAAGAAACGAAATTGAGTTATTTGTAGTGAGGTGGATGGACCTAGAGTCTGTCATACAGAGTGAAGTAAGTCAGAAGGATAAAACAAATACCATATGCTAACACATATATATGGAATCTAAAAAAACATAAAAAATGATCATGAAGAACCTATTGGCAAGATGGGAATAAAGATGCAGACCTACTTGAGAATGGACTTGAGGATATGGGGAGGGGGAAGGGTAAGCTGGCACAGAGTGAGAGAGTGGCATGGACATATATACACTACCAAATGTAAAATAGATAGCTAGTGGGAAACAGCCACATAGCACAGGGAGATCAGATCAGTGCTTTGTGACCACCTAGAGGGGTGGGATAGGGAGGTTGGGAGGGAGGGAGACGCAAGAGGGAAGAGGTATGGGGATGTATGTATATGTATAACTGATTCACTTTGTTATACAGCAGAAACTAACACACCATTGTAAAGCAATTATACTCCAATAAAGATGTTTTTTAAAAAAAAGATTGTCAGATTAGATAAAAATGCAAGACCCAAATATATACTTCCTACATAAAACACTTCATAGATAAATAAATAAATAAATGGATGGAAAAAAGATGTACCATGGTAACATAAAAATGGAAATAGTATCTATTTGTGGTCATTTCATATAGCTCCAATAGGACTAAAACCAAAAGGATAAGAAAATCATTTATAGACTATACAATACTGTATAAATCAAGAATATAGGGTATAAATCAAGAAATGGTGAAAATAACAGCTACTTTATATAAATTACCTTATTTAATCCTCACAACCACTCGTGAAGTTAGGTATTAGTATTTCAACTCATAGATGAGACTACAGAGAATACCTAATTTGCTACCTATACAGGGAATCCCAGGGTCTAAATTCAATCTGACTCTGCAGGTAAGCATTGTCACACAAGTCATATTGTTCTCACGTGTGCAATTATTGTGAGGACACACAACATAACTTAAATGTTCCTGAAAATAATTTGAAAAAATATTAAAAATTAATAGCAAGATCTTTAAAAATTAAACTCCTCTATTAATGACATACTCTAATCATTTAGGCCTGTTATTATCAATCATTCTCAAAACTGTACCTACTCATGTTGCCTTTAGTTAAGAGTAAATCCAGCAGTGTTGAAAAGCACTGGGTTTTTTTTTATAAGGTATCTAAATTGGAAGGGAAGAGGGAAAACTGTCATTATATGCAGATGACAATGATACTCTATATAGAAAACCATAAAGACTCCACACAAATGCTATTAGAACTGATAAATGAATTCAGCAAGGTAGCAGGATATAAGATTAACATACAGAAACCTGTTGCACTTCTTTACAGTAATAATGACATATCAGAAAGAGTTAGTAAAAAAACAATTCATTTTATAATCACATCAAATACAAAAAACAAAAAACCTAGGAATAAACCTGACCAAGGAGGTGAAAAACGTATTTGCTGAGAACTGTGAAACATTGATAAAAGAAACTGAAGATGACTCAAAGAAATGGAAAGATATCCCATGTTCTCAAAGTGGAAGAATTAACATTGTTCAAATGTCCATACTACCCAAACCAATCTACAGATTTAATGTGAGCCCTATCAAATTACCCATGACAGTTTTCACAGAATTAGAATAAATAATCCTACAATTTATACAGAACCACAAAAGACCCAGATTTGCCAAAGCAATCCTGAAGGAAAAGAACAAAGCTGGAGGCATAACCCTCCCAGAATTCAGACAATACTACAAAAGCTACAGCAATCCAAACAGTGTGGTATGGGCACAAAAAACGACATGGATCGATGGAACAGAATACAGAGCCCAGAAATAAACCCACCCTCTTATGGTCAATTAATCTTCGACAAAGGAGGCAAGAATATACAATGGAGAAAAGGCAGTCTCTTCAGCAAGTGGTGTTGGGAAAGCTGGACAGTCAGCTGCATGTAAATCAATGAAGTTAGAACACTCCCTCACACTATACAAAAAAATAAACTCAAAATAGCTTAAAGACTTAAATATAAGACATGACACCATAAAACTCCTACAAGAGAACATAGGCAAAACATTCTCTGACATAAATCATAGCAATGTTTTCTTAGGACAGCCTCCCAAGGCAAAAGAAATAAAAGCAAAAATAAACAAATGGGACCTCATCAAACTTATAAGCTTTTGCACAGCAAAGGAAACCATAAACAAAACAAAACTACAACCTATGGACTAGGAGAAAATATTTGCAAATGATGTGACCAACAAGGGCTTAATTTTCAAAATATACAAACAGCTCGTACAACTCAATAACAAAAAACCCAACTACCCAATCAAAAAATGGACCTACATAGACATTTCTCCAAAGAAGACATCCAGATGGCCAACAGACACACACAAAGATGCTCAGCATTGCTAATTATTAGAGAAACGCAAATCAAAACTACTGAGGTATCACCTCCACCAGTCAGAATTGCCATCATCAAAAAGTTTACAAAAAATAAATGCTGGAGAGGGTGTGGAGAAAAGGGAACCCTCCTACACTGTTGGTGGGAACATAATTTGGTGCAACCACTATGGAAATCAGCATGGAGGTTTCTCAAAAAACTAAACTAGAACTACCATATGATCCAGCAATCCCACTCCTGGGCATATACCCAGAAAAGATGAAAATGAATTCTACTTTGAAAGGATACATGCACCCCAATGTTCATAGCATCACTATTTACAATAGCCAAGACATGGAAGCAACCAAAGTGTCCATCGACAGATGAATGGATACACACAGACACACACACACACACACACACACACACACACTAGAATATTACTCAGCCATGAAAAAGGAGTGAAAAATGGCATTTGCAGCAACATGGATGGACCTAGAGGTTATCATACTCAGTGAATAAGTCAAAGAAAAATATCTTGATATCACTTATATGTGGAATCTAAAAAGATGATACAAATGAACTTATGTACAAAACAGAAATAGACTTACAGACATAGAAAATAAATGGTTACCAAAGGGTAAGTGGGGTAGGGATAAATTAGGAGTTTGGGATTCACAGATACACACTACTATATATAAAATAAATGACAAAGACCTACTGTATAGCACTGCGAACTATATTCAATATCTTGTAGTAACCTATAATGGAAAAGAATCTGAAAAGGAATATATATATATATATATATATATATATATATATATATATATATATATACATATATATGTATATATATTACTGAATCACTTTGCTGTATACTTGAAACTAATACTTCAATAAAAATAAAATTCAAACCTCATGATAAAAAAAGGAGCACTGTTTTTTTTAAGTTAAAAAACCTTAATTTTCATTTATATTTGTAATGGGAAACATTTTAAGCCACTGGGAGGAAGGGGTGCATGGGAACTCCTCCAAATCTACAATTAATCTTTAATCTCATTACATGTAACTGCTGTTGATAGTATCTAAAGAACTGGACCTATGAGGTGTCTGCTCCTTTGGGATATTTAGGATTTAGGATTAAATATCCCAAAGGGACAACAAAGTGTCCCTTTACAATTAAATCTATGCTAAAGTCTTTTAATTATATATAACTTCTCCCCAGACTTGCAACATTTAAAAACAAACTAAAACCAGGAAAGGAGTGAATATAAGAAAATATATCTGAATAGTTGACCATTCTTGATTGGTTAAAAAAAGAAAAATTCTTTGAAAATTCTTTGAAAATTCTATTCCCCCTTCCAGTTTCAGTGAAATGTCACAATAAAAACTGCTATGATAGAGAGTCAAAAGTAGAATTCTTGGGCTTCCCTGGCGGTGCAGTGGTTGAGAGTCCACCTGTCGATGCAGGGGACGTGGGTTTGTGCCCCAGTCCAGGAAGATCCCACATGCCGTGGAGCGGCTAGGCCCGTGAGCCATGGCCACTGAGCCTGTGTGTCCGGAGCCTGTGCTCTGCAACGGGAGAGGCCACAATAGTGAGAGGCCCGCGTACCACAAAAAAAAAAAGAGAAAAAAAAAGTAGAATTCTTGATAGTTTTGTAATTCCTGGTGCCCTAAAGAGGAACAACCAACATTACTGGGAAAATTAAAACAACATGAAGTCACCTGGGTTAAAGCATTTATAGAAAGCAAAGTAACTGCTATTTACTAGGGGTTAAAGCATTTATAGAAAACAAAGTACATAACTGCTATTTACTAGTGGGTCAACTAAAAGCCAGGTAATCTGCTAGATTAAAAAAAAATTAAATTTTTGGCTGTGTTGGGTCTTTGTTGCTGAGTGCGTGCTTTCTCTAGTTGTGGTGCACCGGCTTCTCACTGTTGTGGCTTCTCTTGTTGCAGAGCACGGCCTCTAGGTGCATGGGCTTCAGTAGTTGCAGTGCGTGGGCTCAGTAGTTGTGGCGTACGGGCTTAGTTGCTCCGTGGCATGTGGGATTTTCCCAGACCAGGGATTGAAACTGTGTCCCCTGCATTGGCTATTAGATAACAGATATTATCCCTCAGTAATTCCAAGTAAGGAAGTACAGTTACTTTAAAGTAACTTACTCCTCCAAACACAGAGAAGACCTAGGACTAAAGTTGAAACCATGCTAGTAAGAAGTCTGAGCTCTTTTAATTCATTGACCTGCTACCGCAAAGAATTTACAGACAGGTAAGAAATGAACAAAAAGAATCGGGATGCTTCTTTGTATTTCAATTTCAATCTACAGGCTTGACTAGATCCAAGTTCATTTTTTTTTTGTTTTAAAGGCAGTGATACCCCACAGGTGCTGTGTATTTCCTATTGCACCACCTCAGACGCATATCAACACATCTATCTGGTTGCCAACCTGAGGTTCAGCCTGATCCCTTCATTTTAAAGTTCTCCATCAGTTTTCCCCTCATGGTTTTAGCATCCACTGATGATTGGTGCCCAAATATAGTATTTCATAAAGAGTAGCAACACAGTGTATTTCTAACATCCCTTCTGTATTTATCAGAAGGAATACTATAAAAAAACTTCACTATCAGTTTACAGGATAAGTGGGGACTAGAGGAAAGGACACCACTGCAATGAAATATTGAATATGGGAAATTCTCTAAAGACAAATGACCAAGTTTCAATTAGCAAAGAAATAAAAAGAGGAGAAAAAGGCACATAGTGATTAAGAGATCTGAGACAAATTAGCTATGTGTGGACCCTGACTCGGTACTGATTCAAACTAACTTAAAATAACTCTTTAGACAATCATAAAACTTTATAGACCCTACCAGATAAGGAATTATTTTGTTAGGTGTGATACTCGCATTAGAAACTCATGGTAAAAGTTATACAGTACAGAAATATGAATGAAATGGTAAATGACATTTGTACTTAAATGCAACAGGAAAATAAGTTGGGGAACTGATGAAACAAAATTTGCAAAATGCTTTTGATTTTTTAAGCTGGGCAATATATATTTAGAGGTTCATTATTCAACTTTTGCATTTTATTTTTAAAAATCACTAACATAAAACTGGCCACAAAGGCTAGACTGGCCAAGGAGTTGTAAAGCCAACCCGACTTAAAACTTTACCTTCCCTCTATGAAAATATTGAAAAAATAAAACCAATTAACTAACTAATTGGATCAACTCTTTTAAAAATTAAAATTGTTTCTACCTATATATTTGCAAACGTGCAATCTACTAAGCCAACAATTACTGATGCTATTAATACTGTTAATGACTCATGAATTTTTCTGTTCTATTTGGAAAGGTTGCCTTTTTTTGTTGTTGGCTGCTTGGCATGTGGGATCTTAGTTCCCTGACCAGTGATTGAACAAGTGCCCCCTGCAGTGGAAGCAGAGTCATAATCACTGGACCACTAGGGAATTCCCTGAAAATGCAGCTTGTTAAACAATGTACTAGATGTTCACATTTACAAATTTTTTAAAACTTATTTATTTTTGGCTGTGTTGGGTCTTCATTGCTGCGTGTGGGCTTTCTCTAGTTGCGGTGAGTGGGGGCTACTCTTCGTTGTGGTGCGCAGGATTCTCATTGCGGTGGCTCCTCTTGAGGAGCACAGGCTCTAGGCATGCGGTCTTCAGGACTTGCAGCACATGGGCATGCGGTCTTCAGTACTTGCAGCACATAGGCTCAGTAGTTGTGGCTCTCGGGCTCTAGAGCTCAGGCTCAGCAGTTGTGGCACACTAACTTAGGTGCTTCTGCCATGTGGAATCTTCGTGGACTGGGGCTCAAACCTGCGTCATCTGCATTGGCAGGTGGATTCTTAACCACTGCACCACCCTGGAAGTCCCTGGATGTTTAAATTTAAAATACCTTACTTGCACCAAATTTTGTGGGAATCAGAAATTTCAAACTGGAAATGAGTTAAAAAGCCAGGCCACTAACTGACAAAGTGTTTCTTCATTCCAGGATGTCAAGGTAAGTTTAAATATAGGTTATCTGCCTATCTACTTAAAACAGAGTATATTTTCAAATTATCATACCATTTTAACCATTTTGATGGTTGAAGCTATGTATCAACTACTAAAGAAAAACGTGAGAAAAATGGAATCCAAGTAATTAAACTATTAGCCATTACATTCATTTCATCCCATTTCACAGAACCATGAACAAGAATCAAACTGAAGTTTTTAACTCAGTAAGGTGTATTATCACAAGAAGGCACAATGCTAGAATCTAGGATACCTGAGTTTAAGTCACAATTCAGCCGCAATTATTAGGAGTCGTGGCTGAGTCATTTCTAATTTCTCTAGCATCAAGCCCTTCAAGATTATTCAGAGGAATAGTTTTCAGCTGTACGAACTACAAAACTCCACTGCGTATTTTTCTACTGTCAACTGCATAAGTGAATTTTATTCGTCTACTCCAAAAATTTTGATGAATGCATGGATGAGAACACCTGAGCAAATAAGCAGTAGCAGAAAACACTGGAAATAACCTATTTAGCTGCACTTTTAAAACTAGGTTTGACGTCAATGGAATTTCTAGAAATAGTAAACTATGAGACATCAAATCATGAGGGAAAATACCCAGTTACAAATGATCCATATTTATACACTGGCCATTCTAAACCTTTCCTGTTAGTGCTGTAGCTCCCAACACTGTCAAATAAAAACCTGGTGCTTTCAGAAATTGAGTCCAGAAGTACAAGGAAAAAGGCAAATAAGAGTAGGAACCTGAGAGTTCACAGAAGATGGGAAGGAAGATTAGCAGGAGACACTCATATGATACCAGAGGTACCATCCTCACCACTAAACTTTTCTTCTATCCTACCTAATTCACTGAAGTTTCACTTTAATTCCTAAACTTCCATGAATTGGGCCTGGGAACTAGCAAATGCCCTTAGTGAAGAATGTAAATACTTTTCAGCAGGGAAAGGGGTTAGCAATCATTAACTTCTTAGTAAGAAAGAGTGTGGATAGTTTTCTTTCCTCCTATATCCTGAGATCAGCTACTCCAAAGGAATGAGTTTCTGATGGGGGAGAAAGTAAACATTAATTTGGGAACCTGGAGCACTTGTAGGGAAAGGTCAGGAGGCTTCGGTAGTACAGTGGCACTAGCAGTATGGAAATGGAGAGGAAAATAAAGGATGGCTGACTTCTTAATCTCTATAACGAGATTGCTGTGTTAAGGAAAAACCTTTCCTTTACATCAAATGCTCCTTTAAAAAAAAACCTTATAACATATAACATAGTTGAACTATATGTGGACTGCATCAGAGGCCTAAGAATAATTTAGGCAGTGATTCTATGGCAAAACTTATTTCAGCTTTCTTAAATTCCTAGTCAACGTCAGGAACATAGCTTTACTATATGTGCAAATGCTACCAGCGGATCATGTAGAGAAACCCACTTGGTATCACCATTTGTCATACCAAAAAATTACATGCATCTTATGTTCAGAATGCAGATGAAACTCAAATTTTTGGTAATGCACTTCAGAAATGGGAATACTTTTAACAAAAAACTTTATCTGGATAAGCAATCATGAATTCTACAACAAAAAATATTTTTACCTGGCAGACTGATCAATAGTTTTGGGGGTTTTTTTACTAAATTAACATTTACCATGTAGTTTTGTTTGTTTGTTTGTTTTTTGTTTTTTGTGGTACACAGGCCTCTCACTGTTGTGGCCTCTCCCGTTGCGGAGCACAGGCTTCAGACGCGCAGGCTCAGAGGTCATGGCTCACAGGACTAGCCACTCCGCGGCATATGGGATCTTCCTGGACCGGCGCACGAACCCGTGTCCCCTGCATCGGCAGGCGGACTCTCAACCACTGTGCCACTAGGGAAGCCCCTACCACTTAGTTTTTCATGTGTAAATAGGTAAGCAGAAAAAAATACCTACAGACAAACAAAAAGTTCATTATGTTAACCAATCAGGGCCTGGAAACTTCTGCAGTTTTCTTCCCAAGTGTTCTCCGATCAAATCATCTTTTTTTTTGTTTTCCTGTAAACAGTAACATAAATACAAATTGTTTAATAATAACCATAAAGTCTCAAAGGCTGAGGTTTAAGTATTTATACTTCATATGGTAAGGAGACAGATATTGGACAATTTCTAGACTCCTGAAGATTTGGCATTAAAAACAAAAACCTCAGTCATCAGAATTCCTATTTCTACGTTTGTGACTAACTACATAAATAACCATTGGAAAACAGGACTTTCCAAGCTAACTTTCCAGTTAGACTTTAATCTTAAACGAAGTGTGTATGTGGTTTTATTAATCTATTACGATGCACAAGTTGGATGTCTTTCCATGAATGCTACTTACCACCACTGACATCAACCAATGAAACAGAACACAATACTTACAATTTAATGAAATTCCAACAGCAAACAGTTCCTATGGGTTTTGGTTTCTAATACCTGCCTACCTAAAGTTAATAATACTTATTACCTGTTCAACAATTACAGAAAAATCTTTTAAAGTTAAGGAAAGTTTGAGGTAAATAAACAATATTCATTTAAGAATGAAGTAGTCAAGATTTCCTTTTACTCAAAAAAAACAAAAAACAAAACACAAAAATCACTTCCAAGAGTCAACCTCCATGTACAAAAAAGCAAGATCAATCACTAGACACAAAGGATATTCCAAAGGTCTTTAAAAATGGTAATTAATCTCAAAAAAGGAAAATTAATTTTAGCTTTTATATTTCATTCATTATCAAGACCATATTTGCTTAACAAGATAATTATGCAATTGATACAAAACATACAGCATTTACACTTAACTGTACAAAATAATTTAAGGTTTATAAAAATATTAGAATGTTTAGAGTTGACTGACACAGTCTTAAATAATCTCTTCTAGAGAAGTATAGTAAAACCACTGATTTCCATTTTATTTCTTTTTTAATAAGTCAAAGAAAGGATGCTGCAATGCTTCATCCAAGGTAATTCTTTTCACTGGATCATATTCTAACATTCTTTGAATCAGGTCAAACAGTTTCTCATGTTCTTCATCATGACAGAGCATAAATTCCTGAGGGGAGAAATGACTTTGTTTAAGAAAGACAATAAAAAATAGTTAAAACAGGTTTTTTTGGGGTTTTTTTGTTTTACCTTTAATGGTTTGCAGTGTCTCGTAACATATCTACCAGCAGAACTATGTTCCTCCCAATCTAGCTGATTATGATGAAAATACTTCTGTTTCCTATAGGAAAGAGAAGTCTGGATTAAATTTTAAGAAAAAAAGAAACCCCAAACCCACATTCTTACCCTGCCCCAAACAGGGGATTGGGGGAAAATATGGAACCATAGACATCTCTCTATATATACATAAACATACAATTTCTAAAAATCTCAGCAATAATTATATTGGATACCTTATATGGTATTTTTCCTAATCTTGTACCCTCTGAAGTTTTAGTATCCCACCTAAGTTGTACCATATGTGAAACAATGCCAGCTTCAAAAACAGAGGTTCCTAGATCCATTCCTGTAAATTCTGATTTCACTAGATCTGGAATGGGGCTAGAAATCGTTAACAATTCCCTGGATGACTTCTGCGGTGAAGCTATGTTTTGAAACCACTTATAGTATTCTTGTCCAAAGACGTACATGTGGTTTGCAACAGTCTGGAATTCAAATTTAGATAGGACTCCAAAATCAAGCTCGTTTTACTACTCTATGTATTATTTTTAAATCAACCTAGGAAAACATTTATGCAAAGGTTAACCTGAGTATAAAAACACCACTTTATTTACTGGATCACAAAGTAAATATTGCATTACTTTTCAAAAACTTGACTTCATGAAAAATAATTCAAAATCTACAGTCTTTGGAATAAGCAATAACAACAAAGATGGGTTTTCTATAGTTTGAATATAGGCCACTGCATGTACACAATAAGGACTTTAATCTTAAAAAGCATACCTTGTTTTCTGAATCATGTGTGTTGGTATGGGTCCTAATATACGTTCCATCATTACCAGGTGTTCTTTATCATCATTAGTCTAAAAAAATAGGAAAAAGAAACTTAGCACTTTCCATTTCCCTACATGCACATAAAAGGATAACACAAGAAAACAGTGTGTCCGGGACTTCCCTGGTGGTCCAGTGGTAGAGAATACACCTTCCAATGCGGGGGATGTGGGTTCGCTCCCTGGTCGGGGAACTAAGATCCCACACGCTGCGGGGCAACTAAGCCTGCCCACCACAAGAGAGCCCACGAGCCACAAACTACAGAGCCCACACACTCTGGAACCCACACACCACAAGTGGAGAGAGAAAACCAACGTACCGCAACAAGAGAGAAGCCCACGTGCTGGAATGAAGACCCAATGTAAACCCCCCAAAAAAGTCAATAAATAAATGTTAAGAAAAAAAAAAGAAAATAGTGTTTCCATAAAAGGACTAGATTAGACATCTGTACAATTTATATTACACTCTACTTCAAAGATGGAATAAAACTGAATGAGCTACACTGTCTGATTTCTGAAATGAATTGGTAAGGTTTGTATAGCTGATTGAGGAACAACTTTTTTTTTTTTTTTTTTGTTTCTAGATTTTTTTTTAATTAGTTTCTGCTTTATAACAAAGTGAATCAGTCATACATATACATCTGTTCCCACATCCCTTCCCTCATGCATCTCCCTCCCTCCCACCCTCCCCATCCCACCCCTCCAGGCGGTCACAAAGCACCGAGCTGATCTCCCTGTGCTCTGCGGCTGCTTCCCACTATCTATCTACCTTACGTTTGGTAGTGTATACACGTCCATGCCTCTCTTTCGCCTTGTCACAGCCCACCCTTCCCCCTCCCCATATCCTCAAGTCCATTCTCAAGTAGGTCTGCGTCTTCATTCCCGTTTTGCCCCTAGGTTCTTCATGACATTTTTTTTTAAATTCCGTATATATGTGTTAGCATACGGTATTTGTCTTTCTCTTTCTGACTAACTTCACTCTGTATGACAGACTCTAGGTCTATCCACCTCATTACAAATAGCTCAGCTTCGTTTCTTTTTATGGCTGAGTAATATTCCATTGTATATATGTGCCATATCTTCTTTATCCATTCATCCGATGATGGACACTTAGGTTGTTTCCAGCTCCGGGCTATTGTGAATAGAGCGGCAATGAACATTTTGGTACATGTCTCTTTTGGAATTATGGTTTTCTCAGGGTATATGCCTAGTAGTGGGATTGCTGGGTCATATGGTAGTTCTATTTTTAGTTTTTTAAGGAACCTCCATACTGCTCTCCATAGTGCCTGTACCAATTCACATTCCCACCAGCAGTGCAAGAGTGTTCCCTTTTTTCCACAACCTCTCCAGCATTTATTGTTTCTAGATTTCTTGATGATGGCCATTCTGACTGGTGTGAGATGATATCTCATTGTAGTTTTGATTTGCATTTCTCTAATGATTAATGATGTTGAGCATTCTTTCATGTGTTTGTTGGCAGTCTGTATATCTTCTTTGGAAAATGCCTATTTAAGTCTTCTGCCCATTTTTGGATTGGGTTGTTTGTTTTTTTGCTATTGAGCTGCATGAGCTGTTTATAAATTTTGGAGATTAATCCTTTGTCAGTTGCTTCATTTGCAAATATTTTCTCACATTCTGAGGGTTGTCTTTTGGTCTTGTTTATGGTTTCCTTTGCTGTGCAAAAGCTTTGAAGTTTCATTAGGTCCCATTTGTTTATCTTTGTTTTTATTTCCATTTCTCTAGGAGGTGGGTCCAAAAGGATCTTGCTGTGATTTATGTCATAGAGTGTTCTACCTATGTTTTCCTCTAAGAGTTTGATAGTTTCTGGCCTTACATTTAAGTCTTTAATCCATTTTGAGCTTATTTTTGTGTATGGTGTTAGGGAATGATCTAATCTCAAATTTTACATGTCCCTGTCCAGTTTTCCCAGCACCACTTATTGAAGAGGCTGTCCTTTCTCCACTGTACATTCCTGGCTCCTTTATCAAAGATAAGTTGGCCATATGTGCGTGGGTTTATCTCTGGGCTTTCTATCCTGATCCACTGATCGATCTTTCTGTTTTTATGCCAGTACCACACTGTCTTGATTACTGTAGCTTTGTAGTATAGTCTGAAGTCAGGGAGCCTGATTCCTCCAGCTCCGTTTTTCGTTCTCAAGATTGCTTTGGCTATTCGGGGTCTTTTGTGTTTCCATAAAAATTGTGAATTTTTTTGTTCTAGTTCTGTGAAAAATGCCAGTGGTAGTTTGATAGGCATTGCATTGAATCTGTAGATTGCTTTGGGTAGTAGAGTCATTTTCACAATGTTGATTCTTCCAATCCAAGAACATGGTACATCTCTCCATCTATTTGTATCATCTTTAATTTCTTTCATCAGTGTCTTATAATTTTCTGCATACAGGTCTTTTGTCTCCTTAGGTAGGTTTATTCCTAGATATTTTATTCTTTTTGTTGCAATGGTAAATGGGAGTGTTTTCTTGATTTCATTTTCAGATTTTTCATCATTAGTGTACAGGAATGCCAGAGATTTCTGTACATTAATTTTGTATCCTGCTACTTTACCAAATTCATTGATTAGTTCTAGTAGTTTTTCGGTAGCATCTTTAGGATTCTCTATGTATAGTATCATGTCATCTGCAAACAGTGACAGCTTTACTTCTTCTTTTCCAATTTGGATTCCTTTTATTTCCTTTTCTTCTCTGATTGCTGTGGCTAAAACTTCCAAAACTATGTTGAATAAGAGTGGTGAGAGTGGGCAGCCTTGTCTTGTTCCTGATCTTAGTGGAAATGGTTTCAGTTTTTAACCATTGAGGACAATGTTGGCTGTGGGTTTGTCATATATGGCCTTTATGATGTTGAGGAAAGTTCCCTCTATGCCTACTTTCTGCAGGGTTTTTATCATAAACGGGTGTTGAATTTTGTCGAAAGCTTTCTCTGCATCTATTGAGATGATCATATGGTTATTCTCCTTCAACTTGTTAATATGGTGTATCACATTGATTGATTTGCGTATATTGGAGAATCCTTGCATTCCTGGAATAAACCCCACTTGATCATGGTGTATGATCCTTTTAATGTGCTGTTGGATTCTGTTTGCTAGTATTTTGTTGAGGATTTTTGCATCTATGTTCATCAGTGATATTGGCCTGTAGTTTTCTTTCTTTGTGACATCCTTGCCTGGTTTTGGTATCAACGTGATGGTGGCCTCGTAGAATGAGTTTGGGAGTGTTCCTTCCTCTGATATTGTTTGGAAGAGTTTGAGAAGGATGGGTGTTAGCTCTTCTCTAAATGTTTGATAGAATTCGCCTGTGAAGCCATCTGGTCCTGGGCTTTTGTTTGATGGAAGATTTTTAATCACAGTTTCAATTTCAGTGCTTGTGATTGGTCTATACATATTTTCTATTTCTTCCTGAGTCAGTCTTGGCAGGTTGTGCATTTCTAAGAATTTGTCCATCTCTGCCAGGTTGTCCATTTTATGGGCATAGAGTTGCTTGTAGTAATCTCTCATGATCTTTTGTATTTCTGCAGTGTCAGTTGTTACTTCTCCCTTTTCATTTCTAATTCTATTGATTTGAGTCTTCTCCCTTCTTTTCTTGATGAGTCTGGCTAATGGTTTATCAATTTTGTTTATCTTCTCAAAGAATCAGCTTTTAGTTTTATTGATCTTTGCTATGGTTTCCTTCATTTCTTTTTCATTTATTTCTGATCTGATTTTTATGATTTCTTTCCTTCTGCTAACTTTGCGGTGTTTTTGTTCTTCTTTCTCTAATTGCTTTAGGTGCAAGGTTAGGTTGTTTATTCGAGATGTTTCCTGTTTCTTAAGGTGGGATTGTATTGCTATAAACTTCCCTCTTAGAACTGCTTTTGCTGCATCCCATAGGTTTTGGGTCGTCGTGTCTCCATTGTCATTTGTTTCTAGGTATTTTTTAATTTCCTCTTTGATTTCTTCAGTGATCACTTCGTTATTAAGTAGTGTATTGTTTAGCCTCCATGTGTTTGTATTTTTTACAGCTCTTTTCCTGTAATTGATATCTAGCCTCATAGCATTGTGGTCAGGAAAGACACTTGATACAATTTCAATTTTCTTCAATTTACCAAGGCTTGATTTGTGACCCAAGATATGATCTATCCTGGAGAATGTTCCATGAGCACTTGAGAAAAATGTGTATTCTGTTGTTTTTGGATGGAATGTCCTATAAATATCAATTAAGTCCATCTTGTTTAATGTATCATTTAAAGCTTGTGTTTCCTTATTTATTTTCATTTTGGAAGATCTGTCCATTGGTGAAAGTGGGGTGTTAAAGTCCCCTACTATGATTGTGTTACTGTCGATTTCTCCTTTTATGGCTGTTAGTATTTGCCTTATGTATTGAGGTGCTCCTATGTTTGGTGCATAAATATTTACAATTGTTATATCTTCTTCTTGGATCGATCCCTTGATCATTATGTAGTGTCCTTCTTTGTCTCTTCTAGTAGTCTTTATTTTAAAGTCTATTTTGTCTGATATGAGAATTGCTACTCCAGCTTTCTTTTGGTTTCCATTTGCATGGAATATCTTTTTCCATCCCCTTACTTTCAGTCTGTATGTGTCTCTAGGTCTGAAGTGGGTCTCTTGTAGACAGCATATATATGGGTCTTGTTTTTGTATCCATTCAGCCAATCTGTGTCTTTTGGTGGGAGCATTTAGTCCATTTACATTTAAGGTAATTATCGATATGTATGTTCCTATTCCCATTTTCTTAATTGTTTTGGGTTCGTTATTGTAGGTCTTTTCCTTCTCTTGTGTTTCTTGCCTAGAGAAGTTCCTTTAGCATTTGTTGTAAAGCTGGTTTGGTGGTGCTGAACTCTCTCAGCTTTTGCTTGTCTGTAAACGTTTTAATTTCTCCATCAAATCTGAATGAGATCCTTGCTGGGTAGAGTAATCTTGGTTGCAGGTTTTTCTCCTTCATCACTTTAATTATGTCCTGCCACTCCCTTCTGGCTTGTAGAGTTTCTGCTGAGAGATCAGCTGTTATCCTGATGGGGATTCCCTTGTGTGTTATTTGTTGTTTTTGCCTTGCTGCTTTTAATATGATTTCTTTGTGTTTCATTTTTGACAGTTTGATTAAAATGTGTCTTGGCGTATTTCTCCTTGGATTTATTCTGTATGGGGCTCTCTGTGCCTCCTGGACTTGATTAACTATTTCCTTTCCCATATTAGGGAAGTTTTCAACTATAATCTCTTCAAATATTTTCTCAGTCCCTTTCTTTTTCTCTTCTTCTTCTGGAACACCTATAATTCGAATGTTGGTGCGTTTAATGTTGTCCCAGAGGTCTCTGAGACTGTCCTCTGTTCTTTTCATTCTTTTTTCTTTATTTTGCTCTGCAGCAGTTATTTCCACTATTTTATCTTCCACCTCACTTATCCGTTCTTCTGCCTCAGTTATTCTGCTAGTGATCCCCTCTAGAGTATTTTTTATTTCATGTATTGTGTTTTTAATCGATGCTTGATTCATCTTTAGTTCTTCTAGGTCCTTGTTAACTGTTTCTTGCATTTTGTCTATTCTATTTCCAAGATTTTGGATCTGGGAAATAGAATCTTGGATCATCTTTACCATCATTATTCTGAATTCTTTTTCAGGTAGACTGCCTATTACGTCTTCATTTGTTAGGTCTGGTGGGTTTTTATCTTGTTCCTTCTCCTGCTGTGTGTTTTTCTGTCTTCTCATTTTGCTTATGTTACTGTGTTTGGGGTCTCCTTTTTGCAGGCTGCAGGTTCGTAGTTCCCGTTGTTTTTGGTGTCTGTCCCCAGTGGCTAAGGTTGGTTTAGTGGGTTGTGTAGGCTTCCTGGTGGAAGGTAGTAGTGCCTGTGTTTTGGTGAATGAGGCTGGATCTTGTCTTTCTTGTGGGCAGGTCCACGTCTGGTGGTGTGTTTTGGGGTGTCTGCGGACTTTTTATGATTTTAGGCCACCTCTCTGCTAATGGGTGGCGTTGTGTTCCTGTCTTGCTAGTTGTTTGGCATAGGGTGTCCAGAACTGTAGCTTGCTGGTCGTTGAGTGAAGCTGGGTGCTGGTGTTGAGATGGAGATCTCTGGAAGATTTTCGCCGTTTGATATTATGTGGAGCTGGGAGGTCTCTTGTGGACCAGTGTCCTGAAGTTGGCTCTCCCACCTCAGAGGCACAGCACTGACTCCTGGCTCCTCAATTTGGGATGATGTGTTGTCTATTCATGTATTCCACAGATGCAGGGTACATCAAGTTGATTGTGGAGCTTTAATCCGCTGCTTCTGAGGCTGCTGGGAGAGGTTTCCCTTTCTCTTCTTTGTTCTCACAGCTCCTGGGTCTCAGCTTTGGATTTGGCCCCGCCTCTGCGTGTAGGTCGCCGGAGGGCGTCTGTTCTTCGCTCAGACAGGACAGGGTTAAAGGAGCAGCCTCTTCGGGGACTCTGGCTCACTCAGGCCGGGCGGGAGGGAGGGGCACGGAGTGCGGGGCGAGCCTGCAGCGGCAGAGTTCGGCGTGACGTTGCACCAGCCCGAGGCGCGCCGTGCGTTCTCCCAGGGAAGCTGCCCCTGGATCCCGGGACCCCGGCAGTGGCGGGCTGCACAGGCTACCGGAAGGGCGTTGTGGACAGTGACCTGCGCTCGCACACAGGCTTCTTGGCGGCGGCAGCAGCAGCCCCAGCATCCCACGCCCGTCACTGGGCTCCGCGCTTTCAGTCGTGACTCGCGCCCGTCTGTGGAGCCCCTTTAAGCAGCGCTCCTCTCCTCGCGCACCAGGAAACCAAGAGGGAAGAAAAAGTCTCTTGCCTCTTCGGCAGCTCCAGAGTTTTCCCGGACTCCCTGCCGGCTAGCTGTGGCACATTAGCCCCCTTCAGGCTGAGTTCTCGCCGCCAGCCGCAGTCCTTTCCCTGCGCTCTGACCGAAGCCCGAGCCTCAGCTTCCAGCACCGCCCGCCCTGGCGGCCGAGCAGACAAGCCTCTCGGGCGGGTGAGTGCCACTTGGCACCGATCCTCTGTGCGGGAATCTCTCCGCTTTGCCCTACCCAGGTATGTGGGGAGTTTCTTGCCTTTTGGGAGGTCTGGGGTCTTCTACCAGCGTTCAGTAGGTGTTCTGTAGGAGTTGTTCCACGTGTAGCTGTATTTCTGGTGTATCCGTGGGGAGGAAGGTGATCTCCGCGTCCCTTTTTCATTTTTTAAAGCAGGCATCAGATATGATATAGTTTGCCAATCCTTGCTCTGAAGAGCAGAGTCTATGTGCAATGCTTTTTAAATCCATTAACTACTGTGCCTAGCACACTGCTTTCAAAATGTTCTTAAGTCATGACAGGAATAAATAATACAAGCTCCATTATCTTCAAAAAGTTCCTTAGTTGAAGACTATTTTGCAGGGTGGAATTAAAATATAAACAACATCTCACACCAAAGTTAATAATCGACGCTTAAGATCTCAGAATGATTTACAATCATAAAACCATCTGAAGGATTTTATATGTGTCAGAATGAAGAAAGCATGCACTGTGCTCAACTTTTTCCTTGACCCTATAGCTTACTACCACAAAACCAGACACCACCCCCGAGAAATGTCCGACAGCTACGTTCTAGATATCAAACTTGTCTACAAACTCAGAGTACTTTTAACAGATCTCTACGGAGTAGACAGAAGTTTGGTGAGGTGCCCCATAGCAGTGAACACATATATTCTGCAACAGCCACCTAAGTGACTTATAATTCATCACAGCTTCCTCCCTCCTCATCCTGCATTGCCATAACCTCAAAGCAACCTTGACAGTATTAGCCAGGAACTTCCTTACCACCCTCACCCCATCCAACAACACACCTTGATCAAATCACAACCCTCTTAAAGTTCTCCAATGGTTACACCACTTGAAGCTTTCAAGACTTTTAGTTTTCCGACATAAGCAAAATTATGAGCAAAACAAGTAGAGACCTAAATAATATTTTCTCCTTTTTGTTCTGCCAAGTAAGCCAATAACTATTATCATTTCATAGAAAGAACATTTTAATACCAAAAAAAAAAGAGGAGAGATAATTTCTAAATGAAAGCCAGAACGGCAACCCTACAAAATCATTTTCATTTTAGACCGGTCTACATTTGGAAACCACTGACTCCTAGGATAAAACAAATACCTTTCTATGGCAAACAAGTCCACTATGAATCAGTACTTGCCTACTGACACCATTTTCCTATTTATCCAAGACACTCCGGCAGCACTATTCATCCTTCCTCAACTAGAGTAGCTTCCTTTATGCCTCTTGCATTTATGAATACCATTTCTTCCTGATATGGCCATCACACACTCTAGTTTTCTGACAAACTCTTACTCTTCCTTATAGCTTGGATTAAACTCCCTATTCCTCAGTGATGCCTTCTCGAAGGAAACTTAACTGTTCACCTTTTCTGGGTTCCCTTCTACATTGTTCCATTATAGCAAGTATCACATTGTACTGTACGTTTTCCCATGTCTATCCTGTGTATGTCTTCCTTGAGGAGAGAGATGCTGTCTTTTCATTTTTATACACACAGTGCTTAGAAATGTGCCTAGGGTGTCATACATGCTTAATACAACTTACTGTTTCTGAATTCTTTTAATAAAAGTGCAACATAACCAGAGCTGAATTAAAACTGACCATAGTAACACTAATGTAAATTTATGAAAGAACATCACAATAAAATGGATCATATGAAGTCAATATGAACCACGTGTTTAAAAGCTCCACATGCAGAATGAATTATGACCATTCACTGAGAGTATTTCATTCGACTATGGTTTTAGAGAAGGATGACTATTTTGCACATGGAAGTTTACATCTTAAGAATAATGACACTATGGCAACTTTCCAATATGGAAACAAAAACTTTAACATGCCTTTAACATTAAAGCTCATTATGAATCAGTAAGTAACATTTACTAAATACATACCTGAAAGACTGTGAAACCAAGGTAATATTCAATAAGAATGCAACCTATGCTCCAAACATCACATGGCTGAGACCAACCTAAAGCTATTTAAAAACAAAACCAAACATTTTATTATGCAACCATTTTTAATTGCCAATACACAATATCTTTTCCTATGTGGGTGCTCTCTTTATATAGCCCATTTAGGAGAATATGATAGTAAATTCAGGGTTTACATTTTTAGTTTTATACCAAACATTATTCAGTATGCTTTCAGAGTCCTCCATATCCCTGTATCAACTTACAGTATTTTAACCTGGGGGAGGAGGCATTTTATGGAAAGTAAGAGGGGTTAGCAAATATTCCATAGTCTCTGAATTGCTTGTGCAATGAGGAGCACTGTTATACCCACTTAACGGTTGTTCTATGAAATTTTACATTTTATTAGTGCAAACATAGGTCAATAATTATCCTCAGAGTGTAATTACTAACCCCTTATCAATTACCATCAGCTTGATATCTGAGTTTATTTCTTCCATTAAAAGAAATAGTAGTGTCACATAAATTATGTAAGAATTATAATGGATATTATAAGCAGTGTCACCCATAAGCAGAATTATACAGATATTTAAAGTTCACATAGACAGGTATCTATATATGTACTTTCAGGTTGTCTATACATGATCATATATTTTCTCCTTCAGAATTCTCAATAGTAACATTATGCAGAAAAGAAAAAAACACCTAGCCTTAAGTCTCTATCTATTTAGAAAGGAAAAGAGTAAACCTAAACCATACAGATGTTTTAACCTTTTATACATTACGTTTTTAATAAAAAAATAATGTACAAATAAAACCTACTTTAAAAGACATTTCAATTACTTTCAGTAACATTACTGAATTTAAAGACAAAGGAAGAAACAATATATTCAAGGAACTTGACTATGATTTAGCCATTTTTGTTAACCCTCATGGTACTTATCACTTGAACAAAAGGATAATGGAGCATGGTTTCTACTTACAGTAACACATACAAAATCTGCAAATGATAGAGCTTGGATCTAAGATGAAAGTTTTCTTTTCCAGCTACTCCTGTCTCCCAGTACAGCTTTCTCCCAAGTGACTGTAAACTACCTCATTCTCTTATGGCTCAGCTCTCATACTCTTTGGAATTTCACATCATTCACTTTTACCAACTTCTGTTTACTACCAACACCCAAGACATGAGACCAACTGCCCTCCTCAGTGGTGGCACCTGACAACATCTTCCTCTTCAACCTAATTCTGCCTTAATCCTCAGGAGTAACACTTCACAAACACACAAAGAACCCTTCTAATCTTCCCATCTGTTCATTTCTTTTCCTAAACACCAATAACCCCAATTTCAGATTTATATCAACTATCCCCAGCCTGGCCACACATGGGACTGTATTATTACTAGGAATCACTGTATCTTACACAATCTAGGAGGAGGCCATTAACTAACTGTAAGATACACCACTGTTTTATGAACCAATAACCAAGAAAAAATGCCGTTTTGTCTTATGTTTCCTCACATGTTAAAATGTGGAGAAAAATCTTCTTCTTAAAATTGATAAAACACAGCAAGTTATCTCTTTTTAAGCTCTGAAAATACCTATCTGTCCACAATCTCCTCCCACACTCTTTTCTTTTACCTTCATTGCAGGCTTCAGTCCTCAACCATGAATACACTTTCTAAACTACTGCAACACAGCAGCTTCTTTCAGACCATACTAAGCAGAAATCCTAGTAACATCACTCTCAAAGATGAGCTCCAAACCTGTGCTATCCTATGTGGTAGCCACTAGCCACATGTGGTTATTTAAATCGAAAAGTTTAATTAATTTAAAATTCAGTTCCTCAGTCACACTGGCTATACTGAAAGTACACAGTAGTCTACGTGTGGCTACTAATGGCTACCATGTTGGATAGTGCAGATATACAACATTTCTATCATCATGGAAAGTTCTACTAGCCAGCACTACAAACTATTCTTAATTTCCTGTCCCTTTTACTAATTCTTTACTCTAGGTAAACATCATTAGTTTGCTCTCACACTCATATTCTCAACTACCAAGTCCTCTTAGACAAAAGGTAAAAAGTGGAAAAGACTGATTCCACAAAGATGTTTTACTATCAACCTCGGTTGAAACTTACTTTTGGCAAAGTAATATGCTTATACCATTTAACTATCTCCCAATATCACCTGATCTGAATTTTTCCCACTGTCTCCAAGCCCCCAAATCCATCCCTGACTTCCTTGCTCTATCAACATGACTCGGTCTCGAACTTTTAAATTTTGAGGCATAAGATGTGCTCTCCCTCACTGAGTTCCCTTTTATTAATATTGAAAAACGCTGCACCTTAACTAATTTTCCTTTCCATGCTGTCCCATGTCAAAGATGATCAAAGAAGCTCTCCTCATAGACTAGCCCCTCTTTCTTCTCCTCTTAACCTCCATCCACCCTACATCTAGACGTCTGCCAGCCAAATCTTTAGCATTTTCCCCAGCACCATGCTTTGT
Organism: Mesoplodon bidens; assembly: GCF_964165515.1. Taxonomy (NCBI): domain Eukaryota; kingdom Metazoa; phylum Chordata; class Mammalia; order Artiodactyla; family Ziphiidae; genus Mesoplodon; species Mesoplodon bidens. Next base: position 154,749,369 of record NC_138160.1, on the reverse strand, counting down.
GATGAGACGAAAAGAGGTGCCCACATCGCTTCAAAATCACACTGCTGTCATGGACTTAGCCAATACAGCTTGTTCTCTTATGATCTTGTAAGACTGACTTGTTCAAAAAGAACCACCACCTGGAATATCCTTACAGATGATATCACATTTTTCCCACTCAGGAAAAATATTTATAGCAATGTCCAGACAGCTTTTATGAAAACAGAAAACATTTTCTGTACACTGCTGAGAAAATTACAGCTATCTCCCAACTACCTGCCCCCCAATAAAAGCTATAGAGAACAAAAAATCTCTTTTTCAATTAAAATATCAGGAAGTCTGGTATCTACTAACCCAAAATGACCTCTGGAGCTCTGTAATGCCGTGTAGATACCAAAGTGCTATGATGTTCATCATCGTACGTTGCACTTCCTAAGTCAATAATTTTGATATCTGTGTTTTGCAGTGTGCGTTCATCACGTTTCTAGAGATACAGTTAAGTAAACAGAAAGATCAATAAAGATATGAAATATTTTATAGCACTATCCAAAAGGCTTGCACATGAATTCTCTTTTTGATTTTCAAAATAACCCCATGAGAAAGGCAAAGGATTACCCTTTTTGGGTTAAACGTCAGGATATAATAAGCCTCAAAGGTAAAATTCCTCATCCAAGGATCACCAAGTTAAATTAATTTTAAAGACAACTACCAAAATTAAAACAAGTGTAACTTACTATTTTTGAATTATACTTGACTACATAGTCAGACTCCACAAATAAAATATTTTCAGGCTTCAGATCTGTATGGGTTAATTTATTATGATGCAAAACTACAAAAGAACAAAAAGACATTATTAGTTTCACTTACAAATTTAATCTGTACCGGGGGAAAGGAGAATTAGTAGTAGAGGTAGGGATCAAAAGTGGTTTCATCTTTACTTGCAACGTGCATTTTTAGTGACAATGGTTTGATATGTTGCTTGTCCAATAAAACCTTTAATTTACTGGTATTTAAAAATTTAACAAGTATACTTACAATTTATTGACTGACAGATTTGATATGCCATTTGCCTGATATGGTCAATTTGAAATGGCAGAAAGCTATTTTCTTTAATGAAATCATAGGTACTAAGTCCCAGGAGTTCGAACACAATACAAATATGACCATGATGATCAAACCATTCTAGCATCTGGACACATCGGCTGAAACAGATCAGAATACAAATAATTCAGTTCACAGAATTCTGATTATTTCATGTAACATAATGGATCACAGTTCCAAGTTTCTTACTTACAAGACATTATTGGGATCAGTACTATTTAAATGTTCCAATACTTCGATTTCTGAATGAGCTGCTTCACGATATTGTCCCACATTTTTTATGATTTTCATTGCGACATGTATGCCACCCCTTAAAAACAAAATGAAAATGGTAAATGTACAGAAGCGCGTTGAAGACATGTATCCTCTAGAGCAGCTGTCACCAACCTTTTTGGCACCAGGGACCGGTTAAATGGAAGACAATTTTTCCATGGTTGAGAGGAGGGTGTGATGGTTCAGGTGGTAATGCAAGCTATGGTGAGCAGCAGATGAAGTTTCACTCACTCGCCCACTGCTCACCTCCTGCTGTTAGGCCCAGTTCCTACCAGTCCACGGCCCAGGGGTTGGGGACCCCTGCTCTAAAGCATCATCTTGTTAAGTACCAATCACTCTATGCTATTTTCCTAAAATAATCTTTCAGGGTATATTATAGCAGATCTATAAACATTTTTTTCAAAACATTTTGACAAAATATACATTATACAGAGTGATGATTTCTCTTAATACTTATGAACGTTAATGTTTGTTTCCAAAAGTTAAAATTTACCTAGATATTATAAGTAGTTTTTTTTAAAAAAAGGATAAAAATATAAACCTTGAACATACTACTGCTGAAAACATTCACTCATTCGCCAGGCTGCACCGAATGTGCCAGATGTTGCATTGGAATCACTGTTAGAAAGAGCTTGTTCCATGTACCTCACAGTCTAATGGAAAAGACAGACACTTGAACAACTTATCATTAGGTTAGAAGTGCCTGGTATAAGGAATAGAGAGAAGAAAGAACCTAACCATCAGAGTTAGGGGAGCTCAGACTTCTTCAGAGAAGAAAGACAACTATCAGTTTGTTAGATAATTCTGGCAAAGGAGACACCAGCAATAAGTCATCAAGCCAAAAAAATGTTTAGTGCATTCACGGATGCGAATAGGTATAAATAGCAACAATGTAGGGTAGCGTGTTTTAGACCGGGGCATCTGTAGTACTTCCTAAAAAGTACAGAGGGAATTCCCTGGTGGTCCAGTGGCTTAAGACATGAGCTTTCACTGCCGTGGGCCCAGGTTCAATCCCTGGTCGAGGAGCTGAGATCCCGCAAGCCATGTGGCACGGCCAAAAAAAAAAAGCCGTAAATGATTTTGAGGAAAAGGATTTCCAAATCTTCAGCTTCCTTCGGTCCTCTTTTCTAAACCTGATCTTCTTGAATACAAGCCAGCAGTCAACCCTGCATTTTTCACTATGGCCTTCCCGCATTACAAAAGAGAACCCCATGCACGTGAAATTAATATGGCAAGGTTTGTGCCCCAGGCTGTTTATAAAAAAGAAAGAAAAAATTCTTTGAGGCAAAAATTTTTCTAGTTGCTGGATAGCAAACCGATTCCAAACTCATTTCTTTTGACAAGGTCCCAATGAAGTTGTGGTCTGATATATAATCATCAAAATAAATTTTTAATGATTTATCTCCCTATGATGTATAGCATATATGTCAAGACTTAAAAGAATTACTATAAAACTGCTGTGACAAAACTTCTTCTAGTCTCATCTACTTCATCATATGGACAAGTTTTCTAACTGCTAATAAGCTATAAAAATGAACAGTGCTAATAGCTATAAAAATGAAAAATGGATAATGGTGTTAGCTAATGCTACTATAGTAATCATATTGCAGTATATAAATGTTCAAACCAACATTATACACCTTAAACTTATAAGCTTTCATATTACTTGTCAATTAAAAAAAAGAAAAATGGAAACTTAATGTTAAAACAGTAAGATTTATCTATGGACACAGGAACTCATTTTTCAAAGGCCCCAACCATCTCAATAAAAGATATATTTTCAATTACATTGTATATTTTAGGTCTAATAAGTATCAAAATTTGTAACAGATTTTTACTTGATCAATTGAATACTATTCATTGGAATATCTCAAATACTCAAGTCTTGGAACTTCAAGAAATTTTTAAAAGACCTAAATGGGACAACTAGTGAAATGTGAACCAGGTTGTAGATAAGCTGGCAAAACTTGAAAATGCATATAACATGTAAATATAGAGAATGATTAAACACTGTAAAATGTTAACATTTGTGGAATCTGGGTGAAGAATATATGGGAATTCTTAGCAACTTTCCTAAGTCAAAGTATTTCAAAATATCTTAAAATTTTACTTTATGGTCACATTTTTGTCATAGAGAGGAAAGGGTGATAATAAAAGACACTTAGGATAATATTCTTTATGAAAAGAGAAGTAAAATTTAAGTTCAAGATAAAGCATTTCTAAGTATTCAAGAAAAGTTTGTTCATGGATGACAGGAGGTATCAAGCTACTGTATTTAGAGTCCCCCAAACATATTTAGAAAGAGAAATATGTTTTTTTTTTAAAAAAATCTCCTTTTACAATAAGCTGGAAATTACATCCTCAACTATTTTATGATGAAAAGTTGAGATGTCAATTTAGAAATGTGCAGTTTCCACTAAACTGTTGTAAGACGTTCACTTACAAAAAAATTTGCAACTGCAGAATAGAGATCCTAGAGGAAAACGTGAAAATGAAGCAGAGAGGGTCAAATAACAAAAAGTTTAGTATAACTCGTTAAAGAATCTGGACTTTATTCTGTAGGCTTCAAGTAATATAATTTATTTATAGTTTGAGAAGCTAACCCTAACGTGCAAATATTATCCTTTGGAAATAAAAGTTTTTGAACCAAGAAGATTAGACATGCTAATTTATTGTCTCTGCAATTCAAAAGTAGGGTAAAGCACTCCAAATCTCTTATAGAAAGCTAAGGACCTAAGTTCTGGGAAAGTCTTCACTTGAACACAGACATTAATTTCAATGAACTCCATCTGATAAAAATTTTCAACATTCTTGGTCAAAATCCATACTTATGGTAAATAAATCATACACAGTCCAAGAACTTTTGAATACTTATACCTCCCAGGAAAACACATAGCTACCACTTAAATTCCATTTCATCTAAATTATGGATCCTTCTCCACCAAAAATATCAGAATGTTCAAAAAAGAAAAACAACAAACTTACATGCCATGATCAATGCACTCTACAACTCTGCCAAAGGTCCCTTCTCCCAAAGTGTTCACGATTTCATCTAAAGTGAGGGGGGAGAAAGAAGTGTAAGTACATGAGTACAAATTATCAGTTATTCAAATAATGAATGCTTAAGTGTGGAATTTTTTCAAATGCTCTCTATTAAAGCATAATTAAGGTTCCAGCACTCAAATTATTTTATTTTCAGCTGCTACAAAAATAATTTAGATAGAGCTATCTTTCTTGCTCTAATCTCAAATTCCACTGATTATTTTGGAACTTTAGAGTAGAAATATTTAAACTCTATAGAAAAGAAGAAATACAAAAGAACAACAAACAAACCCACAAAAAAAAACAAAAAAACAATGAAGAGTTCTTTAGCCCCCCGCTGACAAACTATTCTTAAAAAGATTATTCTGTCTGCAAAGTTTAAAAAGTGTTGAAAAATATTCTATACATCTTGCTTTTAGAACGTCTCCACTTTGACAGATAAGGTAACCCTCTTCATCATCTTCTATACTCCTGGATCTTTTCCTTTGGTGGCTCTTCTGGAACGGCAAGTGGGCAGCACCAAGATCGTCCTGCCAATCAATATAGCAGAGTGAATTCAGGGCAGAATACGCAATTCATTCAGCGGGCAGATATTCAGGCATTCAGATAAGAACCAGGCCACGAACAGTTGGCAGGAGCAATTTCAAATTCAGTCCCCAGAAATTCACAGGACACAGTTTATGTTACAGAAGAAAAACATGGCAAGATTTTCAGATAAGTTACTTAAAGTGGCAATAGAAAAAACAACACAATTGTCTCTAAAATACTGACTTAATTGAAGTCTGAAATTTAAAGAATGCAATGTCATGATCTATTAATCTCGTTATAAAATAGCCTATGCTGTGAGTTGAAATGTCTAGTTTGGCAGGAAAATGTTTTAAAATGTCAAGATTAGTACAAATTGATACTGAGCAATATTTTTAAACATACTTATTAAAATAAAAGGGGAAAATAAAGGCTAATGTCAATGTTTGATCTAATCAATGATAGTTCTAGTGAAGAAAACTTGGGGAGGAAAATAATAATTCATAGTTTACTGCAAACAAGTGAAGATTCATGAGTGTAAAAAAAAAGGGCAGGCTTTCTGGACAATAATTTCCCCTTCAGCACCCACTTTCAGAACTCCAATGGAACTAATTGCAGATTGTGCTATACACAGGGTAAGTATCCACCAGTGCAACTTTCTACATTTGTCTCCAAGTACTGGAAAAGGGGTTTCTTTTAAAGTAAAAAATGTTTAAGATGAAAGAAAAGATGGGTGCTTCATCTTTTCATATGATTATGTTATAAAAGATAAAAATATTTTTAACATTAAAATCAAGAACCTCATGATCTGGTCTGCAGAAAATGAGTAAATGTGGGCAAATGAGGACTTACTAATAAATGCAGATAAGTTGTAAGAATTTGGAAGTTTCCTTTAAGGATTCAAGTAATATAAACACAATTATATTCATATAGTATTATAAACTTTTTCAAACTTATTGGCTCAGTAAGAGCTTTTACACACAAATAAGTATCCACCCAAAATAAAAACAAAATCAATCATACCGAAAGTGACTGATTACTTGAACAGTGTCTATTACACTTCCTTTTAGGACTGCTTCTCCAGCTTCGGACTGAAGATTTACTGCAGTGAATTCGATAACTGCTTTCAACATCTGTGTGATAACGTCTAGGAACATATCCTTTGCAGTAGTCATTTCTGTATTCATCAATGTTAGGAACGTATCCTTTGCAGCAGTCACTTCTGTATTCATCAATGTTAGGAACGTATCCTTTGCAGCAGTCACTTCTGTATTCATCAATGTTAGGAACGTATCCTTTGCAGCAGTCACTTCTGTATTCATCAATGTTAGGAACGTATCCTTTGCAGCAGTCACTTCTGTATTCATCAATGTTAGGAACGTATCCTTTGCAGCAGTCACTTCTGTATTCATCAATGTTAGGAACGTATCCTTTGCAGCAGTCACTTCTGTATTCATCAATGTTAGGAACGTATCCTTTGCAGCAGTCACTTCTGTATTCATCAATGTTAGGAACGTATCCTTTGCAGCAGTCACTTCTGTATTCATCAATGTTAGGAACGTATCCTTTGCAGCAGTCACTTCTGTATTCATCAATGTTAGGAACGTATCCTTTGCAGCAGTCACTTCTGTATTCATCAATGTTAGGAACGTATCCTTTGCAGCAGTCACTTCTGTATTCATCAATGTTAGGAACGTATCCTTTGCAGCAGTCACTTCTGTATTCATCAATGTTAGAAACGTATCCTTTGCAGCAGTCACTTCTGTATTCATCAATGTTAGGAACGTATCCTTTGCAGCAGTCACTTCTGTATTCATCAATGTTAGGAACGTATCCTTTGCAGCAGTCACTTCTGTATTCATCAATGTTAGGAACGTATCCTTTGCAGCAGTCACTTCTGTATTCATCAATGTTAGGAACGTATCCTTTGCAGCAGTCACTTCTGTATTCATCAATGTTAGGAACGTATCCTTTGCAGCAGTCACTTCTGTATTCATCAATGTTAGGAACGTATCCTTTGCAGCAGTCACTTCTGTATTCATCAATGTTAGGAACGTATCCTTTGCAGCAGTCACTTCTGTATTCATCAATGTTAGGAACGTATCCTTTGCAGCAGTCACTTCTGTATTCATCAATGTTAGGAACGTATCCTTTGCAGCAGTCACTTCTGTATTCATCAATGTTAGGAACGTATCCTTTGCAGCAGTCACTTCTGTATTCATCAATGTTAGGAACGTATCCTTTGCAGCAGTCACTTCTGTATTCATCAATGTTAGGAACGTATCCTTTGCAGCAGTCACTTCTGTATTCATCAATGTTAGGAACGTATCCTTTGCAGCAGTCACTTCTGTATTCATCAATGTTAGGAACGTATCCTTTGCAGCAGTCACTTCTGTATTCATCAATGTTAGGAACGTATCCTTTGCAGCAGTCACTTCTGTATTCATCAATGTTAGGAACGTATCCTTTGCAGCAGTCACTTCTGTATTCATCAATGTTAGGAACGTATCCTTTGCAGCAGTCACTTCTGTATTCATCAATGTTAGGAACGTATCCTTTGCAGCAGTCACTTCTGTATTCATCAATGTTAAGAACGTATCTTTTGCAGCAGTCACTTCTGTATTCATCAATGTATCTCCGGTCCCGATAATATCTCTCAATCAAGAACCTTGCTTCTAAATAATGACTGCAAACACATTAAAGGATTTAAAATTACTCTTTTCATTCTAGAATGCTTTAACGTTTAACCACATTTTAATGTGGTTAAAATAAAACATTCTCTCAAGAATTCCTGGTTTCAACAGCTAACTCAATAAAAGAAAAAAATACAAATTGATGTATTAGAATTTATACTTAACTCACAAAACTTAAATAATTTTACTTTAACCAACAAGCAAATGGGTACATATATCTCTATTAATATATACTGCTATGAAGGAACAAACATTGGGTCAAATCATTCAACATATTCAGTGTTTACTTGATTAAGTGTCCCTTTACCTTCTGGTGAAAGTTAAGACCAAAAATTCACAAAACTGCTCTTCTGAAATTCATCAATCTTATGATATATGCATCTGTAACTAAGCTCTCTTCCTTTTGCAGAGCCACACACAACATGAGGCAGGCAAAACAGGATTCCTTTCCTTCTTAATGTAAGTTAGGTATCTCTGGCACACAGAGTTCTTTCACAAAAGGTGTATTAGAGCTAAAAGGAATCTTAAATATATTTCAGGCCTTTCATTTTACAGATGACTACACTGAGATCCCTAGAAGGAAAACGATTTGCCATGGTTGTAGAGCACATTCTAAATCCTATTGTATGTGCCAGTATTATTATACACACCACCTATTCCATCTCCTCTCCTCTATTTCGAGCTTCCTGTATCTTTCTGAGAAATAGGCAACACAGTTTTTGAAGGCTGCTTCATGTGCCAAAAATATCCAAAATATATGCCCCTCAAATGAGAAAAGGTTCTTGTCATTGCTTGCTTAGGATTTCCCAACCCCCTACTTCCCTTTGCATTTTGAATTTCCTGTCACTCCTGCTTGTGAAATAAACAAGAATTCAGGGAAAACAGCATCATCTGGTGCCATAGTGCTTACCTTCTTTTTTTATTTTTTTTAATTTTTTTGCGGTACGCAGGCCTCTCACAGTTGTGGCCTCTCCCGTTGTGGAGCACAGGCTCCGGATGCGCAGGCCCAGCATCCATGGCTCATGGGCCTAGCCGCTCCGTGGCATGTGGGATCCTCCCGGACCGGGACACGAACCTGTGTCCCCTGCATCAGCAGGCGGACTGTCAACCACTGCACCACCAGGTAAGCCCCATAGTGCTTAACTGCTGAATCTACAGATCCCTTTGAAAATCTAATTGAGAGGTATGGACCCTCTTCCCTAAGAAACACACAAATGCGTAAACAAAACTTGGCAAGGAATTTCAGAGATCATGGACCTAAGGAAGTCAATGGATTCCAGTTAAGCAGCCTTGATTTGATGGAAAGAAAAAGACAGAGTCAACTGACCCAGTTTCCTGTCCCCCTCTCTACCTGGGATGAGTATCCTTTCCAACAGTGGGAAGCTTCAAGAGGGATGCACGTGGAGCACTGAGGGAGAGAGGGGACACCTGCCCAGTCAGACACACCAGCTAAAATAATCCTGACAAGTAATGGAGTGACAGATGTTAACTAGACTGCCCTCACTAACCTCGTTCTTTTTCCCAGAATATGTTGTCATTCGTTTTTCTCAGGAGGCTGGTTTATGCAAAAATAAAGGAGAAGCATCTCTAAAACTGCTACTCAACAGGGCTGGCATCAAATCCAGGCTGGGGAGATGCAGAAACCCCCTTTCCCCAGTGTCAGCCTTAAGTTCTAGCCATTGGAGAAACAACTCAGGATATTAGGGTCTAAATCTGGGTCTAAGTCAGGGATCTGATCAGTTGCTTGGAACCGTTAAGGGAGAGACCTACAATACGTCAAACTAGAAATTACCATACTCTAAAGGGCATCTGTTTAATTCTGTAAGACATCCTTCCCATAAAAGTCTAAAATGTATCGGAAAACTCTAACACTAATAATCCTTAGCGGGACTAGTGCATGAAATTAGAGCTGCTGATAATCCATAAATAATCTATAGAATAACAAACATGGAGTGAAGTAATACTATGAGGATAAACTAAAAAGATGAGGACCTCTTCAGCCTACAACAACCGAGCCTTAGAGATTATATAAACAAAGTCTACAGAATTATAAAGGCTATATGGACAGAGTGAATAGGATGAACAGACTGATTGAATTTCTAAAAATAGTCACTGAATGTCCAGTGAATATTTCACTGTAGTTCTTTAAAACAGCCAAGACTAATGAGGCTATGGGCATTCGTTTCTATTTCCACACAGGTCCTGTGGAAGATAAAAAATATATGAGGCAAAATCCCTGCCAACAAATAACTGTTCAATTTGAGATTACTCACACAAAAATAAAACAAAACTCAACCATGCAGGAAATGCCGAAAGCCTGGATATGAGTGCTTAGGAGAAAAAACTCATAATGCTTAAAATGGTCAGGGAAGATTTCGTGAAAAAGAAGGGAAGAGTTGCATCTTATAGGGACATCAGGATTTGGATAAAGTAGGAAGTAGAAGTGGTGCCAGGAAAGAAAAATGGCATATGACCATCTTACATTTATAGAGTACTTTTAGCCAGAATGGTTTAGAGATGAGTTTGTCTACATGTTACTTAGGAAATAGTAAGTAGACAATTTCAGCAAGAGCAATTTTCACATAGGGGAACATAGGCAAATAAATAAGCTGGGAACAGATCATCCAAAATCTTGCATGCCAGGCTAAAGGGCTTAAAACAGTGTTTCTCAAAGGGTGGTCTGTTTATTAACAATATCGAAATACTGAATTTTTAAAAATGAAGATCCCTGGACCCCAGGTCAGACTCACTGAATAATCTGGTAATATGCATTTTAAACATACCTCCAAAGTGATTCTATTCACACTAAAGTTTGAGAATCACCGGTTTAAGGCTTGATACTCTATGTTACAACAAGACATTTAAGGATATAAAATGTGTTCACAGTGTTCACAGCCACATCAGTCTTCCTGTGTAGAATTAATTGATTAAGCTTGTAGGAAGGGAGCAATTCACAGGCTACTTACAAATCAGAAAGAAAAGACACTCTGAAATATATAGGAAAAAAGGTAAGATAATTGATATACAATAAAAGCGCTGATAAATCATAAGAAAAATATGCTTTAATAGAAAAAATAGGCTAAGAATACAAAAATAATGTTCACAATCAACTAGACTTCAATTAAAAAAATATTCAAGTGTTCAATAAGCACATGACAGAGGACAAATTCAGCAGAAATTTAAACATTCAAATGAAAAGAAAACACTATTCTTGGCATTTCAAAATACACAAGACTAGTGACAGCATGTCGTAGGGAGTGTAACTTGGTACAAACTTTCTAGAAAAATATGTGGAAAAATATGTGAATATGTAGCAAGAGCCTTATAAGAGGTCACACCCTTTCACTTGAAACTGTCCCTTCTTAGAACCTATTTTCAGGAAATATTCAGAGGCAAAGATTTGTATACAAAGATATTTTTCAGAAGAAATAACTTTACATCCAAATGAGGGACTAGCATCCTACCAAGAGTACCTTCTTTATATGCTTCTGTATTTTTCATTTTTTTTCCAATAATTTTACAAAAGAAAAACTCTTATGAAGATTTGAATCTTGAAAAAGACTATTAGATTACTCCAGATTACGGAGAGCAATTACCACCAGACATCTCTGGTGCCAATATCAAAGAAGAAACTATTGGCCTAGTGGTTATTGCACTGACTCAGTATCATCTTGATGTGGTTAATTGTGAATATGAATAACTGTTCATCATTCATATCACTTCCTTTCGACACATACAATGCATAATAAATCCATGAATGGTTAGTACTATATGTTAAGGCTTACAGAGTATTTTGTAGTTATCATAATATAGGGTACAGATATTCTTGTATAATACATTAATTAGCTCAGGTCATTGAAATCCTGGCATAGATTCTCCCTCTTCCCTCCATATGATAGTGTGTGAAGAATGATTAGTCTGCACTGATTAACAACAAGCTCACTGTTCTACAGAACAAGTCTGTTTTGGCATGGAGAAGGAAAAAAATTGCATACTGTTTTTTAAATAACGCCAGTTGGCTAATTTAGAAAGCAATCTGGCAAACAGTCCCAGTGGAACATCTGCACAAAACAAGGAGAAAACATAGAACCACCAAAAACAAATGAGAAAGGGAAATTAACGGAGGACAGAATGAAAGAAACTCTATTCACCTAGGCTTTGTTTAATCATTTAGGAACTTGAAAAATTCCTTCAATTCTATATAAACGTAGTACCTCCAAATTTTACACTGGTAAGAATACAACAGAACAGGACACATGCCATTGGAAATTTTTAATGAGGTCCTTCTTACAACAGCCAAGCTTCTAAAAATCCCAAACATATCCACTGGCCTTATCTACAAATATAACCTGTAGAATACAGTATAAGCAACTAATCCCCAACACACTTTAACATTCTCACACACCACATGCTATTTTTCCATCTGGATGAACTCCTCCTGACCCTTCATTAGCTCTCATTTGTGGAACCCTAAATAAGTGCCCCAATGTACAGCTCTCCCTACTACATACAAGTTAAAGGCACACACTGGTCCTTTAATCACTTACTTAACTTTCGTGTGTCTCATTTCCCACAACTATATTACTGGCAGCTGGGACTCCAGCAACTGTTTCCTACAGCTCCCAAATGTACACAGATATGTGAGAGTAGGAACTCTGTTCTATTCACAGCAGTGTCTAGCATATAAGAGGCACTCAGTAAATATTTTCTGAATGAGTATTTGTTGACTGATTTATAAAACAATCTGACAGATGAAAGCTATATAAGCTAATGACAAGTCATTACAACTATTAGTGTTAAAATGGTACTAGTTCAAGCGTAATTTACCAATAAGATTCTTTAAGCTGGTGACGTGGTTTACAATGTCTGTTCTCTTGTGTACTACTGTGGGATCTCCTTTTCCGTTTGTGACTTCCACTGTAGCTTTCATGTCCCCAGCTTTCTCTGTTATCCCAGTCAGGGCAGTGAGTTCTTCTGGAATGCCTCATCTGTTAATGGAAATGAAAAGTGAGTTGTGGAATTTACAGATGGTTATATTTAGTAAATAAAATATTTCACATTAATATTAATTAAATAGAAAAAAACCAGCACATGGGGTCATACAGGTTCTAAAATCTTCATAGGTAATGGTTCCCAAGGCATGGAGGCACTATCCCACTGGTATGTCAGATGATTCTAAGTGGCATACACACCTAGTACTAAATGATAACACTGTGAGACCTTAATGCATTTTCTTTTCATTCTTCTGGATAAATTCTCAGCTTGGTGCATATCTTCAACTAACACTTGCTAACTGCCATTTTTAAAAAAAGAGTCAGGATTCAGGCTTACAGCCTTCAGTAGACAACAATATCTAGCTAGAAATTAATAACTTTTTTGGTTTTATTTTTATCATTACCTTCTTTCTATGGTAAATTATTACTAATCTCTTAAGTTATTGATATAGTCAAATTATTAAGTTATTGATGTTAACTTTAAATGTGAACTAATTTAAAACAAATATCGCAAGTGTCATGCAGCTTTGTTGAAATACTGTGATACAAATAACTGAAGTCAGAGAAACACTTAGGGATATAATATAGGAGATGACTGTTTATTTTCAGATCATCCTGCAACCATTCTTAAAATTAAACATATTTGTTGTAGATCTGGGGTGACTGAAGAAATGAACCTATAAGGATGAATATGGTCACACTGAAATCAGATAATTGTGACAATTCCTTGGCTCCAGCTACATCCTCACAGGTTCCATTCAGGATCAGGATCTGTGTTCTAACAATGTCATCCCATTCTGCCTCTTCAAATCTTAATTCTTTCACAAAGCAGTCAAGTTTTTAACAGTGATGTCCAAACTGTTGAAGAGGGTGAGGTTCACAACTCAGCAAGGAGCTGAAAACAGGTAAAATGGAGCAAAACCAACTTAGTTAACCTCCTTCAGTTAGCCCAAATGACTCAGTAACAAGCAAACAAATTCAAGTAAAAAATTTAAAAGATTTCAAATGAATTAAAAGACTTTAAAATGAGGCATCTCCTGGGAGGTATTCCCTAAGAAAATGTAGGTATCATGCCATCAGGGACCGAAGCCACCAAATATTTAGATCTTTTAACTCACTTCTCTTGTTGATTCTTAGGTCCAACAAAAATCCTAAAACTCTAGTCAGGGTTCTCACTGGAAATTGATAAGTGAGCATTCTGATTTACATAGTCATTTGAATATGGGAAACTGAAATAAATGACATTACAAATTAACCTGAGCCAAAAGACCATCAGAAAAGCCATCAAAAAAATTATATTTCTAGTGGAATTCTTCTAACCCTTCAATTACCAAAATTATATTTTAACCACATAGGAACTCTTTAAAAATGTTTAGTTAAGCATTCTTAAATCATAGCAAGCAAAATTACAACATCTGATGACTGAGGTTTATTACTATGATTATTATAATGCATTTCTTGCAAAACACGTGTGTCTGCTTCAGTTTTGTTTTTTTCCTTCTACTATCAGTAGGCAATAACTAGCTCACCAAGGCAGAATTCTTAAATAACCACAGTTATCAATATGCAAGTATTAAAATAAGCATCTTGGGAGAGCCAAAGGTTTTTATTTCTCTAGCCAAGTTCATTACTTTAAATTTAATTCAGCTGTTAGGAAGCTGTCCCCCCACCACCACCACTACTGTTCAGAGATATTTTCTCAGGGGGCCAAGAGAAGAATCCCAGATCCAGGTTATACAGATTAGGTTCCTTCGCATACAAAAAAAAGAAAAACTATCTAGAATTATCACACTATTTCTTATTAACAAAGAATCCTACATGTTAGAATCATTGGACGTCCTTCAATAAAAACATCAGATACAATAAACATCAGATGTTTATATCCATCTTAGAAACCTGATTCTCTACTGCCCTTTAACATCCTATATTACCCAACAATTTGACGTTATCTATATAAAAATATCTATATAGGTTAAAGTTATGATTAGATGGCTCCAAGAGTACTGTATGTAATGGATAACAAGAAGCCTGTGGGTGTATGTATGGAGCACAATCATACAAAGATACCTATAAAATAAGACCAGGTGGTTGACGTGGTCAGTTTGGAGCGCTGTTTCCTAAGAATAGTATAAGCATTTCATGGTTACTTAAGTAATCAAGGACAGGGTGATCCAAAAGTATCAGAAATGCACATCTGATGCAACAATACTATGCTCCACTTTAGGAAAAAAACAGTTTGCACAAAGGATGAGCCTCTCCGTATTGACCTCTCACAAGCACAAGCTAAATTCCACCACCTGGACTTGCAAACTAGCAGTTCCTCAGACGCCCAGTCCCCACCCCCTGCCTCTCCACCAGGGCACCTGGCCAGGGCCTTTGGCGCACTCAGAGGCAGAAGTCTGACCTCGGAAAATCCCAGAATGCTACAAACGGCCGAGGCCAGGGACCCAGAGTAAGGCTTGATCTAGGACAACACTTGCCCCAGGAGGCTCTTGCAGGGTCTCACTCTGATCGGCGGGACGGGTCACGGGCCTAAGGAGCCGTGATATGAGTGGCCTGGCCTCTCTGAGACGAGTCAACGGCAGAGCCGAGGCCTTTCCGCCCTTGGATTTTAAATCTACCATGACACCGGGGCAACTTTAGGTTTCAAATGCCACGAGCAGAGCTGTGCCCCGAAGAAACCCCGGTCGCCGAGGCCCCGAATCCCGTCGTTTTTCTGACACCTAGCTTTCGAGACCTAAAAGACTGGGAAACCGCCCAGCCCAGAACACCCTATCCGAAACCTTACCTCCTCAAAAGCAAAAGGCCCTTTGGTAAACTGTCACCAAACCGCCGTCTTCTCTCCCTGTCGCTGCAACAAACACCCTACAAAATGGCGGCAAAACCATCTCCCCAAAACCCCACCGTCGGCCTCTAGCGCCACTTATATAGGACGAAGGCGCCTATGTAACAGAGCTCCCGCGCTCACGCCCCTCCCCTAAGGGGCGGGGTCAAGCGTGACGTCAGGGCCGCACCCGGCCCTCCACCGCGCTGCTGCGTGGGCAGAGCAGTCCCGGCCCCGATATGTGCTGTGGCTGAGGCGACTCCTTAGATTGTTTTCGTTGCAGGAGAACCTGGGTGAAGTCAGGAGGAGACGACTTAAGCCTGTGGCAGGTGTCTGCTGCTACTCGAGGAGTTACTCTGAATGCAGCACCTCTCAGCAGAGCCAACCTTAGCTCCGTTCCCTGCTCTCCCGCCCCAGTGGGCCGCAGCACGGCTGAACTGTCAGGCAGAGCCACCGTGCAATAGACAAACCCCTAACCGGCTCGGTGCTAGGCCCAGGCTGGTGCTGGGGTTAGCTCAGTGAACGCGATTGTGTAGTCCAGCCCGCTTGGAACGTCCTGTCTAAAAATGGATTCTGATAAATAAGATGTCTTAGGAAACAAGCTCAGAGGTGCTTATCTTTTTAAGGCCTGTGTTCCTGATAAAAACAAAAAAATAAGTTTCAGTTGAGACTCCTTACAAAATTTTTCCTGTTGTGGTCCCTGCCTCCTGGGCAGATTCGGTAGCTGGAAGTTTCCCTAACAAACTTTTCCCCATTATTTATTCCTGTGAGTCAGTTTTATTTAACCAATGCAGAGTAATGTCTGAGAGCTAGTGAGCCCCGTTAAGGGGCTTGCTTACCTCAAATAAGGTATTTCACAGTTCTAAGGATCCCCAGACAGTTTCCCTTTGTGAGCGTGTAGAGTGAGAAGAGAGAAGAGGGCCAAAATCTGAGCCCTGGGGAGCACTTAAGGGACAGAGGAAAAGAGCCTGAGAAGGAATGATCAGAAGGAGAGGAGAACCAAGAGTTTGGTGTCAGAGTAAGCGAGAGAAGGGTTTAAATGAGGGAAAGGCTGACAGTGACAAATGCTGGGAAGGAGTCAGGTAGGGTTGGTCCTGAAAAGTGTCAAGGGGATTTTGTGTTCTGACAAACATTCAATGGATAAAAGAGAAAGTCAGAAATCAGATTTGGGAGGGCACGGTTGGACTCTTGCAGGCATAAATCCAATAGCATGTGGGTTTGTACCTTGTACCTTGTTAGGTGAAAGGAGGGCCCTGTCATTTCATGATCTAATATTGTAGAAAACTTGTGCCACCTACTTTGGATAAATTGAATTGTTATGGAGATTGTACCCCATGTTAAGAAGTGAAGAAGTGAAGTTGAAAAGATAATTGGAAAATTGGAAGTGAAAATCCTTTATGCTGTAAATGAAACAGACGTTATTCTCCTCACCTGGAATAGCCACCATTTATGCATCTACAATTGTAAATCTTACCCATCCTTTGAGGTCTGTCTCTAAGATGCTATCTCTGACTACATGAGTTCCCACCCATCTCCCTGCTCTTGACTACTCTGGTTAGAGATGAGGTCCTTAATCAGTTGGCCAAGGCACACTGGTGTGCCTGGAACCACCAAAATATGATGACCAATTTTGCCCATAGTGTGAAATGTATTGGTTCTACAGTTGATTACACCTACTATTTCAGGGACATCTATCAGTTGGAATGTTTATCTGAGTAGACTGGGCCATCTTGCGAGGTAAAGTGGGACTCAGCTTGAGGCATATAGAGGCATAAATTAAGCTGGCAGCAAAGAAAAGTTCCCCTTTTTTCCTGGCACATGAAGGATCTTTGTCTTGTGAGGCTAAAAGAGAATGTGGTCAGGACAGTGCACAGTTTTGCTCAAACAACAATATAAAGTTAAAAGACAGCCAAGTGGAAAGGCCCCCTACAGAGGGATTTATAGACATCACAAAACAACGTTACCCAGTAGTGGAGTCTGCTTTGTAGTTGCTGCTATCTTATTTTAGTGTCATTTTGAATATTCAAGTTTGTCTGCCACTTAAATATTAAGGTCTAATATTTGAAAGTGTGTCATGATCAGGAGGAGGTCGACATGTATGGTGCTCCTATTTACTCTCTGTGGCTTATGTGCTTTGACTGGAGACAAGGACTTGATTTATACTCTCTTTGGTATCTCAGTGGTACAACCCAGTACATATTTGTAGGTTGTTTATGGAAGCTGCTTTTGGTTGTTTTGCTCAGTTGGGTTAAGTTGGATTAAATCAAAGGTTGAAATTTACTCCCAGAATCCCTGGGCCAGTTGGCTTAATAATCTTACCTGGCACCTTAACCCTTTCTATTAAGTCAGTTACCTGGAAAATGAATACCTTGTATCAGAGGATTTAATAAAAAGTCTGTCTAATTTCTCAGAATCTACTACTAACACCCTAAAAACTGTCTAATCTGGTAACTTTGTCTTAACACAAGAACAAGTATGTCTAAGAAATCCTTAAGTTAAACCATATATAAAGAAAATCTTAGCTTTGAAGAGCAACCAGAGGAATATTCTTATCATATATTCTAGCACAGACATTCTACAAGTTTAACTTCAGATATAGGAAACAGTCATCTCTGAAAGCAGAGTTCCAGAGTAAAAGTCTAAATTGTTGTGTAAATTACGTTTAACAAAAGACTGTCAGCTATATGGAGAAATCTTTACAAAGGTATAAACCTTTATGGGTTTATAATTTCTAAGTTGCTATTACTGATAATTACCAATCTGTATTTAATTAGATTTTTTGTGTTTTTAGCTATCAATTAAATACTCATGATGTGCTAACTACTTTGTATACATGATCTCATTTAATAATCTAAACAACACTGTAAAGTGATCATTGGTTACTTGCTTGCAGTCAAGTTATCAAGTACCAGAACCGAGATTCAATCTCAGGACTTACTTGCTCCAAAGCTCTTGTGTTTAACCCGTTCTACTGGCTGCTTCAACTCATACAGCAAAGTACAAAGCAACTTACTTTACTTAGTCATTAGGGAAACCAGGCTGAGTTCATCTTTCAGCAAGATCAAAGGAGTTCGTCTTAAAAAAAGCACTTTTCAAGGTGATATATCATCAAGGGCTCCTCATGATGAAACAATGACTCAGTTTATCTCCAGCACACCAAGGTCATCAAAGGTCCCAGGGTGCCTTATTCACTGTTCAACAGCAAGTCACAAAGGGTCTCCCATGCATCCCATGCTGCCTAAGATGGATAACATCCCAGGTTTCTCCAATATTTCCTGAGACTGGTTGTGAGGAGAGTCACACAGCACACCATGAAGCAGGATCTAATCATCAAACAGTGCCAGAAACATTCCCTGATACACAGTGCACTTTGCAGTGTATCAAAGGTGGGGAATGGAGGGGTGCCAGGAGTGATTTAATTCAGAGGTTCTTTTGGGAATAGGATAAGCTGATCTTTCCAATCTCCTTGTCAATTTTCACTACCTCTAGTGAAAGGGCTTTGGAACTAGGTTAATAAATTAGTTTCTCAACACCTGCTACCAATAGTCTCAACTACCAGCCATCCAGTGAAACCACTGAAGGGAAAATATATTTGCCTAAGTAAATTCCTAAGTTCTAAATTTCCTATGAATATTGTAGAATCCTACATAAGCATATGAAAACATGTAATATATATTTGTCTCCAAATCTTCTGGGGTTACCTTTTATTTTAATGTATAAATATCAAGCTCCTATTTCATGTAATTGTAGGAAGTACAGTATCCTTCAGAGTATTCTGATGATTTCTATAGAGGTGTTAACTTCTCTGGTGGCTTCCTGTCACCTCTCACTCTAAATTCCCATTCCTGGCTCTATCCCTCAGTTCCCTTATACCATCTCATCTGCAGTTGCTGTCCTTGCTTCATAACATTTTGTACCAAGTATTGACACAGTCTTCTCCTTGATTCTCCAAAGACTAGGTACCTTTTATGAGGAATAGGCTTAAAATTTTGAGAATACCAGAGGGTGGGTACAGCACAGAAACAAAAAGAACTGAAATTTTGTATCAGAATTCACAATTCTGAAGGTCCCAATCATTTCTTATCACAGATAATTTCTTACTGGCTTTCATCTCCTTAGGACTCAACTAGGGGAATGGATATAAGTAAAATGGATATATACTACACATTAGTTAAAAGCAATGAACAATTTTGCTAAATTTATGCTAAATTGACATATAGCAATATAAATAGACCTAAAAAGTTAATGCTGAATGAAGAAGAAAATGTGATTTATAAAACAATATCATTTAGGCAGATATTTAAAAACTGCAACTACACCACATGTTTTCGAGGATACGTATATATTTAAATAAATGTTAGAGAGTGGATTGGAAAGACAATATATTAAATACACTAGAGACGTGCTTCTCAGAGTTCTGAACTTTAGCCTAGGAGACCATTTAGGCTATGCACTCAGTTTACTTTGTAGCTTTGTTGCCCTGGGTCTAATTTTCAACACAGTCTTCCCTGTGGCTACAGGAGACAGCTGAGTCAATAGTGTGCCTTAAGTTGACAGCTGGCTGACCTGATCTTCTCAGTTTCCATTTTCAGAGCTTTTAAAACAACTGACCAAAGGCAGACAACTCAATAACTCTTACAACTGCAATTGTCCCCATACTATTCAAGTGCCTCCAGCTATTGCATAAGCTGATGTTTCACTTCTATCTGAACCTCATCCCAGTTCACCACCAGTGAGGGTTTTTTCCTGGACCCAAAGGGCTATGTTCTTTATTCTGTTTCACCACCTTCTCTCTCTTAGAAGCAACAATAAGGGACATCCTTGCCTTATTCCTGTTTGTAAAGGGAATGCTTCTAAAGTTTTAGTTAAGTTTCATGTTGTAACTTTTCTTCTAAATGTATTGTGGAAATAGGTCATGCCAATTAATACTTATATATAACCAATCCTCATTATTGATGGATTCAGCTACTCATTAAAATTTATTTGTAACCCCCCAAATCAATACTCATAGTGCCTTCATGCTTATTCATGGGCATGAGCAAAGCAGCAAAAAATTTCTCAATGTGTACATTCCCAGCTGAAGTCAAGCAAGGCAATGCTCTGCCTTCTTTTCCAGTTCTCATACTGAAAAGAAGTGCCTTTTTCACATTCTATTTAATAGTACATTTTTGTGCTTTTTATTGGTGACTTCCCTGTTTAAAATGGCCCCTAAGTGTGGTGCTGAAGTGCTATGTAGTGTTTCTAAAAGCAAGAAAGTTATCATGCACCTTATGGAGAAAATATGAATGTTAGATAAGCTTCATTCAGACATGAGTAATAGTGCTTTTGGTCATGAGGTGAATGTTAATGAATCAACAAGGTTTATTAGATAAGGTTTGTTTGTTTGTTTGTTTGTGTTTGCGGTACGCCGGCCTCTCACTGTTGTGGCCGCTCCGGTTGCAGAGCACAGGCTCCGGACGCGCAGACACAGCGGCCACGGCTCACGGGCCCAGCCGCTCCACAGCATGTGGGATCCTCCTGGACCGGGGCATGAACCCGTGTCCCCAGCATCGGCAGGCGGACTCTCAACCACTACGCCACCAGGGAAGCCCTAGATGAGGTATTTGTCAACAGAAAACCACATTTCAAAAATTATGGGCTGATTGGCTGATGAAAGTATTGTGAACCAGAGGCTCACAGAAACCCAACCTTATTTCTCCTAGGAGTGATGAGTAACTAGTCACCAATTCAGTGTTTTCAGCAACATTATAAAACCTAATTCCTGCAAATAACGAGAATCAACTACATATATTAAAATAAAAGAAACATTACATGGGACATACTTCTACTACAAAATAATTTATTGTTTATCTGAAACAAACTCTACATATCTAAATTACATCTCTTTAATTATGTTTCCCTGATGGTTTGGATCTCAACAGTTCCTGGTTTTGTAGAATTTGCTTAGACATTTAATGCAGTTATAATCTGTGTTCCATTTAAATTGTACATAAACTTTCATTTTTTTAAAGTTTTTTTAATGTGGACTATTTTTAAAGTCTTTATTGAATTTGATACAATACTGCTTCTGTTTTTGTTGTTTTTTTGGCTGCAAGGCATGTAGGATCATAGCTCCCCGACCAAGGATTGAACTTGCAACCCCTGAATAGCAAGGGGAAGTCTTAACCACTGGACGGCCAGGGAAGTCCCTTATTTCATTCTTTTGTCCACTACTATTCTTTAGTGAAAAAAGACTCTCATAATCAGCATTATGACCCACTATAGTGAACATGTGTTGGCATAAAATTGATAACTGAGAATTGACCTTCCAATTTGATTTGTTGAAGTGCATAATACTATCTATAAATTCTTCAGTATTACTTAGCATCTCTTCATCAAACTCTAGGTAAAAAAAAATAAAGTTTTTCAAGTAATAAAATCCATTTCAAAAGATAGTCATGGCAATTTCATAAAAAATACCTACGTCAAATGAGAAATCCTTTTCCATTTTTATGAGGTCCCTCTTAAAAAGTGTCTTGACACTTAACTCTCTAACACCATACACAAAAGTAAGCTCAAAATGGATTAAAGTTCTAAATGTAAGGCCAGAAACTATCAAACTCGTTGAGGAAAACATAGGCAGAACACTCTAAGACATAAATCACAGCAAGATCCTTTTTGAACCAGCTCCTAGAGAAATGGAAATAAAAACAAAAATAAACAAATGGGACCTAATGGAACTTCAAAGCTTTTGCAGAGCAAAGGAAACCATAAACAAGACCAAAAGACAACCCTCAGAATGGGAGAAAATATTTGCAAATGAAGCAACTGACAAAGGATTAATCTCCAAAATTTATAAGCAGCTCATGCAGCTCAATAACAAAAAAACAAACAGCCCCATCCAAAAATGGGCAGAAGACCTAAATAGACATTTATCCAAAGAAGATATACAGACTGCCAACAAACACATGAAAGAATGCTCTACATCATTAATCATTAGAGAAATGCAAGTCAAAAGTACAATGAGATATCATCTCACACCAGTCAGAATGGCCATCATCAAAACATCTAGAAAAAATAAATGCTGGAGAGGGTGTGGAGAAGAGGGAACACTCTTGCACTGCTGGTGGGAATGTGAATTGGTAAAGCCACTATGGAGAACAGTATGGAGGTTCCTTAAAAAACTACAAGTAGAACTACCATATGACCCAGCAATCCCACTACTGGGCATATACCCTGAGAAAACCATAATTCAAAAAGAGTCATGCACCAAAATGTTCATTGCAGCTCTATTTACAGTAGCCCAGAGATGGAAACAACCTAAGGGTCCATCATCCAATGAATGGATAAAGAAGATGTGGTACATATATACAATGGGATATTACTCAGCCATAAAAAGAAATGAAATTGAGCTATTTGTAATGAGGTGGATAGACCTAGAGTCTGTCATACAGAGTAAAGTAAGTCATAAAGAGAAAGACAAATACCGTATGCTAACACATATATATGGAATTTAAGAAAAAAATGTCATGAAGAACCTAGGGGTAAGACAGGAATAAAGACACAGACCTACTTGAGAACTGACTTGAGGATATGGGGAGGGGGAAGTGTAAGCTGGGACAAAGCAAGAGAGTGGCATGGACATATATACACTACCAAACGTAAGGTAGATAGCTAGTGGGAAGCAGCCACATAGCACAGGGAGATCAGCTCCGTGCCTTGTGACCACCTGGAGGGGTGGGATAGGGAGGTTGGGAGGGAGGGAGATGCAAGAGGGAAGGGATATGGGAACATATGTATATGTATAACTGATTCACTTTGTTATAAAGCAGAATCTAATGCACCATTGTGAAGCAATTATACTCCAATAAAGTTGTAATAAATTTGTAAAAAAAAAAAAAAGAATTCCTGATTGGAACGTATGCCTAATTTGTTTATTGATAATTTTCACTTGAGGTAATCAGTTAGATATCCTATCTTCACTAGGTGACTAGACTCTGTAGGAAACTTCTGCCTGACCTCTCCTGAAACCAAGTTTCTACAAGCACATGTACATCAGCACAAATAACAGCAGTTTCATTCAGAGATGATGAATCATGTCTTCAGGCAAATAAGGACATTGGGAAGCTTGTTCCTAGATGTTTCTTTGAATTATCTTGCTCCTGTTGTCTTATATTATTTGCCTTTATTAAAAGCGTTATATGATTATGTTCAAAAAATTAGAAATAAATATATTTTTTAAATAAAATTAAAAAATAAAATTAAAAGATAAAAAAAAATTAAAATGTAAAAATTTCCCTGGTGCCTCCGCTATTATTGTCCTTGCCCCCACAGAGAGCTACAGTCAACCCCTGACTCCCCAGGAGGCCCTGAAAGACCTCTAGGTAGGTCTCTGGACCTGCTTTGTCGGACCCACCTCTGCGTGTGTTCCTCTCACCAGCTTCTGCTCCTGAAGCTGGCCTGGAGCATGTGTGCTAGTGTAAGCCATCTGGGGTGCAGGCTCCCATGGGCATGGCCACAGGGGACGGCACAACCCACTGGGACCTGCATGGCCAAAGGAGGCTTTGGAGGGGGATGGCTCACAGCCCACTGGGGCCTGCATGGCCAAAGGAGGCTTTGTCGGGGGCAGCACGCAGGTCACCAGGACCTGTGCTGCCTGGCGGAGGCTTTGACTGAGGTGGGGGTGGGGTGTTCCTGTTATTTGTTTTGGATATATCTCATATCTTTTTTTGTGCCTCTGTCCTCTTTTACTTTCTTCTTTTGTGTTAAACAGATATTTTCAAGTGAGGAATAAAATATGCATTTTAAGTTAAAAAACAATTTCAGATTAATGTTAACTTAATTCCAATATTACACAGAAACTGTTCAAATATGTTTCTCTTCCTACTCCCCCCTTTGTGCTATTTTCATGTAAAGTATATCTTTAACATTATGAGCCCAAAAATGTTTTATAATCGTTTCAGGATACGTGCTGCTGAAGTGAGCACTATAATTATTGTTTTATGCAGTTGTCTTTAAAATTATTTGAGGAGAAAAGGGTATGCATCATATCAATAGAATAAAGGATAAAAACCACTTAATCATTTCAGTAGACACAGGCATTTGACAAAATTCAATGTGATAAAAGCACTCAAGAATCTATGAATACAGCTTCCATTGTGGTGCAGTGGTTAAAAATCTGCCTGCCAATGCAGGAGATATGGGTTCCAGTCCTGGTCCAGGAAGATCCCACATGCTGTGGAGCAACTAAGCTCATGCACCATAACTATTGAGCCTGCGTTCTAGAGCCCGTGAGCCACAACTACTGAAGGTCATGTGCCTAGAGCCCATGCTCCACAACAAGAGAAGACACCACAATGAGAAGCCTGCACACCACAGCAAAGTGTAGCCCCTACTCGCCACAACTAGAGAAAGCCCATGAGCAGCAATGAAGAACAAATGCAGCCATAAATAAATAAATAAATAAATAAATAAATAAATAAATAAATAAATAGAAGGAAACTACGAATACAGGGAAACATCCTCAGCCTGATAAAGAGCACCTATGAAAATTCATGGTTAACATGATCCTGAATGGTAAATGACTGGATGATTTCTACCTAATGTCAGGAACAAGACAAGGATGTCTGTGCACATCATTTTCCTTCAACATTGTACTGAATGTTCTAGTCAGGGCAATTTAGACAGGGAAAAGTTATAAAAGGCATCTGTATTGAATAAGAAGAAGTAGAACTATATCCATTCACAGATGACATGAAATTATGTACAGAAAATCTCAAGGAATCCAATAAAGCATTATTAAAACTAATAAATGAGTCCAGCAAGGTCATAGGATACAAGATCAATAAATAAAAATCAATTGTATTTCTATGCACGTTAAATGAATAATCTAACAATGAAAATAAGAAAACAATTCAATTTATGATAACATTGAAAGGAATCAAATTCTTAGGTGCAAATTGCACAGTTTTTGTGGAAGACTTGTATACTGAAAATAACAAAATATCATTGAAAGAAATTAGAGGGTCTAAATAAATGGAAAAATATCCCATGTTCATCAGAAGATGAACAGTATTGTTAAGATGACAGTACTCCCCAAATTAATCTAATGATGCAATGGAATCCGCATCAAAATCCCAGCTGGCTTCTTTGTAGAAACTGACAGGCTGATCCTATAATTCATGTAGAATTGCAAGGGACCTTGAATAGCCAAAACAAGCCTGAAAAAAAAGTTGGAGGATCCATATTTCTCCATATAAAACTTACTACAAAGCAATGGTAATGAAGATGGGGGAAGGGTAAAGGCATACAGGTAGATATCTAAAACAGTAGAATAGAACTGAGCATTCAGAAACTCATAGGTCCATACTCAACTGATTTTTGACAAGGGCATCAAGGCCATTCAATAGAGAAAGAGTAATTTTTTCAATAAGTGATGTTGGAACAACTAGATTACCACATGTAAAAGAATAAAATTGGACCTTTACCTCATAACTTATACAAAAATTAACACAAAATGTATCAAAGACCTAAATGCTAAGAGCTAAATCTATAACACTCTTAAAAGAAAACATGGGGGTATATCTTCAGGATCTCAGATTTGGCATTATATCCTTAGACATGATATCAAAAGAATAAGCAATAAAAGAAAATAAATTGGGCTTCATCAAACCTAAAAGCATTTGTGCTTCAAAGGACACTATCAAGAAAGTGAAAAGGCAATCTCAGAATGGAAGAAGATATTGGTAGATCATATATCTGATAAGGGCATTGTATATAGAATATGTAAAGAACTCTTACAACTCAATAATAAAAAGGCAAATAACCCAATTAAAAAATGGGTGAAGGATCTGAATAGACATTTTTTCCAAGGAAGATATACAAATGACTGAGAAGCACATCAAAAGATACTCCACACACTTTCAAGATTCTCTCTTTGTCCTTTGGCAGTCTGACAGTGATGTGTCAAAGTGTTGTAACATTGATTATATCCTATTTGAATTTCATTGACTCTTGGGTGTGTAGATTAATGTTTTTCATCAGATTGAGAAATTTCAACCATTATTTCTTCAAATATTTTTTCTGCCCTTTTTTCTCTTGCTTCTCCTCTGGGACTTTCATTACACGTTGGTTGATATGCTGAATGGTATCCTACAAGTCTCTGAGACTCCATTCATTATTTTTTTTCATCCCTTAACTTTCTGTTCTTTAGACTGAATAATCTACATTGATCTACACCAAATTCAGCTGATCCTTTCTTCTGCAGCCTCAATTGTGCTGTTGAGCCCCTCTAGTAAAATTTTCATTTCAGTTATTTTACTTCTCAACTCCAGAATTTCTATTTGGTCGTGTGTGTGTGTGTGAATTTTTTGTCAAGCTTTCATTTAACTCTTTAAATATGGTTTCACTTAAACATATTTCTAATACTTATTTGATGTCTCTATGAATTGTACCCAATATCTGGGCTTCCTTAGGGACAGTTTCTATTGACTGCCTTTTTATCCTGTGTATAGCCACACTTTCCAGTTTATCTGCACGTCTTATTTTTGTTGTTGAAAACTGGACATTTTAGATAATATATTGTTCTGATACCACCTCCTGGGGTTGTTGTCATTTCTGGCTTCCTAGGGATTACCTTGGGTCAGCATAGCTTAGTAGTCAGTCAGATTGAATGCTGCTGAAACCACACTCCTTCTTGAATGTGACTTGAACTCAACCAAAACTCAGATAGGGACTTGAACCCATGAGGAGAGGACTCAAACCCACTGTCTTTTAATTGAAACTGCTCACCTGGTGTCAGGACTTATTGAAGCTCAGGTTCTTTTTTCTCAATGCAGAAAGAATTCAGTGTGAGGCAAAATGTTTGGCAAAGAGTGAGCTTATTAGCATAGGATGCTTGACAAATGGGCAGGCAAGGGAGCACAGCAGCCCCAAGAACAAAGCAGGCTATGTTTTTATAATCAAAGAAAAAGTGGGGAGGGGAGACGACCACCTTCTTCCTCATTTTGTGGTAGCTATCAAGGCTTACATCATTAGTTCCTCCTTTGGCCCTATATGGTCTAAATGGGACTGTCATGGTACTAGTTAAACATATGTATATTAGCAGAGGGGTGGTGACATATACTAAAATATGGTACTTCATATCAGGTTTCAGTATAATGTCCCCTTTCACCTAGTTTTTTTTCCCCTTTCACCTATATTCCTGCCTTGGCCACATGCAGAAATGCTACTCTTCAAGAACCATTAACTCCCTGAATTCATGTAACAAGATTCAGAACCCATATCTACTGTCTTGCTTTTTAATTATCAGGACTTGTGGCTTGAATGTGCCTGGTGCTTGAATGTGCCTGGTCTTCCTTCAAGGAGTGTAGATTGTTGCTAGGTTACTGGATTCTTTTCTTGCATGGTCATTAGCTTACAACAGTCTTGCAGACTCCCTTAAAATTCTCTCTCTGTCTTCAATCCTCCAGTGGGATATTCAAATTAACCATTTAATTACCCTACTCTATCACTTTGAGTTGGTTAGGCTTCCATTCTGTGCAAAGGTGATCTATGTATGGGTTAGGAAATGCATTCAAAATTCAGGGAGTTAACAAGTCTGCCTGGGCTTTCACTTCTTGCTTGCACAGGGTCTAAATGTCAGTCAGATATGAACAGTAGACTGGGGTCCTCTCTGGTGATTCCTGTGTGTAAATGTAGGGCCTACCCATGTGCACAGCGTTCCAAATCAGCAGGAAAAAGTCAGAGTTTTCATATCCTTATTTCAACTGTCTTATTCCCTCCATTTTAAAGGTTTGGCTGGTCTCTTGCTTGCCTCAATTGTTATTACAGCCTTAGGCAGCTTCCATGTTGGCCTTTGACTGTTTGCTACCAAGCACTATTGTTTTGAACAGAGCTGTGGACATGGAGATTTTCCTTGGAACTCCAAATCATATCAATCCCTTCTGGCACCAGCAAGGCCTATAATACCATGTTGCTGAGTCGGGGAAAGTGAGGATGGAACAACTTCCAAGTTAAAATGTCACAGAACCTATTGTTCTTACCGAGGCTCAGTAGTTTTTCTTGAATAAATGTTTCTCAACTTGTATACCTTTAGTTAATTTCCAGAGTTCTGAAAAGGTTGTTTCTAGTAATTCATCAGTTTTTTTTAATAACAAATTTAATCAGTTATACATATACATATGTTTCCATATCCCCTCCCTTTTGTGTCTCCCTCCCACCCTCCCTATCCCACGCCTCCAGGCGGTCACAAAGCACCGAGCTGATCTCCCTGTGCTATGCGGCTGCTTCCCACTAGCTATCTACCTTACGTTTGGTAGTGTATATATGTCCATGCCGCGCTTTCACTTTGTCACAGCTTACCCTTCCCCCTCCCCATATCCTCAAGTCCATTCTCTAGTAGGTCTGTGTCTTTATTCCTGTCTTACCCCTAAGTTCTTCATGACATATTTTTTTCTTAAATTCCATATATATGTGTTAGCATACAGTATTTGTCTTTCTCTTTCTGACTTACTTCACTCTGTATGACAGACTCTAGGTCTATCCACCTCATTACAAATAGCTCAATTTCATTTCTTTATATGGCTGAGTAATATTCCATTGTATATATGTGCCACATCTTCTTTATCCATTCATCCGATGATGGACACTTAGGTTGTTTCCATCTCCGGGCTATTGTAAATAGGGCTGCTATGAACATTTTGGTACATGTCTCCTTTTGAATTATGGTCTTCTCAGGGTATATGCCCAGTAGTGGGATTGCTGGGTCATATGGTAGTTCTATTTGTAGTTTTTTAAGGAACCTCCATACCGTTCTCCATAGCGGCTGTACCAATTCACATTCCCACCAGCAGTGCAAGAGTGTTCCCTTTTTTCCACACCCTCTCCAGCATTTATTGTTTCTAGATTTTTTGATGATGGCCATTCTGACTGGTGTGAGATGATATCTCATTGTAGTTTTGATTTGCATTTCTCTAATGAGTAAAGATGTTGAGCATCCTTTCATGTGTTTGTTGGCAGTCTGTATATCTTCTGTGGAGAAATGTCTATTTAGGTCTTCTGCCCATTTTTGGATGGGGTTGTTTGTTTTTTGTTATTGAGCTGCATGAGCTGCTTATAAATTTGGGAGATTAATCCTTTGTCAGTTGCTTCATTTGCAAATATTTTCTCCCATTCTGAGGGTTGTCTTTTGGTCTTGTTTATGGTTTCCTTTGCTGTGCAAAAGCTTTTAAGTTTCATTAGGTCCCATGTGTTTATTTTTGTCTTTATTTCCTTTTCTCTAGGAGGTGGGTATTAAAGGATCTTGCTGTGATTTATGTCATAGAGTGTTCTGCCTATGTTTTCCTCTAAGAGTTTGATAGTGTCTGGCCTTACATTTAGGTCTTTAATCCATTTTGAGCTTATTTTTGTGTATGGTGTTAGGGAGTGATCTAATCTCATACTTTTACATGTCCCTATCCAGTTTTCCCAGCACCACTTATTGAAGAGACTGTCCTTTCTCCACTGTACATTCCTGCCTCCTTTATCAAAGATAAGGTGACCATATGTCCGTGGGTTTAACTCTGGGCTTTCTATCTTGTTCCATTGATCTATCTTTCTGTTTTTGTGCCAGTACCACACTGTCTTGATTACTGTAGCTTTGTAGTATAGTCTGAAGTCAGGGAGCCTGATTCCTCCAGCTCCATTTTTCGTTTTCAAGATTGCTTTGGCTATTCGGGGTCTTTTGTGTTTCCATACAAATTGTGAATTTTTTTGTTCTAGTTCTGTGAAAAATGCCAGTGGTAGTTTGATAGGCATTGCATTGAATCTGTAGATTGCTTTGGGTAGTAGAGTCATTTTCACAATGTTGATTCTTCCAATCCAAGAACATGGTACATCTCTCCATCTAATTGTATCATCTTTAATTTCTTTCATCAGTGTCTTATAATTTTCTGCATACAGGTCTTTTGTCTCCTTAGGTAGGCTTATTCCTAGATATTTTATTCTTTTTGTTGCAATGGTAAATGGGAGTGTTTCCTTGATTTCACTTTCAGATTTTTCATCATTAGTATATAGGAATGCCAGAGATATCTGTGCATTAATTTTGTATCCTGCAACTTTACCAAATTCATTGATTAACTGTCAAAAATTAAACACAAAGAAATCATATTAAAAGCAGCAAGGCAAAAACAACAAATAACACACAAGGGAATCCCCATCAGGATAACAGCTGATCTCTCAGCAGAAACTCTACATGCCAGAAGGGAGTGGCAGGACATAATTCAAGTGAAGAAGGAGAAAAACCTGCAACCAAGATTACTCTACCCAGCAAGGATCTCATTCAGATTTGATGGAGAAATTAAAACGTTTACAGACAAGCAAAAGCTGAGAGAGTTCAGCACCACCAAACCACCTTTACAACAAATGCTAAAGGAACTTCTCTAGGCAAGAAACACAACAGAAGGAAAAGACCTACAATAACGAACCCAAAACAATTAAGAAAATGGGAACAGGAACATACATATCGATAATTACCTTAAATGTAAATGGACTAAATGCTCCCACCAAAAGATACAGATTGGCTGAATGGATACAAAAACAAGACCCATATATATGCTGTCTACAAGAGACCCACGTCAGACCTAGAGACACATACAGACTGAAAGTAAGGGGATGGAAAAAGATATTCCATGCAAATGGAAACCAAAAGAAAGCTGGAGTAGCAATTCTCATATCAGACAAAATAGACTTTAAAATAAAGACTACTAGAAGAGACAAAGAAGGACACTACATAATGATCAAGGGATCCATCCAAGAAGAAGATATAACAATTGTAAATATTTATGCACCCAACATAGGAGCACCTCAATACATAAGGCAAATACTAACAGCCATAAAAGGAGAAATCGACAGTAACACACTCATAGTAGGGGACTTTAACACCCCACTTTCACCAATGGACAGATCATCCAAAATGAAACTAAATAAAAAAAAACACAAGCTTTAAATGATACATTAAACAAGATGGACTTAATTGATATTTATAGGACATTCCATCCAAAAACAACAGAATACACATTTTTCTCAAGTGCTCATGGAACATTCTCCAGGATAGATCATATCTTGGGTCACAAATCAAGCCTTCGTAAATTGAAGAAAATTGAAATTGTATCAAGTATCTTTTCCGACCACAATGCTATGAGACTAGATATCAATTACAGGAAAAGAGCTGTAAAAAATACAGACATATGGAGGCTAAACAATACACTACTTAATAACGAAGTGATCACTGAAGAAATCAAAGAGGAAATAAAAAAAATACGTAGAAACAAATGACAATGGAGACACGACGACCCAAAACCTATGGGATGCAGCAAAAGCAGTTCTAAGAGGGAAGTTTATAGCAATACAATCCCACTTTAAGAAACAGGAAACATCTCGAATAAACAACCTAACCTTGCAGCTAAAGCAATTAGAGAAAGAAGAACAAAAACATCCCAAAGTTAGCAGAAGGAAAGAAATCATAAAAATCAGATCAGAAATAAATGAAAAAGAAATGAAGGAAACGATAGCAAAGATCAGTAAAACTAAAAGCTGGTTCTTTGAGAAGATAAACAAAATTGATAAACCATTAGCCAGACTCATCAAAAAAAAGGGAGAAGACTCAAATCAATAGAATTAGAAATGAAAAAGGAGAAGTAACAACTGACACTGCAGAAATACAAAAGATCATGAGAGATTACTATAAGCAACTCTATGCCAATAAAATGGACAACCTGGAAGAAATGGACAAAGTCTTAGAAAAGCACAACCTGCCAAGACTGAATCAGGAAGAAATAGAAAATATGAACAGACCAATCACAAGCACTGAAATTGAAACTGTGATAAAAAATCTTCCAACAAACAAAAGCCCAGGACCAGATGGCTTCACAGGCGAATTCTATCAAGCATTTAGAGAAGAGCTAACACCTATCCTTCTGAAACTCTTCCTAAATATAGCAGAGGGAGGAACACTCCCAAACTCATTCTACGAGGCCACCATCACCTTGATACCAAAACCAGGCAAGGATGTCACAAAGAAAGAAAACTACAGGCCAATATCACTGATGAACATAGATGCAAAAATCCTCAACAAAATACTAGCAAACAGAATCCAACAGCACATTAAAAGGATCATACACCATGATCAAGTGGGGTTTATTCCAGGAATGCAAGGATTCTTCAATATACACAAATCAATCAACATGATACACCATATTAACAAATTGAAGGAGAAAAACCACATGATCATCTCAATAGATGCAGAGAAAGCTTTCGACAAAATTCAACACCCATTTATGATAAAAACCCTGCAGAAAGTAGGCCTAGAGGGAACTTTCCTCAACATAATAAAGGCCATATATGACAAACCCACAGCCAGCATCGTCCTCAATGGTGAAAAACTGAAACCATTTCCACTAAGATCAGGAACAAGACACGGTTGCCCACTCTCACCACTCTTATTCAACCTAGTTTTGGAAGTTTTAGCCACAGCAATCAGAGAAGAAAGGGAAATAAAAGGAATCCAAATAGGAAAAGAAGAAGTAAGGCTGTCACTGTTTGCAGATGACATGATACTATACATAGAGAATCCTAAAGATGCTACCAGAAAACTACTAGAGCTAATCAATCAATTTGGTAAAGTTGCAGGATACAAAATTGATGCACAGAAATCTCTGGCATTCCTATATACAAATGATGAAGAATCTGAAAGTGAAATCAAGGAAACACTCCCATTTACCATTGCAACAAAAAGAATAAACTATCTAGGAATAAACTTACCTAAGGAGACCAAAGACCTGTATGCAGAAAATTATAAGACACTGATGAAAGAAATTAAAGATGACACAAATAGATGGAGAGATGTACCATGTTCTTGGATTGGAAGAATCAACATTGTGAAAATGACTCTACTACCCAAAGCAATCTACAGATTCAATGCAATGCCTATCATACTACCACTGGCATTTTTCACAGAACTAGAACAAAAAATTTCACAATTTGTATGGAAACACAAAAGACCCCGAATAGCCAAAGCAATCTTGAGAACGAAAAATGGAGCTGGAGGAATCAGGCTCCCTGACTTCAGACTATACTACAAAGCTACAGTAATCAAGACAGTATGGTACTGGCACAAAAACAGAAAGATAGATCAATGGAACAGGATAGGAAGCCCAGAGTTAAACACACGGACATATGGTCACCTTATCTTTGATAAAGGAGGCAGGAATGTACAGTGGAGAAAGGACAGTCTCTTCAATAAGTGGTGCTGGGAAAACTGGATAGGGACATGTAAAAGTATGAGATTAGATCACTCCCTAACACCATACACAAAAATAAGCTCAAAATGGATTAAAGACCTAAATGTAAGGCCAGACACTATCAAACTCTTAGAGGAAAACATAGGCAGAACACTCTATGACATAAATCACAGCCAGATCCTTTAATACCCACCTCCTAGAGAAAAGGAAATAAAGACAAAAATAAACACATGGGACCTAATGAAACTTAAAAGCTTTTGCACAGCAAAGGAAACCATAAACAAGACCAAAAGACAACCCTCAGAATGGGAGAAAATATTTGCAAATGAAGCAACTGACAAAGGATTAATCTCCAAAATTTATAAACAGCTCATGCAGCTCAATAACAAAAAAACAAACAACCCCATCCAAAAATGGGCAGAAGACCTAAATAGACATTTCTCCACAGAAGATATACAGACTGCCAACAAACACATGAAAGGATGCTCAACATCTTTACTCATTAGACAAATGCAAATCGAAACTACAATGAGATATCATCTTACACCAGTCAGAATGGCCATCATCAAAAAATCTAGAAACAATAAATGCTGGAGAGGGTGTGGAAAAAAGGGAACACTCTTGCACTGCTGGTGGGAATGTGAATTGGTACAGCCGCTATGGAGAACGGTATGGAGGTTCCTTAAAAAACTACAAATAGAACTACCATATGACCCAGCAATCCCACTACTAGGCATATACCCAGAGAAAACCATAATTAAAAGGAGACATGTACCAAAATGTTCATAGCAGCCCTATTTACAATAGCCCGGAGATGGAAACAACCTAAGTGTCCATCATCGGATGAATGGATAAAGAAGATGTGGCACATATATACAATGGAATATCACTCAGCCATATAAAGAAATGAAATTGAGCTATTTGTAATGAGGTGGATAGACCTAGAGTCTGTCATACAGAGTGAAGTAAGTCAGAAAGAGAAAGACAAATACTGTATGCTAACACATATATATGGAATTTAAGGAAAAAAATGTCATGAAGAACATAGGGGTAAGACAGGAATAAAGACACAGTCCTACTAGAGAATGGACTTGAGGATATGGGGAGGGGGAAGGGTAAGCTGTGACAAAGTGAAAGAGTGGCATGGACATATATACACTACCAAACGTAAGGTAGATAGCTAGTGGGAAGCAGCCGCATAGCATAGGGAGATCAGCTCGGTGCTTTGTGACCGCCTGGAGGGGTGGGATAGGGAGGGTGGGAGGGAGACACAAAAGGGAGGGGATATGGAAGCATATGTATATGTAGAACTGATTAAATTTGTTATAAAGCAAAAAAAAAACAAGAAGTAAAGAGACATAATCTTAAGGGGCTTTTCTTGGCACATTCCGTTCTAATTTACAACCTACAACACAACTTCCATTATGGCTCTGTTTCCCTAGTAAGCAGATTTGGTAAGGAGAAGTGCTGCCGCCTTCTGGTCGTTTCACACAACAGCGGTAATGGTCACTTAATATTCAAAATAATGGCAGGCCTGTAAATGACACCTGCCATTAAAAATAAAAAATCCTGGGGTGGTAAATGGACCAGAAAATTCAAAAGACGTCAACATTTCAAGAAGACCATTTCAAGAGTCATATCTTATGCACATTTTGTCTTTTCTTTTATTTTTCCTTTAAAATAAAAGAGGATAGAAAAATGTGCAACATCAGCAATTAATTAAGCCGTGCAAATCCAATTACAGAAACGTTCACCTCACAGCCGTCAGAATGATCTTCAGCAAAAAGTCTACAAAGAGTAAATGCTGAAGGGATTTCAGAGAACTGTGTACCCTCTAGCTGCTGGGGGATGTAAACTGCTAACAGCTAGTAGTGAGAACATAATGGAGGTGTGTTTAAGGGTAAATTTGAGCTACTATGTGATCTGGTAGGTCCTTTGATGTGCCTATCAGCTGAGCAGAGCAGAAAGGAGAAGACACGGGCTGGCAATCCTGCACTGCAGGAACTTTTTATTTTTGGCGGTAAGTGGACCTCTCACTGTTGTCTGCTCTCCCGTTGTGGAGCACTGTATCGGGACGCGCAGGCTCAATGGCCATGGCTCATGCATGTAGCCGCTCGGCGGCATGTGGGATCTTCCCGGACCGGGGCCGGAACCCGTGTCCCCTGCATCGGCAGGCGGTCTCTTAACCACTGCACCACCAGGGAAGCCCTGCAGGAATATTTAACATAGCCAAGACTTGGAAGAAACCGAAATGTCCATCAACAGAGAAATGCACAAAGAGGAAGTGGTCCATGTAAACAATGGAATACTAGACATGGAATACAGTGAAACAGTGCCGTTTGCACCACCATATAAGGACCTAGAGATAATCACCCAACTTGAAGTAAGAAAGAAAGTGAAAGACAGGTATCCTATGCCATCACTTATAGGTGTTACCTAAAAATTGATACTCATGAACTTATTTCCAAGAGAAGGAAAAGCATGGATTAAGAGAAAAAATTTACATTTAACCAAAAGGAAAAGTGTAAGGAATGTATGAATTACGATATCGGGGTTAACAGACATGTACTACTACATATGAAATATATAATCACAAAACACCAATGGAATATCAAGACAGGTCTACTCAACGCTCTCTAATAACCTACACGGTAAAGGATCCAAAGATAAATAGGCAGATACATTGATATAATGAACCAGACTCTGTACACCTGGGAG
This sequence comes from Mesoplodon bidens, assembly GCF_964165515.1. Lineage (NCBI taxonomy): Eukaryota > Metazoa > Chordata > Mammalia > Artiodactyla > Ziphiidae > Mesoplodon > Mesoplodon bidens. Next base: position 154,712,963 of record NC_138160.1, on the reverse strand, counting down.
AAACAAAATAGTTTTATCAAATTTGCTCTGATAATTAATAAAAATTAAATTGAAAAAACAAACAAGAAATAAGGAGATAGAAGCTCTTCGGGATGTGCCCTGGCACTTTCCACTCTAATTTACAGCCTACTAACACGATTTCCAGGAAGGCTCTGCTGCCCAAAAACGCAGAGTTGGAAATGTAGAAATGCTGCCGCCTTGTGGCCGTTTCCCGCAAGAGCGGCTTTAAGCTCACAGCTAAAGGTCTCTTAACATTCCAAAGGACTCAGGGCTTTAAAGGCCACCTGCCCTAAACAATTGAGCTGAGTTAGGGAATGGACAAGAAAATTCAAAACTGGCCAAATTTTCAAGAAGATACTATGAAGAGGTACGTTTGACTGACTCTCTTTTTTAAAGAAAACAGGAAAATGGGTAAAAGCTCATCCTCAGGAATTATTAGACTCAGGCAAATCTAATCTGCAAAAAGGTTTCAACTCACACAGGTCAACTGACCATCAACAAAAAGCCTACAAATAAAGAATGCTGAAGTGGTTTTTGAGAACTGTGTACCCTCTAGCTGTTGGTGAGATGTAAAGTGGTAACAGCCAATAATGAGAGCAGAAAGGAGCTGCGTTTAAATGTAAAAGTTGAGGTACCGTTCGATGCAGCAGGCCCACCGCTGTGCCTCTCACCTGAGAAGACCAGAATCCAGAAGACAGACGCTGCCAAAGCTGCACTGCAGCCTTATTCACAATAGCCAAGACATGGAAGCAACCTAAATGCCCATCAACAGATGAATGGATAAAGAAGAAGTGGTCCACGTACACAATGGAATATTAGCCACGGGAAACAATGGAACACTGCTCTTTGAGGTACCACAGATGAGCCTAGAGGTAATCACAGAATATGAGGTAAGTTGGAAAGCAAAACACGTATCTCCTATGATATCACTTACAGGTGTTACCTAACAACTGACAAAAATGGACATATTTCCACAGAGAAAGACACACACAGACTTCAAAAACAAACTATGCGTATCTAAAAGGAAAGGTGGTGGCAATGGATAAATTAAGATTAGATTTACCATACCTATACAAATGCAGATTAAGCACATATATCAGAAAGCCTGAGCACATAGCAAGGGAGGTGTGCAGAACACTCTGGGATCCTTTACACGGGAAAAAGATGTGTACATGTATAGATATATATGATGTACGAATGAACCAGTTTGTGTACACCTAGGACAAACAGTATTCTAATCATTACCCTTGTTAAAACAATTAAAACAATGAACAAGAAGTAATGAGACATAAACTCCAGGGGCTTTTTCCTGGCACATTCCATTCTAATTTACAACCTAGTAACAGGACTTCCAGAAAGGCTCTGCTGTCCTAGTAACCAGATTTGGGAATGGAGAAATGCTGCCGCCTTGTGGCCATTTCCCACGATACCTGCTTTAAACCGAGTTCTAATGGTCACTAAATATTCACAATCACTGCAGGCATGTAAATGACACCTGCTCTCAAAAAAAATCCTGGGGTCGAAAAACGACCACAAAATTCAAAAGAGGGCAACCTTCCAAGAAGACAGTTTCAACAGGTATATTGTACTTACACTATTTTTTTCTCTAAATAAAAGGGAAACGTTTGGGGAAATGATGAATATTAGGAATTATTAAAGACATGCAAATCCAAATTACAAAAACCTAATAGCTCACACCAGTCAGAATGGCCATGAGCAAATATTCTGCAAACAAAAAATGCTGAAGGGGTTGTGGGAAAACGCACACACTCGGTGTTAATAGGGATGTGGTAAGAACCGCTAATGAACACACAATGCAGGTGCTTTGAGAAGCTAAACATTGAGCTACCAGTCAATGAATCACACCCACTGTTGGGTCTATCACCTGAGAAAATGAGAATCAAAATTCACGGGCTGGCAACACTGCACTCCAGCAATATTTACCATAGGCAACACTTAGAAGAAACGAAAATGTCCATCAACAGAGGACTGCACATAGAAGAAGTGGTCCATATAGAGAATGGAATATTGCTCCACTAAAAACTATGAATTAAATTTAAAAAACAAACATAAGTAAGGAGATGTAAGCTTTTGGGTGTATATCAGGGCACATTGCACTCTAATTTATAACTGAGGAGCACCACTGGCAGGAAGATCTGTTTCCCTAGGTGCCAGAGTGGGGAACGTAGAAATGTTGCCGTCCTCTGGCCGATATCCGCAACAGCAGCTTTGAAATCTGTGTTAATGGGCACTTCATATGCACAAGTACTGCAGGGCTGCAAATGAAACCTGCCCTTAAAAATGTCTTGATGCAGGTAAAGGCCAAAACATTGCAAAATGTGGCACATACTTCAAGAAAACAATTTGAAGAAGTCAGCTGTAATAACAGTTTGAAAACTCAAAGGACATGCCTGAAAGCTCAATTTCAAGGGAGTATGAGACACAGGCAAACCCAACCACAAAGAAGTACCAGCTTACACCACTCAGAATAACCATCAGCAAAAAAAAAAAAAAAAAAAAAAAAAAAAAACTACAAGTGATCAATGCTGAAGAGGTTTTGGAGAAATGCATACCCTCAATTGGTAGTGGGACGTAACCTGCTAAGAGCCACTAATGGGAACAGAATGGAGGTGCCTTTAAAAGGTAAACCTTGAGCTACTATATGATCCAGCAGGCCCACTTCCCGGGCTAAATCCTAAGAAGACAGAATTGGAAAGACACAGGAAGGCAAATCTGCTCTGTGGAAGTATTACAATAGCCAACACATGGAAGCAACCGAAACGTCCATCAAGAGATGAGTGGACACAGAAGAATTGGTACGTGTACAGATGGAATATTAGCCAAGGCAAAAAATGAAACAATGCCGTTTGCAGGACCATAGAGGAGTGTAGAGGTAATCATTGCAACTTGTAGTAAGTGAGAAAGCAAAAGACACATATCCTATCATATCACTTATGGGTGTTACCTAAAACTTGATACCAATGAAGATATTTCCAGAGAGAAAGGCAATCACAGATTCATTAAACCAACTTATGGTTCACCAAATGGAAAGCTGTGAGGATTGGATACATCACGATATTGGGGTTTTCAGACATATACAAACACATGTGAAATATATAATCACCAAAAACCTACGGCATACCAAGGGAAGACTGCACAACGTCGTGTCCTAACCTACATGAGAAAAGGATCTGAAGAAGAATAGATATAAGCATATGTGTAAAAGAACCACATCTTGCACGCCTACAGCAACCAAACATTGTACTCTAATTTGCTGTGATAAATAATAAAAATTAAATTTAAAAAGCAAACAACAAGTAATGAGACATAATCTTAAGGGGCTTTTCTTGGCACATTCCGTTCTAATTTACAACCTACAACGCAAATTCCATTATGGCTCTGTTGCCCTAGTAAGCAGATTTGGTAAGGAGAAGTGCCTTCTGGTCGTTTCACACAACAGCGGTAATGGTCACTTAATATTCAAAATAATGGCAGACCTGTAAATGACACCTGCCATTAAAAAAAAAAAAAAAAAAACATCCTGGGGTCTTAAGTGGACCAGAACATTCAAAAGACATCAACATTTCAAGAAGACCATTTCAAGAGGCATATCTTATGCACATTTTGTCTTTTCTTTTTTTTCTTTAAAATAAAAGGGAATAGAAAAATGTGCAACATCAGCAATTAATAAAGCCTTTCAAATCCAATTACAGAAACATTCACCTCCCAGCCGTCAGAATGCTCTTCAGCAAAAAGTCTACAAAGAATAAATGCTGAAGGGGTTTCAGAGAACTGTGTACCCTCTAGCTGCTGGGGGATGTAAACTGCTAACAGCCAGTAGTGAGAACATAATGGAGGTGCGTTTAAGGGTAAAAATTGAGCTACTATGTGAACTGGTAGGTCCTTTGATGCGCCTATCAGCTGAGCAGAGCAGAATGGAGCAGACAGAGTCTGGCAATCCTGTACTGCAGGAACATTTTTTTTTTTTTTTGCGGTATATGGGCCTCTCACTTTTGTGGTCTCTCCCGTTGTGGAGCACTGGTTCTGGACGTGAAGGCTCAATGGCCATCGCTCATGGGTCTAGGTGCTCTGCGGCATGTGGTATCCTTGCCGCACCGGGGCACGAACCCGTGTCACCTTCACCGGCAGGTGGGCTCTCAACCACTGCACCACCAGGGAAGCCCTGCAGGAACATTTAACATTGCCAAGACTTGGAAGAAACCAAAATGTCCATCAACAGAAAAATGCACAAAGAGGAAGTGGTCCATGTAAACAATGGAATACTAGCCATGGAAAACAGTGAAACAGTGCCGTTTGCACCATCATATAATGACCTAGAGATAATCACCCAACTTGAAGTAAGAAAGAAAGTGAAAGACAGGTATCCTATGCCATCACTTATACGTGTTATGTAAAAATTGATACTCATGAACTTATTTCCAAGAGAAGGAAAAGCATGGATTAAGAGAAAAAAATTACGTTTAACCAAATGGAAAAGTGTAAGGAATGTATGAATTACGATATGGGGGTTAATAGACATGTACTAATACATATGAAATATATAATCACAAAATACCTATGGAATACCAAGACAGGTCTACTCAACACTCTGTAATAAGCTACACGGTAAAGGATCCAAAGATAAATAGACAGATACATTGATATAATGAACCAGATTCTGTACACCTAGGAGAAACAAAATAGTTTCATCAAATTTGCTCTGATAATTAATAAAATTTAAATTGAAAAAAAAAACAAGAATTAAGGAGATAGAAGCTCTTGGGGATGTGCCCTGGCACTTTCCACTCTAATTTGCAGCCTACTAACACGATTTCCAGGAAGGCTCTGCTGCCCAGAAACGCAGAGTTGGAAATGTAGAAATGCTGCCTCCTTGTGGCCGTTTCCCGCAAGAGTGGCTTTAAGCCCACAGCTAATGGTCTCTTAACATTCCCAAGGACTCAGGGCTATAAAGGACACCTGCCCTAAACAATTGAGCTGAGGTAGGGAATGGACAAGAAAATTCAAATCTGGCCAAATTTTCAAGAAGATACTATGAAGAGGTACGTTTGACTGACTCACTTTAAAAAAACAATACAGGAAAATGGGTAAAAGCTCATCCTCAGGAATTATTAGAATCAGGCAAATCTAATCTGCAAAAAGGTTTCAACTCACACAGGTCAACTGACCATCAACAAAAAGCCTACAAATAAAGAATGCTGAAGTGGTTTTTGAGAACTGTGTACCCTCTAGGTGCTGGTGAGATGTAAAGTGGTAACAGCCAATAATGAGAGCAGAAAGGAGCTGCGTTTAAAAGTAAAAATTGAGGTACCGTTCGATGCAGCAGGCCCACCGCTGTGCCTCTCACCTGAGAAGACCAGAATCCAGAAGACAGACGCTGCCAAAGCTGCACTGCAGCCTTATTGACAATAGCCAAGACATGGAAGCAACCTAAATGCCCATCAACAGATGAATGGATAAAAAGATGTGGTCCACATACACAAAGGAATATCAGCCATGGGAAACAACAGAACACTGCTCTTTGAGGTACCACAGATGAAGCTAGAGGTAATCACAGAATATGAGGTAAGTTGGAAAGCAAAAGACGTATATCCTATGATATCACTTACACGTGTTACCTAACAACTGACAAAAATGGACCAGGGAAGCCCCACTGGACCCATTGTGCCATCAACTTGGGTCAAAACTCCATTTTCCCCTGACTCCATGAGCTCACATTCTGAGCACAGTTATACTTAGCATCCCCAGGGATTAGGCTTAGCACAGAGCCTGTGTCCAATAATACTCTAAATGGCTGTCCTTTCCACACTGCACAGCTACTCTTGTAAATGTTCGCATGTTCTCCTGGGAATCATCTCTGCATTTTAAAAATACATTCTTCACAATGCACCACGAATGCATGTGTGCTTCTAATGGGGGAGCTGGCCCATCCTCCACACCATCCTCTGCTTTCTGGACTTTTCCTTAGACCCTCCTTCCCCTCAGAGCCTTAGCCTCTGGTGCTTTGAATTTCTTCCTGTGCTAGCCTGTGAGTGGGCCACACAGGCTACTTCTAAGGAAATTACCAGACAACAGGCCACCTCCAGCCTAATATGTCATGAAAATCATGACCTCATAGGGAAGGCAGCTTGGCTGCATTCATCCTATTTCTCAAGGCAGGACTAAACAAAAATGTAAAATAACAGTGGATCAGGGCAGAATACGGCTTTGGTGGATCAGGAAGGAAACCCCAGGGCCACCCAAGAGAAAAGGGCTTTACCATGCTGCCTGCTGACAATCTACAAGGCAGCAGAGGGAACCCCAAGTTCAAGGGCTCCCGGAGGAGCCAGGAGTTGCTCTTTCTCAATCTTTGAGCAGAAGGTTCGCTGGGGGATCCTGGCACTAAATGAACCAAGAGACTAAGCAGAAATGACACTCTTTTCTGCAGAGGAGGCACCAAAAGGAAAGGGCTGGGCTTGCTTACTAAGTACCCTCCCCCCGCCCCCATAATAAAGATCTGTGTCTGACTCTCACCTCCTGAGGACCACAGACCACTTTCCTTAGGGATAAATGAACAGAAATTACAAGATGCCTAGGGTGTGCCTAGCACTTCCACTTGTCTCAGAGTATCCTCAAAACAAACCCCCGAGGTACATAATGTTTTCCCATTTTACACACAAGGAGATGGAGAGTTGAAAGAATCAGGTCACTTGCCCAAGCTCACAGAGCCAGTGGGCGGCCACAGTTGGCATTCACTGCCAAGTCCACGTGTATTAAACCCAGACTCCCCTCCCCTACACTGTGCAGCATCCTGGCACCTGTGGGGGAGGTGCTCTTCCCTCTCAGCCCTGCCCTGGAAGCCACCGGCAGAGGAATGGGCACAGGGGTCAGACCTGCCCAGTAGGGCTCTCTCTCCTGAGACCCTGAACCTCAGGCAGAATGACACACCGAAAAACAGTTGGTGCAGACACATCCAAGAGACCTCTAACTCCCTGGGGGACTGCCCCTCCGTTCCTGCTGCCTAGATTCCTGGAACTGCCCCGCATCCTGTCCTTTCCCAGCTTCCTTCCTCAGCATGCATTTCGTTTCTGTGAACTCCCTATTCATCTCCTTTGCCCGTTCTTCCACTAAAGTATTTGACTTTTCCTTATTCTTTTGCAAAAGCACTTTATATCTCATGGATATTAACCATGTGCTTGTTATATAGGCTAAGTTTTCAGTTTGCCATTAATCTTTAAACTTTAAGGTGGAATTTTCTTTCTAGACAGAAAATTTAAGCTTTTAAGCTTAAATCATTTAAGAAAACATTTATTCTATAGCAGAGCTTTTCAACATAGGCACCATTGACAGTTATATTTTGGGGGATCTCCAGTACATTGTAGAATGTTTAGCAGCATCCCTGGCCTCTACCCACCAGATGCCAGTAGCACCCCACCCCTCAAGTTGAGACAAATCAAAAATGTCTCCACACATTGTCAAAGTCCCCACAAGGCAAAATCATCCCTGGTTGAGAACTGCTGTGTTATGGTTTCTGACTTCAGTACCAAGCTTAAAAAGTCTATTTCTACCTATAATTTTAAAAAGTGACCTGTTGTATTTTTGTCTTGCCTTCCATGGTTTTATTTTTCACATTTAAATCTTCAATCTATGTGGAATATACTTTGGCATAAGAAGAGAGCTAAGAAACAAAATATTATGACGGCATTGAACTTACCCCTGGGAAGAGGCGGTCCCACCATGTGAGTAGCTCTTGATAGGCGAGACATTTAATAATCCCAATGTACAAAGTTACGTGACACCTCACGGGATGAAGAGTTGCACCTGTCATCCAACGGCTGGCATAGAGTTGGCCAAGATGGGATCTTCCCACAGCTTTGGGGAGTCTCTACTGGGTCTAAACCAGATGTGCTCAATAAATTTTGGGTGAGTGGGAATGTGTTTGCTAGTTGCTATTTTACCCTTTGCATAATCAACACCACCTTCTGAAACAAACAACACACCACTCTATTCTGGAGTCATCTGGAAAATTCTCAGTGATCTGTGTTAGTAGAAAAAACAACAGAGTGAAAGGCTAACTTTGTATTTCATTGCCCTTGGTTTGATCTTTTGTGTACTTTCTAATAAATATTTTAATATTAATTATCATTTTTAAAAATCCCATGAGATTTCTACAGAATTTAATGAATTTAATGAATATAGTGGGCTCCCTCTAGTGGTCACAAGAAAGTCTCCAATTCCGAAAAGTCAATACATAACCTCTTGTAAGTATGTAATTTACATTCAGACTTCAATGCAAATTTTTGTGAACTTCCCCTTGCCAAAAGTTTACATGTAAGATTGGGAATAAAGTTTATATATCAGTGCTAATAACTTCCTAATATGCAAATGGACATATGATAGCTATAAAACACAAAAACTTATCTGAAAGCAACTAATTTTGTTCTTCATGTTTTTTTCCTTAAAGTTCACTGAGAATGGCATGTGTATAAGTGGCTTAATTTGTGTATCTAAGCATGTCAATATGTCTTCTTAATAAATATTCTGTATTGAAACAAACAAACAAACAAAAAACCCAAAACGTCTTGAGTGCCCCCAAGACGTTTATTTACAGGACACAGTACATTTTACAATGAATAGGTTCAGAGTGGCTAGATGATGCCTTAAGAGAAGACTTCTAATTATTTTCTTCCATTCATCAGTTGGTCTACAAATTGGTTCATAAGGCCACTGTCCAAAACTACGCTTATCATCTTCCCTTCTAAATCCCTCTTTGGGGATTTCCTGTTTCTGTTCAGGATATCACCCTCCCCCGGGCTTCCAGCTTCGGGCACCTCTGTCCCCTCCCGTGCCCATCCATCCTGTTTGTGAGTTTTGTCCACCACATGGCCCAGTGCCTCTCACAGCTGTTCCCTGCCATCAATTCTCATGGCCCTCATTCAAGTTCTCATGACCTCTCCTCCAGGGCAGGCATTCAGCAAATATTTATCATCCCTTCTCCACATGCCCAGCACTGTTCTAGGCTCAGGGGACACATCGTGGAACAAGACAAGATTGTCCACATGCAGAGCACCCTCTCAGTGGGCTTCTCTGCTGAAGCAAACTTGTGATCCAGTCCATCCTCCATGCTGTTTCTAGAGTCCTCCTCTTAAACCTGAACTCTACTCACATACCTTTCAACTGTGTCCCATGGAATGAAGCTCACATCCCTCCATAATCAAGACCCACCCTCACCTCTCATTATCACCTTCCAACGAAACAGAGCTCCCTGACATTCCCAGAGCTCCCCTCTGCCTCTGTTCAGTATGCCAGTTCTTGTGGAATGTGTCCCCCATCCCAGCTGGCTAAGATGCCAACCAGTCTTCAAAACCCTGCCCAACTGTCATCTTCCCCCACCCAGGCCTCCTTGATCTGAGGTGATCTCTCCCTCCTTTCAATTTCTGTGGGACTTTTTTTTTAGGATTCTTCCCATTCTCTATATATCATGGCTCCTGTATGTGTGCCATCATGCTCTAACAACTGGGTACGCAATTCCTCTAACAATCTTAGTCAATGTCACCCACAGGAGAAGCACAAAATAGGGTAGAGAGAGATGAATGTATGAATGAATGAATGAATTCTCCAGAGAATTCTGGTCAAAAAAATCAGACACACAAATTATCTTCTTCAACTTTGTACAGTCTGACATAATGGGATAAACTGCCATTAAGCTACTTAGTTTTACCATGAACGCAAGTCACCTAGCATTTAACACATTAAAAAAAGTATCAGGGCTTCCCTGGTGGCACAGTGGTTGAGAGTCCGCCTGCCGATGCAGGGGACATGGGTTCGTGCCCTGGTCCGGGAGGATCTCACATGCCGCGGAGCGGCTTGGCCCGTGAGCCATGGCCGCTGAGCCCGCACTTCCGGAGCCTGTGCTCCGCAACGGGAGAGGCCACAGCAGTGAGAGGCCCGCATACCACAAAAAAAAAAATATCATTAAAAAAATCCACAAATAAGAAATAACTCAAAGTAGGATAACCATTTTTTGCTTCAACGTAGTAAGAAAGTACCCCAACCCCCACCCTGCTGCCCTAAGCAAATTCCTAAACCTACAAATACAGTAAACAGGCTGAATAGAGTAACTGACCATTTCTGTTCCACTCTGCGACATTTGCCATAAACTGTCACTGAAATGTATCAGGTTCTGTATCATTTCCACATTGTACTTCATGTCCTCCTACTCCAGAGTTTCACTCCTCTGCTCAAACTTCCAAACATTTTCACAGAGCAGCGAACTTCTAACTCTGATAAATCTGTTTATTAATTTCTGGAAAGTCACCCTACACTGCAAGCACAGTCCCTATCATTTGGAAACCACACGCCATGCCTCTGGGATATTATGCAAGAACACAAAAAGGCACAGAAAGGAAATGAAAAGTATTACTGTTTTTCTGAAAAGTCCTTCATACTCTCCAGGGCAGGTTGAGCCCAGTTAGAAACCAGTGCAAACTGTGCAAAAGGGCGGAGCCGCAGGCTTTGCATGATGAGGCCTTCCGGATGCTGTTAGTGGATGACGAGAGTTCACAGGCCACACGTTTTCTTTTCCTTTCCGGTTCCCTCACTTCTGGGCTCTGTCACCAGCATTTTCTCACCCACATCCCAGAAGAACGTGCCATGGAAGTCTGTCAGGCCTTTGCTCGTTCCCTCCATGATATTCCCAGCCAACCGCCAACTCTGAATCGCCTCGTCCCTACCTCTCTGGCAGCCCTGGCAACAATCAGGAAGGTAAGAGGCTGCACACAGTGAGTCTGGACTGGCCTGGGGGCAAAGGATCTGGGTTCCTGGTAACCACTAACTCACTTTCAGGAAGCAGTGCCAGGCCCTGTTACAAACTCTCTACAAGCTCATTCAATCCTCGCACGATTCTATGAGGTGGGAACTATTAGAATTCCCGCTTCACAGATGAGAAACTGAGGCACAGGGAGGATAAGTTCGAGGTCATGGAGTTGGTAAGGGACAAAGAATTTGTTTTTTGTTTTTTAATTTATTTATTTTATTTATTTTTGGCTGCATTAGGTCTTCATTGCTGCATGTGGGCTTTCTCTAGTTGCAGCGAGCAGGGGCTACATTTCGTTCAGGTGTGCAGGCTTCTCATTGAAGTGGCTTCTCTTGTTGCAGAGCATAGGCTCTATGCGCACAGGCTTGAGTAGCTGTGGCACACGGGCTCAGTAGTTGTGGCCCGTGGGCTCTAGAGCACAGGCTCAGGAGTTGTGGTGCACGGGCTTAGTTGCTCCGTGGCATGTGGGATCTTCCTGGGCCAGGGATCGAACCTGTGTCCCCTGTATTGGCAAGCAGATTCCCAACCACTGTGCCACCAAGGAAATCTGGGACAAAGAATTTGAATCAGGCAGTCTGGATCCAAAATTCAAGTCCTTAATCACTGAGCTGCACTGTCTGTTGGACCAGCTCAACAGAGGGAAGAGACTTAGGTGCTTGAAGTGGAGGCAAGCCTCTGGTCAAACTCAGGGTCTGTCTGTAGTCCCCGCTTAGGATTACCTGGACATGTCTGGACAGCTGCCCCTGGAGCCGGACTGAAGTGGTCATCTATTATTTATGTCTGCCCAGCTGCATCCCTTTTCTCTTTTTCTGGGAATAGCACCCTACTTTTTTTGAGGTAAACACCCTCCCCCACTCTCAGTCTACATGATTCTGGTAGTGTCAACCCTACCCCACAATGGCCTCCCTCCGTGTCCAAGACCATTCACATGACCCACACCTGGCCAATCAATGTGTCCCATCCTCCAGGAACAGCAATTTGTACAGGGAGAGGCATCTGCCCCAAGACAGGCAAATCAGGGTCAATGCTGGGACTTCTTTCTTCAACCACAGTAAAATACAGACAAAATTTAAATACCATTTTCACCATTTAAAAGTGCAGAATTTCATGGCATTTAGTACCTTCACAATGTTGTATAACCATCGTCACTATCCATTTTCCAGAACTTTCCCATCTTTCCAAACAGAAACTCTGTACCCAGCAACAATAACTCTCTGTATTCGTCTGCTTGGCCTGCCAAAACTAAGTACCATAGTTTGGGTGGCTTAAACAACAGAAATCTATTTTCTCACAATTCTGGAGGTTATAAGTCAGAGATCAAGGTGTCAGCAGGGTTGGTTTCTTCTGAGGCCTCTCCCCCTGGCTTCATGTCATCTTCCCTCTGTGTGTGTCTGTGTCCTAATCTCTTCTTATAAGGACACCAGTCATAGTGGATGAGGGCCCACCCTAATGGCCTCACTTTACCTTATTTACCTCTTTAAAGACCCTGTCTCAAATAGTCACATTCTGAGGTACTAGGTGGGGGTTAAGACTTCAACATATGAATTTGGGGGGGGATACAATTCAGCCCATAACACTCCCCATTCCCTAATGCTGACACCTTTGAGAAAGGGGAGTTCTCTATCTGCTGGGGTTGCTGGGAAGGTCTGATATACTGCTGGGGCTGTTGGTGGCCACTTTCCCACCCCAAGGAGACAGTGTCTGAAAATGACTCAGGGAAGAGCTGAGAGGCAGAGAGACCCCTGAGCCCAGACATACCTGAAACTGGCTGTACCTCTGACCTCTCTATTCCAGTTGTGTAAGCTAATAAGTTTCCTTTTCGTTTGTTTATTTTATTAACATAATTAAAAGACTTAGTTAACATAAGGAGCTTTTACACCAGAATGGCCCATATCTCCAGGATGTGCAGGATGTGCCCACTCGGCAGCTGTTTAAGCAGCAGAGTCAAATCCAAACCTCTCAGGCTCCAGGGTGCTGGCCCCGACCCATCCCTTGGGATGCTCACATGTTCACAGCACAGTGGGGACTGGGTCATGCCCGAGTCTCCAACAGAGCAGACTTTGGGGACACCCCCTGCAACATTCCAGAATTGTTGCTCTGGTGTGGTGCCCCAGACTGAGGGCTCCTATCCTTTCAGCCCAGTGACCCAAAGCCCTGCAGCAGTGCCTGCTTCATGATGGGCTTCAGTACAGAGCATGTGGAAGGCAGGGAACGGGGCAAGACAACAGTTCTCCTTCCCTCCAACAGTTCCCTGAAGGACAGTCTGTAAGAACACAGGATGGGAAACAATTCAAACGTCCCTGGGGTGGGGACTGGCCAGGTACCTCACAGGACAGCCCAACAGGATTTTGTCTTTTAACCCAAAACAAGGTAACACCTGCTTTCTGATACATGAAATGATTCAGACCATCTCAGAGGGAAACTGCAAACCGAGAAAGCAACACCGGGACAACAACATATACCATTTGTGTAAAACCAGGAAGGGAGCTTCTCAATGAAATGTAATTAAATGACCTCAAAAATCTCAAAAAACTGTCCTACACCATAGCCACCAGCCACACTTGGCAATTTAAATTAAGATTAAACAAATTTTTTTTATTGAAGTGTAGTTGATTTACTAATTTGTGCCAATCTCTGCTGTAGAGCAGAGTGACTCAGTTATACAGCATACACTCTTTTTTTATATTCTTTTCCATTATGGTCTATCACAGGATATTGAATATAGTTCCCTGTGCTACACATTAGGACCTTGCTGTTAATCCATTCTAAATTAAACAAAAATTTTAAATTCAGTTTGTCAGTTGCACTAGCCATGTTTCAGAGGCTCGGTAGCCCCACATGGCTAGTAGTGGCTGCTCGATTAGCAGAGAGATAGAATATTTCCATCATCACAGAAAGTTCTATTGGAAAGGACTCCTCAGAAGGACATCAGCAGAAGGGTAAAGGGCCCCTGGAAAGAGGAGCAGGAGAACCGGAGAAGAGGAGGGGAGGGGAATTAGTTTTCACATGTAATCTTCTGTAGAACTTGAATCTTTCATCACATATTATTTCCTATTCAAAAATAAACATTTTAAAACTTTAAACACATTTTAAAACAATAAGTACATATGTAATAAGAATAGAAGACGTTGGAATTCCCAGGGACAAGGGTAAGCCACATGAATCTACAGACCTGAGTTCTCCGCTGAAGGAAGAGAAGTCTCCTTTGAGGCAGGTGTATGAGGAAGAGCAGCATGAGGGGGCTCCCAGGTGGCAGCCCCACACACGTGATTCAGACCTGGTGGTGTAGGAAGTTCCTATGTCCCCCAAATTTTGAGTATCACAGCAACCTTATAATTAGGGTGATTAATGGTCCCATTTATTTTAGTTTCCTAAGGCTGCCACAACAAATGACCACAGCATAGGTGACTTAACATGACAGAAACCTATTGTCTCACAATTCTGGAGGCCAGAAGTCCAAAACCAAGATGTTGGCAGGGCTCGTTCCTTCTGAAAGCTCTTAAGGAGAATCCCTTCCATGCCCCTCTTCAGCTTCGGTGGCTGCCGGCAATCCTGGGTGTTCTTAGGTTTATAGATGCATCACTCTGGCCTCTGCCTCTTTCTTCCCATGGCCTTCTCCTCTTGGTGTTTCTGTCTTTCAAATCTCTTACCTCTGACTCTTAGAAGGACACTCATCATTGGATTTAGGGCCTACCCTAAACCCTGGATGATCTCATCCCAAGATCCTTAAATTAATTATGTCTGCAGGGCTTCCCTGGTGGCGCAGTGGTTGAGAGTCCGCCTTCCGATGCAGGGGACGCAGGTTCGTGCGCTGGTCCTGGAAGATCCAACATGCGCATGGAGCGGCTGGACCCATGAGTCATGGCCACTGAGCCTGCGCGTCTGGAGCCTGTGCTCCGCAATGGGAGAGGCCACAACAGTGAGAGGCCCACGTACCGCAAAAAAAAAAAAAAAATGTCTGCAAAGACCCTATTTCCACATAAGGCCACATTTACAAATACCAGGGGTTAGGACTGGGACATATCTTTTGGGGGGTGGGGGACACAATTCAACTCACTATACCATTTTATAGACAAGGAGTTCAAGGTTCAAGGGCCTCTCACTTGCCTGAGGTCACAGGGCTAGTTCAGAGCACAGCTCTGCCAGTCCTCCCATCACTGACTCCAGCAAGAGAAGAATCTTGACCTTCCAGCCCGAAGCCTGCCCCTCCCTTCAGCCTCAGAGCTCCCCGCACCCACTTCACAATGGGTAACACATACAGAAGAGCCGCCCCCTTCTTTGGCCTCGCTTATCTGTCTTGCTGCATCCTAGGATCTGACAAAAGATTACACTGTCCTCTGGGCCGTGGGAAGGAACTGGGCTAGGGGGATCTGCGGGTATCTCAGATGAGATGGGGTATCTCAAAAGAGGGTGGTCTGCATGACCAGACTCCAAAAGTCTGCAGGGCAGATCAGAGCCAGGGAGAAAGGGAATGAGTTAAGGCTTCTGGTGTTGGAGAAAAAGCCCTCTGTGCTTTTTATGGCAGAGGAGAATGTGCCAGCCTATGTGGTTTTGCACTGATAAAGGGCTCTAGTCTAAAGTGCTCAAGTGAGTTCTCCAGCTCAAGGTGACAGGAGAGGAAGAGAAGATGTGGACATGGGTGTGCACTGGGGCCTGGCAGAGGCTGCTACACCCCCTGGGCCACACTGACCATACCTGCCAGGACAGCCTGATGACAGCCACAAGACCCTCGGACAACGACAGCGCAGCACTGAGTGATGGGCACCCCCAGAGAGGACGGCAGGTCACCTTCCCTCCTCTCAGTGGAACTGAGGGTTCTGACCAGGCTTTTGGCTTCCATGGTCATCCCAGAGGCCTTCTTGACACCTCTCCTGGTGGGTCAAGAGACCTCGAGGGAAGACAGACACAAGACTATCTCCAGCTCCTGTGCTTTGTGTTTCCTCCACGACATCAAAAAGCCTACAGAGCCCACTCCAGTATTGGTATTATTTATTAAAACAAACAGTAAGTGCCTGACCAAGATTTGGACCTGGTCTGGGTTTATTCAGGAGCTCCATGTCCCCTCACTGCCACCTCCTCCCTCTCCATCTATCATCTGTATTGGTGGTTTTCAAACTTTCAGTCAGCAACCCATAGCAAGGAACCCGTTTCACACTGTCATTTACAAATATAAATGGCTGACACAAAAACTTCACTCCAATATTTTTTATTGCAGTCTCTGCTAGTTCAAAATTTCAGAATGCTGGCTGCAACCCACATAACTGATTTCATGTCTCATAAAGGTATTGTGACTCCCCGGTTTCTTTGTTTGTTTGGCCACACCGCTCAGCTTGTGGGATCCTAGTTCCCCAACCACGGATTGAACCCAGGGCCTTGGCAGTGAGAGTGTAGAGTCCTAACCACTGGACTGCCAGGGAGTTCCCAGTGACTCCCAGTTTTAAAAACACTCATCTACATAACTCATATGAATTTACAACCATTCAATACTGAGAAAGAAAGAACAGGGGAGAAGCAAGAAGAATTGTTTTATACATTTTGCAGATCAGCCAAAACTTCATTGGTGTAACTGAATTTTTCCCCCATTGAATTGCAATTTCTGACTTCCTGATCTGCTCATGATGTCATTATTTATCATGTCCTTTCCCCTCCTATTAAAACCTCAGAGTTCCTATGAAAGGCTAGCTCAATCTCGACTGTAAAATCCTATTCCACTGTGTCCCATCAGACTGAATTTTCACACTGTGGGTCCATCTTTGCACAAATCTCAGGGCATCTCCCAATCTGGAGATGTTAACCATCAGTAAGCTTGGTTTCTGGACCAGGTGAAGTGGTTTCAGAAATGCCAGACAACTTGGCTAATGGAAGGCATGACAGCAAGGAACAGGGCCCCTGGGTTCAGCTCCCATGTTCTCTCACCTCGTCCCGCATGGTGGGTCATCTGGGAATTGTTACAATTTTCCACTCATTCACTGGTATTACATACTGTTCTATGAGAGGATAATTCTAACCCTGAAAACACTGGGGCTGAGACTACACCCCTAAATTCTCAGTCATAATATGTGCAAAGTTCCAGTGAGGACCACTGGAAGACCAATATGAATCAGGATTCAAGCCACATGGTTTAGGAACCAACAAATCCTCAATTCTAGTCACAGCTGTCCTGGTCTACACCATCAAAACCCAAGACACATGATTATTTGAACAAATCAGACCATGTTTCCTGCTCCTTTCCTCTACCTCCACCAAAGAAATGAAAACCAAAAAAAACTATATTTGCCGGATTATTCCTCTACCCACCACCCCTCACGTTCGAAACAGAGCTAGGGTCACAATGTTAACACTGTTTGGATGGTTCATGTCTGTTTCTCCATCTTTAAAAGGGGATGGCTGCTACTTTCCTAGCATCTAAGAATTTATTGTAAGTCATCCCGAAGAATTTCTTAGGTCCTCCACCAATACCATCAGCCTCATCAAACCAAGTCAGTTAATTTTGCCAGAATCTTTAACAAGACACCTACCAGGGAAGATGATGTAGGAAGAAAGGCTCCAGGACAGTCCACAAGGTACCACAGACAGCCTGAAACCCATGGTGATTCTCTTGACCATGGCCTTGGCAGTTTCGCGTAGACAGGAGAGAGAAGACCAGGCCTATGGAAGTCAGGAGCCAGCAACGATCGAACATCCACTTACCTGGGGGACAGACACAGTCCGTCGGTGCTTCTCGAACTGTCCGGAGCTTGACTGGTCCCTCCATCTTCTGAACCAGGAAGAAAAGGGGGGAAAAATAAGGATGAGTTTTGGTGTGTAGAGGGGTAGAAGTGGAAAAACAGCAAAAAACAACATATTTGAAAGATCTACAGTGGTGGTGTTGGTGCTTTCAAGAACAGTTTTGTAAAGGTCATTAAATCCTACAGGCAGTTTTAGAATGCAAGGAGAAACAGAAATAAACATTAAGCAATTACTTGGGAGTCCCTGAATAGAAGATGACAGGTTTCTGCTTTGTTAACAACAATTTCAAGTACAAATCCAGGAATGACAAAGGGACCCGGTAGTCCCTGGCGTGAAGATAGGAGGGCAGAGTAGAGAGAGGCCAGATAGGGCCAATCAAAACTTGCTCTTGGGCTTCCCTGGTGGCGCAGTGGTTTAGAGTCCGCCTGCCGATGCAGGGGACACGGGTTCGTGCCCCGGTCTGGGAAGATCCCACATGCCTGGGAGCGGCTAGGCCTGTGAGCCATGGCTGCTGAGCCTGCGCATCCGGAGCCTGTGCTCTGCAATGGGAGAGGCCACAACAGTGAGAGGCCCGCATACCACACACACACAGAAAAAAACCTGCTCTTAAACATCTTTCCCTGCCCCTGAGACCAACCCTATTCAACCCCAGGAAGCCCCAGAGGCCCCTTGGCTGCAGCCCCACCCAGCCCACTGGCTTCAGACCCAATGGCCCAGGGCTAATCCACCCTGATGACATTTTCCTTTCTTCTTACCAGTGGGGATCCTTGGCCTAGAAAATTTAGATCAGTACAATTTAACAAGAATCTCTACACACGCCCAGCCCTGTGCTAGATTTGGGTGAAGGGAAAAGAACTACCACAGAAATGTAGTCAAAAGTCACAACTCTGCTATTATGACAACTCACAGTACAGCCCTGGCATAATCATCACCTTATGTGACACTCGGGTCACCTCTGGGGCATGAATTATTGTCCCTGCCTCACAGACAGGGGATACAAACTTGGAAAAAATAAGAAATTAATCCACAATCCCAAATCTATGTTCAGGGGAGTGAAGCAATTGGCCCATAATCCCCAAACTAGCCAAGACTTGAGTCCTGACAAGAATATACAAAGTATTAACCTTTCTCTAGGGAAAAACAAAACAAAAACAAAAAACAAAAAATCTTCCTAAAAGCAAAACAAAGCAAATCCCAAATGTGTTAACTTGAGTTAAAAATGCATAGTACGACTAAAAGGGTTACTTAAGGTTCAAACCTAAAAATGTAATTTTTGTCAATAAAAAACATAGTAAAAATGCAAATACAAACACCTGGAAAATAGCACAACAAACAAACAAAAATGTAATTTTTAAATCACTGTTTTAGAGGAGGTGAGAAGGCACTCCCAGTCTTGAGCCCTTGATCACCAATCCTGGAATTTTCACATAAGAAGGGGCTGAACAGGCAATTCCATGGAGATCCAGTGGTTATAATGGACTCCACGCTGAGGGCCTGGGTTCAGTCACTGGGCAGGGAACTAGGAACCCAGAAGCCATGTGGCATGGCCATGAATGAATAAATAAATGAATAAATAAATAAATAAGAAAATAAATAAATAAATAAGAATGGGCTGAACAGCCCAGGACCAGGAGGCTGAAATAAAAAATGTAACCAGGGGAGGCTCTGGCCCCTGCAAAGTACTTCCAAGTTCTACCGCCACTCCAATCTGCCAGCCTTGCCCTCAATTTCCAGATGGGCCACAGAGGCTGATACTGACAAGAGTTGGAGTTAAGGCCAAGGATTTAGAGAACTGGAGGATGTACGATTTGGAACCTTGTGGTGGAGGTGTTTGTGAAAGCAGTACCACAACAGAAATTTTCTATGCCCCCCATACCTCTTAAACTCCCCCAAGGCCTTGGTTTGTCCCAGAAATCAGCACCTGGCTAGGCCTCTTGGCCCTGGAATCTCAGCTCCTGTCCAGACACACACCTGCCACTCACTCCTGCTTAAGCCTGGGGCATGCTTCCCTAGAACTGCCCACCACGCCCAGAGCCACCCTGCAAGCAGTCTGGGCTGGCCCTGATCCTCCACAGGAACCCCCCGCAGCTGCCACAGGTTCCTACCAGGCGGGTGAGACACAGCAGTAGCAGATACCACCCCCACCCCCACCCAATCCCAGGCCATGTGCACTGGAGTCTGGAGCATCCAAGCCATGCCCATCCTCACTGTACTGGAATGCTGCAGTAGGTGCCTGCAATGCAGGTGGGAGCAGGACCTCGGAACTCACTTTTCCCCCATTATACTTGCAGGTACAATTACAGATTTCCAAATTCATTTGGAAAAAGACTCCAGCCTTCTAGTTTAAGCCAGTCAATTTGTATGAGAAGCTCTCAGCTGTTTTTATCTTTTCTAGAAACACTAGAAGCTATGCTAATTTCTTTTTTTAAAAAAATAACAAAAGCATTTAATGCTAAAAAACAATTCGCTTTCAACAAGTGCTATCACATCTGGGCGCTCCCCTAAGGGGAAGGGGCTTTATCAATTACTGATAGGAAATACAATGACTTTGAAGCTACCCTTATCTTCAAACAAAAACTAAACAGAAAACTATTCAAGAAACGAAAAAACGTATTGTTCATGCTAGTAGATGGGATCATAAATAACTGATTGAGTTTTTGTTTCATTATTTATTCTAACTCCTTTTATGCATTTGTTTTTTCTGGATTAGATAGTGAATCTGTAAAGCTTTATCTTAGTCCTCTATCCTCCCCCACACCCCCCACCCCCACCCCCAACTCTGGAGTTGGAACGCCCCTACTAGGAACACAAAGTGAAATGTCTGTATTAGAAACCCAGTCCCATGATCTTTATTTCCATGCCTTTATTATTTTTTTTAATTCTAAGAAAATATTCTTTTGTGTCCTCGTTTGTAAAAATGATCCAAAAGCCTCAACTTTATACATTCAATTATCTGGCAGCAACCCTAGCGTCTGCAAACAATATGGTCCTGGTTTTACATATGCAAACAAGTCCTGACTCCAAAAGTAAATAAAGAATGAGTTTCTGAGAAATGACAGGAGACTCTGGGAGTGTTGACTCCAGAAGTAGTAAGAAGGAGAACTTGGAGTTGGGGGGACAAGAGCTGAGAGAAATCTAATCAGAGAAAATCATGGTTTCCAAAAAAGCATTACATGGTCAGATGATAAATTTATCAATGATCTGTTGAAGCATTAGTCTCCAACTCTTCACCAGATATTTGATCACATCCCTGAACAGCTGTATTTTGATGAAATATAGATTAATATATAAAAAAGGATGTAACGTTTTATTTCTGCAAAGTGCTACAGATAAAGCCACAAAGACATTCCTATCCTTTGACAGAAAATTCCTACTCTAGGGAGTATATCCCAAGGAAATAAATCATCAGGAGCAAAAAAATGATATTCATGAAGTTGTGCCGCAAAACAGTGGGAGTACTTTAGTGAAGGATGGTGAATCCCCTTCATGAAACTGTCATATCTTCATCAAAAATCATTATGAAGACTATGTAGCAACAAGGAAAAATGTTTATGATACAATAAATAATGTTTACATATGTGTAAATGTGCAGGAGTGGGACGGCAGCAATTACCAAAACATCAACCCACTTGAGTGCAGGGATTACAGTGATTTACTTCTTTAACGTTCTTTCCATGTTGTAATATCATCTCAGTGAAAAAAAAAATCCTGGGGAGGAGAAAAGCCAAAATGAAGCCCTAAAATCTCCCTGCCTAGGGCAATTTTTGAATGACAGACAGATGATTCTGTCTCCTCAGGAAGCCGTAACTAACTCCAGGATCAACCCGGATAATACACACAGGCACCACAAACACCAGAGGAGGACTTGCGGAGGATCAATCCTGCCCTGCTACAGTCACATCCTCTCTACCTTCTTTCCATCCGCTGTAGGGAAGGGCCCATGTGTACATTCTTATGGCCACCAGCAACACAAGACGGCAGCATTTCCTGGCCTCTTTAATATTCTTTTTTCATATCCCACCATGGTGATGATGAGGATAGCAAATATAAAGTATTATTATCATCAAGTTTATTGATTACTTACTATGTGCCCGGCACTGTGCCAACAACTGTTATCTTCTTGAGTCCTCCATAGAACCCCCATGAGGCTAGGAATATTTTTTTAGACTCATTTACAGATGAGAAAATTGATATTCAGGGCAATGTAAGTGTCAGGACTGGACTTGAATCCTGGTATCAACTAACTTCAAACACAAAGTAAAAGAACCTCTGCTTACCAGCAATTTTAATGTCAAATAAAAAGAGTTGCTATAAAAAAATCCAGGCCATACAAAACTGTAGGGACAGAAATTAGGTCAGTGGTTGCCAAAGGTTGAGGGAGTAGGAGGAATGAAACACAAGGAGACTCATGGAGGAGCTGTGAGGGGATGGAACTCTTCTGCATGGTACTGGGGTGATGGATATACTCCAAGCATTTGTCAAAAACTATTGGACCGTACATCACAATGAGGAAACTTTAATGGATACAAATTTTAAAAAATATCCAGGATGCTGGAAAATCCCAGGGTGGAATGCAGGCTGAAACAAATGAATATAACTATATTAAGATTACATGACATAACCTCACTGAAGGTAGTGGGGAAAAACATGTAACTGACCTAAGTCACTTTGCAAAATACTGTTTCAACTGAGAACTGTAAGGCTGAAGACCAAAGGAACTGTCCATAAATGCTGTACTCTGGTAGGTATAGTTGTTTCACACAGGGGTACAGGGTAGCAATTTTGAAATTACTATACATATATATTGGGGTTGAACAAGTGAGTAAATAAACTATGGGTAATGAGAGCCTGGTTTCTCACTGTCCAAGAAAGAAGTTATAAATAAGCAAAGGGGGAAGCTGGATTAGTCAGAGACATTACTATGAGGTGATGTTTATGTTATGTAAACAGACAGATGCATACAGAAATAATTACAGGACCCGGAGGAAGATGGCGGAAGAGTAAGACACGGAGATCACCTTCCTCCCCACAGATACATCAGAAATTCATCTACACGTGGAGCAACTCCTACAGAACACCTACTGAACGCTGACAGAAGACCTCAGACCCCCCAAAAGGCAAGAAACTCCCCACATACCTGGGTAGGGTAAAAGAAAAAAAGAATAAACAGAGACAATAGGATAGGGACGGGACCTGCACCAGTGGGAGGGAGCCGTGAAGGAGGAAAGGTTTCCACACACTACAAGCCCCTTCGCGGGCGGAGACTGCAGGTGGTGGAGGGGGAAAGCTTCGGAGTAGCGGAGGAGAGCACAGCAACAGGGTTGTGGAGAGCAAAGTGGAGAGATTCCAGCACAGAGGATAGGTGCCCTCAGGCATACACCAGCCCGAGAGGCTTGTCTGCTCGGCCGCCGGTGCGGGCGGGTCTGGGAGCTGAGGCTCGGGTATCAGCTTTCAGTCTGAGCGCAGGGAGAGGACTGGGGCTGGCGGCAGGAAGAGAGCGTGAAGGGGTTAGTGCACCAAGGGTAGCCCGGAGGGAGTCTGGGGAAAGGGTCTGGAGCCGCCGAAGTGGCAAGAGACTTTTTTCCCTTTTGTTTCCTGGTGCGCGAGGAGAGGGCATTAAGAGGGCTGCTTGGGGAAGCGCCGGAGACAGGCGCGAGCCACGGCTAAAGGCGCGGACCTCGGAGACAGGAGTGGGTCGCTGGGGCTGCTGCTGCCGCCCCCACCGCGGGGCCTGTGTGCGAGCGCGGGTCACTGTCCGCCCTGCCTTCTGGGGGGCCTGTGCACCCTGCCACTGCCGGGGTCCCGGGACCTGGGGACGGCTTTCCCGGGAAAGCGCACGGAGCGCCTCGGACTGCTGCAACGTCACGCCAGCCTCTGCCGCCGCAGGCCCGCCCCACACTGCACGCCCCTCCCTCCCCTCTGCCTGAGTGAGCCAGAGCCCCCAAATCAGCCGCTCCTTTAAACCCGTCCTGTCTGAGTGAAAAACGGACGCCCTCCGGCGACCTACATGCAGAGGCGGGGCCAGGTCCAAGGCTGAGACCTGGGAGCTGTGAGAGCAGAGACAGGGAAATCTCTCTGTGCAGCCTCGGAGGCAGCGGATTACAGCTCCACGGCCCATTTGATGTGCCCTGCGTCTGTGGAATGCATAACTGGACAGCGAACCATCCCAAATTGAGGAAGTGGACTTTGAGGACAAGATTTAAGACTTTCCCTCCTTTTCCTCTTTTTACAACTAATTATCCCAAATTGAGGAGGTGGATTGGAGAGCAAGATTTTTGATTTTTCCCCCAGCTCTCTTTTTGTGAATGTGTATGTGTAATCTTCTGTGCAAGAGTCTCTCTGTATAGTTTTGTTTCCACCATATGTCTCAGGGTTCTATCCGTTTTTTTTTCAATAATTACTTTTTAATTTTAATAACGCTACTATATTTCATACTTTATTCTATTTTACTTTACCTGCTCTTTCTTTTCTTCATACCTTCCCTTCCTCCCTCCGCTCCTCCTTTCCTTCTTTTTCTTTCCTCCCTCCCTCCCTCCCAACTTTCTTCTTTCCACATTCTTTTTCTTTCCTTCCTCCCTCCCTCCCTCCTGTCTTTCTTTCTTTCTCTCCTCCCTCCCTCCCTCCCTCCCTCCCTTCTTCCATTCACTCTTCTTTTTGCTTTAATTCCTCCCTCCCTCCCTCCTCTCTTTCTTTCTTTCTTTCTTTCCAACCTTCCTCCCTCCCTCCTTTCTTTCTTTCTTCCTTCCTTCCTTCTTTTCTTCCCATCCTTCCTTTCTACCCTTCTTCCTTTCTTCCCTTCTTCCTTTCTTTCTTCTACGAATTCTTTCTTTCTACATTTTCTCCCTGTTATTCTGAGCTGGGTGGATGAAAGGCTCTTGGTGCTGGAGCCAGGAGTCAGTGCTGTGCCTCTGAAGTGGGAGAGACAACTTCAGGACACGGGTCCACAAGAGACCTTTCAGCTCCACATAATATCAAGCAGCGAAAATCTCCCAGAGATCTCCATCTCAGCACCAACACCCAGCTTTAGTCAACGACCAGCAAGCTACAGTGCTGGTCACCCTATGCCAAGGAACTAGCAAGGCAGGAACACAAACCCACCCATTAGCAGAGAGGCTGGCTAAAAACATAATAAGGCCACAGGCACCCCAAAACACACCACCAGACGTGGACCTGTCCACCAGAAAGACAAGATCGAGCCTCAACCACCAGAACACAGGCATTAGTCCCCCCACCAGGAAGCCTACACAACCTACTGAAACAACCTTAGCCACTGGGGACAGACACCAAAAACAACAGGAACTACGAATCTGCAGCCTGCAAAAAGGAGACCCTAAACACAATAAAATAAGCAAAATGAGAAGAGAGAAAAACACACAGAAGGTGAAGGAGCAAGATAAAATCCTACCAGACCTAACAAATGAAGAGGTAATAGGCAGTCTACCTGAAAAAGAATTCAGAATAATGATAGTAAAGATGATCCAAGATTCTATTTCCCAGATCCAAAATCTTGGAAATAGAATAGAGAAAATGCAAGAAACAGTTAACAAGGACCTAGAAGAACTAAAGATGAATCAAGCATCTATTAAAAATACAATAAATGAAATGAAAAATACTCTAGATGGGATCAATAGCAGAATAACTGAGGCAGAAGAACGGATAAGTGAGTTGGAAGATAAAATAGTGGAAATAACTACTTCAGAGCAGAATAAAGAAAAAAGAATAAAAAGAAGAGAGGACAGTCTCAGAGACCTCTGGGACAACATTAAACGCACCAACATTCGAATTACAGGGGTTCCAGATGAAGAAGAGAAAAAGAAAGGGACTGAGAAAATATTTGAAGAGATTATAGTTGAAAACTTCCCTAATATGGGAAAGGATATAGTTAATCAAGTCCAGGAGGCACAGAGAGTCCCATACAGAATAAACCCAAGGAGAAATACACCAAGACACATATTAATCAAACTGTCAAAAATGAAACACAAAGAAATCATATTAAAAGCAGCAAGGCAAAAACGACAAATAACACACAAGGGAATCCCCATCAGGATAACAGCTGATCTCTCAGCAGAAACTCTACAAGCCAGAAGGGAGTGGCAGGACATATTTAAAGTGATGAAGGAGAAAAAAGTGCAACCAAGATTACTCTACCCAGCAAGGATCTCATTCAGATTTGATGGAGAAATTAAAACGTTTACAGACAAGCAAAAGCTGAGAGAGTTCAGCACCACCAAACCAGCTTTACACCAAATGCTAAAGGAACTTCTCTAGGCAAGAAACACAACAGAAGGAATATACCTACAATAACGAACCCAAATCAATTAAGGAAATGGGAATAGGAACATACATATCAATAATTACCTTAAATGTAAATGGACTAAATGCTCCCACCAAAAGACACAGAGTCGCTGAATGGATACAAAACAAGACCCATATATATGCTGTCTACAAGAGACCCACTTCAGACCTAGAGACACATACAGACCGAAAGTAAGGGGATGGAAAAAGATATTCCATGCAAATGGAAATGAAAAGAAAGCTGGAGTAGCAATTCTTATATCAGACAAAATAGACTTTAAAATAAAAACTATTAGAAGAGACAAAGAAGGACACTACATAACGATACAGGGATCGATCCAAGAAGAAGATATAACAATTGTAAATATTTATGCACCCAACATAGGAGCACCTCAATACATAAGGAAAATACTAACAGCCGTAAAAGGGGAAATCAACAGTAACACAATCATAGTAGGGGACTTTAACACCCCACTTTCACCAATGGACAGATTATCAAAACTGAACATAAATAAGGAAACACAAGCTTTAAATGATACATTAAACAAGATGGACTTAGTTGATATTTATAGGACCTTCCATCCAAAAACAACAGAATACACATTTTTCTCAAGTGCTCATGGAACATTCTCCAGGATAGATCATATCTTGGGTCACAAATCAAGCCTTGGTAAATTGAAGAAAATTGAAATTGTATCAAGTATCTTTTCCGACCAAAATGCTATGAGACTAGACATCAATTACAGGAAAAGATCTTTAAAAAATACAAACACATGGAGGCTAAACAATACACTACTCAATAACGAAGTGATCACTGAAGAAATCAAAGAGGAAATTAAAAAATACCTAGAAACAAGTGACAATGGAGACACGATGAGCCAAAACCTATGGGACGCAGCAAAAGCAGTTCTAAGGGGTATGTTTATAGCAATACAATCCCACCTTAAGAAACAGGAATCATCTCGAGTAAACAACCTGACCCTGCACCTAAAGCAATTAGAGAAAGAAGAACAAAAAACCCCCAAAGTTAGCAGAAGGAAAGAAATCATAAAGATCAGGTCAGAAATAAATGTAAAAGAGATGAAGGAAACGATAGCAAAGATCAACCAAACTAAAAGCTGGTTCTTTGAGAAGATAAACAAAATTGACAAACCATTAGCCAGACTCATCAAGAAAAGAAGGGGGAAGACTCAAATCAATAGAATTAGAAATGAAAAAGGAGAAGTAACAACTGACACTGCAGAAATACAAAGTATCATGAGAGATTACTACAAGCAACTCTATGCCAATAAAATGGACAACCTGGAAGAGATGGACAAATTCTTAGAAATGCACAACCTGCCAAGACTGAATCAGGAAGAAATAGAAAATATGAATAGACCAATCACAAGCACAGAAATTGAAACTGTGATTAAAAATCTTCCAACAAACAAAAGCCCAGGACCAGATGGCTTCACAGGCGAATTCTATCAAACATTTAGAGAAGAGCTAACACCCATCCTTCTCCAACTCCTCCAAACAATATCAGAGGAAGGGACACTCCCAAACTCATTCTACGAGGCCACCATCACCTTGATACCAAAACCAGGCAAAGATGGCACAAAGAAAGAAAACTACAGGCCAATATCACTGATGAACATAGATGCAAAAATCCTCAACAAAATACTAGCAAACAGAATCCAACAGCACATTAAAAGGATCATACACCATGATCAAGTGGGGTTTATTCCAGGAATGCAAGGATTCTTCACTATATGCAAATCAATCAACGTGATACACCATATTAACAAATTGAAGGAGAAAAACCATATGATCATCTCAATAGATGCAGAGAAAGCTTTTGACAAAATTCAACACCCATTTATGATAAAAACCCTGCAGAAAGTAGGCAAAGAGGGAACTTTCCTCAACATCATAAAGGCCATATATGACAAACCCACAACCAACGTTGTCCTCAATGGTGAAAAACTGAAACCATTTCCACTAAGATCAGGAACAAGACAAGGCTGCCCACTCTCACCACTCTTATTCAACCTAGTTTTGGAAGTTTTAGCCACAGCAATCAGAGAAGAAAAGGAAATAAAAGGAATCCAAATTGGAAAAGAAGAAGTAAAGCTGTCACTGTTTGCAGATGACATGATACTATACATAGAGAATCCTAAAGATGCTACAGAAAAACTACTAGAGCTAATCAATGAATTTGGTAAAGTAGCAGGATACAAAATTAATGTACAGAAATCTCTGGCATTCCTGTACACTAATGATGAAAAGTCTGAAAATGAAATCAAGAAAACTCTCCCATTTACCATTGCAACAAAAAGAATAAAATATCTAGGAAAAAACATACCTAAGGAGACAAAAGACCTGTATGCAGAAAATTATAAGACACTGATGAAAGAAATTAAAGATGATACAAATAGATGGAGAGATATACCATGCTCCTGGATTGTAAGAATCAATACTGTGAAAATGACTCTACTACCCAAAGCAATCTACAGGTTAAATGCAATCCCTATCAAACTACCAATGGCATTTTTCACAGAACTAGAACAAAAAATTTCAAAATTTGTTTGGAAAAACAAAAGACCCCGAATATACAAAGCAATCTTGAGAACGAAAAACGGAGCTGGAGGAATCAGGCTCCCTGAATTCAGACTATACTACAAAGCTACAGTAATCAAGACAGTGTGGTACTGGCATAAAAACAGAAAGATATGGGACTTCCTTGGTGGTGCAGTGGTTAAGAATCCGCCTGCAAATGCAGAGGACATGGGTTCGAGCCCTGGTCTGGGACATCCCACATGCCGCGGAGCTCGTGCGCAACAACTAGTGAGCCTGCACTCTAGAGCCCGCGAGCCACAACTACTGAGCCCGCGTGCCACAACTACTGCAGCCCACGGGCCTAGAGCCCAAGCTCTGCAACAAGAGAAGCCACCGCAAAGAGAAGCCCGCGCACGGCAAGGAAGAGTAGCCTCCACTCGCCGCAACTATAGAAAGCCTGCGCAGCAACGAAGACCCAATGTAACCAAAAATAAATAGATTTATTAAAAAAAACAAAAAAAAGAAACAGAAAGATAGATCAATGGAACAGGATAGAAAGCCCAGAGATAAACCCACGCACATATGGTCAACTTATCTTTGAAAAAGGAGGCAGGAATGTACAGTGGAGAAAGGACAGCCTCTTCAAAAGTGGTGCTGGGGACTTCCGGGTAAGATGGCGGAAGAGTAAGACGCGGAGATCACCTTCCTCCCCACGGATACACCAGAAATACAGCTACACGTGGAACAACTCCTACAGAACACCTACTGAATGCTGGCAGAAGACCCCAGACCTCCCAAAAGGCAAGAAACTCCCCACATACCTGGGGAGGGCAAAGCAGAGAGATTCCCGCACAGAGGATCAGTGCCGAGCGGCACTCACCCGCCCGAGAGGCTTGTCTGCTCGCCCGCCAGGGCGGGCGGCGCTGGAAGCTGAGGCTCGGGCTTCGGTCAGAGCGCAGGGAAAGGACTGGGTCTGGCGGCGAGAACTCAGCCTGAAGGGGGCTAATGTGCCACAGCTAGCCGGCAGGGAGCCCGGGAAAACTCTCGAGCTGCCGAAGAGGCAAGAGACTTTTTCTTCCCTCTTGGTTTCCTGGTGCGCGAGGAGAGGGGAATAAGAGCGCTGCTTAAAGGGGCTCCACAGACGGGCGCGAGTCACGACTGAAAGCGCGGAGCCCAGTGACGGGCGTGGGACGCTGGGGCTGCTGCTGCCGCCGCCAAGAAGCCTGTGTGTGAGCGCAGGTCACTGTCCACACCGCCCTTCCGGGAGCCTGTGCAGCCCGCCACTGCCGGGGTCCCGGGATCCAGGGGCGGCTTCCCTGGGAGAACGCACGGCGCGCCTCGGGCTGGTGCAACGTCACGCCGAACTCTGCCACTGCAGGCTCGCCCCGCACTCCGTGCCCCTCCCTCCCGCCCGGCCTGAGTGAGCCAGAGTCCCCGAAGAGGCTGCTCCTTTAACCCTGTCCTGTCTGAGCGAAGAACAGACGCCCTCCGGCGACCTACACGCAGAGGCGGGGCCAAATCCAAAGCTGAGACCCAGGAGCTGTGAGAACAAAGAAGAGAAAGGGAAACCTTTCCCAGCAGCCTCAGAAGCAGAGGATTAAAGCTCCACAATCAACTTGATGTACCCTGCATCTGGGGAATACATGAATAGACAACAAATCATCCCAAATTGAGGAGCCAGGAGTCAGTGCTGTGCCTCTGAGGTGGGAGAGCCAACTTCAGGACACTGGTCCACAAGAGACCTCCCAGCTCCACATAATATCAAACGGCGAAAATCTTCCAGAGATCTCCATCTCAACACCAGCACCCAGCTTCACTCAACGACCAGCAAGCTACAGTGCTGGACACCCTATGCCAAACAACTAGCAAGACAGAAACACAACGCCACCCATTAGCAGAGAGGTGGCCTAAAATCATAAAAAGTCCGCAGACACCCCAAAACACACCACCAGACGTGGACCTGCCCACCAGAAAGACAAGATCCAGCCTCATTCACCAGAACACAGGCACTAGTACCTTCCACCAGGAAGCCTACACAACCCACTAAACCAACCTTAGCCACTGGGGACAGACACCAAAAACAACGGGAACTACAAACCTGCAGCCTGCAAAAAGGAGACCCCAAACACAGTAACATAAGCAAAATGAGAAGACAGAAAAACACACAGCAGGAGAAGGAACAAGATAAAAACCCACCAGACCTAACAAATGAAGACGTAATAGGCAGTCTACCTGAAAAAGAATTCAGAATAATGATGGTAAAGATGATCCAAGATTCTATTTCCCAGACCCAAAATCTTGGAAATAGAACAGACAAAATGCAAGAAACAGTTAACAAGGACCTAGAAGAACTAAAGATGAATCAAGCATCGATTAAAAACACAATACATGAAATAAAAAATACTCTAGATGGGATCAATAGCAGAATAACTGAGGCAGAAGAACGGATAAGTGAGGTGGAAGATAAAATAGTGGAAATAACTGCTGCAGAGCAAAATAAAGAAAAAAGAATGAAAAGAACAGAGGACAGTCTCAGAGACCTCTGGGACAACAATAAACGCACCAACATTCGAATTATAGGGGTTCCAGAAGAAGAAGAGAAAAAGAAAGGGACTGAGAAAATATTTGCAGAGATTATAGTTGAAAACTTCCCTAATATGGGAAAGGAAATAGTTAATCAAGTCCAGGAAGCACAAAGAGTCCCATACAGAATAAATCCAAGGAGAAATACGCCAAGACACATATTAATCAAACTGTCAAAAATTGAACACAAAGAAATCATATTAAAAGCAGCAAGGCAAAAACAACAAATAACACACAAGGGAATCCCCATCAGGATAACAGCTGATCTCTCAGCAGAAACTCTACAAGCCAGAAGGGAGTGGCAGGACATAATTAAAGTGATGAAGGAGAAAAACCTGCAACCAAGATTACTCTACCCAGCAAGGATCTCATTCAGATTTGATGGAGATATTAAAACGTTTACAGACAAGCAAAAGCTGAGAGAGTTCAGCACCACCAAACCAGCTTTACAAGAAATGCTAAAGGAACTTCTCTAGGCAAGAAACACAACAGAAGGAAAAGACCTACAATAACGAACCCAAAACAATTAGGAAAATGGGAATAGGAACATACATATCGATAATTACCTTAAATGTAAATGGACTAAATGCTCCCACCAAAAGACACAGATTGGCTGAATGGATACAAAAACAAGACCCATATATATGCTGTCTACAAGAGACCCACTTCAGACCTAGAGACACATACAGACTGAAAGTAAGGGGATGGAAAAAGATATTCCATGCAAATGGAAACCAAAAGAAAGCTGGAGTAGCAATTCTCATATCAGACAAAATAGACTTTAAAATAAAGACTAGTAGAAGAGACAAAGAAGGACACTACATAATGATCAAGGGATCGATCCAAGAAGAAGATCTAACAATTGTAAATATTTATGCACCAAACATAGGAGCACCTCAATACATAAGGCAAATACTAACAGCCATAAAAGGAGAAATCGACAGTAACACAATCATAGTAGGGGACTTTAACACCCCACTTTCACCAATGGACAGATCTTCCAAAATGAAAATAAATAAGGAAACACAAGCTTTAAATGATACATTAAACAAGATGGACTTAATGGATATTTATAGGACATTCCATCCAAAAACAACAGAATACACATTTTTCTCAAGTGCTCATGGAACATTCTCCAGGATAGATCATATCTTGGGTCACAAATCAAGCCTTGGTAAATTTAAGAAAATTGAAATTGTATCAAGTGTCTTTTCTGACCACAATGCTATGAGACTAGATATCAATTACAGGAAAAGAGCTGTAAAAAATACAAACACATGGAGGCTAAACAATACACTACTTAATAACGAAGTGATCACTGAAGAAATCAAAGAGGAAATTAAAAAATACCTAGAAACAAATGACAGTGGAGACACGACGACCCAAAACCTATGGGATGCAGCAAAAGCAGTTCTAAGAGGGAAGTTTATAGCAATACAATCCCACCTTAAGAAACAGGAAACATCTCGAATAAACAACCTAACCTTGCACCTAAAGCAATTAGAGAAAGAAGAACAAAAACACCCCAAAGTTAGCAGAAGGAAAGAAATCATAAAAATCAGATCAGAAATAAATGAAAAAGAAATGAAGGAAACGATAGCAAAGATCAAACAAACTAAAAGCTGGTTCTTTGAGAAGATAAACAAAATTGATAAGCCATTAGCCAGACTCATCAAGAAAAGAAGGGAGAAGACTCAAATCAATAGAATTAGAAATGAAAAAGGAGAAGTAACAACTGACACTGCAGAAATACAAAAGATCATGAGAGATTACTACAAGCAACTCTATGCCCATAAAATGGACAACCTGGAAGAGATGGACAAATTCTTAGAAATGCACAACCTGCCAAGACTGACTCAGGAAGAAATAGAAAATATGAATAGACGAATCACAAGCACTGAAATTGAAACTGTGATTAAAAATCTTCCATCAAACAAAAGCCCAGGACCAGATGGCTTCACAGGCGAATTCTATCAAACATTTAGAGAAGAGCTAACACCCATCCTTCTCAAACTCTTCCAAACAATATCAGAGGAAGGAACACTCCCAAACTCATTCTACGAGGCCACCATCACCTTGATACCAAAACCAGGCAAGGATGTCACAAAGAAAGAAAACTACAGGCCAATATCCCTGATGAACATAGATGCAAAAATCCTCAACAAAATACTAGCAAACAGAATCCAACAGCACATTAAAAGGATCATACACCATGATCAAGTGGGGTTTATTCCAGGAATGCAAGGATTCTTCAATATACGCAAATCAATCAATGTGATACACCATATTAACAAGTTGAAGGAGAAAAACCATATGATCATCTCAATAGATGCAGAGAAAGCTTTCGACAAAATTCAACACCCATTTATGATAAAAACCCTGCAGAAAGTAGGCATAGAGGGAACTTTCCTCAACATCATAAAGGCCATATATGACAAACCCACAGCCAACATTGTCCTCAATGGTGAAAAACTGAAACCATTTCCACTAAGATCAGGAACAAGACAAGGCTGCCCACTCTCACCACTCTTATTCAACATAGTTTTGGATGTTTTAGCCACAGCAATCAGAGAAGAAAAGGAAATAAAAGGAATCCAAATTGGAAAAGAAGAAGTAAAGCTGTCACTGTTTGCAGATGACATGATACTATACATAGAGAATCCTAAAGATGCTACCGAAAAACTACTAGAACTAATCAATGAATTTGGTAAAGTAGCAGGATACAAAATTAATGTACAGAAATCTCTGGCATTCCTGTACACTAATGATGAAAAATCTGAAAATGAAATCAAGAAAACACTCCCATTTACCATTGCAACAAAAAGAATAAAATATCTAGGAATAAACCTACCTAAGGAGACAAAAGACCTGTATGCAGAAAATTATAAGACACTGATGAAAGAAATTAAAGATGATACAAATAGATGGAGAGATATACCATGCTCCTGGATTGGAAGAATCAATATTGTGAAAATGACTCTACTACCCAAAGCAATCTACAGATTCAGTGCAATCCCTATCAAACTACCACTGGCATTTTTCACAGAACTAGAACAAAAAATTTCAAAATTTGTTTGGAAAAGCAAAAGACCCCGAATAGCCAAAGCAATCTTGAGAACGAAAAACGGAGCTGGAGGAATCAGGCTCCCTGACTTCAGACTATACTACAAAGCTACAGTAATCAAGACAGTGTGGTACTGGCATAAAAACAGAAAGATAGATCAGTGGATCAGGATAGAAAGCCCAGAGATAAACCCACGCACATATGGCCAACTTATCTTTGATAAAGGAGGCAGGAATGTACAGTGGAGAAAGGACAGCCTCTTCAATAAGTGGTGCTGGGAAAACTGGACAGGGACATGTAAAAGTTTGAGATTAGATCATTCCCTAACACCATACACAAAAATAAGCTCAAAATGGATTAAAGACTTAAATGTAAGGCCAGAAACTATCAAACTCTTAGAGGAAAACATAGGTAGAACACTCTATGACATAAATCACAGCAAGATCCTTTTGGACCCACCTCCTAGAGAAATGGAAATAAAAACATTGATAAACAAATGGGACCTAATGAAACTTCAAAGCTTTTGCACAGCAAAGGAAACCATAAACAAGACCAAAAGACAACCCTCAGAATGGGAGAAAATATTTGCAAATGAAGCAACTGACAAAGGATTAATCTCCAAAATTTATAAACAGCTCATGCAGCTCAATAGCAAAAAAACAAACAACCCAATCCAAAAATGGGCAGAAGACTTAAATAGGCATTTCTCCAAAGAAGATATACAGACTGCCAACAAACACATGAAAGAATGCTCAACATCATTAATCATTAGAGAAATGCAAATCAAAACTACAATGAGATATCATCTCACACCAGTCAGAATGGCCATCATCAAGAAATCTAGAAACAATAAATGCTGGAGAGGGTGTGGAGAAAAGGGAACACTCTTGCACTGCTGGTGGGAATGTGAATTGGTACAGCCACTATGGAGAACAGTATGGAGGTTCCTTAAAAAACTATAAATAGAACTACCATATGACCCAGCAATCCCACTACTAGGCATATACCCTGAGAAAACCATAATTCCAAAAGAGACATGTACCAAAATGTTCATTGCAGCTCTATTCACAATAGCCCGGAGCTGGAAACAACCTAAGTGTCCATCATCGGATGAATGGATAAAGAACATGTGGCACATATATACAATGGAATATTACTCAGCCATAAAAAGAAACGAAACTGAGCTATTTGTAATGAGTTGGATAGACCTAGAGTCTGTCATACAGAGTGAAGTAAGTCAGAAAGAGAAAGACAAATACTGTATGCTAACACATATATACGGAATTTAAAAAAAAAAAAAGTCATGAAGGACCTAGGGGCAAAACGGGAATAAAGACACAGACATACTTGAGAATGGACTTGAGGATATGGGGAGGGGGAAGGGTAAGGTGTGACAAAGCGAAAGAGAGGCATGGACATATATACACTACCAAACGTAAGGTAGATAGATAGTGGGAAGCAGCCACAAAGCACAGGGAGATCAGCTCGGTGCTTTGTGACCGCCTGGAGGGGTGGGATGGGGAGGGTGGGAGTGAGGGAGAAGCATGAGGGAAGGGATGTGGGAACAGATGTATATGTATGACTGATTCACTTTGTTATAAAGCAGAAACTAATTAAAAAATTTAAAAATAAATAAATAAATAAATCAGTAAATTTAAAAATAAATAAATAAATAAATAAATAAAAAATAAAAAGGAAAAAAAAGCAAAAGTGGTGCTAGGAAGACTGGATAGCGACATGTAAAAGTATGAGATTAGATCATTCCCTAACACCATACACAAAAATAAGCTCAAAATGGATTAAAGACCTAAATGTAAGTCCAGAAACTATCACACTCGTAGAGGAAAACATAGGCAGAACACTCTATGACATAAATCCCAGCAAGATCCTTTTGGACCCACCTCCTAGTGAAATGGAAATAAAAACAAAGATAAACAAATGCGACCTAATGAAATGTCAAAGCTTTTGCACAGCAAAGGAAACCATAAACAAGAAAAAAGACAACCCTCAGAATGGGAGAAAATATTTGCAAATGAAGCAACTGACAAAGGATTAATCTCCAAAATTTATATACAGCTCATGCAGCTCAATAGCAAAAAAACAAACAATCCAATCCAAAAATGGGCAGAAGACTTCAATAGGCATTTCTCCAAAGAAGATATACAGACTGCCAACAAACACATGAAAGAATGCTCAACATCATTAATCATTAGAGAAATGCAAATCAAAACTACAGTGAGATATCATCTCACACCAGTCAGAATGGCCATCATCAAGAAATCTATAAACACTAAATGCTGGAGAGGGTGTGGAGAAAAGGGAACACTCTTGCACTGCTGGTTGGAATGTGAATTGGTACCGCCACTATGGAGAACAGTATGGAGGTTCCTTAAAAAACTAAAAATAGAACTACCATATGACCCAGCAATCCCACTACTAGGCATATACCCTGAGAAAACCACAATTCAAAAAGAGACATGTACCAAAATGTTCATTGCAGCTCTATTCACAATAGCCCGGAGCTGGAAACAACCTAAGTTTCCATCAATGGATGAATGGATAAAGAAGATGTGGCACATATATACAATGGAATATTACTCAGCCATAAAAAGAAACGAAACTGAGCTATTTGTAATGAGGTGGATAGACCTAGAGTCTGTCATACAGAGTGAAGTAAGTCAGAAAGAGAAAGACAAATACCATATGCTAACACATATATATGGAATTTTAAAAATAATGTCATGAAGATCCTAGGGGTAAAACGGGAATAAAGACACAGACCTACTTGAGAATGGACTTGAGGATATGGGGAGGGGGAAGGGTAAGCTGTGACAAAGCGAAAGAGAGGCATGGACATATATACACTACCAAACGTAAGGTAGATAACTAGTGGGAAGCAGCCGCAGAGCACAGGGAGATCAGCTCGGTACTTTGTGACCGCCTGGAGTGCTGGGATGGGGAGGGTGGGAGGGAGGGAGATGCATGAGGGAAGGGATGTGGGAACAGATGTATATGTATGACTGATTCACTTTGTTATAAAGCAGAAACTAATAAAAAAATAAAAATAAAAAAAAATTATTACAGTTATGTGAATAGAGAGTGAATAATAACCCTAGCTGCCTGCAGAGAAGACCTACAGCCAGTGACACCCTCGTAGCAACAAGCACATTCAGCACCTAGATCTTGGTTTCTAAATATCATTCTCCAATAAAAAGAACCATGACTCCTTGGAGAAATGACTGATTCTAGACCCAGGGCAGGGAAAATACAAGATAAGCCTAGAGTATCTTGCAGTGCCAGAAAATAAGGAAGTGCTTTAAAAAAGGGGGGCGGTACATCAAAGGAACAAAACCAAAGCAAAAGAATTCAGAATGGTCAAAGCTGGAGCAACTTAGGCAACAAAATAAATTATGTAGTATTGAATTATAATCCAAAGAATAAATTAAATATCCATGAGTGCATACTGATATAAATGATTAGATAAATAAATAAATAAATAAATAGGGAAAAGAGACAAATCTTCCTTACAGAAGAATTCCAAGTAATATATGTAGATACTTCCCTCTCCAGGCGGTGGAGCTAAATTCTCGTCTCCTTGAGTATGGCCTGGACCTAGTGACCTACTTCCAAAATGTAGAGGAGGGAAAGGAAAACAGTAACTTTATAATGGAGAAATCTAGCAGATACCACTTTAATCAAGTGATCAAGGTTAATGTCACCAGTGATAGGTCATGTTGACATCATAGACCACTGACATGATGTCATGATAGTGTCAATCCACCTCAGTGGTATTCTTCCCAAACACTAGTAACCCAGTCTAATCATGAGAAACATCAGACTAGCCCAAATTCAGCAACATTCTACAAAATACCTGACCAATATGTCTTAAAATTGTCAGTCATAAAACACAAGGAAAGACTGAGGAGGAGACATGACCACTAAATACAATGTGGCCTCCTGGGTGGGATCCTGGAATAGGAAGAGGACATTAGAAGAAACACTGGTGAGAAGATCTAAATAAAGTCTGTAGTTCACATTAAAAAATGGATAGCAGAATTACAAAGTCATTTACCACTGATTAAGATATAACTTTATTCTTTTGTATAACAGATTATTCTTTTTTAAAAAATTAAGGTCAAACTCACATAGCATAAAATTAACCATTTTAAAGTGAACAATTCAGTGGCCTTTAGGGGATTCATAATGTTGGGCAACCACCCCTTTTATGTAGTTCCCTCTATCTAGTTCCAACACATTACCTTTACTCCAAGAGGAAATCCTGTACCCATCAAGCAATAGCTTCCCTTTCCTCCCTCCGCCCAGTCACCAATCTGCTTTCTGTCTCTATGGATTAACCTATTTTGGATATTTCATATAAATAGAATCACACAGTATGTGACGTTTTGTGTCTGGTTTCCTTCACTTAGCAAAATGTTTTTGAGATTCATTCACTTTGTATCATGTATCAGTATTTCATTCTTTTTTACGGCTTAATAGTACTACATTGTATGTACATACCACAATTTGTTTATCCATATATTCCTTGATGAACATGTGGGCTGTTTCCACCTTCTGGCTATTGTGAATAGTGCTGCTATGAACATAAGTGGACATGCATGCATTGTTTTAATACCTGTTTTCAATTCTTTTGGGTATATACCTAGGAGTGGAATTGTTGGGTCATATGATAATTCCATATTGAACATTTTGAAGACCCACCAAAATTTTCCACAGTGGCTGAACCATTTGACATCCCCACCAGCAGTGGATGAGGGTTCCAATTTCTCTCCATCCTCACCAACAGATCCTATTGGATGTGAAGCTGTATCTCATTATGGGTTTGACTTGCATTTCTCTAATGACGAATGATGCTGAGCACCTTTTCATGTACTTGTTGACCATCTGTATATCTTGTTTGAAGAAATGTCTGTTCAAGCCCCTTGTCTATTGTTAAATTGGATTGTCTATTTGTTGATGAGCTCTAAGAGTTCTTTATATATCTGGATACTACATCCTCATCAGATATATTGTTTGCAAATATTTTCTCATATAATAGATCCATTCTTGATCAGAATTCTAACCACCTCCAACTGACACACAATATGAGAGTGTGAAAATCATCTTGAAAACTGGTGGTGACGGGAGTGTCCATGGCTTCATGCTCGTCTTCACACTAGTCTTCTTTTGTTCACGTTAACCTTTATTGAAATCTTGCTAGATGAATAGTGGGTTATTGTTACTCATGAACTTGACCTGGTTCTTTTTAGTTAATAGTAATTATATTCATTTTCCATTGTTGCATAACAGATTTCCACCAAATCAGCACTTTAAACCAACACAAATTTACTATCTTACAGTATTTGTGATCAGAAGTCTAGACACAGATGAACTTGGTTCTCTGCTCAGACTCTCATGAGGCTAAAGTCAATGTGTCATCTGAGGGTTTCTAGAGCTCTGGGTCCTCTTTCAAACCCATGTGGTTCCTGTGGTCTGAGGCTCCCATTCTCTTTCTAACTGCTGGCCAGAGGCCATTCACAGTTCCTTGCCATGTGGTTCCCTCCACACACCCTCTCATGCTTCAAGGAAGGGTCCAGTCTTTTTTAAGGACTCACCTAATTAAGTCAGGCCCACCAAGGATAACCTTTTTAACGTAACTCAATCATAGGTTGAGTAACTCCATCATATCATCATAATCACAGGTTCTGCCTACACTCATGGGGAGGGAGTTATGCAAGGTGTGTACAGCAAGGGGTGGTAATCTTGGGAGCGATCTTAGAATTCCACCTGCCAGGGCATTGTATCACAGTTAATTTTTTACTTTTGACAAACATACTATGGTTATGTACATAGGTACATAATATGTTTCTATACAACTAAAGTTATTCCAAAAACTTTAAAAGGCAACATCATGGATTTCAACTTTCAGGCAAGATGGAGTAGCAATGACTAGATTTACATAGGTACATAGGTACAATGTGTTTCTATAAATCTAAAATTATTACCCCAAATTTTAAAGGTCACATTATGGTTTTCTACTTCCAGGCAAGAGGGAGTAGTAATGACTAGATTTACTCTCCTGCCCAAATAATATCAAAAACCCAAACAAAAATAGAAAGCCCACAAATAAGATATATGAAGCAATGGTTTTGAAGATACAGGGATCAAGCAAGGAAAGAGACTGATCCTCAGAGACACAGAAAACGACTACTCTGGCTTCCTGCCTGGAGAGAGTTTCCAGGATGTGGCACAGGGAGAGGAAATACAGGTGGAAACTGGCAACTGTGAGTGCAGGGATGCCAAGGTAGTTAGAGTTTGTAGAGCAGAGGACCTGGTAGGTGAGAGCTGCACACAGACAACCATGGAGACCTTCAAGGGTCCTCGCGGGGTATTCCACAGAGGGTTGATCAGCACGTGTGTGAAGAAAAAACCTGAAGCCAGGGAAAGGATTAGAGGGAACAGTGCCCAGCTCTCACATAGGGATGGGAAGAGCATCTGTTCAGACACTGAGTAGGGTACCAAGAAGGGTCCTGCCTCAGTGGTAGGGAGTAATCAACCCTACATTAAATATAGCTCTGATTCCACCTAATGGATCTAAAAACAAGATCCAAAAGGATCAAACTCTTACAAGTAACATCTACGACATAACAAAGCTCATGAATATTGATAGAAATATAAAAATATCCAGCACCCAAAGAGGTAAAATTCATAAATGTCTGGCATATAATCAGAAATTACCAGCAGGAAAATAGACCCCATAATGAGCAGAAAAATCAATTAACTGAAAATGACCCACAACTGCCATAGGTGTTAGAATTAGCACATGAGGACCTTAAAACAAGAAATATAACTGCATAGTGTATGCTCAAATGGTTAAGTAGAGAGATCAAAGATATTAAATGACCTGAACTGAAATTCTAGAGATGAAAGCTATCATGTCTGAGATGGAAAATAAGGTAGAAAGGATCAATGGAAGATTAAACATTGCAGAGGAAAAGATTAGTAAACAGCAATAGAAACTCTCCAAAATGAACACAGAGGGAAATTATTATTTTAAAAAGAAAGCATGTCAGTGAACTTTGGGATTCAAGTGGCCTAATACATGTGTAATTGCAGTCCCAAGGGAGAGGAGAAAAAGTGCAGAACAGAAAAAAAAATATTTGAAGAAGAAATGGCCAAGAAGTTTTTCAAATTTTGATGAAAACTATAAACTCACAGATTCAAGACTCTTAATGAAACTTAAGCAAAATAAACATGAAGAAAACTACACCAAGCCATATCATAATTGAATTGCTTCAAACCAGGGATAAAGAGAAAATCTTAAAAGCGGCCAAAGAAAAAAGACATTATATGAACAAATGAAACTCGCATACCCTGCTGATGGGAACGTAAAATGGTACAATGTTTTTGAACAATGGTTTGGCAGTTTCTTAAAAAGTTAATCACACATCTATCAGATACTCAACCATCCCATTCCAAAGTATTATACCCAAGAGAAATGAAAGTATATTCCATACAAAAACTTGTACATGAATGTTCATGGATGTTT
This sequence comes from Mesoplodon bidens, assembly GCF_964165515.1. Classification (NCBI taxonomy): domain Eukaryota; kingdom Metazoa; phylum Chordata; class Mammalia; order Artiodactyla; family Ziphiidae; genus Mesoplodon; species Mesoplodon bidens. The sequence goes on along the minus strand of NC_138160.1, from coordinate 154,671,392 downwards.
ATTTGTAACAGCCTCAAACTGGAAATAACAAAAATATCCATTAACAGGTGAATGGATAAACAAATTGTGGTATAGCCATATAATAATAGTAATGAAAAAGAATGAACTAACAATGTATGCAAAAGAATCAAAGAAACTCTCAATAATTATACTGAGTGAAGGAAACCAGGCTCCCCTCCCCCCACAAAGTATACATACTGTGTGATTCCATTCCTTCAAAAATCTTAAAAAGAGGAAAGCTAATTAATTGTGTAGGAATCAGCAATACTTGCATGGCAGGTGGGAAAGAATGGAAGGGAGAGAATTCAAGGAGGGAAGAGGAAAGTTTTGAGGGTCATGGACATGTTCATCTGTGGGGATTTCACAGGTGTACACATATGTCAAAATGTAGCAAATTACGCATTTCAAATACGTGGAGTTCAGTGAACTTCAAGTATAATCCAACAAAAGCCAAAGGACAAGGGCACCCAGGTCCTGGCTCCCACAGGCTTGGCCGGCTGGTGGGGCAGGCATCCTGGGCTCAGGAAACATCAGTTCACGACTCTGAGCCTCAGCTTCCACCTCGGTGTCAGGTAAACGTCACAGCTGAGCCAGGTGAAGACAACCAGTGAGACCAGCTAGCCCAAACCAGGCATTTGGCAGGAGCTCAGAAACTTTTCTCTTAGGAATGTGGGTATAATCAGTGACTCCCATTGGCATGCTGAGTGACTCTCTTCTAAACCACATCGGCAAACATTTCCTTAAAGGTCCCTGTTCAGTCGCAAAATACAGAAGTGTGTTTTCAAAAGTTTGGTCTGCAAGCAAAATGCAAGTCTTCCGTAATCGTTAATTCATGTTCCCATTCATTATTTTTGAAGGACACACACATGACTTCCCATCAGAACCCGCTTTCTAAGGTTCATCACACTGGCCTGACAGAAAGAAATCCCATCAACAGCCATGGGAGGGGAATGAACAGTTTCCATCATGGCTTCTTCTTTTTTTTTTAAAGCCATACAGAGCGCCTTGTGGGATCCTAGTTCCCCAACCAGGGATTGAACCTGGGCCCTCAGCAGTGAGAGTGTAGAGGCCTAACCACTGGAATGCCAGGGAATTCCCTCCAGCATGGCTTCTGACATGTTGAGGAGAGCCCTCAGGCTGCTCCCATGTGTGGCCTCCAAGCCTCGTCCATGCCACAGCCCAGCTGCCCTGTCAGGCCTGCTTGAATCCCCACACTGGGCTCCACCTGTTCCTGCTGACCCCTGCCCTCTTCATCCTGCCCACAGTGAATGTCTGGAGTTTCCCTGATGTGTCAAGTCCGATTAGATGGTGGTATGGGCTGAATCGTGTCCCCCGCCAAAATTCATGTGTTGTAGTCCTAACCCCTGATCCTTCAGAATGTGGCTGTATTTGGGATAGCGTTTTTAAAGAGGTAATTAAGTTAACCTGAGGTCACTAGGTTGGGTCCTAATCCAATATGACTGCTGTCCTCTTTTTTTTTTTCTTTTCTTTTTTTGCGGTATGTGGGCCTCTCACTGTTGTGGCTTCTCCCGTTGTGGAGCACAAGCTCCAGACACACAGGCCCAGCGGCCATGGCTCATGGGCCCAGCCGCTCCGCAGCATGTGGGATCTTCTAGACCGGGGCACGAACCCATATCCCCCGCATCGGCAGGCAGACTCTCAAACAGCGCGCCACCAGGGAAGCCCCTGGTGTCCTCTTAAAAAGAGGAGATTCAGACGCAGATACACACAGAAGGAAAACCATGTGAGGACACCGGGAGAAGATGGCCATCTGCAAGCCGAGGAGAGAGGCCTCAGGAGGAACCAACCTGCTGACACCTAGATTTTGGACTTCTAGCCTTTAGAATTACGAGAAAAGAAACATCTGTTGTTTAAGCCACCCTGACTGTGGTACTTTGTTCGGGCAGCACCAGCACACTGACACAGATGGGGTCCCTCAGACACCCCGACCCCAGCCCCATGCCTCCTTCAGATTCCCCACCACCCCCAAGTGAACTGAAGTGAGAGAAGGCTGAATGGACCTGGGGCCTTGATGCCAGGCAGACAGAGAAGTTTTCAACTTACCCTCCCACAGGTGATGAGAGGCTCTGAGGGTTGATGGGGTGAGGAGAGGGAGATACCGCTGAGAATATTTAGGGAGATGAGTGAGAAGAATGCGCAGTGGCCATACCTGCCTACGGCTTGGACTCAGAGAGGCAGCGCTAACTGAACAACAGCCCAGGAAGAGATCATCAGCAGAACCAGGACCAGCTGGGCTGAGTTATCCAATGGTGCTTCTTCCAGCTCAACTCATTCAAGGCCACGCCTAAGGTGTGAGCTTCATCACAGGAGCTGGAAGGAGGAGGAGGAACTGTCCCCAGGAAGGACCTGGCACTGATGTTAGCAGTCCCGGCAGCCTTGAAGCTAGGATTAGCCAAGTGGGGAGTGGTTAAGGAGGGAACTCCCGGCCCCTCACTCTCCGGGGCAGTCCTGGGAAGGGGCCTTACTGTTCCATCCTCACAGAAAAACAGTGAAGCAGACACCATCCCCCTTTTTCCAGAGGAGGAAGTTGAGGCTTGGAAAGCCAACTGATTTATCCCAGGACATGGTGGCCAGTTTAGAGGCAGCTCCAGGGTCAAACCCAGGTCTCCCAGCTCTGGAGCAACAGCAAGAGCTGTGCCAGGCCCAGTCAGGGCGTCTTCAAGGTGGGACAACTTCTGTGGGGAGGAAAGAGGTCAGGCTGGTTTCACCCTTCCCGCTTCCTTCCCAGCTCCTGTGTGCACATAAGTGTGTATGTGTGCATGCAGACGCTCATACACACCCCCACACAGCACACACTTATATTCATATACACACTTAGACACATATGTGCTCTCACATGTATATACTCACTCACATACAGGCAGCATGCTCACATGTGTGCATACTTGCTCTCACACGCATAAACACCCACACACATGCACACCCTTGTGCTCTCCCAGCCCTCACTCTGGTTCACCCTCACACACACATACTCCAATCCCATTGCCATGTGAACTTGTCCTTTGTTCGTCTGAACCACAAGATGGGTCTGAAAACAAGATGCTGTAGGTGATAACAGCCCAAACATCACACAAAAAGGCACAGTTAAATAAATGGACAGACCTTGGTTTTTGTGTGTTGATCTCCTTGGAGGCCCAAGTTAAGTAGATTTTATTTAAATTGTCTTCTGAAAACACCAGAATTCTTTCTAACTACTTTATGATTTGTTTCACAACATAAAGTTGGAAGGACATTCTGTTTTAAAAGTTCATATTACCCATTGGAAGGCACTTTCCCCACCCAAGGTTTTGTGGCTACATCAGAAAAATAAAGGTTTTCTCATTTACCAATATGAATCGAAGCAGATGTGTGTGAGGCCTCTGATTCATTAGCTTAATCATGAGCATTTGGGAGTATTTGTGCCATATTGTATAACCACAAAAACAGACTAACATTAATTAAAGCAAATTTATTGGCTGTTTGAAAACCCATATAATAATTTTTGTGAATAATTAGATTTTTATTTTGGTCAAAACTGCAATTTTTTATCTAAGTGGAAAATCTCATTCTGCTCAAATGAGAGACTGAAAAAACGTGGCTATGTAGCTAATGCAGTCTTTGGCTTTCTTCAACAACCAAGTCACATTTCTCCATCATTGACTCAGAGACTGGACATATGCTAATACCTTTTTTGCTTCTGTATGGCCTTAACAGGATGGCAGAACCCCAGTGGTAAAAAGATCTTAAGATCATCCTTGTAACCACAGGACCTCGTGTCCAATTAGCAAACAGAGACATTCCTTCTGGATTCAGTCAAAGAAGAATTCCAACAAGAAGAACGATTTTCAGGATGTGTTTGATCCACTGAGCTCTTCGCACATATCAACTTGTTTAATCCCCACAGAAACCTTATAACGCAAGTACTATAATCCCCATTTAACGGATGAGCAAACTGAGGTTTGGAAAAAACAGCCATTTACCTGAAGCTACACAGCTGAGAAATGACAGAGCTGGGATGTGAACCCAGTTCTGCTTAAAGCTAAAGTCTTCCCCATCACCCTCCATATCGGACACCTGTGGAGGATGTCCACACTGGCAGAAAAAGCTGCCACTGCTCCAAGCTAAAGTATTGTTTCCATGGGGGGCTGCTGTGAGGCTGCAGAAAGGGCTCAGAGCTAGGAGTGAGGTCACCCAGGCTCGGGCGCACGCTGCCACCTGGGGCTGGTCACTGTCACTTCTGGGAGGTTGAAGCCTATCTCTCAGGGGTTGGGATGGGGCTGTTAAGAAACACCACAAGGAAGAATACGTGAACCTTCTGTCCAGGGCGGGCACTTGGGAGGCCCTCAACTGTTTCCCCTGTAGTCTCCAGGAGAACAGTGACATGCCTTTCTTTAAAACTATATCTGCAGGGAATTCCCTGGTGGTCCGGTGGTTAGGACTCCACACTTTCACTGCCGAGCACCCGGATTCAATTCCTGGTCAGGAAATTAAGGTCCCACATGCCATGCAGTGCAAAAAATAATAATAATACGTAAAATAAAATCTGGTAGGGGAGACATAATATTTTTTTAAAAAACTGTATCTGCAACCTTATGTTTTCTCCCAGTGGTTGGTGCTTAGTACTGAAATATGTTTCCAGACATGATGAAGGGATGTTTTCTAAGTGTCTGTGTCAATAATTAAAGATTAATCCTGATCCTACACATGAAGAAAATCGATTGGGGAGGAGCTGGAGGTCATGTGTAGCCTACATAGAAGTTTACTGAACAGAGTTACATTTGCTCAAAAAATTAGAAGTCGCAGAGCAGACCAAGTGCAATGCCTGGTACTGCAAAACACTACTCACGGAGGGTTCTGCACCAAACCAACAAACGAGCCTAATTCCGAGATGAAATTTTCAGAGTTCTTCCAAATCTTATTTTAAGACTTCTTTATCATTTGTTTTTGCTTTTTGCTTTTGCTTTCAAAAACAGCAAGAGACCCAACTGAAATGAAAGTTCAACCTAAAGACAGATTGCATCCACTTTTCCCATCATAAAACTTGAAGCATGATTTCACAGTGGTGTAACAGTTTTGGAATTCCACAGGAGGATGAACATGTATGTCATGGACAAACTTGGATGGTCCAAAATCAAGATAAAACACAAAGCCCTAAAAATGATCCTCTTTAGGCAGGTACTCTACATCATAAAAAATAACAGAAGTAAGAAACCTTCCCCATAAAACCATCAGCTGTACTGTGCCAACGAAGATGTGGAGAGGCCTAGATGCCGTGTTGATAGAGGGATGCAGATTCCACTGATGGAATCTTATGTGGTCATGCAACATGACCATAAAGACTGTGCAGCACCTGGAAAAATGTTTTTGATAAAAGGTTGGAATACACAGACGCAAGGTGTAAATGGTGTGTGCACTTAGGTACACATAAATCTGTCCATCCATATAAGAATTGGAAGGGATCATGCAAAAGGTTAAATGTTCTTGTTTTAGGGTGGTGGGATTATCAATAATATTAATCATGTTAAATCGACATACATCTTGGTTATTTAAATGTTTAAAAGGGAGGAAGGGGAAGGGCTGCCAAGCAGGTGTGCTATTTCCCAACACTGGGTCTAACATCCAAAAGGAGGTGGCCACAGCCCAGGAGCAGTGGGAGCTGGGGAGCTGCTGAGCAAAGAGAAATGGGTTTGAAAGAACTCTGTCTCCCACCAACACCTAACAATGCTTAGTGGGGGGCAGGGGCCAGAATAATTAAGGGAAAAGGGGGAAATGTGTAGAAATCTGTGGTGAAGGAGAGGGTTCCCTGAAGGTGTAGGATTACACCAAAGGCCTTTGGGACCCTGACACTGAAGAACAGCAGGATCTAGTGCTCAGAGCTCACCCTGGGCTGTAAAAGCTACTCTGTCCAGCCCTCTCTTCTCTTCCTGAATCACCATGGCCCCTCCCCACAGGCTGAGCAGTGCTCTCAGCCCTGCCTCATGCATAGAGAACTGAAGCTCTGGACCAACCTGGGCCACACAGCCAGCAGGTGGTGGTGGCTGCTACAGACTGAATCATTCAGCCCCACGCCCCCCTGTAATGGGATTAGGTGATGGGGTCTTTGAGAGGTGATTAGGACATGAGAGTAGAGCCCTCATAAATGGGATTAGTGTTCTTATAAAAGAGAACCCAGAAAGCTCCCTCAAGCCTTCTGTCTGCCATGAGAGGACACAGAGAGAAGACCGCCTATGTACCAGGAAGTGGGTCTACACCAGACACCAAATCTGATGGCGCCTTGGTCTTGGACTTCCTAGCCTCCACAACTGTGAGAAATAAATATCTGTTGTTTAAGCCACCCAGTCTGTGATATTTTGTAACAGCAGCATGAACAGACTAAAGACAGTGGCCTTCTGATTCCTTGTCCAGAGCGCTTCCTCTTCAAACTCAGGCCCCTCAAGGCCACCATGACACACAGCACCAGGCAAAGCTGGGCAACCTCCTGGCCTCACTGTTCCTGGTCACTGGGACTCAGGGCACCCCAACAGATTCCTCCACCAGTCCGGAGAGGAGCCTCCTTTCTCATGAGTATACTCCTATGGGGAGAACACTCCCTGGGAAGGAGATGAAAATGGGCTGAAGGGGGATTTCCCTGGTGGTCCAGTGGTTAACACTTCACCTTCCAATGCAGGGGGTATGGGTTCTATCCCTGCTGGGGGAGCTAAGATACCACATGCCCCACAGCCAAAAAACCAAAACATAAAGTAGAAGCAATATTGTAACAAATTCAATAAAGACTTAAAAAAGAAAAGAAAAGAAAGTGGGCCAAGGAAGGTGGACCCCAGCAGCAGGCGGCCCTGACTGCCCTCGGCTGGACATGAAACTCATTTAAAGGGTGGAGAGAACACACCCGTCCTTATCACTCCTCTTTCCAAGGCCTCCTGCTGACCTGAGGGAGCTCAGGCCTGGCCTGTGTGCCTGGAACAGGTCATGGCCTCCCTCTTAGTGACATTTCTCCCTTGTAAAACAATGACAATAACCTCTGTCTTCCACAATTCATCATGCTGTTGTGGGAAAGTTTTAAGATTTTAAGTTATCCTATAACTTGTTAAGCTCACATTTTGTGATTGCATTATAGTCAGAGAGAAATACAGATTTTGATCCTACAGATAAATTAAAATTTATCAATGTACATAAACACCTGCAGAACAAACACCTACCAACCTACTGCCTAGCCCATTAGATCAAAAATCCTTTAGCTGGATTTCAAGCCATTGAGGAAGAATTTCTCCAGAATGTGGCTCCAGCTTGTTGCCCAAGCCTCTCTCTTGTTATTCCTTGGATGGTCATCTACTTGATTTTACCAGGCCCCTGTCTTCTTCCCGTCCTAATAACAACACTCCAAATTGTCCTTTGGGGACCATCCTCCACTCCTGGTCCTTTCATCTCCAGTGGGGTACGCACAGATGTGCACAGTTGCACACAACCCCCGCCACACACACACAGATCAGAGATGCTGCCTGGCTCATCTCAGTGACTGGTGCAGGTTATCCATATTGACATTTGGTGTGAATCAGTGGGACTATTGGGAAAGAGAAACTCTAATGCTGAGTATATGGACCTGGAGCTGCTGACAGTTGCCTTCCCACTTCATGGGAAAGAGTGAGGGCATCCTTGACAAATATGGAGCCAACACAAGGAAACACAATATCAAGGCACCTCTAGCTGTGCCTGAGCAGACATTTCCCTGGACATTACAGTTAAATTCCCTTTTTAATTAAGTCAGTCTGAGCTGGGGTCCTGTCACGTTGTTATTTGAAAGTATAAGGATCCAAAGACAACTAGAAAGGTGGAATCTAAGGAGATGATGCTCAATGAAGGTAAAAGAGACACCCTGCTCTGGGGACCATAATTCTTCCATGATCTCTGGAAGGGGATTTGGAGGCCACAGTGAGATATGGCTGTTGAAAAAGCCAAGGGGACCTATGGCTGGGATTGGGGTGAGGAGGGGAAGCAGAGCTGCCTAGGCACACCTGATGTGTATAGGGCACCACACACGTTTTCAGGTACACTGATCTCCTTGGTCCTCGGAGTGGCTGAGCCAGTTCCCTCCAGCCCTAGCAGCCTCTTCCACTTACTGAAGGGTGATATGCAGGTGTCCTCATTTTTTGTGTATGCCACGATTTGGAAAGAGCTGGAAAGCAAGACCCTACAGTGCCATCACCAGTGAGGAGGCCCCTCCAGTCAGTCACTTTGGGATCAGAACAGCATGCACTTAAGGGTTAAAGACCACAAACTACAAAGCATGGGACTGAGCCAGAGAGAACCCCAAATGCATCAACCTTGCCTTTGACTACTATGGCTAGATGCAGGGCTGGAGAGCAGGACCCTGAGAGAAACAGAAATTTTGCAGCTGGAGAGTGTTCCCAAAGTGCAGAGCAGTGAAGGGGGCATGGTCATGAAAACTGCAGCAGTTTGGATGACTTCCCCCTCCCTCCACCCCCGCCCTGTCCTCCTCTAGGGTAATGTTCTAGGGCACCTATCTGACACTGTTGGTTGCTCCACAATAGCCATTCCTAGGCTCCCTTTCTCACAAAACTACAATTTTGTTCCTCTGGCAACATGCCCAGACTCAGAGGATTCACCAAGCTTGGCCAAAGTCTCCTGTGGCAACCCCATCACCCTTGACAGGATGATGGTGATCACTGGCCCTGGTTCTGGCTGGTGGCTATAAAGGAAAGTTCCCTAACTCAAATAAAAAAGAAAGCCTCTCGAGAAGATAGCTTTTTCCTGCCCTCTTCCCTTCTACCTTGGCTATTTTTGTGTGAAGACATGTGCTTGGAGCTGCAGCAGCCATCTTGTGACCATGAGGAAAGACCAAGTGAGTGGCAGCATTTTGTCTGTGTCGAGGCGTCAGGAGGACCTAGATCCATGTGCGGCACCCTTGGGCCAGCCTGAGACACAGAGTCAGTTCCCCTTGATCGCCCAGCACCCCCTAAGCCACTCCTGGGGCTCACGATACACCAGAAATACATCTACACGTGGAACAACTCCTACAGAACACCTACTGAACACTGGCAGAAGACCTCAGACCTCCCAAAAGGCAAGAAACTCCAAACGTACCTGGGTAGGCAAAAGAAAAAATAATAAACAGAGACAAAAAAATAGGGATGGGACTTAAACCAGTGGGAGGGAGCTGTGAAGGAGGAAAAGTTTCCACACACCAGGAAGCCCCTTCGTGGGCGGAGACTGCGGGTGGCAGAGGGGGGAAGCTTCGGAGCCGTGGAGGAGAGCACAGCACCAGGGGTGCAGAGGGCAAAGCGCAGAGATTCCCGCACAGAGGATCGGTGCCGACCAGCACTCACCAGCCCGAGAGGCTTGTCTGCTCACCCGCCGGGGTGGGCGGGGCTGGGAGCCGAGGCTCTGGCTTTGGTTGGAGCTCAGGGAGAGGACTGGGGTTGGCGGCGTGAACACAGCCTGCAGGGCTTAGTGCACCACTGCTACCTGGGAGGGAGTCCGGGGAAAATTCTGGACCTGCCGAAGAGGCATGAGACTTTTTCTGGCCTCTTTGGTGTGTGAGGACACGAGATTAAAAGTGCTGCTTAAAGGAGCTCCAGAGACGGGCGTGAGTCACGGCTAACAGCGTGGACCACAGAGATGGGCATGAGATGCTAAGGCTACTGCTGCCACCAACAAGAAGCCTGTGAGTGAGCACAGGGCACTATCCACACCTCCCCTCCTGGGAGCCTAGGCAGCCTGCCACTGCCAGGGTCCCGGGATCCAAGGACAACTTACCTGGGAGAACGCACGTTGCGCCTCAGGCTGCTGCAACGTCCCGCTGGCCTCTGCCACCGCAGGCTCACTCTGCATCCGCACCCCTCCCTCCGCAGGGCTGAGTGAGGCAGAGCCCCCCAGGCAGCTGCTCCTTTAACCACATCCTGTCTGAGTGAAGAACAGACGCCCTCTGGCGACCTACACACAGAGGCGGGGCCAAATACAAAGGGGAGCCCTGGGAGCTGTTAGAACAAAGAAGACAAAGGGAAATCTCTCCCAGCAGCCTCAGGAGAAGTGGATTAAAACTCCACAATCAACTTGATGTACCCTGCATCTGTGGAACACATGAATAGACAACAAATCATCCCAAATTGAGGAGGTGGACTTTGAGTGCAAGATTTATTATTTTTTCCACCTTTCCTCTTTTTGAGAGTGTGTATGTGTATGCTTCTGTGTGAGATTTTGTCTGTATAGCTTTGCTTTCACCATTTGTCCTAGGGTTCTATCCGTCCTTTTTTTTTTACTTAAAAAAATTCTTTTTCTTAGTAATTATTTTTATTTTAATAACTCTATTTTATTTTATATTATTTTGTTTTATTTTATCATCTTTCTTTCTTTCTTTCTTTCGTCCTTCCTCTTTTCTTTCTTTGTTTCTTTAATTAATTATTTATTTATTTCATTCTACTTTTTCTCCCTTTTATTCTGAGCCGTGTGGATGAAAGGCTCTTGGTGCTGCAGCCAGGAGTCAGTGCTGTGCCTCTGAGGTGGTAGAGCCAACCTCAGGACACGGGTCCACAAGAGACCTCCCAGCTCCACATAATATCAAATGGCGAAAATCTCACAGAGTTCTCCATCTCAACACCAGCACCCAGCTTCACTCAACGACCAGCAAGCTACAGTGCTGGACACCCTATGCCAAACAACTAGAAAGACAGGAACACAACCCCACCCATTAGCAGAGAGGCTGCCTAAAATCATAGTAAGTCCACAGACACCCCAAAACAAACCACCAGACGTGGACCTGCCCACCACAAAGACAAGATCCAGCTTCATCCACCAGAACACAGGCACTAGTCCCCTCCACCAGGAAGCTTACACAACCCGCTGAACAAACTTTAGCCACTGGGGACAGACACCAAAACCAAAGGGAAGTATGAACCTGCAGCCTGAGAAAAGGAGACCCCAAACACAGTAAGATAAGCAAAATGAGAAGACAGAAAATCACACAGCAGATGAAGGAGCAAGATAAAAACCCACCAGACCTAACAAATGAAGAGGAAATAGGCAGTCTACCTGGAAAATAATTCAGAATAATGATAGTATATAAGGTCCCAAATCTTGGAAACAGAATAGAGAAAATGCAAGAAGCATTTAACAAGGACCTAGAAGAACTAAAGATGAAACAAGCAATGATGAAAAACAAAATAAATGAAATTAAAAATACTCTAGATGGGATCAACAGCAGAATAACTGAGGCAGAAGAACGGATAAGTGAGCTGGAAGATAAAATAGTGGAAATAACTACTTCAGAGCAGAATAAAGAAAAAAACCTCTAGGACAACATTAAAGGCACCAACATCCGAATTTTAGGGGTTCCAGAAGAAGAAGAGAAAAAGAAAGGGACTGAGAAAATATTTGAAGAGCTTATAGTTGAAAACTTCCCTAATATGGGGAAGGAAATAGTTAATCAAGTCCAGGAAGCACAGAGTCCCATACAGGATAAATCCAAGGAGAAACCCTGCCAAGACATATATTAATCAAACTGTCAAAAATTACATGCAAAGAAAACATATTAAAAGCAGCAAGGGAAAAACAACAAATAACACACAAGGGAATCCCCATCAGGTTAACAGCTGATCTTTCAGCAGAAACTCTGCAAGCCAGAAGGGACTGGCAGGACATATTTAAAGTGATGAAGGAGAAAAAAGTGCAACCAAGATTACTCTACCCAGCAAGGATCTCATTCAGATTTGATGGAGAAATTAAAATCTTTACAGGCAAGCAAAAGCTGAGAGAGCTCAGCACCACAAAACCAGCTTCACAACACATGCTAAAGGATCTTCTCTAGGCAAGAAACACAAGAGAAGGAATATACCTATAATAACAAACACAAAAAAATTAAGAAAATGGGAATAGGAACATACATATCGATAATTACCTTAAATGTAAATGGATTAAATGCTCCCACCAAAAGACACAGACTGGCTGAATGGATACAAAAACAAGACCCATATATATGCTGTCTACAAGAGACCCACTTCAGATCCAGAGACACATACAGACTGAAAGTGAGAGAATGGAAAAATGATATCCCATGCAAATGGAAATCAAAAGAAAGCTGGAGTAGCAATTCTCATATCAGACAAAATAGACTTTAAAATAAAGACTATTAGAAGAGACAAAGAAGGACACTACATAATGATCAAGGGATCGATCCAAGAAGAAGATCTAACAATTGAAAATATTTATGCACCCAACATAGAAGCACCTCAATACATAAGGCAAATACTAACAGCCATAAAAGGGGAAGTCAACAGTAACACATTCATAGTAGGGGACTTTAACACCACACTTTCACCAATGGACAGATAATCCAAAATGAAAATAAATAAGGAAACACAAGCTTGAAATGATACATTAAACAAGATGGACTTAATGGATATTTATAGGACATTCCATGCAAAAACAACAGAATACACATTTTCCTCAAGTGCTCATGGAACATTCTCCAGGATAGATCATATCTTGGGTCACAAATCAAGCCTTGGTAAATTGAAGAAAATTGAAATTGTATCAAGTATCTTTTCTGACCACAATGCTATAAGACTAGATATCAATTACAGGAAAAGCTCTGTAAAAAATACAAACACATGGAGGCTAAACAATACACTATTTAATAACGAAGTGATCACTGAAGAAGTCAAAGAGGAAATCAAAAAATACCTAGAAACAAATGACAATGGAGACAGGGCGACCCAAAACCTATGGGATGCAGCAAAAGCAGTTCTAAGAGGGAAGTTTATAGCAACACAATCCTACCTTAAGAAACAGGAAACATCTCAAATAAACAACCGAAACTTGCACCTAAAGCAATTAGAGCAAGAAGAACAAAAACCCCCAAAGTTAGCGGAAGGAAATAAATCATAAAGATCAGATCAGAAATAAATGAAAAAGAAATGAAGGAAACCATAGCAAAGATCAATAAAACTAAAAGCTGGTTCTTTGAGAAGATAAACAAAATTGAAAAACCATTAGCCAGACTCATCAAGAAAAAAAGGGAGAAGACTCAAATCAATAGAATTAGAAATGAAAAAGGAGAAGTAACAACTGACACTGCAGAAATACAAAAGATCATGAGAGATTACTACAAGCAACTCTACGTCAATAAAATGGACAACCTGGAAGAAATGTACAAATTCTTAGAAATGCACAACCTTCCGAGACTGAATCAGGAAGAAATAGAAAATATGAACAGACCAATCACAAGCACAGAAATTAAAAATGTGATTAAAATCTTCCAACAATCAAAAGCCCAGGACCAGATGGCTTCACAGGGGAATTCTATCTAACATTTAGAGAATAGGTAACAGTGATGCTTCTCAAACTCTTTCAAAATATAGCAGAGGGAGGAAAACTCCCAAACTCATTCTACGAGGCCACAATCACCCTGATACCAAGACCAGACAAGGATGTCACAAAGAAAGAGTTACAGGCCAATATCACCGATGAATATAGATGCCAAAATCCTCAACAAAATACTAGCAAACAGAATCCAACAGCACATTAAAAGGATCATACACCATGATCAAGTGGGGTTCATTCCAGGAATGCAAGGATTCTTCAATATATGCAAAACAATCAACATGAAAAACCATATTTACCAATTGAAGGAGAAAAACCATATGATCATCTCAATAGATGCAGAGAAAGCTTTCGACAAAACTTAACACCTATTTATGATAATAACCCTGCAGAAAGTAGGCATAGAGGGAACTTTCCTCAATATAATAAAGGGCATATATGACAAATCCACAGCCAACATCATCCTCAATGGTGAAAAACTGAAAGCATTTCCACTAAGATCAGGAACAAAACTAGGTTGCCCACACTCACCGCTCTTATTCAACATAGTTTTGGAAGTTTTAGCCACAGCAATCAGAGAAGAAAAGGAAATATAAGGAATCCAAATTGGAAAAGAAGAAGTAAAGCTGTCACTGTTTGCAGATGACATGATACTATACATAGAGAATCCTAAAGACGCTACCAGAAAACTACTAGAGCTAATCAATGAATTTGGTAAAGTAGCAGGATACAAAATTAATGCACAGAAATATCTGGCATTCCTGTACACTAATGATGAAAAAGCTGAAAGTGAAATCAACAAAACACTCCCAACTACCGCTGCAAGAAAAAGAATAAAATAGGTAGGAATAAACCTACCTAAGGAGACAAAAGACCTGTAAGCAGAAAATTATAAGACTGATGAAAGAAATTAAAGATGATACAAATAGATGGAGAGATATACCATGTTCTTGGATTGGGAGAATCAACATTGTGAAAATGACTCTTCTACCCAAAGCAATCTACAGATTCAATGCAATCCCTTTCAAACTACCACTGGCATTTTTCACAGAACTAGAACAAAAAATTTCACAATTTGTATGGAAACACAAAAGACCCCGAATAGCCAAAGCAATCTTGAGAAAGAAAAAGGAACTGGAGGAACCAGGCTCCCTGACTTCAGACTATACGACAAAGCTACAGTAATCAAGACAGTATGGTACTGGCACAAAAACAGAAAGAGAGATCAATGGAAAAGGATAGAAAGCCCAGAGATAAACACACGCACATATGGTCACCTTATCTTTGGTAAAGGAGGCAGGAATGTACAGTGGAGAAAGGACAGCCTCTTCAATAATTGGTGCTGGGAAAACTGGACAGGTACATGTATAAGTATGAGATTAGATCACTCCCTAACACCATACAGTAAAATAAGCTCAAAATGGATTAAAGACCTAAATGTAAGGCCAGAAACTATCAAACTCTTAGAGGAAAACATAGGTAGAACACTCTATGACATAAATCACAGCAAGATCCTTTTGGACCCACCTCATAGAGAAATGGATAAAAAAACAAAAATAAACAAATGTGACCTAATGAAACTTCAAAGCTTTTGCACAGCAAAGGAAACCATAAACAAGACCAAAAGACAACCCTCAGAATGGGAGAAAATATTTGCAAATGAAGCAACTGACAAAGGATTAGTCTCCAAAATTTACCAGCAGCTCATGCAACACAATCCAAAAATGGGCAAAAGACCTAAACAGACATTTCTCC
Source organism: Mesoplodon bidens (assembly GCF_964165515.1). Classification (NCBI taxonomy): domain Eukaryota; kingdom Metazoa; phylum Chordata; class Mammalia; order Artiodactyla; family Ziphiidae; genus Mesoplodon; species Mesoplodon bidens. Next base: position 154,656,305 of record NC_138160.1, on the reverse strand, counting down.
AAGGAAGATACACAGACTGCCAACAAACACATGAAAGAATGCTCAACATCATTAATCATTAGAGAAATGCAAATCAAAACTACAATGAGATATCATCTCACACCACTCAGAATGGCCATCATCAAAACATCTACAAACAATAAATGCTGGAGAGGGTGTGCAGAAAAGGGAACACTCTTGCACAGCTGGTGGGAATGTAATTTGGTACAGCCACTATGGAGAACAGTATGGAGGTTCCTTTAAAAACTACAAATAGAACTACCATATGACCCAGCAATCCCACTACTGGGCATATAACCTGAGAAAACCATAATTCAAAGAGAGTCATGTACCAAAATGTTCACTGAATTTCTATTTACAATAGCCCAGAGATGGAAGCAACCTAAGTGTTCATCATCGGAGGAATGGATAAAGAAGATGTGGCACATATTTACAATGGAATATTACTCAGCCATAAAAAGAAGTGAAATTGAGTTATTTGTTGTGAGGTGGATGGACCTAGAGTCTGTCATACAGAGTGAAGTAAGTCAGAAAGAGAAAGAAAAATACCATATGCTAACACATATATAATGGAATATAAGAAAAAAACATGTCATGAAATACCTAGGGGTAAGATGGGAATAAAGACACAGACCTACTAGAGAATGGACTTGAGGATATGGGGAGGGGGAAGGGTAAGCTGTAAGAAAATGAGAGAGTGGCATGGACATATATGCACTACCAAATGTAAAATAGATAGCTACTGGGAAGCAGCCGCATGGCACAGAGAGATCAGCTCGGTGCTTTGTGACCACCTGGATGGGTGGGATTGGGAGGGAGATGCAAGAGGGAGAAGATATCGGAACATATGTATATGTATAACTGATTCACTTTGTTATAAAGCAGAAACTAGCACACCATTGTAAAGCAATTATACTCCAATAAAGATGTTAAGAAAAAAGAAATTATATGTAAAGTTGAGAGGAAAAAAAACCAAAAAGAAATAAAAATAAAGTGACAGGGTAAACAAAACCAAACCAAAAAAAAAAAAAAAAGAGAGAGAATGGCAGAGAATCACCTGGCACCCAGTCATGGCCAAGTTATTGAACTAACCCAGGATCTGCAGGCTGACTTCCAGGATTCTCAGGTTATGCAAGATAATTCAATGACTGTACTGTTTAAGGAATCACACTTGGGGATTTTGGTACTGACCATCAAAGACTTACTGACCACCACTTTCCTCTACATTATCTTATTTGCTCATCAGTACACAGGTAGTTGCGACCATCGTATTAGGGAAGAGGAAGCAGGAGCTCAGGAAGTTGAAGAGGTTAGATGCCAGGACTAGTAAATAGTGGGACTGAAACCCCATTTATCATCTACCCCTCTCTGCCTGCTGGTGTAAATTCATTCAGCTTTCAGATCCCCGAACTTCAGGAGCGATGTTGCAAATCTTCAAAGTTAATGTGTAAAAGTCCAATTCAACAATTCCAAAATATATCTGTGAAAGGAATGTCCCAACAGTTGGCTCATTCTAAATGTGCTGCTATTATTATAAAGTTCTCCTAAACTTCTGCAAAAAAAACAAGAAAAAAAAAGAGTGGAGAGATAAAGTGAGCATGCCAGGAAGTAACTATAAACTTCTTTGGTTTGGCAGCTAGGAATTGTCAAGGAAACAAATGTAGCTATGATTTATACTCCATCTCCAATTGTGCCATGGGATTCAAAAATTGGCATTTTTATTAAAGCATACACCTTAGAGCAGTCCTGATAAGTGAAAAGCTGCCACAGAGGCCAAAAAAAGCTACATTTGATTCTGGGTTTTATGGTAACTTAACCAATATATATAGTTGATGGTAGGGAAGGAAAGGGCTTGAATTTTACCCTGAGTCTCTGGGTTTTTCTTGTTTTCAAACTGATTGGTCTGGAGAATGGAAGACCAACAGCCAACAATAAATCACTCGTAAGCTGAAAATAGTTTCCTCTGAATACAACTAAATATTTCTTTAATTCTTGCATTAAAATTTTTGCTGTAGTATAGCAGCTATTTTATATACTCTAAAATTTAAGCTTTATAATACTGTAACTATAGGTATAACTAATGGGGGGGTTGATTACCGAGGCAAGCTCTTTAAAGCACTTTAAAAGCATAATATCATATGCTTGTTTTGCATTTATATTTTGGGGTCATACTGAAGATACTATTGTTAATGACTCTTGCTCAATAATCTTGCTTTATTTTCTGAAAACCATTTCTTTATTTTGTACCATGGGAAGGGTCTTTAATAATGATGAGTTATCATGAATATCCCTTTTTTGTAGCTTCTATATCTACATTATCAGGCACATCAGCCAGTCCCAAAGAAGTTATTTCACAGTTCTGTTCCCAAGGGAACAAAGACAGTGGGTCCCATATTAACAGTGGCTTCTGTTGGCTTATTGTTTCCTTATTTTTTTCTGACATTAAAGTTGTGTATGGTTGGTAAGGATTTCTATTCTCTGAAAACAAGCTTGTTGGTAAAGGACAAGCTGCAGGCATCCTCACATACACAACTACTTCAGCACAGGCTGAAAGGATGCTTCACTGAGAACAAATTAGAACTGAAAAACATGTTCAAGTACAAAGGTTCTTTCTTTAAGAGATTTTCAGTTCATTATTTATTTGTCCTTCATATCGAGGAGTTTTTCTAAATTATCTTCACATCTATTTAAACCCAATTACCGACTCCCACCATGCACCTGCCATGTGTCCCCTCATCTCAGCCAGGGACTCTCAGGGTCCCTGGCCAGGCCATGTACATTTCGCATCCAGTGACATTTGTAAGAAGAATGGCTAGGAGCAGGAACAGACTGGTGCCCTGGGAAAGAGATGCCTTTTCAGAGGGACACTCAAACAGCCAGAAGCTGAACCCCAACTGCATTCATAGTGTGGCATCTCAGATGCTCCAAGTAGAGACTCCTCAACACCAAATTTGGTTAGCTAGTAGCACGAAGTGTTAAGATGTGTCCTATGCTAATGGTATAGCCTGCAGAATGCTATAGCAAATTTCAAGTGGAAATCCCAGTATTTCAAATTTTCCCTTCCCCTCACTAATGAAGAGGAAAGTGGGGGGGGGAGGGTGGTATGGAGCGAGAGAGAGAGAGAGAGAGAGAAACAGAGAGGGTGAGAGAGAAACAGAGAGGGAGAGAGAGGGGGAATACTCTGCCCAGTAACTCCTTGAAAGCAGGATGAAGCCTCCTATGATCTGCATAGTTCAGGACTTGAAAATCTCATCAGTGGCTGCTTTCCCAGGACTGCCCTCCCTATTAGAATGGACACAATTTGCAAGTTCCTTCTAAAAGGTTTTACTGCGATTTCTGATTTACTCAATCAAAGCTTGCAGTTTATTTTTTATTAAGTAAAAGGGGGACCCCCATTCGAAAGAACAGCCACAGTTATAGCACTAACAGGGAGAAATTTTACTGGCCCTCCATAAATCAATTCAACATCCTTGTCTCTAAGGATCTGCAAAAAGGTAATGGGCTGCAATTATGAAAACATCACCAGGAGTTGCCAGCAGGGCTGCAGAGAGATTTCTAAAGTCTGCAGGCACTTTCAAGAGGAACATAGGAAATCATTTCATGAAGCAGCAATTTTGCCCAAAACCAAGTTAGAAGAGATGTAATACTGGCTTAAATTAAAGTGACTAAGAAATAGGTATGGTGAACACAAAGGCATGGTACAGTCTTCTCCCGTTCACCTTAAAGAATCCAAATTAACTCAAAAATGGATACACAGCTACATTAATAAAGATCACAGCTGGGCACAGTTCAGGGGAAATGGTAGTAACAACCCTGCCCATCCTCTCCTCTACCTTGAAACACTGTGGTGCTATTCATACTACAGTTGAGGATACACCTTTGGGGAGTATGCTTGCGACCTTGGGGTAGCTGCCTTTCCTAGGAAGAAGAGGATGGCTCAGGCAAGGGAGGCCAGCACAAACAGGGGCACTCTGGCCAGTCTACCACCACTGTTCTATGGGGAGGTGCCCTGCTGGAGGTTTTGATCAGCATGATGGGTGAGAGATTTGAAGTCCCAAATGTGGCTCCTGCTTTGAAGACACATAGCAGCAACCTTAACAGAAGTGTCAGAGAGTCTCATATGATGCTTCCAGCAAGGAAACTCAGCATCTGCTGGGTCCACAATGCCCAGGTGGCATCGCCTAGGTGGCTTCGACCGAATCCAGAGTCTGTATTTTTTGGCCCGGACTGTTTTTTATTCCCCTCACCCTGCCAAGCTGATGTTGGCACCCCCTCAGGTCTGGGTTGCCCTGGGTGAGCACTGAGCCCAAGCAACCCCAGGCACAGCACAGCATCTCCAAGATGGAGCTGTTCTGAAACACTTTCCTGAGGGGCCGTAGGGTGGACAGGGCAGGTTGGATTGACCATGTCCCTCCAAGGGCCCCGTCCAGGTTCTGACTGAGGTTTCCTGCCACCAGGAAACCTCCGGTCTGCTGGGGGCCACACACCTCTGCAGGTATATAAGCGTTGGGAACAGTAGCTGCTACCAGTGACAGAAGTCACCACACACTTCCCTCAAGAGCTTCTTCATTATCCCGGCACAGGTAGGAAGGCAGGCCCTTAATGCAGGCGGGAAGCCACCGGTCCGAGCTCACACACCCGTGGAGACTCGCCCCCAAATCAGTTATTTCAAAGCCCGCAGTCTTTCCTCTTCCTCCCTCTGCTCGTCCACGAAACAGCCCTTCTAGGTCGTTTTTCACGCAGGCCGACCCTGAGGCTGGAGCGGGAACAGCAGGACCCCTCGGCCACTAGCATCCCAGCCTCCCTCCCCACCCCACCCCACCCCCAACCCCGCGCAGGCTGTTCGGACGGACTTGGGCGCTCACGGCTGGCGGGCGACCGCTCCTCACCGCGACAGCTCCCAGCCCACGGACACTCCCAGCCCCGGGCTCGGCGACTTACCTTGCGCAGCAGGTGCTCCAGTTGTGGCTCGGCCCAGGCGACCTGGGTGTCCGGCGACCCCGCGCGCCACAGCAGCTCCCGCTCTTCCTCGAGTGCCGCCACCCGGCCCTGCAGCGCGGCAGCCTGGACACCCAGCAGCAGGCAGGCGACCGCCGAGCCGGTGGAGAGCAGCAGGCAAAGCGCGCTCACCGCCCAGGTCCCGGCTGCTGTCGCGGGGAGCCGCGCACCGCCGCTGCCCATCTGGCAGCCCTTCTGCGCGTTGCCGCCGGCGCCCTGGCCTGGACTCACGGTGTGCTCATCGCGGGTGGACTCTCAGAGAGGACGGTGCACAGAGCCGGGGACGTTGTCTGAGCGTGCTGGAGAGCCTGAGGCATGAGGTCGGCCCGGCACGGGGCTTGGCCTCTGGGCAGCAGCGGACTACGGCGCACGCCCCCTTCCCTGCCGCCAGCTCCTCCACAGCGGCCTCTTTGGGCAGTTTCCTCTATGCAAATAGACCCTGCCAGAAGAGGAGCCGGGACCCACCCAGGGGAGGAGCGGCCAGGCCGGCACTGTGCGGCGAGGGGGCGGGGTTGGAAACGGAGCTGGCTCCTCGGAGACCCACAGCGCGTACCTGGCTGACCCCGCGCGCAGCACGCACCTCCGCCCTCACCTGGACGTTGGGCTGCACCCACTCCCGCACATGCACCTCTGCGACTCCACAGCCCGAGTTCCAGCTGTGATCCCAAAGGTCTGTGGTGCACCCAGAGACTCAGAGCGCCTTCTGCAGCCTACCCCTGGCTGCGACATCATTCATTTGTTGGGAAAATTCCCCTCGACTTGTGAATTAACCTGACACTTTGAAGTGTCAGAAGTTTTGAAGTACGAAACTTCAAACCCTGTGGAAAACTTAGTGAATCCTTTCTAGATGGTGCCCTAGCGCCGCTTGGTGGTGGAAAGCGACCTCTTGTGCATTCATATTTACAGACACAGTCAGGGTCGGGATTGAGCCCAGTGGAAGGATGCCTCTTAGAATATTTAATACTCTCACCATTTTTTATGTGCCAGACATGCGGTGCTGGAAACAAATTGTAAGACCTTGTTCCTGACCTAGAGAAGTCTTTCATTTGAGAAAATTTAGGCTTTAACAAATGCAAAAGATAGGGGAAAAGAACTCCAACTTTTGATGAGCTGATGGCTTAATTCTGTAGTGGAAACACCACTTGGCCAAAAATAATCATCTAGTATGCACCACATTTAACCTATACTGCGATTCTGATGCAAATGCACACCCCAGGGGTAAAGTAGGAAAGCCTGAATGAGAATCAAATGGCCGGAACTGTCTTTTTCAAGAAAGGGGGGCAAGGCTGGAAGTCAAGCACATTCTCTGCTGGCTCAGATTCCTACCAGGCATATTGTATCCTAAAATGGGTCCCACATAACTCTCCCACTAACTCCAGTAATAATCAAATAAAAACAACAGACTTGCTTGGACCTTTGTAATTTGGGCAAATCCACAGCCGTTTTTGAAAACAAGACCTGTTATATCTTCCCACTCTCTGGGTATCTTTGGATTTATTAGCGTCTTTGGATAGATTACTTATCACTTAACGCTGTTGAGGACATTCAGCTGACATATTCCTAGTTAACTCCTGAATTTGGAGGGGAAAGTTACCTCCAAGATTGGAATAAAACAAATGGCTGGCATCTCACCTCTGCAACTTTGTAGCTGTGACCTTAGGTAACTTGGGGTCACAGTTAAGTAGTTATACAGAGATAGATCTTGCTAAGATCTAGCGTATGCCCAATAAATTGTCTGAAAAGTACTTGCTCAGCAAACTGGATTGTCTTCTTTGAAAAGAGGCCAACACCATGTTACAAGTGGGCACATCATTCTTGCTACAAACACATAGGCAAATTGCCCATCACCTGCATGTATTGTTCACCATATTCCAGAAGCTTCTGTGTATTAAACAAGCCAAGCTCACTGGTCCCTTTGACCTCTGCCCTTGCCTACAGCCTCACTATCTGGAATATCCTGCTCTCGATCTTTGAGCAAGTTCCTCCTTTAGGTCAAGGTCCTCAGGTCCTTAAACCTCACTATCTCCAAAAGACCTACCTAGACTGTCCAATCTAAGGAGGCTTCACTCGCAGTCCTCAGAAGGATTACTCAGGAAGATCATTTAAGACTGTTTGAAGTTACCCTTTTATTAACAAGACAAAGTTATCCATTTGTCTTGTTCACCCCTGTTTTCTCAAAGAGCAGTACAGGATCTGGCAAATATTTGTCAAGTGAATTAAGGAAAGGCGAAAATATGTTTACTGTCTACAGCTTAATTTAAAAGACAAGGCAGAAAATACTCTATTTTGTAAGCTGGGGTCCTGGAAGGAACAGATGGCATCCTCAGACTGAAGACAGTCTGATTGTAGAGACTGTCTACATGGTGGGGCAGATAAAGGGAAGCCAACAGGGGATGTTGAAGAAGCACTCTGGAGTATAAACAGTGGGAGGCCATTACCATCTCTAGCTACAGGGGGGAGAAGAAGGAAGTGTGTGGGAACCCTGTGAATGCTCGGAGCTCAACAAAGGTCAGCTCAACAGGAGCTGTGGCCTTTGGTCAAGGGATACCACCTCTGCAAAACCATGGCTTGGAAGGTAAGGAGCTGGGGGATAATCTCTCTCTCCTCTTACTCTCTGATCTGCTGGGCCTCCCACTGACCAAACCTACAGGGCAAGGGAGCCCAGATGATGCAATGCAAAGAGGTCAGCCTCCTAAGGGCAGAGAGCTGAGTCAGAGTGGTGGAGAGCAGATCTGGGGGGTCGGCAGGAGTCCACTGCCATCCCTAAGATGCATATAGATTACCAAGGTCAATCTAGCTACTGCTGCCTCTGAAATGGCTAACCTGTCAGCGATAGGCACTAGTCCTCAGGGAGACCAACTGGCTACTTGGTGGCAAATCAACTACTTTGGACTCCCTTCATCCCAGAAGGGCCAGCAATTTGTCCCTCACAGGGGTGGATAGCTATACTAGGTATGAGATTGTCTTCCCTGTTTGCAGAGCCTCAGGCAGCACCACTATCCATACAGATTCCCCATTCCACAGGTGTGGAGTCCTATATAACAGAGCATCTGACCAGGGAACCCACTTTACAGCAGAGGAAGAGGGGCAGTGAGCCCATGACCATGGAATCCACTGGTTGTATTACATCCTGCACCAGCCAGAAGCAGCCAGCCTCACAGAACACTGGAACTGCCTTTTGAAGGCACAAGTGAAGCACCAACTCAGAGTATTCAGAGACAATATGCTAAAAGACTGCAGTGCCATCTTTCAGGATGTGGAATACGCATTAAATGAGGGACCCCGGGCTTCCCTCGTGGTGCAGTGGTTGAGAGACTGCCTGCCGATCCAGGGGACACAGGTTCGTGCCCCGCTCTGGAAAGATCCCACATGCCGCAGAGCGGCTGGGCCCCTGAGCCATGGCCACTGAGCCTGCGCGTCCGGAGCCTGTGCTCCACAGTGGGAGAGGCCAAAGCAGTGAGAGGCCCGCGAACCACAAAAAAAAAAAGAGGGACCTCTACATGACCCTTTTTTTCCAATAATGCATGGGTCCAGGAACCAACGGGTAGAAGCAAGTGTAGCTTCACTCACCATCACGTCCCGTGACTCACTGGGGGATTTTGTGCTTGCTGTCCTCACAAAGTTGGGCCCTGCAGGATTGGAGGTCCTACTTCTCAAGAGTGTTACACTTGCATGGGCACACAACAAGGATCCTTTCAACTACAAGCTATGGCTGCCCCCCAGGGCACTTTGAACTCTGTGTCCAGGGACCTGAAGTCTAAGAGTCACCATTTTGGCAGGAGTAACTGACCCCCAACAGTAGGGAGAGGAGCCAAGTTTTACACAGTGGGGACAGGGAGGAATATGCCAGGCACCTTCTGGCACTCCTTTGCCCTTCCTAACTGTAAATAGCAAGTGCAGCAACCCAGCCTGATGATTGTCAAGGGCTCAGACTCTTCAGAATAAAAGGGCATTATAAAATATTTTATTCAAAAGGGATTACTTGGGTCAGATAGGGTTGATAAGCACTGTATAAGATTATAAATAATGTTGATAATGAAGAGGTTCAGATATATTCAAAATGCTCTGTTTAAGAAAGCAGGGGTACTTAAACATTTTTTTTAAATTTCCAACAAAATGGTTGAAATTAAGATTTAAGTCTTAAAAGGATAAGTTTCAAATACATGAGGAAATTGTTACTTAGAAAAGGCAGTATGATATTGTGGAAAAAGCATCAGGTATTGATGTATAATTCGTAAATTCCAGTTCTGGTTCCACTAATAGCTCACAGCTACTTACTATTTCAGACCCCCAGTTTTCTAGTTTGCAAAATGGATATACCAACAGGGACTAGACTTACTCAATCTGAAACTAGAAAACTAAACAAACTATATGAAACGGCAGTTTTCAAGATACTGGACATCAGGCAATGAGGGACAGTGACCCTTGGGAGATGGTGGAAAAATGAAGTGAGTCCAAGGATTGTCCCACCTTACTCTATGGAGAGATGTTTTCAGGCCACAGTGCAGGAAGGGGGACCCAGGCAGAGCCACCCTAAGGTGAAGGAGCTGCAAGTCCAAAGAAGATGAGGCAGTTAGAATTTGCAGGGTAGAGGACTGGAGAGCAGAGCTGCACACAGAAAGAGAACTCTCCGCCTGAGGTCATCACATTTGTGAGGAAACTACTGGGGCCAGGACAGAACCACTCAAAAGGATGAGACTCTAATTAGAGAGGAAGCAATCCCCACAGCCCACAGGCCAGGGAGAGCTCTTCTTCCCACCAGCCAGCATGGAAAACCTTATAATTCAGAGGGCATTGGGTAGAGTACTCAAAAGATTTTGCATCAATAGTGGGCATAAACTAGCCCTAGACTAAATGCTGCTCTCGTCCTGCCTAATAAAGCTTAAACCCCAAACCTGAAAAGATCAAAATGATTCAAGTAATTTAATCATGTTCCATAATAAAGCTCAAGTGAATATAAAAATACCCAATAACCAACAAGGTAAAACAAAAAGCCAAAATTACCAGGCACACAAAACAGCAAGAAAATATGACCCATGATAGGAGAGACAGCAATCAATCAAAACCACCTCAGAAATGAAAGAGATGATAGCATTAGCAGATAAGGATATTAAAGGTTATACCTGTATTCTATATGTTCAAGGAACTAAGAGGAGAGACTGAACATGTTAAGTAGAGACACAAGATTTTTGTTAAAAGTCTAATCTAGAGGCTAAAATGACAATGTTGAGATGAAAATTAAACTCTATGGGATTAAAGGTAGGTTAGACACGGCAGGAGGTTAACAAAGTTGCAGTAGATGGGACTTCCCTGGTGGCTCAGTGACTAAGAATCCACCTGCCAATGCAGGGGACACAGGTTCAAGCCCTAGTCCGGGAAGATCCCACATGCCATGGAGCAACTAAACCCGTGCATCACAACTCCTGAGCCTGCGCTCTAGAGCCCATGAGCCACAACTACTGAAGCCCGTGCACCTAGAGCCCATGCTCTGCAACAAGAGAAGCCACCGCAATGAGAAGCCCGCACACTGCAACGAAGAGTAACTCCCGCTCATGGCAAATAGAGAAAGCCCATGCACAGCAATGGAGATCCAACACAGCCAAATAAATAAATAAATATATTTTTAAAAAAAGGAAAATATAGCAGTAGAAACTATCTAAAATGAAACAGAAGGAAAAAGCTTGAAAAAAAAGAAAAAAAAGAACATGTATTATCTCTTTAAAAGATATTAGATGGCTTAAGGCAAAAATAACAATGTAATGCAGGGTTTTAACATATGGCTAAGTAAAATGTATGGCAAAATGGTATAAAGCCCAGGAGGGGAAAATGGTAGTTTACTGTTACAAGATTCTTTTACTGTATGTGACATAGTATGATGTCAATTACAAGCATACTGTGATAAGGATGTATACTACAAACTCTAAAGCACATGCTAAACACACACACACACGCACACACACAAACACATACACACGGTTTAGCTAATAAACCAGCTAATAAAGTAGAATTATGAAAAATACTCAGTTCAAAATAAAGCAGAAAAAGGAAAATGGGAAGAAATGGGAAAAATAAAAAAATAGGAAGATGGTAATCTAAACCCCAAAATATCAAAAATCCCATTAAATATAAATGGTCTAAACACAACTAACAGGCAAAGATTGTGGCACATATATACAATGGAATATTACTTAGCCATAAAAAGAAACGAAATTGAGTTATTTGTAGTGAGGTGGATGGACCTAGAGTCTGTCATACAGAGTGAAGTAAGTCAGAAGGATAAAACAAATACCATATGCTAACACATATATATGGAATCTAAAAAAACATAAAAAATGATCATGAAGAACCTATTGGCAAGATGGGAATAAAGATGCAGACCTACTTGAGAATGGACTTGAGGATATGGGGAGGGGGAAGGGTAAGCTGGGACAGAGTGAGAGAGTGGCATGGACATATATACACTACCAAATGTAAAATAGATAGCTAGTGGGAAACAGCCACATAGCACAGGGAGATCAGATCAGTGCTTTGTGACCACCTAGAGGGGTGGGATAGGGAGGTTGGGAGGGAGGGAGACGCAAGAGGGAAGAGGTATGGGGATGTATGTATATGTATAACTGATTCACTTTGTTATACAGCAGAAACTAACACACCATTGTAAAGCAATTATACTCCAATAAAGATGTTTTTTAAAAAAAAGATTGTCAGATTAGATAAAAATGCAAGACCCAAATATATACTTCCTACATAAAACACTTCATAGATAAATAAATAAATAAATGGATGGAAAAAAGATGTACCATGGTAACATAAAAATGGAAATAGTATCTATTTGTGGTCATTTCATATAGCTCCAATAGGACTAAAACCAAAAGGATAAGAAAATCATTTATAGACTATAGAATACTGTATAAATCAAGAATATAGGGTATAAATCAAGAAATGGTGAAAATAACAGCTACTTTATATAAATTACCTTATTTAATCCTCACAACCACTCTTGGGAAGTTAGGTATTAGTATTTCAACTCATAGATGAGACTACAGAGAATACCTAATTTGTCTACCTATACAGGGAATCCCAGGGTCTAAATTCAATCTGACTCTGCAGGCAAGCATTGTCACACAAGTCATATTGTTCTCACGTGTGCAATTATTGTGAGGACACACAACATAACTTAAATGTTCCTAAAAATAATTTGAAAAAATATTAAAAATTAATAGCAAGATCTTTAAAAATTAAACTCCTCTATTAATGACATACTCTAATCATTTAGGCCTGTTATTATCAATCATTCTCAAAACTGTACCTACTCATGTTGCCTTTAGTTAAGAGTAAATCCAGCAGTGTTGAAAAGCACTGGGTTTTTTTTTATAAGGTATCTAAATTGGAAGGGAAGAGGGAAAACTGTCATTATATGCAGATGACAATGATACTCTATATAGAAAACCATAAAGACTCCACACAAATGCTATTAGAACTGATAAATGAATTCAGCAAGGTAGCAGGATATAAGATTAACATACAGAAACCTGTTGCACTTCTTTACAGTAATAATGACATATCAGAAAGAGTAAGTAAAAAAACAATTCATTTTATAATCACATCAAAAACAAAAAAACAAAAAACCTAGGAATAAACCTGACCGAGGTGAAAAACGTATTTGCTGAGAACTGTGAAACATTGATAAAAGAAACTGAAGATGACTCAAAGAAATGGAAAGATATCCCATGTTCTCAAAGTGGAAGAATTAACATTGTTCAAATGTCCATACTACCCAAACCAATCTACAGATTTAATGTGAGCCCTATCAAATTACCCATGACAGTTTTCACAGAATTAGAATAAATAATCCTACAATTTATACAGAACCACAAAAGACCCAGATTTGCCAAAGCAATCCTGAGGGAAAAGAACAAAGCTGGAGGCATAACCCTCCCAGAATTCAGACAATACTACAAAAGCTACAGTAATCCAAACAGTGTGGTATGGGCACAAAAAACGACATGGATCGATGGAACAGAATACAGAGCCCAGAAATAAACGCACCCACTTATGGTCAATTAATCTTCGACAAAGGAGGCAAGAATATACAATGGAGAAAAGGCAGTCTCTTCAGCAAGTGGTGTTGGGAAAGCTGGACAGTCAGCTGCATGTAAATCAATGAAGTTAGAACACTCCCTCACACTATACAAAAAAATAAACTCAAAATAGCTTAAAGACTTAAATATAAGACATGACACCATAAAACTCCTACAAGAGAACATAGGCAAAACATTCTCTGACATAAATCATAGCAATGTTTTCTTAGGACAGCCTCCCAAGGCAAAAGAAATAAAAGCAAAAATAAACAAATGGGACCTAATCAAACTTATAAGCTTTTGCACAGCAAAGGAAACCATAAACAAAACAAAACTACAACCTATGGACTAGGAGAAAATATTTGCAAATGATGTGACCAACAAGGGCTTAATTTTCAAAATATACAAACAGCTCGTACAACTCAATAACAAAAAACCCAACTACCCAATCAAAAAATGGACCTACATAGACATTTCTCCAAAGAAGACATCCAGATGGCCAACAGACACACACAAAGATGCTCAGCATTGCTAATTATTAGAGAAACGCAAATCAAAACTACTGAGGTATCACCTCCACCAGTCAGAATTGCCATCATCAAAAAGTTTACAAAAAATAAATGCTGGAGAGGGTGTGGAGAAAAGGGAACCCTCCTACACTGTTGGTGGGAACATAATTTGGTGCAACCACTATGGAAATCAGCATGGAGGTTTCTCAAAAAACTAAACTAGAACTACCATATGATCCAGCAATCCCACTCCTGGGCATATACCCAGAAAAGATGAAAATGAATTCTAATTTGAAAGGATACATGCACCCCAATGTTCATAGCATCACTATTTACAATAGCCAAGACATGGAAGCAACCAAAGTGTCCATCGACAGATGAGTGGATACACACAGACACACACACACACACACACACACACACACTAGAATATTACTCAGCCATGAAAAAGGAATGAAAAATGGCATTTGCAGCAACATGGATGGACCTAGAGGTTATCATACTCAGTGAATAAGTCAAAGAGAAATATCTTGATATCACTTATATGTGGAATCTAAAAAGATGATACAAATGAACTTATGTACAAAACAGAAAGAGACTCACAGACATAGAAAATAAATGGTTACCAAAGGGGAAGTGGGGTAGGGATAAATTAGGAGTTTGGGATTCACAGATACACACTACTATATACAAAATAAATGACAAAGACCTACTGTATAGCACTGCGAACTATATTCAATATCTTGTAGTAACCTATAATGGAAAAGAATCTGAAAAGGAATATATATATATATACACACATATATATGTATATATATTACTGAATCACTTTGCTGTATACTTGAAACTAATACTTCAATAAAAATAAAATTCAAACCTCATGATAAAAAAAGGAGCACTGTTTTTTTTAAGTTAAAAAACCTTAATTTTCATTTATATTTGTAATGGGAAACATTTTAAGTCACTGGGAGGAAGGGGTGCATGGGAACTCCTCCAAATCTACAATTAATCTTTAATCTCATTACATGTAACTGCTGTTGATAGTATCTAAAGAACTGGACCTATGAGGTGTCTGCTCCTTTGGGATATTTAGGATTTAGGATTAAATATCCCAAAGGGACAACAAATTGTCCCTTTACAATTAAATCTATGCTAAAGTCTTTTAATTATATATAACTTCTCCCCAGACTTGCAACATTTAAAAACAAACTAAAACCAGGAAAGGAGTGAATATAAGAAAATATATCTGAATAGTTGACCATTCTTGATTGGTTAAAAAAAGAAAAATTCTTTGAAAATTCTTTGAAAATTCTATTCCCCCTTCCAGTTTCAGTGAAATGTCACAATAAAAACTGCTATGATAGGGAGTCAAAACTAGAATTCTTGGGCTTCCCTGGTGGTGCAGTGGTTGAGAGTCCACCTGTCGATGCAGGGGACGTGGGTTTGTGCCCCAGTCCGGGAAGATCCCACATGCCGCGGAGCGGCTAGGCCCGTGAGCCATGGCCACTGAGCCTGTTCGTCTGGAGCCTGTGCTCTGCAACGGGAGAGGCCACAACAGTGAGAGGCCCGCGTACCGCAAAAAAAAAGAGAAAAAAAAAGTAGAATTCTTGATAGTTTTGTAATTCCTGGTGCCCTAAAGAGGAACAACCAACATTACTGGGAAAATTTAAAAAACATGAAGTCACCTGGGTTAAAGCATTTATAGAAAGCAAAGTAACTGCTATTTACGAGGGGTTAAAGCATTTATAGAAAACAAAGTACATAACTGCTATTTACTAGTGGGTCAACTAAAAGCCAGGTAATCTGCTAGATTAAAAAAAAATTAAATTTTTGGCTGTGTTGGGTCTTTGTTGCTGAGTGCGGGCTTTCTCTAGTTGTGGTGCACGGGCTTCTCACTGTTGTGGCTTCTCTTGTTGCAGAGCACGGCCTCTAGGTGCATGGGCTTCAGTAGTTGCAGTGCGTGGGCTCAGTAGTTGTGGCGCACGGGCTTAGTTGCTCCGTGGCATGTGGGATTTTCCCAGACCAGGGATTGAAACTGTGTCCCCTGCATTGGCTATTAGATAACAGATATTATCCCTCAGTAATTCCAAGTAAGGAAGTACGGTTACTTTAAAGTAACTTACTCCTCCAAACACAGAGAAGACCTAGGACTAAAGTTGAAACCATGCTAGTAAGAAGTCTGAGCTCTTTTAATTCATTGACCTGCTACCGCAAAGAATTTACAGACAGGTAAGAAATGAACAAAAAGGATTGGGATGCTTCTTTGTATTTCAATTTCAATCTACAGGCTTGACTAGATCCAAGTTCAATTTTTTTTGTTTTAAAGGCAGTGATACCCCACAGGTGCTGTGTATTTCCTATTGCATCACCTCAGACGCATATCAACACATCTATCTGGTTGCCAACCTGAGGTTCAGCCTGATCCCTTCATTTTAAAGTTCTCCATCAGTTTTCCCCTCATGGTTTTAGCATCCACTGATGATTGGTGCCCAAATATAGTATTTCATAAAGAGTAGCAACACAGTGTATTTCTAACATCCCTTCTGTATTTATCAGAAGGAATACTATTAAAAAACTTCACTATCAGTTTACAGGATAAGTGGGGACTAGAGGAAAGGACACCACTGCAATGAAATATTGAATATGGGAAATTCTCTAAAGACAAATGACCAAGTTTCAATTAGCAAAGAAATAAAAAGAGGAGAAAAAGGCACATAGTGATTAAGAGATCTGAGACAAATTAGCTATGTGTGGACCCTGACTCGGTACTGATTCAAACTAACTTAAAATAACTCTTTAGACAATCATGAAACTTTATAGACCCTACCAGATAAGGAATTATTTTGTTAGGTGTGATACTCGCATTAGAAACTCATGGTGAAAGATATACAGTACAGAAATATGGATGAAATGGTAAATGACATTTGTACTTAAATGCAACAGGAAAATAAGTTGGGGAACTGATGAAACAAAATTTGCAAAATGCTTTTGATTTTTTAAGCTGGGCTATATATATTTAGAGGTTCATTATTCAACTTTTGCATTTTATTTTTAAAAATCACTAACATAAAACTGGCCGCAAAGGCTAGACTGGCCAAGGAGTTGTAAAGCCAACCCGCCTTAAAACTTTACCTTCCCTCTATGAAAATATGGAAAAAATAAAACCAATTAACCAACTAATTGGATCAACTCTTTTAAGAATTAAAATTGTTTCTACCTATTTATTTGCAAACGTGCAATCTACTAAGCCAACAATTACTGATGCTATTAATACTGTTAATGACTCATGAATTCTTCTGTTCTATTTGGAAAGGTTGCCTTTTTTTGTTGTTGGCTGCTTGGCATGTGGGATCTTAGTTCCCTGACCAGTGATTGAACAAGTGCCCCCTGCAGTGGAAGCAGAGTCATAATCACTGGACCACTAGGGAATTCCCTGAAAATGCAGCTTGTTAAACAAAGTACTAGATGTTCACATTTACAAATTTTTTAAAACTTATTTATTTTTGGCTGTGTTGGGTCTTCATTGCTGCGTGTGGGCTTTCTCTAGTTGCGGTGAGTGGGGGCTACTCTTCGTTGCGGTGCGCAGGATTCTCATTGCGGTGGCTTCTCTTGAGGAGCACAGGCTCTAGGCATGCAGTCTTCAGGACTTGCAGCACATGGGCATGCGGTCTTCAGTACTTGCAGCACATAGGCTCAGTAGTTGTGGCTCTCGGGCTCTAGAGCTCAGGCTCAGCAGTTGTGGCACACTAACTTAGGTGCTTCCGCCATGTGGGATCTTCGCGGACTGGGGCTCAAACCTGCGTCATCTGCATTGGCAGGTGGATTCTTAACCACTGTACCACCCTGGAAGTCCCTGGATGTTTAAATTTAAAATACCTTACTTGCACCAAATTTTGTGGGAATCAGAAATTTCAAACTGGAAATGAGTTAAAAAGCCAGGCCACTAACTGACAAAGTGTTTCTTCATTCCAGGATGTCAAGGTAAGTTTAAATATAGGTTATCTGCCTATCTACTTAAAACAGAGTATATTTTCAAATTATCATACCATTTTAACCATTTTGATGGTTGAAGCTATGTATCAACTACTAAAGAAAAACGTGAGAAAAATGGAATCCAAGTAATTAAACTATTAGCCATTACATTCATTTCATCCCATTTCACAGAACCATGAACAAGAATCAAACTGAAGTTTTTAACTCAGTAAGGTGTATTATCACAAGAAGGCACAATGCTAGAATCTAGGATACCTGAGTTTAAGTCACAATTCAGCCGCAATTATTAGGAGTCGTGGCTGAGTCATTTCTAATTTCTCTAGCATCAAGCCCTTCAAGATTATTCAGAGGAATAGTTTTCATTTGTACATACTACAAAACTCCACTGGGTATTTTTCTACTGTCAACTGCGTAAGTCAATTTTATTCGTCTACTCCAAAAATTTTGATGAATGCATGGATGAGAACATCTGAGCAAATAAGCAGTAGCAGAAAACACTGGAAATAACCTATTTAGCTGCACTTTTAAAACTAGGTTTGACGTCAATGGAATTTCTAGAAATAGTAAACTATGAGACATCAAATCATGAGGGAAAATACCCAGTTACAAATGATCCATATTTATACACTGGCCATTCTAAACCTTTCTTGTTAGTGCTGTAGCTCCCAACACTGTCAAATAAAAACCTGGTGCTTTCAGAAATTGAGTCCAGAAGTACAAGGAAAAAGGCAAATAAGAGTAGGAACCTGAGAGTTCACAGAAGATGGGAAGGAAGGTTAGCAGGAGACACTCATATGATACCAGAGGTACCATCCTCACCACTAAACTTTTCTTCTATCCTACCTAATTCACTGAAGTTTCACTTTAATTCCTAAACTTCCATGAATTAGGCCTGGGAACTAGCAAATACCCTTAGTGAAGAATGTAAATACTTTTCAGCAGGGAAAGGGGTTAGCAATCATTAACTTCTTAGTAAGAAAGAGTGTGGATATTTTTCTTTCCTCCTATATCTTGAGATCAGCTACTCCAAAGGAATGAGTTTCTGATGGGGGAGAAAGTAAACATTAATTTGGGAACCTGGAGCACTTGTAGGGAAAGGTCAGGAGGCTTCGGTAGTACAGTGGCACTAGCAGTATGGAAATGGAGAGGAAAATAAAGGATGGCTGACTTCTTAATCTCTATAACGAGATTGCTGTGTTAAGGAAAAACCTTTTCTTTACATCAAATGCTCCTTTAAAAAAAACCTTATAACATATAACATAGTTGAACTATATGTGGACTGCATCAGAGGCCTAAGAATAATTTAGGCAGTGATTCTATGGCAAAACTTATTTCAGCTTTCTTAAATTCCTAGTCAATGTCAGGAACATAGCTTTACTATATGTGCAAATGCTACCAGCGGATCATGTAGAGAAACCCACTTGGTATCACCATTTGTCATACCAATAAATTACATGCATTTTATGTTCAGAATGCAGATGAAACTCAAATCTTTGGTAATGCACTTCAGAAATGGGAATACTTTTAACAAAAAACTTTATCTGGATAAGCAATCATGAATTCTACAACAAAAAAATTTTTACCTGGCAGACTGATCAATAGTTTTGGTGTTTTTTTTACTAAATTATCATTTACCATTGTTTGTTTGTTTTTTGTTTTTTTGTGGTACATGGGTCTCTCACTGTTGTGGCCTCTCCCGTTGTGGAGCACAGGCTTCAGACACACAGGCTCAGAGGTCATGGCTCACAGGACTAGCCGCTCCGCAGCATGTGGGATCTTCCTGGACCGGGGCACGAACCCGTGTCCCCTGCATCGGCAGGTGGACTCTCAACCACTGTGCCACTAGGGAAGCCCCTACCATTTAGTTTTTCATGTGTAAACAGGTAAACAGAAAAAAATACCTACAGACAAACAAAAAGTTCATTATGTTAACCAATCAGGGTCTGGAAATTTCTGCAGTTTTCTTCCCAAGTGTTCTCTGAACAAATCATCTTTTTTTTTGTTTTCCAGTAAACAGTAACATAAATACAAATTGTTTAATAATAGCCATAAAGTCTCATAGGCTGAGGTTTAAGTATTTATACTTCATATGGTAAGGAGACAGATATTGGACAATTTCTAGACTCCTGAAGATTTGGCATTAAAAACAAAAACCTCAGTCATCAGAATTCCTATTTCTACGTTTGTGACTAACTACATAAATAACCATTGGAAAACAGGACTTTCCAAGCTAACTTTCCAGTTAGACTTTAATCTTAAACGAAGTGTGTATGTGGTTTTATTAACCTATTACGATGCACAAGTTGGATGTCTTTCCATGAATGCTACTTACCACCACTGACATCAACCAATGAAACAGAACACAATACTTACAATTTAATGAAATTCCAACAGCAAACAGTTCCTATGGGTTTTGGTTTCTAATACCTGCCTACTTAAAGTTAATAATACTTATTACCTGTTCAACAATTACAGAAAAATCTTTTAAAGTTAAGGAAAGTTTGAGGTAAATAAAGAATATTCATTTAAGAATGAAGTAGTCAAGATTTCCTTTTACTCAAAAAAACCAAAAAACAAAACACAAAAATCACTTCCAAGAGTCAACCTCCATGTACAAAAAGGCAAGATCAATCACTGGACACAAAGGATATTCCAAAGGTCTTTAAAAATGGTAATTAATCTCAAAAAAGGAAAATTAATTTTAGCTTTTATATTTCATTCATTATCAAGACCATATTTGCTTAACAAGATAATTATGCAATTGATACAAAACATACAGCATTTACACTTAACTGTACAAAATAATTTAAGGTTTATAAAAATATTAGAATGTTTAGAGTTGACTGACACAGTCTTAAATAATCTCTTCTAGAGAACTATAGTAAGACCACTGATTTCCATTTTATTTCTTTTTTAATAAGTCAAAGAAAGGATGCTGCAATGCTTCATCCAAGGTAATTCTTTTCACTGGATCATAGTCTAACATTCTTTGAATCAGGTCAAACAGTTTCTCATGTTCTTCATCATGACACAGCATAAATTCCTGAGGGGAAAAATGACTTTGTTTAAGAAAGACAATAAAAAATAGTTAAAACAGGTTTTTTTGGTTTTTTGTTTTACCTTTAATGGTTTGCAGTGTCTCGTAACATATCTACCAGCAGAACTATGTTCCTCCCAATCTAGCTGATTATGAAGAAAATACTTCTGTTTCCTATAGGAAAGAGAAGTCTGGATTAAATTTCAAGAAAAAAAAAACCCAAAACCCACATTCTTACCCTGCCCCCACCAGGGGATTGGGGGAAAAGATGGAACCATAGACATCTCTATATATATACATAAACATACAATTACTAAATATCTCAGCAATAATTATATTGGATACCTTATATGGTATTTTTCCTAATCTTGTACCCTCTGAAGTTTTAGTATCCCACCTAAGTTGTACCATATGTGAAACAATGCCAGCGTCAAAAACAGAGGATCCTAGATCCATTCCTGTAAATTCTGATTTCACTAGATCTGGAATGGGGCTAGAAATCGTTAACAATTCCCTGGATGACTTCTGCAGTGAAGCTATGTTTTGAAACCACTTATAGTATTCTTGTCCAAAGACGTACATGTGGTTTGCAACAGTCTGGAGTTCAAATTTAGATAGGACTCCAAAATCAAGCTCTTTTTACTACTCTATGTATTATTTTTAAATCAACCTAGGACAACATTTATGCAGAGGTTAACTTGAGTATAAAAACACCACTTTATTTACTGGATCACAAAGTAAATATTGCATTATTTTTCAAAAACTTGACTTCATGAAAAAAAAATTCAAAATCTACAGTCTTTGGAATAAGCAATAACAACAAAGATGGCTTTTCTATAGTTTGAGTATAGGCCACTGCATGTACCCAATAAGGACTTTAATCTTAAAAAGCATACCTTGTTTTCTGAATCATGTGTGTTGGTATGGGTCCTAATATACGTTCCATCATTGCCAGGTGTTTTTTACTATGATGAGTCTAAAAAAATAGGAAAAAGAAACTTAGCACTTTCCATTTCCCTACATGCACATAAAAGGAAAACACAAGAAAACAGTGTTTCCAGGACTTCCCTGGTGGTCCAGTGGCAGAGAATACACCTTCCAATGCGGGGGACGTGGGTTCGCTCCCTGGTCAGGGAACTAATATCCCACACGCTGCGGGGCAACTAAGCCTGCCCACCACAGAAAGAGAGCCTGTGAGCTACAAACTACAGAGCCCACACACTCTGGAAACTGCACACCACAACTGGTGAGAGGAAACCCACGTACCACAATGAGAGAGAAGCCCACGTGCTGGAATGAAGACCCAATGCAACCAAAAAAAAAGTAAATAAATAAATGTTAAGAAAAAACCAAGCAAATAGTGTTTCCATAAAAGGACCAGATTAGACAGCTATACAATTTATACTACACTCTACTTCAAAGATGGAATAAAACTGAATGAGCTACACTGATTGTCTGATTTCTGAAATGAATTGGTAAGGTCTGTATAGCTGATTGAGGAACAACTTTTTAAGTATATTTTACTGAAGTACAGTTGATTTACAATGTTCGAATAAGTTGTTTAATGTAAAACAGAACAGTTTTTCCTTATTTGTATTACTTGCACTGTTTAACTGAGGGATGACTGGGAAGATTACCAAAAACCTGGCTACTCATTTTATCGGTTGCTTAACTAACCTCCATTACCCAATGGATAGCAACTTTGTAACACTAATCCTAGACAATAAAAATACAGTCCCAATAATTCTTACAACAACCTTGAGCTAGGAATGTGGGAACATAACTTTCAAAGAGGTTAAGATACTAGCTCAAGCTCATATAGCTCATCAATGAGGAAACCTGAGCTATGAACCCAAGTCAAAACTCATATTCTTAAATTACACAGTAACAGAGCTTTGGCTAAAGTAGAATAAATTGTTAAACTAAATGGTACACTCCTAAGTGGAGGCTGGCAAACTTCTTCTGTAAAGGACCAGATAGTAAATATTTTAGGCTTGGATGGTCACAGATGGTCTCCACCACATATTCTTTTTCATTTTTTAAAGCAGGCATCAGATAGGATATAGTTTGCCAATCCTTGCTCTGAAGAGCAGAGTCTATGTGCAATGCTTTTTAAATCCATTAACTACTGTGCCTAGCACACTGCTTTCAAAATGTTCTTAATTCATGACAGGAATAAATAATACAAGCTCCATTATCTTCAAAAAGTTCCTTAGTTGAAGACTATTTTGGAGGGTGGAATTAAAATATAAACAACATCTCACACCAAAGTTAATAATCGACGCTTAAGATCTCAGAATGATTAACAATCATAAAACCATCTGAAGGATTTTATATGTGTCAGAATGAAGAAAGCATGCACTGTGCTCAACTTTTTCCTTGACCCTATAGCTTACTACCACAAAACCAGACACCACCCCCTAGAAATGTCCGACAGCTATGTTCTAGATATCAAACTCGTCTACAAACTCAGAGTACTTTTAACAGATCTCTACGGAGTAGACAGAAGTTTGGTGAGGTGCCCCATAGCAGTGAACACATATATTCTGCAACAGCCACCTAAGTGACTTATAATTCATCACAGCTTCCTCCCTCCTCATCCTGCATTGCCATAACCTCAAAGCAACCTTGACAGTATTAGCCAGGAACTTCCTAACCACCCTCACCCCATCCAACAACACACCTTGATCAAATCACAACCCTCTTAAAGTTCTCCAATGGTTACACCACTTGAAGCTTTCAGGACTTTTAGTTTTCCGACATAAGCAAAATTATGAGGAAAACAAGTAGAGACCTAAATAACATTTTCTCCTTTTTGTTCTGCCAAGTAAGCCAATAACTATTATCATTTCATAGAAAGAACATTTTAATACCAAAAAAAAAAAAGAGGAGAGATAATTTCTAAATGAAAGCCAGAACGGCAACCCTACAAAATCATTTTCATTTTAGACCGGTCTACATTTGGAAACCACTGACTCCTAGGATAAAACAAATACCTTTCTATGGCAAACAAATCCACTATGAATCAGTACTTGCCTACTCACACCATTTTCCTATTTATCCAAGACACTCCGGCAGCACTATTCATCCTTCCTCAACTAGAGTAGCTTCCTTTATGCCTCTTGCATTTATGAATACCATTTCTTCCTGATATGGCCATCACACACTCTAGTTTTCTGACAAACTCTTACTCTTCCTTATAGCTTGGATTAAACTCCCTACTCCTCAGTGATGCCTTCTCTAAGGAAACTTAACTGTTCACCTTTTCTGGGTTCCCTTCTACATTGTTCCATTATAGCAAGTATCACATTGTACTGTACGTTATCCCATGTCTATTCTGTGTATGTCTTCCTTGAGGAGAGAGATGCTGTCTTTTCATTTTTATACACACAGTGCTTAGAAATGTGCCTAGGGTGTCATACATGCTTAATACATCTTACTGTTTCTGAATTCTTTTAATAAAAGTGCAACATAACCAGAGCTGAATTAAAACTGACCATAGTAACACTAATGTAAATTTATGAAGGAGCATCACAATAAAATGGATCATATGAAGTCAATATGGACCATGTGTTTAAAAGCTCCACATGCAGAATGAATTATGACCATTCACTGAGAGTATTTCATTCAACTATGGTTTTAGAGAAGGATGACTATTTTGCACATGGAAGTTTACATCTTAAGAATAATGACACTATGGCAAATTTCCAATATGGAAACAAAAACTTTAACATGCCTTTAACATTAAAGCTCATTATGAATCAGTAAGTAACATTTACTAAATACATACCTGAAAGACTGTGAAACCAAGGTAATATTCAATAAGAATGCAACCTATGCTCCAAACATCACATGGCTGAGACCAACCTAAAGCTATTTAAAAACAAAACCAAACATTTTATTATGCAACCATTTTTAATTGCCAATACACAATATCTTTTCCTATGTGGGTGCTCTCTTTATATAGCCCATTTAGGAGAATATGATAGTAAATTCAGGGTTTACATTTTTAGTTTTATACCAAACATTATTCAGTATGCTTTCAGAGTCCTCCATATCCTTGTATCAACTTACAGTATTTTAACCTGGGGGAGGAGGCATTTTATGGAAAGTAAGAGGGGTTAGCAAATATTCCATACTCTCTGAATTGCTTGTGCAATGAGGAGCACTGTTATAACCACTTAATGGTTGTTCTATGAAATTTTACATTTTATTAGTGCAAACATAGGTCAATAATTATCCTCAGAGTGTAATTACTAACCCCTTATCAATTACCATCAGCTTGATATCTGAGTTTATTTCTTCCATTAAAAGAAATAGTAGTGTCACATAAATTATGTAAGAATTATAATGGATATTATAAGCAGTGTCACCCATAAGCAGAATTATACAGATATTTAAAGTTCACATAGAGAGGTATCTATATATGTACTTTCAGGTTGTCTATACATGATCATATATACTTTCTCCTTCAGAATTCTCAATAGTAACATTATTCAGAAAAGAAAAAAACACCTAGCCTTAAGTCTCTATCTAATTAGAAAGGAAAAGAGTAAACCATACAGATGTTTTAACCTTTTAAAGATTAAGTTTTTAATAAAAAAATAATGTACAAATAAAACGTACTTTAAAAGACATTTCAATTACTTTCAGTAACATTACTGAATTTAAAGACAAAGGAAGAAACAATATATTCAAGGAACTTGACTATGATTTAGCCATTTTTGTTAACCCTCATGGTACTTATCACTTGAACAAAAGGATAATGGAGCATGGTTTCTACTTACAGTAACACATACAAAATCTGCAAATGATAGAGCTTGGATCTAAGATGAAAGTTTTCTTTTCCAGCCACTCCTGTCTCCCAGTCCAGCTTTCTCCCAAGTGACTGTAAACTACCTCATTCTCTTATGGCTCAGCTCTCATACTCTTTGGAATTTCACATCATTCACTTTTACCAACTTCTGTTTACTACCAACACCCAAGTCATGAGACCAACTGCCCTCCTCAGTGGTGGCACCTGACAACATCTTCCTCTTCAACCTAATTCTGCCTTCATCCTCAGGAGTAACACTTCACAAACACACAAAGAACCCTTCTAATCTTCCCATCTGTTCATTTCTTTTCCTAAACACCAATAACCCCAATTTCAGATTTATATCAACTATCCCCAGCCTGGCCACACATGGGACTGTATTATTACTAGGAATCACTGTATCTTACACAATCTAGGAGGAGGCCATTAACTGTAAGATACACCACTGTTTTATGAACCAATAACCAAGAAAAATGCCGTTTTGTCTTATGTTTCCTCACATGTTAAAATGTGGAGAAAAATCTTCTTCTTAAAATTGATAAAACACAGCAAGTTATCTCTTTTTAAGCTCTGAAAACACCTCTCTGTCCACAATCTCTTCCCACACTCTATTCTTTTACCTTCATTGCAGCCTTCAGTCCTCAACCATGAATACATTTTCTAAACTACTGCAACACAGCAGCTTCTTTCAGACCATACTAAGCAGAAATCCTAGTAACATCACTCTCAAAGATGAGCTCCAAACCTGTGCTATCCTATGTGGTAGCCACTAGCCACATGTGGTTATTTAAATCGAAAAGTTTAATTAATTTAAAATTCAGTTCCTCAGTCACACTGGCTATACTGAAAGTACACAGTAGTCTACGTGTGGCTACTAATGGCTACCATGTTGGATAGTGCAGATATACAACATTTCTATCATCATGGAAAGTTCTACTAGCCAGCACTACATACTATTCTTAATTTCCTGTCCCTTTTACTAATTCTTTACTCTAGGTAAACATCATTAGTTTGCTCTCACACTCATATTCTCAACTACCAAGTCCTCTTAGACAAAAGGTAAAAAGTGGAAAAGACTGATTCCACAAAGATGTTTTACTATCCAACCTCGATTGAAACTTACTTTTGGTGAAGTAATATGCTTATACCATTTAACTATCTCCCAATATCACCTGATCTGAATTTTTCCCACTGTCTCCAAGCCCCCAAATCCACCTCTGACTTCCTTGCTCTATCAACATGACTCGGTCTCGAACTTTTCAATTTTGAGGCATAAGATGCGCTCTCCCTCACTGAGTTCCCTTTTATTAATATTGAAAAACCCTGCACCTTAACTAATTTTAATTTCCATGCTTTCCCATGTCAAAGATGATCAAAGCTCTCCTCTTAGACTAGCCCCTCTTTCTTCTCCTCTTAACCTCCATCCACCCTACATCTAGACGTCTGCCAGCCAAATCTTTAGCATTTTCCCCAGCACCATGCTTTGTGATGAGACGAAAAGAGGTCCCCACATCACTTCAAAATCACACTGCTGTCATGGACTTAGCCAATACAGCTTGTTCTCTTATGATCTTGTAAGACTGACTTGTTCAAAAAGAACCACCACCTGGAATATCTTTACAGATGATATCACATTTTTCCCACTCAGGAAAAATATTTATAGCAATGTCCAGACAGCTTTTATGAAAACAGAAAACATTTTCTGTACACTGCTAAGAAAATTACAGCTATCCCCCAACTACCTGCCCCCCAATAAAAGCTATAGAGAACAAAATATCTCTTTTTCAATTAAAATATCAGGAAGTCTGGTATCTACTAACCCAAAATGACCTCTGGAGCTCTGTAATGCCGTGTAGATACCAAAGTGCTATGATGTTCATCATCGTATGTTGCACTTCCTAAGTCAACAATTTTGATATCTGTGTTTTTCAGTGTGCGTTCATCACGTTTCTAGAGATACAGTTAAGTAATCACAAAGATCAATAAAGATATGAAATATTTTATAGCACTATCCAAAAGGCTTGCACATGAATTCTCTTTTTGATTTTCAAAATAACCCCATGAGAAAGGCAAAAGATTACCCTTTTTGGGTTAAACGTCAGGATATAATAAGCCTCAAAGGTAAAATTCCTCATCCAAGGATCACCAAGCTAAATTAATTTTAAAGACAACTACCAAAGTTAAAACAAGTGTAACTTACCATTTTTGAATTATACTTGACTACATAGTCAGACTCCACAAATAAAATATTTTCAGGCTTCAGATCTGTATGGGTTAATTTATTATGATGCAAAACTACAAAAGAACAAAAAGACATTATTAGTTTCACTTACAAATTTAATCTGTACCGGGGGAAAGGAGAATTAGTAGTAGAGGTAGGGATCAAAAGTGGTTTCATCTTTACTTGCAACGTGCATTTTTAGTGACAATGGTTTGATATGTTGCTTGTCCAATAAAACCTTTAATTTACTGGTATTTAAAAATTTAACAAGTATACTTACAATTTATTGACTGACAGATCTGATATGCCATTTGCCTGATATGGTCAATTTGAAATGGCAGAAAGCTATTTTCTTTAATGAAATCATAGGTACTAAGTCCCAGGAGTTCGAACACAATACAAATATGACCATGATGATCAAACCATTCTAGCATCCGGACACATCGGCTGAAACAGATCAGAATACAAATAATTCAGTTCACAGAAATCTGATTATTTCATGTAACATAATGGATCACAGTTCCAAGTTTATTACTTACAAGACATTATTGGGATCAGTACTATTTAAATGCTCTAATACTTCGATTTCTGAATGAGCTGCTTCATGATATTGTCCCATATTTTTTATGATTTTCACTGCTACATGTATGCCACCCCTTTAAAACAAAATGAAAATGGTAAATGTACAGAAGGGCGTTGAAGACATATATCCTCTAAAGCAGCTGTCACCAACCTTTTGGGCACCAGGGACCGTTTTCATGGAAGACAATTTTTCCATGGTTGGGGGGAGGGTGTGATGGTTCAGGTGGTAATGCAAGCTATGGGGAGCAGCAGATGAAGTTTCACTCGCTCGCCCACTGCTCACCTCCTGCTGTTAGGCCCAGTTCCTACCAGTCCACGGCCCAGGGGTTGGGGACCCCTGCTCTAAAGCATCATCTTGTTAAGTACCAATCACTCTATGCTATTTTCCTAAATAATCTTTCAGGGTATATTATAGCAGATCTATAAACATTTTTTCAAAACATTATGACAAAATATACATTATACAGAGTGATGATTTCTCTTAATACTTATGAACATTAATGTTTGTTTCCAAAAGTTTAAATTTACCTAGATTTTATAAGTAGTTTTTTTAAAAAAAGGATAAAAATATAAACCTTGAACATACTACTGCTGAAAACATTTACTCATTCACCAGGCTAGAGAGACTGTGCCAGATGTTGCATTGGAATCACTGTTAAAAAGAGCTTGTCCCATGTACCTCACAGACTAATGGAAAAGACAGACACTTGAACAACTTATCATAAGGTTAGAAGTGCCTGGTATAAGGAATAGAGAGAAGAAAGAGCATAACCATCAGAGTTAGGGGAGCTCAGACTTCCTCAGAGAAGAAAGACAACTATCAGTTTGTTAGATAATTCTGGCAAAGGAGACACCATCAATAAGTCATCAAGCCAAAAAAATGTTTAGTGCATTCACTGATGCGAATAGGTATAAATAGCAACAATGTATGGCAGCGTGTTTTAGACCGGGGCATCTGTAGTACTTCCTAAAAAGTGCAGAGGGAATTCCCTGGTGGTCCAGTGGTGTATGACATGAGCTTTCACTGCCGTGGGCCCAGGTTCAATCCCTGGTCGGGGAGCTGAGATCCCGCAAGCCACGTGTCATGGCCAAAAAAAAAAAAGCTGTAAATGATGTTGAGGAAAAGGATTTCCAAATCTTCAGCTTCCTTCTGTCCTCTCTTCTAAACCTGATCTTCTTGAGTACAAGCCAGCAGTCAACCCTGCATTTTTCACTATGGCCTTCCCACATTACAAAAGAGAACCCCATGCACGTGAAATTAATATGGCAAGGTTTGTGCACCAGGCTGTTTATAAAAAAGAAAAAAAATTCTTTGAGGCAAAAATTTTTCTAGTGGCTGGATAGCCAACCTATTCCGAACTCATTTCTTTTGACAAGGTCCCAATGAAGTTGTGGGCTGATATATAATCATCAAAATAAATTTTTAATGATTTATCTCCCTATGATGTATAGCATATATCTCAAGACTTAAAAGAATTACTATAAAACTGCTGTGACAAAACTTCTTCTACTCTCATCTATTTCATCATACGGACAAGTTTTCTAACTGCTAATATGCTATAAAAATGAACAGTGCTAATAGCTATAAAAATGAAAAATGGATAATGGTGTTAGCTAATGCTACTATAGTAATCATATTGCAGTATATAAATGTTTCAAACCAACTTTATACACCTTAAACTTATAAGCTTTCATATTACTTGTCAGTTAAAAAAAAAAGAAAAATGGAAACTTAATGTTAAAACAGTAAGATTTATCTATGCACACAGGAACTCATTTTTTAAAGGCCCCAACCATCTCAATAAAAGATATATTTTCAATTACATTGTATGTTTTAGGTCTAATAAGTATCAAAATTTGTAACAGATTTGTACTTGATCAATTGAATACTATTCATTGGAATATCTCAAATACTCAAGTCTTGGAACCTCAAGAAATTTTTAAAAGACCTAAATGGGACAACTAGTGAAATGTGAACCAGGTTGTAGATAAGCTGGCAAAACTTGAAAATACATATAACATGTAAAAATAGAGAATGATTAAACACTGTAAAATGTTAACATTTGTGGAATCTGGGTGAAGAATATATGGGAATTCTTAGCAACTTTCCTAAGTCAAAGTATTTCAAAGTATCTTAAAATTTTACTTTATGTTCACATTTTTGTCATAGAGAGGAAAGGGTGATAATAAAAGACATTTAGGATAATATTCTTTATGAAAAGTGAAGTAAAAGTTAAGTTCAGATAAAAAGTTAAGATAAAGCATTTCTAAGTATTCAAGAAAAGTTTGTTCATGGATGACAGGAGGTATCAAGCTGTTGTATTTAGATTCCCCCAAACATATTTAGAAAGAGAGATATGTTTTTTAAAAAAATCAGCATTTACAATAAGCTGGAAATTACATCCTCAACTATTTTATGATGCAAAGTTGAGATGTCAATTTAGAAATGTGCAGTTTCCACTAAACTGTTTTAAGACGTTCACTTACAAAAAAACTTGCAACCGCAGAATAGAGATCCTAGAGGAAAACATGAAAATGAAGCAGAGAGGGTCAAATAACAAAAAGTTTAGTATAACTCATTAAAGAATCTGGACTTTATTCTGTAGGCTTCAAGTAATATAATTTATTTATAGTTTAAGAAGCTAACCCTAACGTGCAAATATTACCCTTTGGAAATAAAAGCTTTTGAACCAAGAAGATTAGACATGCTAATTTATTGTCTCTGCAATTCAAAAGTAGGGTAAAGCACTCCAAATCTCTTATAGAAAGCTAAGGACCTAAGTTCTGGGAAAGTCTTCACTTGAACACTGACATTAATTTCAATGAACTCCATCTGATAAACATTTTCAGCATTCTTGGTCAAAATCCATACTTATGGTAAATAAATCATACACAGTTCAAGAACTTTTGAATACTTATACCTCCCAGGAAAACACATAGCTACCACTTAAATTCCATTTCATCTAAATTATGGATCCTTCTCCACCAAAAATATCAGAATGTTCAAAAAAGAAAAACAACAAACTTACATGCCATGATCAATGCACTCTACAACTCTGCCAAAGGCCCCTTCTCCCAAAGTGTTCACGATTTCATCTAAAGTGAGGGGGGAGAAAGAAGTGTAAGTACATGAGTACAAATTATCAGTTATTCAAATAATGAATGCTTAAGTGTGGAATTTTTTCAAATGCTCTCTATTAAAGCATAATTAAGGTTCCAGCACTCAAATTATTTTATTTTCAGCTGCTACAAAAATAATTTAGATAGAGCTATCTTTCTTGCTCTAATCTCAAATTCCACTGATTATTTTGGAACTTTAGAGTGGAAATATTTAAACTCTATAGAAAAGAAGAAATACAAAAGAACAACAAACAAACCCACAAAAAACAAAACAAAAAAGCAATGAAGAGTTCTTTAGCCCCCCGCTGACAAACTATTCTTAAAAAGATTATTCTGTCTGCAAAGTTTAAAAAGTGTTGAAAAATATTCTATACATCTTGCTCTTAGAACGTCTCCACTTTGACAGATCAGATGACCCTCCTCATCATCCTCTATACTCCTGGATCTTTTCCTTCGGTGGCTCTTCTGGAACGGCAAGTGGGCAGCACCAAGATCGTCCAGTCAATCAATATAGCAGAGTGAATTCAGGGCAGAATATGCAATTCATTCAGCGGGGAGATATCCAGGCATTCAGATAAGAACCAGGCCACGAACAGTTGGCAGGAGCAATTTCAAATTCAGTCCCCAGAAATTCACAGGACACAGTTTATGTTACAGAAGAAAAACATGGCAAGATTTTCAGATAAGTTACTTAAAGTGGCAATAGAAAAAACAACACAATTGTCTCTAAAATACTGACTTAATTGAAGTCTGAAATTTAAAGAATGCAATGTCATGATCTATTAATCTCGTTATAAAATAGCCTATGCTGTGAGTTGAAATGTCTAGTTTGGCAGGAAAATGTTTTAAAATGTCAAGATTAGTTCAAATTGATACTGAGCAATATTTTTAAACATACTTATTAAAATAAAAGGGGAAAATAAAGGCTAATGTCAATGTTTGATCTAATCAATGATAGTTCTACTGAAGAAAACTTGGGGAGGAAAATAATAATTCATAGTTTACTGCAAACAAGTGAAGATTCATGAGTGTAAAAAAAAGGCAGGCTTTCTGGACAATAATTTCCCCTTCAGCACCCACTTTCAGAGCTCCAATGGAACTAATTGCAGATTGTGCTATACACAGGGTAAGTATCCACCAGTGCAACTTTCTACATTTGTCTCCAAGTACTGGGAAAGGGGTTTCTTTTAAAGTAAAAAATGTTTAAGATGAAAGAAAAGATGGGTGCTTCATCTTTTCATATGATTATGTTATAAAAGATAAAAATATTTTTAACATTAAAATCAAGAACCTCATGATCTCGTCTGCAAAAAATGAGTAAATGTGGGCAAATGAGGACTAACTAATAAATGCAGATTAGTTGTAAGAATTTGGAAGTTTCCTTTAAGGATTCAAGTAATATAAACACAATTATATTCATATAGTATTATAAACTTTTTCAAACGTATTGGCTCAGTAAGAGCTTTTACACACAAATAAGTATCCACCCAAAATAAAAACAAAATCAATCATACCGAACGTGACTGATTACTTGAACATTGTCTATTACGCTTCTTTTTAGGACTGCTTCTCCAGCTTCGGACAGAAGATTTACTGCAGTGGATTCGATAACTGCTTTCAACGTCTCTGTGATAACGTCTAGGAACATATCTTTTGCAGTAGTCATTTCTGTATTCATCAATGTTAGGAACATATCTTTTGCAGTAGTCATTTCTGTATTCATCAATGTTAGGAACATATCTTTTGCAGTAGTCATTTCTGTATTCATCAATGTTAGGAACATATCTTTTGCAGTAGTCATTTCTGTGTTCATCAATGTTAGGAACATATCTTTTGCAGTAGTCATTTCTGTATTCATCAATATTAAGAACATATCTTTTGCAGTAGTCATTTCTGTATTCATCAATGTATCTCTGGTCCCGATAATATCTCTCATTCAAGAACCTTGCTTCTAAATAATGACTGTAAACACATTACAGGATTTAAAATTACTCTCTTCATTCTAGAACATTTTAACGTTTAACCACATTTTAACGTGGTTAAAATAAAACATTCTCTCAAGAATTCCTGGTTTCAACAGCTAACTCAATAAAAGAAAAAAATACAAATTGATGAATTAGAATTTATACTTAACTCACAAAACTTAAATAATTTTACTTTAACCAACAAGCAAATGGGTACATATATCTCTATTAATATATACTGCTATGAAGGAACAAACCTTGGGTCAAATCATTCAACATATTCAGTGTTTACTTGATTAAGTGTCCCTTTACCTTCTGCTGAAAGTTAAGACCAAAAATTCACAAAACTGCTCTTCTGAAATTCATCAATCTTATGATATATGCATCTGTAACTAAGCTCTCTTCCTTTTTGCAGAGCCACACACAATATGAGGCAGGCAAAACAGGATTCCTTTACTTCTTAATGTAAGTTAGGTATCTCTGGCACACAGAGTTCTTTCACAAAAGGTGTATTAGAGCTAAAAGGAATCTTAAATATATTTCAGGCCTTTCATTTTACAGATGACTACACTGAGATCCCTAGAAGGAAA
The DNA here is from genome assembly GCF_964165515.1 of Mesoplodon bidens. Taxonomy (NCBI): domain Eukaryota; kingdom Metazoa; phylum Chordata; class Mammalia; order Artiodactyla; family Ziphiidae; genus Mesoplodon; species Mesoplodon bidens. Next base: position 154,622,394 of record NC_138160.1, on the reverse strand, counting down.
ACGATTTGCCATGGTTGTAGAGCACATACTAAATCCTATTGTATGTGCCAGTATTATTATACACACCACCTATTCCATCTCCTCTCCTCTATTTCGAGCTTCCTGTATCTTTCTGAGAAATAGACAACACAGTTTTTGAAGGCTGCTTCATGTGCCAAAAATATCTAAAATATATCCCCCTCAAATGAGAAAAGGTTCTAGTAATTGCTTGCTTAGGATTTCCCAACCCCCTACTTCCCTTTGCATTTTGAATTTCCTGTCACTCCTGCTTGTGAAATAGACAAGAATTCAGGGAAAACAGCATCATCTGGTGCCATAGTGCTTAACTTCTTTTATTTATTTATTTTTTTTTTTGCGGTACGCAGGCCTCTCACTGTTGTGGCCTCTCCCATTGTGGAGCACAGGCTCCGGATGCACATGCCCAGCAGCCATCGCTCATGGGCCTAGCCGCTCCATGGCATGTGGGATCCTCCCGGACCGGGACACAAACCTGCATCCCCTGCATCAGCAGGCGGACTGTCAACCACTGTGCCACCAGGTAAGCCCCATAGTGCTTAACTGCTGAATCTACAGATCCCTTTGAAAATCTAATTGAGAGGTATGGACCCTCTCCCCTAAGAAATGCACAAATGCGTAAACAAAACTTGGCAAGGAATTTCAGAGATCATGGACCTCAGGAAGTCAATGGATTCCAGTTAAGTAGCCTTGATTTGATGGAAAGAAAAAGACAGAGTCAACTGACCCAGTTTCCTGTCCCCCTCTCTACCTGGGATGAGTATCCTTTTCAACAGTGTGAAGATTCAAGAGGGATGCACATGGAGCACTGAGGGAGAGAGGGGACACCTGCCCAGTCAGACACACCAGCTAAAATAATCCTGACAAGCAATGGAGTGACAGATGTTAACTAGACTGCCCTCACTAACCTCGTTCTTTTTCCAGAATATGTTGTCATTCTTTTTTCTCAGGAGGCTGGTTTATGCAAAAATAAAGGAGAAGCATCTCTTAAACTGCTACTCAACAGGGCTGGCATCAAATCCAGGCTGGGGAGATGCAGAAACCCCCTTTCCCCAGTGTCAGCCTTAAGTTCTAGCCATTGGAGAACCAACTCAGGATATTAGGGTCTAAATCTGGGTCTAAGTCAGGGATCTGATGAGTTGCTTGGAACCGTTAAGGGAGAGATCTACAATACGTCAAACTAGAAATTACCATACTCTAAAGGGCATCTGTTTAATTCTGTAAGGCATCCTTCCCATAAAAGTCTAAAATGTATCGGAAAACTCTAACACTAATAATCCTTAGCTGGACTAGTGCATGAAATTAGAGCTGCTGATAATCCATAAATAATCTATAGAATAACAAACATGGAGTGAAGTAATACTATGAGGATAAACTAAAAAGATGAGGACCTCTTCAGCCTACAACAACCGAGCCTTAGAGATTATATAAACAAAGTCTACAGAATTATAAAGGCTATATGGACAGAGTGAACAGGATGAACAGACTGATTGAATTTCTAAAAATAGTCACTGAATGTCCAGTGAATATTTCACTGTAGTTCTTTAAAACAGCCAAGACTAATGAGGCTATGGGCATTCGTTTCTATTTCCACACAGGTCCTGTGGAAGATAAAAAATATATGAGGCAAAATCCCTGCCAACAAATAACTGTTCAATTTGAGATTACTCACACAAAAATAAAACAAAACTCAACCATGCAGGAAATGCCGAAAGCCTGGATATGAGTGCTTAGGAGAAAAACTCATAATGCTTAAAATGGTCAGGGAAGATTTCGTGAAAAAGAAGGGAAGAGTTGCATCTTATAGGGACATCAGGATTTGGATAAAGTAGGAAGTAGAAGTGGTGCCAGGAAAGAAAAATGGCATATGACCATCTTACATTTATAGAGTACTTTTAGCCAGAAGGGTTTAGAGATGAGTTTGTCTACATGTTACTTAGGAAATAGTAAGTAGACAATTTCAGCAAGAGCAATTTTCACATAGGGGAACATAGGCAAATAAATAAGCTGGGAACAGATCATCCAAAATCTTGCATGCCAGGCTAAAGGGCTTAAAACAGTGTTTCTCAAAGGGTGGTCTGTTTATTAACAATATCGAAATACTGATTTTTTAAAAATGAAGATCCCTGGACCCCAGGTCAGATTCACTGAATAATCTGGTAATATGCATTTTAAACATACCTCCAAAGTGATTCTATTCACACTAAAGTTTGAGAATCACTGGTTTAAGGCTTGATACTCTATGTTACAACAAGACATTTAAGGATATAAAATGTGTTCACAGTGTTCACAGCCACATCAGTCTTCCTGTGTAGAATTAACTGATTAAGCTTGTAGGAAGGGAGCAATTCACAGGCTACTTACAAATCAGAAAGAAAAGACACTCTGAAATATATAGGAAAAAAGGTAAGATAATTGATATACAATAAAAGCGCTGATAAATCATAAGAAAAATATGCTTTAATAGAAAAAATAGGCTAAGAATACAAAAATAATGTTCACAATCAACTAGACTTCAATTAAAAAAATATTCAAGTGTTCAATAAGCACATGACAGAGGACAAATTCAGCAGAAATTTAAACATTCAAATGAAAAGAAAACACTATTCTTGGCATTTCAAAATACACAGGACTAGTGACAGCATGTCGTAGGGAGTGTAACTTGGTACAAACTTTCTAGAAAAATATGTGGAAAAATATGTGAATATGTAGCAAGAGCCTTATAAGAGTCACACCCTTTCACTTGAAACTGTCCCTTCTTAGAACCTATTTTCAGGAAATATTCAGAGGCAAAGATTTGTATACAAAGATATTTTTCAGAAGAAATAACTTTACATCCAAATGAGGGACTAGCATCCTACCAAGAGTACCTTCTTTATATGCTTCTGTATTTTTCATTTTTTTTCCAATAATTTTACAAAAGAAAAACTCTTATGAAGATTTGAATCTTGAAAAAGACTATTAGATTACTCCAGATTACGGAGAGCAATTACCACCAGACATCTCTGGTGCCAATATCAAAGAAGAAACTATTGGCCTAGTGGTTATTGCACTGACTCAGTATCATCTTGATGTGGTTAATTGTGAATATGAATAACTGTTCATCATTCATATCACTTCCTTTCGACACATACAATGCATAATAAATCCATGAATGGTTAGTACTATATGTTAAGGCTTACAGAGTATTTTGTAGTTATCATAATATAGGGTACAGATATTCTTGTATAATACATTAATTAGCTCAGGTCATTGAAATCCTGGCATAGATTCTCCCTCTTCCCTCCATATGATAGTGTGTGAAGAATGATTAGTCTGCACTGATTAACAACAAGCTCACTGTTCTACAGAACAAGTCTGTTTTGCCATGGAGAAGGAAAAAAATTGCATACTGTTTTTTAAATAACGCCAGTTGGCTAATTTAGAAAGCAATCTGGCAAACAGTCCCAGTGGAACATCTGCACAAAACAAGGAGAAAACATAGAACCACCAAAAACAAATGAGAAAGGGAAATTAACGGAGGACAGAATGAAAGAAACTCTATTCACCTAGGCTTTGTTTAATCATTTAGGAACTTGAAAAATTCCTTCAATTCTATATAAACGTAGTACCTCCAAATTTTACACTGGTAAGAATACAACAGAACAGGACACATGCCATTGGAAATTTTTAATGAGGTCCTTCTTACAACAGCCAAGCTTCTAAAAATCCCAAACATATCCACTGGCCTTATCTACAAATATAACCTGTAGAATACAGTATAAGCAACTAATCCCCAACACACTTTAACATTCTCACACACCACATGCTATTTTTCCATCTGGATGAACTCCTCCCGACCCTTCATTAGCTCTCATTTGTGGAACCCTAAATAAGTGCCCCAATGTACAGCTCTCCCTACTACATACAAGTTAAAGGCACTCACTGGTCCTTTAATCACTTACTTAACTTTCGTGTGTCTCATTTCCCACAACTATATTACTGGCAGCTGGGACTCCAGCAACTGTTTCCTACAGCTCCCAAATGTACACAGATATGTGAGAGTAGGAACTCTGTTCTATTCACAGCAGTGTCTAGCATATAAGAGGCACTCAGTAAATATTTTCTGAATGAGTATTTGTTGACTGATTTATAAAACAATCTGACAGATGAAAGCTATATAAGCTAATGACAAGTCATTACAACTATTAGTGTTAAAATGGTACTAGTTCAAGCGTAATTTACCAATAAGATTCTTTAAGCTGGTGATGTGGTTTACAATGTCTGTTCTCTTGTGTACTACTGTGGGATCTCCTTTTCCGTTTGTGACTTCCACTGTAGCTTTCATGTCCCCAGCTTTCTCTGTTATCCCAGTCAGGGCAGTGAGTTCTTCTGGAATGCCTCATCTGTTAATGGAAATGAAAAGTGAGTTGTGGAATTTACAGACGGTTATATTTAGTAAATAAAATATTTCACATTAATATTAATTAAATAGAAAAAAACCAGCACATGGGGTCATACAGGTTCTAAAATCTTCATAGGTAATGGTTCCCAAGGCATGGAGGCACTATCCCACTGGTATGTCAGATGATTCTAAGTGGCATACACACCTAGTACTAAATGATAACACTGTGAGACCTTAATGCATTTTCTTTTCATTCTTCTGGATAAATTCTCAGCTTGGTGCATATCTTCAACTAACACTTGCTAACTGCCATTTTTAAAAAAAGAGTCAGGATTCAGGCTTACAGCATTCAGTAGACAACAATATCTAGCTAGAAATTAATAACTTTTTTGGTTTTATTTTTATCATTACCTTCTTTCTATGGTAAATTATTACTAATCTCTTAAGTTATTGATATAGTCAAATTATTAAGTTATTGATGTTAACTTTAAATGTGAACTAATTTAAAACAAATATCACAAGTGTCATGCAGCTTTGTTGAAATACTGTAATACAAATAACTGAAGTCAGAGAAACACTTAGGGATAGAATATAGGAGATGACTGTTTATTTTCAGATCATCCTGCAACCATTCTTAAAATTAAACATATTTGCTGTAGATCTGGGGTGACTGAAGAAATGAACCTATAAGGATGAATATGGTCACACTGAAATCAGATAATTGTGACAATTCCTTGGCTCCAACTACATCCTCACAGGTTCCATTCAGGATCAGGATCTGTGTTCTAACAATGTCATCCCATTCTGCCTCTTCAAATCTTAATTCTTTCACAAAGCAGTCAAGTTTTTAACAGTGATGTCCAAACTGTTGAAGAGGGTGAGGTTCACAACTCAGCAAGGAGCTGAAAACAGGTAAAATGGAGCAAAACCAACTTAGTTAACCTCCTTCAGTTAGCCCAAATGACTCAGTAACAAGCAAACAAATTCAAGTAAAAAATTTAAAAGATTTCAAATGAATTAAAAGACTTTAAAATGAGGCATCTCCTGGGAGGTATTCCCTAAGAAAATGTAGGTATCATGCCATCAGGGACCGAAGCCACCAAATATTTAGATCTTTTAACTCACTTCTCTTGTTGATTCTTAGGTCCAACAAAAATCCTAAAACTCTAGTCAGGGTTCTCACTGGAAATTGATAAGTGAGCATTCTGATTTACATAGTCATTTGAATATGGGAAACTGAAATAAATGACATTACAAATTAACCTGAGCCAAAAGACCATCAGAAAAGCCATCAAAAAAATTATATTTCTAGTGGAATTCTTCTAACCCTTCAATTACCCAAATTATATTTTAACCACATAGGAACTCTTTAAAAATGTTTAGTTAAGCATTCTTAAATCATAGCAAGCAAAATTACAACATCTGATGACTGAGGTTTATTACTATGATTATTATAATGCATTTCTTGCAAAACACGTGTGCCTGCTTCAGTTTTGTTTTTTTCCTTCTACTATCAGTAGGCCATAACTAGCTCACCAAGGCAGAATTCTTAAATAACCACAGTTATCAATATGCAAGTATTAAAATAAGCATCTTGGGAGAGCCAAAGGTTTTTATTTCTCTAGCCAAGTTCATTACTTTAAATTTAATTCAGCTGTTAGGAAGCTGTCCCCCCCCCACCACCACTACTGTTCAGAGATATTTTCTCAGGGGGCCAAGAGAAGAATCCCAGATCCAGGTTATACAGATTAGGTTCCTTCGCATACAAAAAAAAGAAAAACTATCTAGAATTATCACACTATTTCTTATTAACAAAGAATCCTACATGTTAGAATCATTGGACGTCCTTCAATAAAAACATCAGATACAATAAACATCAGATGTTTATATCCATCTTAGAAACCTGATTCTCTACTGCCCTTTAACACCCTATATTACCCAACAATTTGACGTTATCTATATAAAAATATCTATATAGGTTAAAGTTATGATTAGATGGCTCCAAGAGTACTGTATGTAATGGATAACAAGAAGCCTGTGGGTGTATGTATGGAGCACAATCATACAAAGATACCTATAAAATAAGACCAGGTGGTTGACGTGGTCAGTTTGGAGCGCTGTTTCCTAAGAATAGTATAAGCATTTCATGGTTACTTAAGTAATCAAGGACAGGGTGATCCAAAAGTATCAGAAATGCACATCTGATGCAACAATACTATGCTCCACTTTAGGAAAAAAACAGTTTGCACAAAGGATGAGCCTCTCCGTATTGACCTCTCACAAGCACGAGCTAAATTCCACCACCTGGACTTGCAAAGTAGCAGTTCCTCAGACGCCCAGTCCCCACCCCCTGCCTCTCCACCAGGGCACCTGGCCAGGGCCTTTGGCGCACTCAGAGGCAGAAGTCTGACCTCGGAAAATCCCAGAATGCTACAAACGGCCGAGGCCAGGGACCCAGAGTAAGGCTTGATCTAGGACAACACTTGCCCCAGGAGGCTCTTGCAGGGTCTCACTCTGATCGGCGGGACGGGTCACGGGCCTAAGGAGCCGTGATATGAGTGGCCTGGCCTCTCTGAGACGAGTCAACGGCAGAGCCGAGGCCTTTCCGCCCTTGGATTTTAAATCTACCATGACACCGGGGCAACTTTAGGTTTCAAATGCCACGAGCAGAGCTGTGCCCCGAAGAAACCCCGGTCGCCGAGGCCCCGAATCCCGTCGTTTTTCTGACACCTAGCTTTCGAGACCTAAAAGACTGGGAAACCGCCCAGCCCAGAACACCCTATCCGAAACCTTACCTCCTCAAAAGCAAAAGGCCCTTTGGTAAACTGTCACCAAACCGCCGTCTTCTCTCCCTGTCGCTGCAACAAACACCCTACAAAATGGCGGCAAAACCATCTCCCCAAAACCCCACCGTCGGCCTCTAGCGCCACTTATATAGGACGAAGGCGCCTATGTAACAGAGCTCCCGCGCTCACGCCCCTCCCCTAAAGGGCGGGGTCAAGCTTGACGTCAGGGCTGCACCCGGCCCTCCACCGCGCTGCTGCGTGGGCAGAGCAGTCCCGGCCCCGAGATGTGCTGTGGCTGAGGCGACTCCTTAGATTGTTTTCGTTGCGGGAGAACCTGGGTGAAGTCAGGAGGAGACGACTTAAGCCTGTGGCAGCTGTCTGCTGCTACTCGAGGAGTTATTCTGAATGCAGCACCTCTCAGCAGAGCCAACCTTAGCTCCGTTCCCTGCTCTCCCGCCCCAGTGGGCCGCAGCACGGCTGAACTGTCAGGCAGAGCCACTGTGCAATAGACAAACCCCTAACCGGCTCGGTGCTAGGCCCAGGCTGGTGCTGGGGTTAGCTCAGTGAACGCGATTGTGTAGTCCAGCCCGCTTGGAACGTCCTGTCTAAAAATGGATTCTGATAAATAAGATGTCTTAGGAAACAAGCTCAGAGGTGCTTATCTTTTTAAGGCCTGTGTTCCTGATAAAAACAAAAAAATAAGTTTCAGTTGAGACTCCTTACAAAATTTTTCCTGTTGTGGTCCCTGCCTCCTGGGCAGATTCGGTAGCTGGAAGTTTCCCTAACAAACTTTTCCCCATTATTTATTCCTGTGAGTCAGTTTTATTTAACCAATGCAGAGTAATGTCTGAGAGCTAGTGAGCCCCGTTAAGGGGCTTGCTTACCTCAAATAAGGTATTTCACAGTTCTAAGGATCCCCAGACAGTTTCCCTTTGTGAGCGTGTAGAGTGAGAAGAGAGAAGAAGGCCAAAATCTGAGCCCTGGGGAGCACTTAAGGGACAGAGGAAAAGAGCCTGAGAAGGAATGATCAGAAGGAGAGGAGAACCAAGAGTTTGGTGTCAGAGTAAGCGAGAGAAGGGTTTAAATGAGGGAAAGGCTGACAGTGACAAATGCTGGGAAGGAGTCAGGTAGGGTTGGTCCTGAAAAGTGTCAAGGGGATTTTGTGTTCTGACAAACATTCAATGGATAAAAGAGAAAGTCAGAAATCAGATTTGGGAGGGCACGGTTGGACTCTTGCAGGCATAAATCCAATAGCATGTGGGTTTGTACCTTGTACCTTGTTAGGTGAAAGGAGGGCCCTGTCATTTCATGATCTAATATTGTAGAAAACTTGTGCCACCTACTTTGGATAAATTGAATTGTTATGGAGATTGTACCCCATGTTAAGAAGTGAAGAAGTGAAGTTGAAAAGATAATTGGAAAATTGGAAGTGAAAATCCTTTATGCTGTAAATGAAACAGACGTTATTCTCCTCACCTGGAATAGCCACCATTTATGCATCTACAATTGTAAATCTTACCCATCCTTTGAGGTCTGTCTCTAAGATGCTATCTCTGACTACATGAGTTCCCACCCATCTCCCTGCTCTTGACTACTCTGGTTAGAGATGAGGTCCTTAATCAGTTGGCCAAGGCACACTGGTGTGCCTGGAACCACCAAAATATGATGACCAATTTTGCCCATAGTGTGAAATGTATTGGTTCTACAATTGATTACACCTACTATTTCAGGGACATCTATCAGTTGGAATGTTTATCTGAGTAGACTGGGCCATCTTGCGAGGTAAAGTGGGACTCAGCTTGAGGCATATAGAGGCATAAATTAAGCTGGCAGCAAAGAAAAGTTCCCCTTTTTTCCTGGCACATGAAGGATCTTTGTCTTGTGAGGCTAAAAGAGAATGTGGTCAGGACAGTGCACAGTTTTGCTCAAACAACAATATAAAGTTAAAAGACAGCCAAGTGGAAAGGCCCCCTACAGAGGGATTTATAGACATCACAAAACAACGTTACCCAGTAGTGGAGTCTGCTTTGTAGTTGCTATCTTATTTTAGTGTCATTTTGAATATTCAAGTTTGTCTGCCACTTAAATATTAAGGTCTAATATTTGAAAGTGTGTCATGATCAGGAGGAGGTCGACATGTATGGTGCTCCTATTTACTCTCTGTGGCTTATGTGCTTTGACTGGAGACAAGGACCTGATTTATACTCTCTTTGGTATCTCAGTGGTACAACCCAGTACATATTTGTAGGTTGTTTATGGAAGCTGCTTTTGGTTGTTTTGCTCAGTTGGGTTAAGTTGGATTAAATCAAAGGTTGAAATTTACTCCCAGAATCCCTGGGCCAGTTGGCTTAATAATCTTACCTGGCACCTTAACCCTTTCTATTAAGTCAGTTACCTGGAAAATGAATACCTTGTATCAGAGGATTTAATAAAAAGTCTGTCTAATTTCTCAGAATCTACTACTAACACCCTAAAAACTGTCTAATCTGGTAACTTTGTCTTAACACAAGAACAAGTATGTCTAAGAAATCCTTAAGTTAAACCATATATAAAGAAAATCTTAGCTTTGAAGAGCAACCAGAGGAATATTCTTATCATATATTCTAGCACAGACATTCTACAAGTTTAACTTCAGATATAGGAAACAGTCACCTCTGAAAGCAGAGTTCCAGAGTAAAAGTCTAAATTGTTGTGTAAATTACGTTTAACAAAAGACTGTCAGCTATATGGAGAAATCTTTACAAAGGTATAAACCTTTATGGGTTTATAATTTCTAAGTTGCTATTACTGATAATTACCAATCTGTATTTAATTAGATTTTTTGTGTTTTTAGCTATCAATTAAATACTCATGATGTGCTAACTACTTTGTATACATGATCTCATTTAATAATCTAAACAACACTGTTAAGTGATCATTGGTTACTTGCTTGCAGTCAAGTTATCAAGTACCAGAACCGAGATTCAATCTCAGGACTTACTTGCTCCAAAGCTCTTGTGTTTAACCCGTTCTACTGGCTGCTTCAACTCATACAGCAAAGTACAAAGCAACTTACTTTACTTAGTCATTAGGGAAACCAGGCTGAGTTCATCTTTCAGCAAGATCAAAGGAGTTCGTCTTAAAAAAAGCACTTTTCAAGGTGATATATCATCAAGGGCTCCTCATGATGAAACAATGACTCAGTTTATCTCCAGCACATCAAGGTCATCAAAGGTCCCAGGGTGCCTTATTCACTGTTCAACAGCAAGTCACAAAGGGTCTCCCATGCATCCCATGCTGCCTAAGATGGATAACATCCCAGGTTTCTCCAATATTTCCTGAGACTGGTTGTGAGGAGAGTCACACAGCACACCATGAAGCAGGATCTAATCATCAAACAGTGCCAGAAACATTCCCTGATACACAGTGCACTTTGCAGTGTATCAAAGGTGGGGAATGGAGGGGTGCCAGGAGTGATTTAATTCAGAGGTTCTTTTGGGAATAGGATAAGCTGATCTTTCCAATCTCCTTGTCAATTTTCACTACCTCTAATGAAAGGGCTTTGGAACTAGGTTAATAAATTAGTTTCTCAACACCTGCTACCAATAGTCTCAACTACCAGCCATCCAGTGAAACCACTGAAGGGAAAATATATTTGCCTAAGTAAATTCCTAAGTTCTAAATTTCCTATGAATATTGTAGAATCCTACATAAGCATATGAAAACATGTAATATATATTTGTCTCCAAATCTTCTGGGGTTACCTTTTATTTTAATGTATAAATATCAAGCTCCTATTTCATGTAATTGTAGGAAGTACAGTATCCTTCAGAGTATTCTGATGATTTCTATAGAGGTGTTAACTTCTCTGGTGGCTTCCTGTCACCTCTCACTCTAAATTCCCATTCCTGGCTCTATCCCTCAGTTCCCTTATACCATCTCATCTGCAGTTGCTGTCCTTGCTTCATAACATTTTGTACCAAGTATTGACACAGTCTTCTCCTTGATTCTCCAAAGACTAGGTACCTTTTATGAGGAATAGGCTTAAAATTTTGAGAATACCAGAGGGTGGGTACAGCACAGAAACAAAAAGAACTGAAATTTTGTATCAGAATTCACAATTCTGAAGGTCCCAATCATTTCTTATCACAGATAATTTCTTACTGGCTTTCATCTCCTTAGGACTCAACTAGGGGAATGGATATAAGTAAAATGGATATATACTACACATTAGTTAAAAGCAATGAACAATTTTGCTAAATTTATGCTAAATTGACATATAGCAATATAAATAGACCTAAAAAGTTAATGCTGAATGAAGAAGAAAATGTGATTTATAAAACAATATCATTTAGGCAGATATTTAAAAACTGCAACTACACCACATGTTTTCGAGGATACGTATATATTTAAATAAATGTTAGAGAGTGGATTGGAAAGACAATATATTAAATACACTAGAGACGTGCTTCTCAGAGTTCTGAACTTTAGCCTAGGAGACCATTTAGGCTATGCACTCAGTTTACTTTGTAGCTTTGTTGCCCTGGGTCTAATTTTCAACACAGTCTTCCCTGTGGCTACAGGAGACAGCTGAGTCAATAGTGTGCCTTAAGTTGACAGCTGGCTGACCTGATCTTCTCAGTTTCCGTTTTCAGAGCTTTTAAAACAACTGACCAAAGGCAGACAACTCAATAACTCTTACAACTGCAATTGTCCCCATACTATTCAAGTGCCTCCAGCTATTGCATAAGCTGATGTTTCACCTCCATCTGAACCTCATCCCAGTTCACCACCAGTGAGGGTTTTTTCCTGGACCCAAAGGGCTATGTTCTTTATTCTGTTTCACCACCTTCTCTCTCTTAGAAGCAACAATAAGGGACATCCTTGCCTTATTCCTGTTTGTAAAGGGAATGCTTCTAAAGTTTTAGTTAAGTTTCATGTTGTAACTTTTCTTCTAAATGTATTGTGGAAATACGTCATACCAATTAATACTTATATATAACCAATCCTCATTATTGATGGATTCAGCTACTCATTAAAATTTATTTGTAACCCCCCAAATCAATACTCATAGTGCCTTCATGCTTATTCATGGGCATGAGCAGAGCAGCAAAAAATTTCTCAATGTGTACATTCCCAGCTGAAGTCAAGCAAGGCAATGCTCTGCCTTCTTTTCCAGTTCTCATACTGAAAAGAAGTGCCTTTTTCACAGTCTATTTAATAGTACATATTTGTGATTTTTATTGGTGACTTCCCTGTTTAAAATGGCCCCTAAGTGTGGTGCTGAAGTGCTATGTAGTGTCTCTAAAAGCAAGAAAGTTATCATGCACCTTATGGAGAAAATATGAATGTTAGATAAGCTTCATTCAGACATGAGTAATAGTGCTTTTGGTCATGAGGTGAATGTTAATGAATCAACAAGGTTTATTAGATAAGGTTTGTTTGTTTGTTTGTTTGTGTTTGCGGTACGCCGGCCTCTCACTGTTGTGGCCGCTCCAGTTGCAGAGCACAGGCTCCGGACGCGCAGACACAGCGGCCACGGCTCACGGGCCCAGCCGCTCCACAGCATGTGGGATCCTCCTGGACCGGGGCATGAACCCGTGTCCCCAGCATCGGCAGGCGGACTCTCAACCACTACGCCACCAGGGAAGCCCTAGATGAGGTATTTGTCAACAGAAAACCACATTTCAAAAATTATGGGCTGATTGGCTGATGAAAGTATTGTGAACCAGAGGCTCACAGAAACCCAACCTTATTTCTCCTAGGAGTGATGAGTAACTAGTCACCAATTCAGTGTTTTCAGCAACATTATAAAACCTAATTCCTGCAAATAACGAGAATCAACTACATATATTAAAATAAAAGAAACATTACATGGGACATACTTCTACTACAAAATAATTTATTGTTTATCTGAAACAAACTCTACATATCTAAATTACATCTCTTTAATTATGTTTCCCTGATGGTTTGGATCTCAACAGTTCCTGGTTTTGTAGAATTTGCTTAGACATTTAATGCAGTTATAATCTGTGTTCCATTTAAATTGTACATAACCTTTCATTTTTTTAAAGTTTTTTTAATGTGGACTATTTTTTTTTTTTTTCCCAGTACGCAGGCCTCTCACTGTTGTGGCCTCTCCCGTTGCGGAGCACAGGCTCCGGACGCGCAGGCTCAGCGGCCATGGCTCACGGGCCCAGCCGCTCCGCGGCATGTGGGATCCTCCCGGACCGGGGCACGAACCCGTGTCCCCTGCATCGGCAGGCGGACTCTCAACCACTGCGCCACCAGGGAAGCCCAATGTGGACTATTTTTAAAGTCTTTATTGAATTTGTTACAATACTGCTTCTGTTTTTGTTTTTTTTTTTGGCTGCAAGGCATGTGGGATCATAGCTCCCCGACCAAGGATTGAACTTGCAACCCCTGAATAGCAAGGGGAAGTCTTAACCACTGGACGGCCAGGGAAGTCCCTTATTTCATTCTTTTGTCCACTACTATTCTTTAGTGAAAAAAGACTCTCATAATCAGCATTATGACCCACTATACTGAACATGTGTTGGCATAAAATTGATAACTGAGAATTGACCTTCCAATTTGATTTGTTGAAGTGCATAATACTATCTATAAATTCTTCAGTATTACTTAGCATCTCTTCATCAAACTCTAGGTAAAAAAAATAAAGTTTTTCAAGTAATAAAATCCATTTCAAAAGATAGTCATGGCAATTTCATAAAAAATACCTACGTCAAATGAGAAATCCTTTTCCATTTTTATGAGGTCCCTCTTAAAAAGTGTCTTGACACTTAACTCTCTAACACCATACACAAAAGTAAGCTCAAAATGGATTGAAGTTCTAAATGTAAGGCCAGAAACTATCAAACTCGTAGAGGAAAACATAGGCAGAACACTCTAAGACATAAATCACAGCAAGATCCTTTTTGAACCACCTCCTAGAGAAATGGAAATAAAAACAAAAATAAACAAATGGGACCTAATGGAACTTCAAAGCTTTTGCAGAGCAAAGGAAACCATAAACAAGACCAAAAGACAACCCTCAGAATGGGAGAAAATATTTGCAAATGAAGCAACTGACAAAGGATTAATCTCCAAAATTTATAAGCAGCTCATGCAGCTCAATAACAAAAAAACAAACAACCCAATCCAAAAATGGGCAGAAGACCTAAATAGACATTTATCCAAAGAAGATATACAGACTGCCAACAAACACATGAAAGAATGCTCTACATCATTAATCATTAGAGAAATGCAAGTCAAAAGTACAATGAGATATCATCTCACACAAGTCAGAATGGCCATCATCAAAACATCTAGAAACAATAAATGCTGGAGAGGGTGTGGAGAAGAGGGAACACTCTTGCACTGCTGGTGGGAATGTGAATTGGTAAAGCCACTATGGAGAACAGTATGGAGGTTCCTTAAAAAACTACAAGTAGAACTACCATATGACCCAGCAATCCCACTACTGGGCATATACCCTGAGAAAACCATAATTCAAAAAGAGTCATGCACCAAAATGTTCATTGCAGCTCTATTTACAGTAGCCCAGAGATGGAAACAACCTAAGGGTCCGTCATCCAATGAATGGATAAAGAAGATGTGGTACATATATACAATGGGATATTACTCAGCCATAAAAAGAAATGAAATTGAGCTATTTGTAATGAGGTGGATAGACCTAGAGTCTGTCATACAGAGTGAAGTAAGTCATAAAGAGAAAGACAAATACCGTATGCTAACACATATATATGGAATTTAAGAAAAAAAATGTCATGAAGAACCTAGGGGTAAGACAGGAATAAAGACACAGACCTACTTGAGAACTGACTTGAGGATATGGGGAGGGGGAAGTGTAAGCTGGGACAAAGCAAGAGAGTGGCATGGACATATATACACTACCAAACGTAAGGTAGATAGCTAGTGGGAAGCAGCCACATAGCACAGGGAGATCAGCTCCGTGCCTTGTGACCACCTGGAGGGGTGGGATAGGGAGGTTGGGAGGGAGGGAGATGCAAGAGGGAAGGGATATGGGAACATATGTATATGTATAACTGATTCACTTTGTTATAAAGCAGAATCTAATGCACCATTGTGAAGCAATTATACTCCAATAAAGTTGTAATAAAGTTGTAAAAAAAAAAAAGAATTCCTGATTGGAACGTATGACTAATTTGTTTATTGATAATTTTCACTTGAGGTAATCAGTTAGATATCCTATCTTCACTAGGTGACTAGACTCTGTAGGAAACTTCTGCCTGACCTCTCCTGAAACCAAGTTTCTACAAGCACATGTACATCAGCACAAATAACAGCAGTTTCATTCAGAGATGATGAATCATGTCTTCAGGCAAATAAGGACATTGGGAAGCTTGTTCCTAGATGTTTCTTTGAATTATCTTGCTCCTGTTGTCTTATATTATTTGCCTTCATTAAAAGCGTTATATGATTATGTTCAAAAAATTAGAAATAAATATATTTTAAAAATAAAATTAAAAAATAAAATTAAAAGATTAAAAAAAATTAAAATGTAAAAATTTCCCTGGTGCCTCCGCTATTATTGTCCTTGCCCCCACAGAGAGCCACAGTCAACCCCTGACTCCCCAGGAGGCCCTGAAAGACCTCTAGGTAGGTCTCTGGACCTGCTTTGTCGGACCCACCTCTGCGTGTGTTCCTCTCACCAGCTTCTGCTCCTGAAGCTGGCCTGGAGTATGTGTGCTAGTGTAAGCCATCTGGGGTGCAGGCTCCCATGGGCATGGCCACAGGGGACGGCACAACCCACTGGGACCTGCATGGCCAAAGGAGGCTTTGGAGGGGGATGGCTCACAGCCCACTGGGGCCTGCATGGCCAAAGGAGGCTTTGTCGGGGGCAGCACGCAGGTCACCAGGACCTGTGCTGCCTGGCGGAGGCTTTGACTGAGGTGGGGGTGGGGTGTTCCTGTTATTTGTTTTGGATATATCTCATATCTTTTTTTGTGCCTCTGTCCTCTTTTACTTTCTTCTTTTGTGTTAAACAGATATTTTCAAGTGAGGAATAAAATATGCATTTTAAGTTAAAAAACAATTTCAGATTAATGTTAACTTAATTCCAATATTACACAGAAACTGTTCAAATATGTTTCTCTTCCTACTCCCCCCTTTGTGCTATTTTCATGTAAAGTATATCTTTAACATTATGAGCCCAACAATGTTTTATAATCGTTTCAGGATACGTGCTGCTGAAGTGAGCACTATAATTATTGTTTTATGCAGTTGTTTTTAAAATTATTTGAGGAGAAAAGGGTATGCATCATATCAATAGAATAAAGGATAAAAACCACTTAATCATTTCAGTAGACACAGGCATTTGACAAAATTCAATGAGATAAAAGCACTCAAGAATCTATGAATACAGCTTCCATTGTGGTGCAGTGGTTAAAAATCTGCCTGCCAATGCAGGAGATATGGGTTCCAGTCCTGGTCCAGGAAGATCCCACATGCTGTGGAGCAACTAAGCTCATGCACCATAACTATTGAGCCTGCGTTCTACAGCCCGTGAGCCACAACTACTGAAGGTCATGTGCCTAGAGCCCATGCTCCACAACAAGAGAAGACACCACAATGAGAAGCCTGCACACCACAGCGAAGAGTAGCCCCTACTCGCCACAACTAGAGAAAGCCCATGAGCAGCAATGAAGAACAAATGCAGCCATAAATAAATAAATAAATAAATAAATAAATAAATAAATAGAAGGAAACTACGAATACAGGGAAACATCCTCAGCCTGATAAAGAGCACCTATGAAAATTCATGGTTAACATGATCCTGAATGGTAAATGACTGGATGATTTCTACCTAATGTCAGGAACAAGACAAGGATGTCTGTGCACATCATTTTCCTTCAGCATTGTACTGAATGTTCTAGTCAGGGCAATTTAGACAGGGAAAAGTTATAAAAGGCATCTGTATTGAACAAGAAGAAGTAGAACTATATCCATTCACAGATGACATGAAATTATGTACAGAAAATCTCAAGGAATCCAATAAAGCATTATTAAAACTAATAAATGAGTCCAGCAAGGTCATAGGATACAAGATCAATAAATAAAAATCAATTGTATTTCTATGCACCTTAAATGAATAATCTAACAATGAAAATAAGAAAACAATTCAATTTATGATAACATTGAAAGGAATCAAATTCTTAGGTGCAAATTGCACAGTTTTTGTGGAAGACTTGTATACTGAAAATAACAAAATATCATTGAAAGAAATTAGAGGGTCTAAATAAATGGAAAAATATCCCATGTTCATCAGAAGATGAACAGTATTGTTAAGATGACAGTACTCCCCAAATTAATCTAATGATGCAATGGAATCCGCATCAAAATCCCAGCTGGCTTCTTTGTAGAAACTGACAGGCTGATCCTATAATTCATGTAGAATTGCAAGGGACCTTGAATAGCCAAAACAAGCCTGAAAAAAAAGTTGGAGGATCCATATTTCTCCATATAAAACTTACTACAAAGCAATGGTAATGAAGATGGGGGAAGGGTAAAGGCATACAGGTAGATATCTAAAACAGTAGAATAGAACTGAGCATTCAGAAACTCATAGGTCCATACTCAACTGATTTTTGACAAGGGCATCAAGGCCATTCAATAGAGAAAGAGTAATTTTTTCAATAAGTGATGTTGGAACAACTAGATTACCACATGTAAAAGAATAAAATTGGACCTTTACCTCATAACTTATACAAAAATTAACACAAAATGTATCAAAGACCTAAATGCTAAGAGCTAAATCTATAACACTCTTAAAAGAAAACATGGGGGTATATCTTCAGGATCTCAGATTTGGCAATATATCCTTAGACATGATATCAAAAGAATAAGCAATAAAAGAAAATAAATTGGGCTTCATCAAACCTAAAAGCATTTGTGCTTCAAAGGACACTATCAAGAAAGTGAAAAGGCAATCTCAGAATGGAAGAAGATATTGGTAGATCATGTATCTGATAAGGGCATTGTATATAGAATATGTAAAGAACTCTTACAACTCAATAATAAAAAGGCAAATAACCCAATTAAAAAATGGGTGAAGGATCTGAATAGACATTTTTTCCAAGGAAGATATACAAATGACTGAGAAGCACATCAAAAGATACCCCACATACTTTCAAGATTCTCTCTTTGTCCTTTGGCAGTCTGACAGTGATGTGTCAAAGTGTTGTAACATTGATTATATCCTATTTGAATTTCATTGACTCTTGGGTGTGTAGATTAATGTTTTTCATCAGATTGAGAAATTTCAACCATTATTTCTTCAAATATTTTTTCTGCCCATTTTTCTCTTGCTTCTCCTCTGGGACTTTCATTACACGTTGGTTGATATGCTGAATGGTATCCTACAAGTCTCTGAGACTCCATTCATTATTTTTTTTTCATCCCTTAACTTTCTGTTCTTTAGACTGAATAATCTACATTGATCTACACCAAATTCAGCTGATCCTTTCTTCTGCAGCCTCAATTGTGCTGTTGAGCCCCTCTAGTAAAATTTTCATTTCAGTTATTTTACTTCTCAACTCCAGAATCTCTATTTGGTCGTGTGTGTGTGTGTGAATTTTTTGTCAAGCTTTCATTTAACTCTTTAAATATGGTTTCACTTAAACATATTTCTAATACTTATTTGATGTCTCTATGAATTGTACCCAATATCTGGGCTTCCTTAGGGACAGTTTCTATTGACTGCCTTTTTATCCTGTGTATAGCCACACTTTCCAGTTTATCTGCACGTCTTATTTTTGTTGTTGACAACTGGACATTTTAGATAATATATTGTTCTGATACCACCTCCTGGGGTTGTTGTCATTTCTGGCTTCCTAGGGATTACCTTGGGTCAGCATAGCTTAGTAGTCAGTCAGATTGAATGCTGCTGAAACCACACTCCTTCTTGAATGTGACTTGAACTCAACCAAAACTCAGATAGGGACTTGAACCCATGAGGAGAGGACTCAAACCCACTGTCTTTTAATTGAAACTGCTCACCTGGTGTCAGGACTTATTGAAGCTCAGGTTCTTTTTTCTCAATGCAGAAAGAATTCAGTGTGAGGCAAAATGTTTGGCAAAGAGTGAGCTTATTAGCATAGGATGCTTGACAAATGGGCAGGCAAGGGAGCACAGCAGCCCCAAGAACAAAGCAGGCTGTTTTTATAATCAAAGAAAAAGTGGGGAGGGGAGAAGACCACCTTCTTCCTCATTTTGTGGTAGCTATCAAGGCTTACATCATTAGTTCCTCCTTTGGCCCTATATGGTCTAAATGGGACTGTCATGGTACTAGTTAAACATATGTATATTAGCAGAGGGGTGGTGACATATACTAAAATATGGTACTTCATATCAGGTTTCAGTATAATGTCCCCTTTCACCTAGTTTTTTTCCCCTTTCACCTATATTCCTGCCTTGGCCACATGCAGAAATGCTACTCTTCAAGAACCATTAACTCCCTGAATTCATGTAACAAGACTCAGAACCCATATCTACTGTCTTGCATTTTAATTATCAGGACTTGTGGCTTGAATGTGCCTGGTTCTTGAATGTGCCTGGTCTTCCTTCAAGGAGTGTAGATTGTTGCTAGGTTACTGGATTCTTTTCTTGCATGGTCATTAGCTTACAACAGTCTTGCAGACTCCCTTAAAATTCTCTCTCTGTCTTCAATCCTCCAGTGGGATATTCAAATTAACCATTTAATTACCCTACTCTATCACTTTGAGTTGGTTAGGCTTCCATTCAGTGCAAAGGTGATCTATGTATGGGTTAGGAAATGCATTCAAAATTCAGGGAGTTAACAAGTCTGCCTGGGCTTTCACTTCTTGCTTGCACAGGGTCTAAATGTCAGTCAGATATGAACAGTAGACTGGGGTCCTCTCTGGTGTTTCCTGTGTGTAAATGTAGGGCCTACCAATGTGCACAGCGTTCCAAATCAGCAGGAAAAAGTCAGAGATTTCATATCCTTATTTCAACTGTCTTATTCCCTCCATTTTAAACGTTTGGCTGGTCTCTTGCTTGCCTCAATTGTTATTACAGCCTTAGGCAGCTTCCATGTTGGCCTTTGACTGTTTGCTACCAAGCACTATTGTTTTGAACAGAGCTGTGGACATGGAGATTTTCCTTGGAACTCCAAATCATATCAATCCCTTCTGGCACCAGCAAGGCCTATAATACCATGTTGCTGAGTCGGGGAAAGTGAGGATGGAACAAGTTCCAAGTTAAAATGTCACAGAACCTATTGTTCTTACCGAGGCTCAGTAGTTTTTCTTGAATAAATGTTTCTCAACTTGTATACCTTTACTTAATTTCCAGAGTTCTGAAATGGTTGTTTCTAGTAATTCATCAGTTTTTTTTTAATAACAAATTTAATGTTATACATATACATATGTTTCCATATCCCCTCCCTTTTGCGTCTCCCTCCCACCCTCCCTATCCCACCCCTCCAGGAAGTCACAAAGCACCGAGCTGATCTCCCTGTGCTATGCGGCTGCTTCCCACTAGCTATCTACCTTACGTTTGGTAGTGTATATATGTCCATGCCGCGCTTTCACTTTGTCACAGCTTACCCTTCCCCCTCCCCATATCCTCAAGTCCATTCTCTAGTAGGTCTGTGTCTTTATTCCTGTCTTACCCCTAAGTTCTTCATGACATTTTTTTTTCTTAAATTCCATATATATGTGTTAGCATACAGTATTTGTCTTTCTCTTTCTGACTTACTTCACTCTGTATGACAGACTCTAGGTCTATCCACCTCATTACAAATAGCTCAATTTCATTTCTTTATATGGCTGAGTAATATTCCATTGTATATATGTGCCACATCTTCTTTATCCATTCATCCGATGATGGACACTTAGGTTGTTTCCAGCTCCGGGCTATTGTAAATAGGGCTGCTATGAACATTTTGGTACATGTCTCTTTTTGAATTATGGTCTTCTCAGGGTATATGCCCAGTAGTGGGATTGCTGGGTCATATGGTAGTTCTATTTTTAGTTTTTTAAGGAACCTCCATACCGTTCTCCATAGCGGCTGTACCAATTCACATTCCCACCAGCAGTGCAAGAGTGTTCCCTTTTTTCCACACCCTCTCCAGCATTTATTGTTTCTAGATTTTTTGATGATGGCCATTCTGACTGGTGTGAGATGATATCTCATTGTAGTTTTGATTTGCATTTCTCTAATGAGTAAAGATGTTGAGCATCCTTTCATGTGTTTGTTGGCAGTCTGTATATCTTCTGTGGAGAAATGTCTATTTAGGACTTCTGCCCATTTTTTGATGGGGTTGTTTGTTTTTTTGTTATTGAGCTGCATGAGCTGCTTATAAATTTTGGAGATTAATCCTTTGTCAGTTGCTTCATTTGCAAATATTTTCTCCCATTCTGAGGGTTGTCTTTTGGTCTTGTTTATGGTTTCCTTTGCTGTGCAAAAGCTTTTAAGTTTCATTAGGTCCCATGTGTTTATTTTTGTCTTTATTTCCATTTCTCTAGGAGGTGGGTCAAAAAGGATCTTGCTGTGATTTATGTCATAGAGTGTTCTGCCTATGTTTTCCTCTAAGAGTTTGATAGTGTCTGCCCTTATATTTAGGTCTTTAATCCATTTTGAGCTTATTTTTGTGTATGGTGTTAGGGAGTGATCTAATCTCATACTTTTACGTGTCCCTATCCAGTTTTCCCAGCACCACTTATTGAAGAGACTGTCCTTTCTCCACTGTACATTCCTGCCTCCTTTATCAAAGATAAGGTGTCCATATGTCCGTGGGTTTAACTCTGGGCTTTCTATCTTGTTCCATTGATCTATCTTTCTGTTTTTGTGCCAGTACCACACTGTCTTGATTACTGTAGCTTTGTAGTATAGTCTGAAGTCAGGGAGCCTGATTCCTCCAGCTCCGTTTTTCGTTCTCAAGATTGCTCTGGCTATTCGGGGTCTTTTGCGTTTCCATACAAATCGTGAAATTTTTTGTTCTAGTTCTGTGAAAAATGCCAGTGGTAGTTTGATAGGCATTGCATTGAATCTGTAGATTGCTTTGGGTAGTAGAGTCATTTTCACAATGTTGATTCTTCCAATCCAAGAACATGGTATATCTCTCCATCTATTTGTATCATCTTTAATTTCTTTCATCAGTGTCTTATAATTTTCTGCATACAGGTCTTTTGTCTCCTTAGGTAGGCTTATTCCTAGATATTTTATTCTTTTTGTTGCAATGGTAAATGGGAGTGTTTCCTTGACTTTACTTTCAGATTATTCATCATTAGTATATAGGAATGCCAGAGATTTCTGTGCATTAATTTTGTATCCTGCAACTTTACCAAATTCATTGATTAACTGTCAAAAATTAAACACAAAGAAATCATATTAAAAGCAGCAAGGCAAAAACAACAAATAACACACAAGGGAATCCCCATCAGGATAACAGCTGATCTCTCAGCAGAAACTCTACATGCCAGAAGGGAGTGGCAGGACATAATTCAAGTGAAGAAGGAGAAAAACCTGCAACCAAGATTACTCTACCCAGCAAGGATCTCATTCAGATTTGATGGAGAAATTAAAATGTTTACAGACAAGCAAAAGCTGAGAGAGTTCAGCACCACCAAACCAGCTTTACAACAAATGCTAAAGGAACTTCTCTAGGCATTAAACACAACAGAAGTAAAAGACCTACAATAACGAACCCAAAACAATTAAGAAAATGGGAACAGGAACATACATATCGATAATTACCTTAAATGTAAATGGACTAAATGCTCCCACCAAAAGATACAGATTGGCTGAATGGATACAAAAACAAGACCCATATATATGCTGTCTACAAGAGACCCGCTTCAGACCTAGAGACACATACAGACTGAAAGTAAGGGGATGGAAAAAGATATTCCATGCAAATGGAAACCAAAAGAAAGCTGGAGTAGCAATTCTCATATCAGACAAAATAGACTTTAAAATAAAGACTACTAGAAGAGACAAAGAAGGACACTACATAATGATCAAGGGATCGATCCAAGAAGAAGATATAACAATTGTAAATATTTATGCACCCAACATAGGAGCACCTCAATACATAAGGCAAATACTAACAGCCATAAAAGGAGAAATCGACAGTAACACAATCATAGTAGGGGACTTTAACACCCCACTTTCACCAATGGACAGATCGTCCAAAATGAAAATAAATAAGGAAACACAAGCTTTAAATGATACATTAAACAAGATGGACTTAATGGATATTTATAGGACATTCCATCCAAAAACAACAGAATACACATTTTTCTCAAGTGCTCATGGAACATTCTCCAGGATAGATCATATCTTGGGTCACAAATCAAGCCTTGGTAAATTGAAGAAAATTGAAATTGTATCAAGTATCTTTTCCGACCACAATGCTATGAGACTAGATATCAATTACAGGAAAAGAGCTGTAAAAAATACAAACACATGGAGGCTAAACAATACACTACTTAATAACGAAGTGATCACTGAAGAAATCAAAGAGGAAATTAAAAAATACCTAGAAACAAATGACAATGGAGACACGATGACCCAAAACCTATGGGATGCAGCAAAAGCAGTTCTAAGAGGGAAGTTTATAGCAATACAATCCCACGTTAAGAAACAGGAAACATCTCGAATAAACAACCTAACCTTGCACCTAAAGCAATTAGAGAAAGAAGAACAAAAACATCCCAAAGTTAGCAGAAGGAAAGAAATCATAAAAATCAGATCAGAAATAAATGAAAAAGAAATGAAGGAAACGATAGCAAAGATCAATAAAACTAAAAGCTGGTTCTTTGAGAAGATAAACAAAATTGATAAACCATTAGCCAGACTCATCAAGAAAAAAAGGGAGAAGACTCAAATCAATAGAATTAGAAATGAAAAAGGAGAAGTAACAACTGACACTGCAGAAATACAAAAGATCATGAGAGATTACTATAAGCAACTCTATGCCAATAAAATGGACAACCTGGAAGAAATGGACAAATTCTTAGAAATGCACAACCTGCCAAGACTGAATCAGGAAGAAATAGAAAATATGAACAGACCAATCACAAGCACTGAAATTGAAACTGTGATAAAAAAGTCTTCCAACAAACAAAAGCCCAGGACCAGATGGCTTCACAGGCGAATTCTATCAAGCATTTAGAGAAGAGCTAACACCTATCCTTCTGAAACTCTTCCAAAATATAGCAGAGGGAGGAACACTCCCAAACTCATTCTACGAGGCCACCATCACCTTGATACCAAAACCAGGCAAGGATGTCAAAAAGAAAGAAAAGTACAGGCCAATATCACTGATGAACAGAGATGCAAAAATCCTCAACAAAATACTAGCAAACAGAATCCAACAGCACATTAAAAGGATCATACACCATGATCAATTGGGGTTTATTCCAGGAATGCAAGGATTCTTCAATATATGCAAATCAATCAACGTGATACACCATATTAACAAATTGAAGGAGAAAAACCATATGATCATCTCAATAGATGCAGAGAAAGCTTTCGACAAAATTCAACACCCATTTATGATAAAAACCCTGCAGAAAGTAGGCATAGAGGGAACTTTCCTCAACATAATAAAGGCCATATATGACAAACCCACAGCCAGCATCGTCCTCAATGGTGAAAAACTGAAACCATTTCCACTAAGATCAGGAACAAGACAAGGTTGCCCACTCTCACCACTCTTGACCTATAACATCATGTAAGTTTACGTTGTACAATGTGATGATTGCTACAAGTATATATTGTGAAATGATTGCCACAATAAGGTTAGTTAACACATTCATCACCTCATATAGTTACCATTATTTTTTGTGCAGTGAGAACATCTAAGATCTCCTCTCTTTGCAACTTTCATGTATAGAATATGGTATTGTTAACTACAGTCACCATGCTGTACATTAGGTCCATAGAACTTATGTACCTTATAACTAGAAGCTTGTACCATTTGACAAACATCTCCCCATTTCCCCTACTTCCCAGCCCCTGGCAACCACCAAGCTACCTTTTCTTTTCTGTGAATTTGGCTTTTGTACAGTCCATATAAGTGAGATCATATAGTGTTTGTTTTTCTCTGTCTGACTTATTTTACTTAGTTAATGCCCTCAAGATTCATCCATGTTGCAAATGGCAGGATTTTCTCCTTTATTACAGCCGAATAATATTCCACTGTACATATATCAAATTTTCCTTATTCATTTAAATTTTGAAGGACACTTAGGTTGCTTCTATGTCTTGGCTATTTTGAATAATGCTGCAATGAACAAGGAGGTGCAGATATCTCTTTGAGACAGTGAATTCATTTTCTCCAGATGTATACAGAGAAGTTGGATTTCTGCATTATATGGTAATTCTGTTTTTAATTTTTTGAGGAACATCCATAGTGTTTTCCATAGTGGCTGCACCAACTTACATTCCCACCAACAGGGCACAAGGATTCCCTTTTCTCTATATCCTTGCCAACACTTATCTCTCTCACTCTCTCTTTTTTTGATAACAACCATTCTAACAAGTGTAAGGTGATATCTCATTGTAGTTTTGATTTGCACTTCCATGATTAGTGATGTTGAGTACCTTTTCGTGTACCTGTTGACCATGTATATCTTCTTTGGAAAAAAATATCTTTTCAGGCCCTTTTCCCATTTTTAAAGTCGATTATTTGTTTTTGTATTTTTTGCTGTTGCATTGTATGACTTCTTATGCATTTTGGACATTAACCCCTCATCAGATATATGGCTTCAAACATTTTCTACCATTCAGTAGGTTGTCTTTTTATTTTGTTAATTTTTGTGTGTCTGGTGAAGAAGCTTTTTAGCTTGATATAGTCTTATGGGTTTATTTTTGCTTCTGTTGCTTGGTGCTTTGGTGTCCAATACAAAAACTCATTGCCAAGCCATGCCAGGAAGATTTTTCCTATAATTTCGTTTAGAAGTCCTATGATTTCAGATCTTACACTTAAGTCTTATTTCATTCTGTGTTAACTTTTGTGAGAAGTGTAAGAGGGGTGTCCGATTTTATTCTTTTGCATGTGAATATCCAGTTTTCACAACACCCTATATTGATGAGACTATCCTTGCCCCATGAGTGTTCTTGGCTCTCTTGTCAAATATTAGTTGATCATATACATGTGGGTTTATTTCTGGGCTCTTCTTTCTGTTCCCATGAGTCTCTGTGTCTGTTTTTATGCCAGTACCATACTGTCATAATTACTATAGCTTTATTAGTATAGTTTGATATCAGGAAGTGTGATGTCTCCAGCTTTGTTCTTCTTTCTCAGGATTTCTTTCGCTATTTGGGGTCTTTTGTGGTTCCCTATGAATTTTAGGATTGTTTTTATCTACTTCTGTGAAAAATGCTATTGAAATTTTGATAGAAATTGCATCAAATCTATATGGCTTTAGGTAGTATGGACATTTTAACAATATTAATTCTTCTGATCCATGAGCATGGGATATTCTTACATTTATTTGTGTTCTCTTCAATTTATTTCTTCACTGTCTTATAGTTTTCAGTGTAGAGATCTTTCACCTCCTTGGTTAAACTTATTTCTAAGTATTTATTTATTTATTTATTTATTTATTTTGGCTGGGCCTCGTGGCTTGTGGGATCTTAGCTCCCAAACCAGGGATTGAACTCGCACCCTCGGCAGTGAAAGCACAGAGTACTAACCACTGGACCACCAGGGAATTCCCAATATTTTATTGTTTTTGATGCTATTGTATATGGGAGTGTTTTATTTGATTATTTTTAGCTAGTTTATTGCTAGTGTATAGAAATGCAACTGAGTTTTGTATGTTGACTTGGTTCTATAAATATTATTAATAAAATACATTACATTTTTTAAAATACTGTCTTTGCAATCTGATATATATTTTACACTTACAGCTCATCTTAATTTGGATTAGTCACAATTTAAGTGTCTAATAGCATATTGGCTAGGGGCTACTATACTGAGCATGCAGCTCTAACATTTGTTACAGTAGAGAAAAGCAATTGATTTTTAATATCAATCTTATGTCTGGTCACTTTGTTAAACTCTCTTGTTATGTCTAATTTTCTGTCTTTGGATTCTTTTAGATTTTCTATATATAAGACCATATCATCTGCAAATAATAATGGACTTGGTTCACCTGTTCCAACCATTACACCACTTATTTTTCTTCTGTTCCTGTGATGTATAAGACAGTTATAAATAGAAGCAGTACTAGTGGGCAACACTGTCCTGTCTTATTTTATAGGAAATATTTCTAAGATTTTGCCATTAGGATAGATATGTATAACAGGTTTTTGGTAGCAACTTTTCACTAGATTAAGGTGGTTGCCTTCTATTTCTAATTTGCTTAATTTACAGACACACACACACATTCTTGGTAGGCATTTAATTTGCTCTTTATGATTCTTTTGACATGGTCATATGCTTTTTATAGTAATATAAAAATTATATTTAGATATTCTCTAACTTAAGCTACCTTTGCATTTCTGATAAAACTTTCATATCTATACATTTTGGTCATTGTTGTTGTTTGCAAACTTTTTTTAAAAGGATTTTTGTATCTGTGTCCATGAAATGTATTGGGTCTCTCTCTACTCTCCTTTAATTCATTATCCACACAGAAGTTCTAGTAATCTTTGAAAAATATTAAACTGATTACTCTATATAAGGCTATCAATAATTTTAAATTTTAATTGAAAACAAATCCAAATTCATTACTATGACCTATAAGGCTTTACAAAATCTGGCTGCATCTTATGCTATTCTCCATTGCCTTAAGCTTTTTTCAGCACTACTCAGTATTTTTCTGGAGATCCTAGCACATCAAAGCAAGAAAAAGAAATAAATGAATTTCAAAGGAAGAAACAAACTATCATAATTGTGGATGTTAGTGTATATATGTAGAAAATGCAATATAACCTATAAATTATGAACAAGTCTGATGGATGTAAAATCATGTAAAAAATCAAATATTTCTATATGCAAGTAACAAATTGTTGGAAAGTTAAATTTAAAGGATACCATTTTCATTAACATAAAAAATCAGGTAGCTGAGGGACTTCCTGGTGGTCCAGTGGGTAAGACCCCGTGCTCCCAATGCAGGGGGCCCGGGTGTGATCCCTGGTTGGGGAACTAGATTACACATGCCTGCCGCAACTGAGTCCGCATGCTGCAACTACGAGTCGCATGCTGCCACAACTAAGAAGTCTGAATGCCACAACTAAAGATCCTGCATGCCGCAACCAAGACCCGGCGCAGCCTATATAAATAAAATAAGTAAATATTTTTAAAAAGTCAGATAGCTGAGAGTAAACTTAACACAATATGCATAAAACCTCTATGGCAAAAATGATAAAAACTTTACTAAGATACCTTTGAAAGACCTAAATAAAGATATACCAAATTCACTGGGTGAAGGACTCAATATTTTTTTAAAAAACTGCCAGTTCTTTAAACATTGACCCATTACATTCAAAGCAGTCACAAGCAACATCAGAATGAGACTTTTTTTGTACACTGACAAGCTGATTCTAAAAGATCTATGAAACTACAAAGGGCCCAAATAGCCAAGTGACTTGAAGAAGAATAAGGTAGGGGACATGTTCTAATATTATAGTAAGTCTATAGTCATTAACAGAGTATGGTATTGGCACAAAGGTAGGTAAACCAATGGAACAGAATAGAGAGCCCAGAAACAGAAATCTATACGTTGGGTCCCCCAGGAAACAGACCCTGAGACTCTGAGATTTGTGGCAAGAAGTTTATTAAGGAATGTTTTGGGGCATAACACCTCTAAAAATGTAAGAGAAGCAGGGTTGGGTGGAGGTGATCTCCAGCTGATCCTCTTAGGAAATCTAGTTCTGAAGTCACCTTTCACAGTTGTCCCAGTTGAGTCCAGATATTTATGTTCACACATTGACTAGCCATTAGAAGTAGGCTGACACCAGGGAAAGCATGTAACTTCAGATAAGAAGCTTCTTTTGGCTGAAGGCATTTTCTGGAGAGTGAATGAGTTATAAGCCAGCAAAGCCCAGACTTTCTAGCAGCTGGAGGAACGAGTGCCTTGGTCCTGAAGTGGGATCTGGGTAGCACTCTATCCTCTTCTACTACTCAGATCCACCTCTTTCATATAAATCCACTCTATCCAGAACAACTCTTCCAGGATTCTGGTTGTTCTCTTCTCCTGAGGAATAGAGGTAGGCTAGTGGGATGAAGTATATATAGCACCTTCCACTACAGCTGGTTCCCAAGTCACAGCTGGTAACCATGTTCTCCTTCTTCCACAACTGGCTGAAGTGTTTCAGTGCAGCTGACTTTTATGACTCATATTCACATTGTTCACATACCAGGTAGGAAAATAGAGATTTCACCAAGGGGAAAAGAAAGATTCTCTTCGTCTTTGGCTAGCTCCTTTACTGATCTTGGTGACTCACCTGGTGAAGTAAGTCAGACCTTCAACCCTGTGTGGTCTGAGCCCCTAGTCACTGTGTCCTTCTCAGGTCATTGCCACTATACTTGTCCATTTACTGTCAAGACTGGAAAATAGAGTCCCAGGAGCACCAAGTGGATCATCTCAGTGTCTAACATGTTCTTCCTGTCTCCATCGTGTAACAGCAATCCTGCCTCCTCCTAATGGTCGGGGTCAGTGTTCTGACTCACTCCTTTCCCTCTTGGCATAAGCAGCACAAAGGGAATGGGCAGCAGTCGTAGCTTAAAGTTTTATGGGACTCTTTCTGTGTCCATGTGGGAGCACTCTCCCTCTGAGAATGAAGACCTCTGGAACAACGGAGCATAGAGTTGTGGGGAAATAGAGCACAAATTCCCCTCATAGCATATTTTTCCCCACCACAGATACCTCTAATACCAATAGGTCAGCCAGCTTGTATAGTCCAAGTGGCAGGGCTGTGTACACCGAAGCCTAGACCTACTACATAGCCATTTCCTGCTCTGAGCTCCATTTCTGAATAACTTCTTCTATGGCCGTGCTGTCACTGGAGGATATTCACCACTGAGCTTCTTGGTGATGCTGGTGACCCTCTCAATAGCACTTCTCTTATCACTTTGGTAAAGGCAGCATCCTCCAGGCCCTACAACACGTAGTCAGCTGATGAGTTTTCTGGTCTTATAGAATATGCTCCCTCTATCATGCCCACTTCTGGGTCTTTTGATTCCTTCCTCTACCATTTTCCACAGCATTTCCAGCATTTGTACTTTTCATAGTGTGAATGGCACTTTTTCTAAGCTTCTAAGAGCAATTCTAGAAGCATACTAGATTTGTCTCTCAGGGTCCTTGCCAGGATATTAAAATCCTGGGTCACAGGTGAGTTCTCCCACATTGATAAACTCTCCCTCCTCCAAGCTTCTGTTTCACCGACCTGCTCACCCTGGCCTCTTTATCTAGTACCTGGAGGATCCAGGTCCATATATACTCTTACAGCTCTTGCCAGTGTTTGTTGGCAAGGTCCTGGAGCTTGTTTTTCCCACAGTCCCTTTCTTCACTTAACAGGCCTAGGACTTCCCTGGCCAGGTTAGTTGTTGGTCACCTGAGGGGAGGTGTGGGAGGACCCTGAGTAAGGCGCATGATGACTTGTGAAGCAGAAGTCTCAGTATCTTCAAGCATGGGGGAAGCACTGGCCTTTTACAGGGAAGAGTAGGCTACTTCTGCATGCCTAGAAGGCTCAGAGCATTCTAAGAATTCAAGATACTTGAGTGCATCAACTCAGATAGCCTTATTCCAAGTGTCAGGTCCTACCCCTTCCCACATAGGGTCCTGACCACGGCATAGAAGACTTACTGGGGTTGAGAAGTCAACCTCTGAATTTCTACTACTCTTATAATTAAGTCCTGTGAATGTTGGCTATGCACTCTTTCTGGACTTAGTGATTGCTTGTGTATTTGCCTTGTGAGTTTTCTTTACCCTGGGTATGGGCAAACTATGGCCAGGGTGGCCAAATCCAGCCTGTTTTTTGTAAATAAAGTATTATTGGAACAGTGCCATGCTCGTTCACTCACATATTTTCTATAGTGGCTTTTGCACTATAACTGCAGAGTTGAAAAGCTGTGAAAGGCTGAATGATCCACAAAGACTAAAATAGTTACTATCTAGCCCTATACTGAAAAAGTTTGTCCACCCTGCTTATACATTTCTTTTTTTTTCTTCCCAGATCTTACATTGGCTTTTATACTTATTTCATTGATTCTGTGATACATTTTTGTCCAATTTGGGAATATGATTTTTTAAAAACATAACAATAATCCCTGTAACTAAATAATTATACATTGGTCAGATTATTTCCTTGGGATAACTTCCTGGAAGTGGAATTCCAGTAGAAGTGTGTACACATTTTTTAAGACTTTCTGATACATACCCCCAAAACTTTACATCACAAGATGATATTTTTTTATGTTTTCCAATTCAATAGGCAAAAAATATACCTTGCTTTTAAATGAACATATCTGTTACAACTTAAAAACCCCAAATATTTCAAAAACGTTGCTTATACTTTTCATTATGTTCTTTTCTGTGCATGCATTATATCTCACAATTTAAAATGAAAAAAAAAACTTTCTGTTATCTACATAATCTGAGAATGTATATATTACATGCCATTATTATGCTTTCATGTTAATAATTCTTTGTTGTATAAAACCATCCTAAATATTTACAAATGCCCTTCATGGTGGAGACATCACACAATAGCCTATAATTTGGTCTTGGGAATTACTTGAGTCATACTAGAGAAACCTGGACCTCATAAATCTTGTCTCACTGTCTTACCCCCTTTCACATTGCTGCAGGCTAATTCATCAGTCCAAGGAGCACCACAAGATAGCTGTCTGAGGGCCATCAAAAGTGATCTGAAAAGTTCTTTTCTGTATCTGAGACATGACCTTGGGAATAGGGCAACACTGGGGAGAGTTAAATGAGGTGACTTGTTCAAGGGAAAGGTGATATGTGTTTACCATTCAGGGGCATAATACCTTTTTAACATGGGAGTGTAGGCATGTAAAAGAGCAGATGGGTCACTGGAGATCTTTACCTAGACATGAGAAGATTGAATAGGTTTGTGCATGAACATATTCACTAACACACAATTCTGGTTATGTGTCTAATACAGGGGTGGATTCTTTGGGGAATGATAAAGAGGTGGTAGCTACAGCCCCCTCCTCCATGTGTGTGTGTGTGTGTGTCTGTGTGCGTGTTTAATGAAGGGGGAGGGATATGTCATGGTAATGCATGAAGATATTTTACAAGGGTGATGGGAAAACTGGCCTTTTTTTGCATCCTTTTTGCTGTGGTAGATCTATATTCTTTTTTTTCTCCCTGCTCCTCTTCCCCCTTCCCTGCTTTGTTATAAGTATTGCCTTTTTAAACAGCTGAGAAGGAGGGTGAGGGTAGTGTCATATTTTGAGCTGAATCACAGGGAACTCAGGCTCTTAGGTACATATGGAAGCGGTGGCATTCTGAGAGATTTAGGGATAGGATATTTCAGACGGGGAGTTAAGGAATTCAGTGAATGGAAGCTCCTGAGAGAAGTTTTTGAGCTGGCTGGTGACAACTTTAGGTCTTCTTGGTCTCAATCAGGTTGAAGCTACCTTTTTGAGCCAACAGCTCACTTTTCCTTATTTTTGTTCTCTTTCTTATAGGGTAGAGAGTATTTTGTGGAGAAAAATAGATGATAGAACTGGAAAATATAACCACTAGAGTGAGGTGTAGGCTTCCCAACTAGAATATAAGAGCCATATCTGCATCTAGTGAAGGGATGGGTCCCATTGTTGGTTAACATCCTTAATGTGAAGTTATATTATGTCACTTTCATATTATTTTCCTTAAATAAGAAATGTGGCTGCTTTTGGCAAAGAATTCTGTTAATGCTGATGCTTTTGTTCATGTCTTCATGTGCCATGTAGTTGTCTTCAGTGACCATATTTTTCCATAACTTCTGATTTCTTAAGCCAATCCCAAGCTGGGGAAAGTTTACCAGAGAGACTTTTCAGAAAAATTAGAACATAAGAATAATGATTTTTTTTATTAAAGATACATGTTCTCATTTTATTCCAATGTAAAATGAACCTAGGAATAGTAATAGTATATTAATTTTCAGGAGCTATAGTGGAATGTTCTGATGGTAGGGGTTCATTTTCCCTTTTACCTGATATTCGTTTTTTTTAAATTATTGACATATAACTGACTAACATTATGTTAGTTTCAGGTGCACAATGTAATGATTTGATATTTGTATATATTGCAAAATGATCACAAGAAGTCTAGTTAACATCCATCACCATATGTTGTTACACATTTGTGTTTGTGTCATAAAACTTTTAAGATCTATTTTCTTAGCAACATTCAAATATGCAATACAGTATTAATAACTATAGTCACCATGCTGTATGTTACATCTCCATGACCTATCTATTTTATAATTGGAAGTTTGTGCCTTTTGACTTCTTCACCTATGTTGGCCTTCCCCCCACACTGTGTTTCCCCCTCCCCACCTCTCACCACACCTTCACCTCTGGCAAGCTCTAATCTGTTCTCTGTATCGATTAACTCTGTTTTTTTTAAACATTCTACATGTGAGATCATATAGTACGTGTCTTTTTCCCATAAAAATAGCTTACTGATACAGGGAATGCTAATTGTCCCTAAATCTACTCTTTCCTACATCCTCAGTAATAGTTCTCCTCCCCAATATTTAGCAGCTGATAGTCAGACTAAAGACTCTATTTTGCCAACTCTGTTGCAGATTGGTAAGGCCTTGTGAACAAATTTCAGGCAATGATAAGTAAGTAGAAATGTTCCTAAATGTTGAAGGTATACATTTCTATTCTCCTTCCTCCTCCTGATGGCTGTGATGCAGATGTCATCACATCCACTAGAGCAGGAATCCACAACCCGTTGGCTGGCTGGCTGTTCTAGAAACAAGGTTTTATTGGAAATCAGCCTTGCTTATTTATTTACATATTGTGTATAACTGCTTTTGTATTACAAAGATGGAGTGATAAGTTATGACAGAGACCATATAGCCAGCAAAGCCTAAAATATCGAATATCTGGCTCTTTAAGCAAAGTTTACTGACTCCTGGGCTAGAGCATGAATTGCCTTCTTGGACCACAAAGACACTGAGAAAACAGTACGTTACAACTTAATGTTCTTTTATCTGGGGATTTCTTTTAATATATAATGTTATCTATGTACCTATTTTTAACTGATAGCTTGATGAAGGGATCATATCACTAATTATAGTTTATAATATTTTCTGTGCATCTTAGCCATGAACGTTTTATTAATATTTGATTGAACTTTTAATTGGTTTTCTTATTAAAACTAATTTAAAAGTAAATTTGGTATTAAGACCTGGGAAGTATATACATTCCAAAGTTCCATCTGGGTGATGGTTGGAGGCACAGGCATGGACAGGGTCAGTGGACGGACAATGGAGGGACATGGGCATGGGTGAGGATGGAGTCCTGGGGGGCAGCAGAGTTTATGGGGTGGGTGTAAGAGACAGTGAAGGAGACTGAGAAAAAGAGGCCAGAGATTCAGGAACAGAACCTGGGGTGAGCAGATCTCAGGTACCATATAAGGGGAGAGAACTGAGTTGTGTCAAGAATTGTGTTAAAAGCTAAAGAAAGGACACATTGGATAAAGAATGAGGGAAAAAATGAATTAACAAGTTAGGAAGTCTTTCATTTTCAAGGAAATGCAAATTAAAACCATAATAAGGTATGATGTCACAGCCCCTAGGATGGCTAAAATCAAAAAGTTAGAGAATAACTAGTCTAGTGAGACATGTAGAAACTGGAACCCTTGTCCACTCCTGAGAGAATTAAAATGGTACAGTCTGATAGCATCTAAATGTTAAATATGGAGTTACCACATGACCATATGACCTAGTAATTCTACTTCTAGGTATATATCCAAGAGAAATGAACACATGTTCACATAAGAACTTGTTCATGAATGTTCTCACCAGTGTTATTCATAATACCCAGAAGGTGGAAATAATCCAGATGTCCATCAGCTGATGAATAATGAACAAAATGTGGCATATCCATACAATGGAATATTATCTGGCAATAAAATGCATTGAAGGGGGCATCCCTGGTGGTGCAGTGGTTGAGACTCTGCCTGCCGATGCAGGGGACATGGGTTCGTGCCCCAGTCCGGGAAGATCCCACATGCCGCGGAGCGGCTAGGCCCGTGAGCCATGGCCGCTGAGCCTGCGGGTCCAGAGCCTGTGCTCCACAACGGGAGAGGCCACAACAGTGAGAGGGCCATGTACACCAAAAAAAAAAAAAAAAAAAAAAAGCATTGAAGTACTAATACACACTGCGACATGGGTGAACCTTGAAAAT
The DNA here is from genome assembly GCF_964165515.1 of Mesoplodon bidens. Lineage (NCBI taxonomy): Eukaryota > Metazoa > Chordata > Mammalia > Artiodactyla > Ziphiidae > Mesoplodon > Mesoplodon bidens. Next base: position 154,586,834 of record NC_138160.1, on the reverse strand, counting down.
ATTATGCTAAGGAAAGTAGCCAGTCACAAAAGGCCATATATTATAAGATTCCATTCATATGAAAGAAAATAGAGTGAAAGAAAGTATATTAATGATGGCTCAGGGCTGGTAGGGGATTGTGGGAAGATGTGGAGTGATTGCTAAAGTGTATGGGGTTTCTTTTTGAGGCGATGAAAATGCTGTAAAATTGAGTGGTGATGATTGCACATATCTGTGAATATGCTAAAAATGACTGAATTTTGAGCTTTAAGTTGGTGAATTGTATGGTATGTGAACTATATATCAATAAATCTGCTTTAAAAATTAGGATGTCACCAATAGCTTTTGAGGAAGCATTTTAAATAGAGTATAAATAGGTGAGGATAGAAGACTGTGGCATGTGAATGGGAGGTGTGGAGCCATGTAGGGGAAGCAGCTTTGAGAGAAGGTTATTTTAGGTTTGGGACGATGTGAAGCCACTTGGAGAGCAGCAGGAGAATCCTGTAAGTGTAGAGTAAGAGTAGTGACCAAGGGAGAGGTTTTTTTTTTAGGTTTGGGATGATGTGAAGCCGCTTGGAGAGCAGCAGGAGAATTCTGTATGTGTAGAGTAAGAGTAGTGACCAAGGGAGAGAAGTGATGATTGATGTAGTTAAGGCCAAAGGAAGTTCTTAGGCGATATAGAGATGGCAAGGTGAACTTTCTGAAACCTGTTTTTTTTTTCCAAAATGTGAGAGAAGAATCCTGGGAGCTCATTGAAGAGAGGAACGGCATCAGATTTATTTTTGTAATCTCAGTATCTAGTTAACTTAATGGTAAAGGCACATTTATTCATTCTCTACACATTTAACAAGGGCATACTCTGTGCCAGGTACAGAGCTCATGGCTGGGGATCCAGCAGGGAGGCCTAACAGATAAATCTCTCATAGAAGTCACATTCAAGTTTGTGGGGTAAAACAGTGCATGGGTTGTGGAGGAGACAGTGTTCACTGAATATTCATGTGCTCCTCTCTTTTTCCCAGCATTCCTTGCAGTGAGGTTGGAACCATGTGACTAAATCTGGCCAATGGACTGTGGGCATGCAGAGATTTCTGGTTTAGGCTGTATAAAGTCAGTGTGCAGCCTCCATATCTCCTCCTCTGCTATGGTGACCTTGGAAACCACATGCTCATGAAATAATACTTATCCATATTAACTGCAATATGCTCTCATATCTCCTATTTGTTTTGATTCACCTTCTCTCCATTTCTCTTTCCGTCTCCTGCCATCTCTTCTTCCATCCCCCTGTCCTGATTTTTCTTCCAAGGGCTGGTTCCAACAGCCTAAGCTGATTTCATGAGTGATTATTAGGCTCCTTGAAAAAAGTATTGTAGATCAGCATTTTCAACATTTAATCTGTACATGAATCATAAGGGATCTTGTTAATGCAGATTCTGATTCAGTGGGTCTGAGTTAGAGCCTGAGAGTTTCTAAAAGGCTCCCAGGTGATGATGGTGCTTGCTCAAGGACCACACTTTAAATAGCAAGGTTCTAGAGGGTATTCCTGAACTCCGGTAATGAAATTTCTGACAAAAGTTTATTTCTCTGGAATAATGCACACATGCACATGCAACAGATTTGTATGTATGCATACAAATGTATGCATATGTATATGTGTCCTCACAGTTGCTTGACAATATATCCCCTCCCAGGCACCCTCAATGGTACCTTTCTTCTTAAAGACAGGATATGTTCAAACTTTTGTTTATTAACTGGTGTTTTAGTAGTGTGCCATTTCCTTATATCTGTTGAGAGGGTGAACACACATAGTCATTCTTGAGAACAGTTATGAATGTCTGTGTGTGGAGGAGAGATGCTAGGGGGAGGAGATCAAAACCCTATGAGAGATGAAGGAAGCTTCTTGTGCCTGGCGGAATTCCCAATCCCTTGCTTGGCTTCATCCAATCTCTGTTACTCATGAGAGCTCTTTTAGGGACATCAGAACATGTAATTCCTGCTGTCTGTAAATGTCTCCTTTGGTTTTCATCTCCTAAATGAAGTTCATCTTCTCTGTGTCTGTTGACATGTGCCATAAGTCTCATCACCTTCCAGTCTCCTAAATCCTCTGCTCTTATTTGCAGGACCCTACACTTATGTACGTATTATTATCGTTGGCACGGTTGTTTTCATGACAATACATCAACATGTTTGCTAACAGTGATGAACCTGGGGGAAAAACTCAGAGAAAAATGTGAGCTTTACACAGAGAAGAATTAGCTGAAAGTACATAAATCATCAACATTAATACTATTAAAGTAAGAGCTGACTGTAAGGGCCTCTGTACCGCAGCATTTAGTGTTTTGATGGTAACCTTACATATATACTAATTTTATGTCATTATAGGAGTAATGTTTAGGAGAAAAGCAAAACAAACTTTCTTCAAATATGCACCAATAAGAAATACAATAAATCCTTGAACATCCTCTAATTTAGAGTCAAAAATGCCTTACATTTCCAGTCTACTCTTTTTCTTTTCTTTTTTAAAATTTAATTGGAAAAATTGAAGTATAGTTGCTTTATAATGTTGTGTTAGTTTCTGGTGTAGAGCAAAGTGATTCAGTTATATGTGTGTGTGTGTGTGTGTATATATATATATATTCTTTTCCATTATGGTTTATTATAAGATATTGAATATAATTCCCTGTGCAATACAGTAGGACCTTGTTGTTTACCTATTTTATGTACAGTAGTTTGTATCTGCTGAACCCAGACTCCTAATTTATCCCCCACCACCCCTTTCCCCTTTGGTAACCACAAGTTTGCTTTCTATGTTTGTGATTCTGTTTCTGTTTTGTAAATAAGTTCATTTTGTATCATATTTTGGATTCCACATATAAGTGATATCATATGATATATGTCTTTCTCTGACTGACTTACTTCACTTAGTATGATAATCTCTAGGTCGGTCCATGTTGTTGCAAATGGCAATATTTCATTCTTTTTAATGGCTGAGTAATAGTCCACATTATATATATACATATATATATATATATATATATATATATATATATACCACATCTTCTTTATCCATTCATCTGTTGGTGGACATTTAGGTTGCTTCTGAGTCTAGGTTATTGTAAATAGTGCTGCTATGAAAATTGGGATGCATGTATCTTTTTGAATTATAGTTTTCTCCAGATATATGCCCAGGAGTGGGATTGCTGGATCATATGGTAACTCTATTTTTAGTTTTTAAAGGAACATCCGTACTGTTTACCATAGTGGCTGTACCAATCTACATTCCCAACAACAGTGTTGGAGGGTTCGCTTTTCTCTACACCTTCTCTAGTATTTATTTATTTGTTTATTTAAAGAATTAATTATTTTTAAAATTTATTTTATTGTTTTATTTATTTACTTTTTGGCTGCGTTGGTTCTTTGTTGCTGCATGCGGGCTTTCTCTAGCTGTGGCAAGTGGGGGCTACTCTTTGTTTTGGTGCACAGGCTTCTCATTGTAGTGGCCTCTCTTGTTGCAGAGCATGGGTTCTAGGTGCACGGGATTCAGTAGTTGTGGCACGTGGGCTCAGTAGTTGTTTCTCGCAAGCTCTAGAGCGCAGGCTCAGTAGTTGTGGCATGCGGGCTTAATTGCTCTGTGGCATGTGGGATCTTCCCAGACCAGGGCTTGAACCTGTGTCCCATGCATTTGCAGGCAGATTCTTAACCACTGCACCACCAGGGAAGTCCTCTCCAGTATTTATTATTTGTAGACTTTTTAATAATGGCCATTCTGACTGGTGTGAGGTTATACCTCACTGAAGTTTTGATTTGCATTTCTCTAATAATTAGCAACATTGAGCATCTTTTTGTGTGCCTGTTGGCCATCTGGATGTCTTCTTTGGAGAAATGTCTATTTAGGTCTATTTAGGCCCATTTTTTGATTGGGTTGTTTGGTTTTTTGTTATTGAGTTGTATGAGCTGTTTGTCTATTTTGAAAATTAAGCCCTTATTGGTCACATCACTGGCAAATATTTTCTCCCAGTTTTATGGTTTCCTTTGCTGTGCAAAAGCTTTCAGTTTGATCAGGTTCCTTTTGTTTATTTTTGCTTTTATTTTTATTGTCTTGAGAGACTGATCTAAGAAAACATTGCTATGATTTATGTCAGAGAATGTTTTGCTTGTGTTGTCTTCTATATTTTTCTGTTTTTCCTAATCTCTTATGTGTCTGCTGGCAAAAATCTGAGGAGAAGAGCACATGAGCATTTTAACTGGACCCTTGGTTCTGAGCAAAGTTGGCTTCCCCATGCACTAATCTCTGTACTTTAGCCCACAGACACCAGCATTAGGCATGGCTTTGAATTCTGGTAATGACATATTTCAGCTGATTTGTCAACCAGAACTGTTTGTCAGTGGCCAGGCTCTGTAAGTGGCATAAGGAATCCAGTAAAACAGAACCTTAAATCAGAATGGTAATGATTCATGAAATGTAAAACAAACCTTAAATCTAAAGGGTCCTTGAGTACCATCTCTTGGCCATGAGGCCACATACTACAAACTAAGGCAAAAACTGAAAACCTGGAGCGGCCTGATGTATGAGAATAGGAAAGTTGTCCACAGCCCCAAATAAACGGCAGACCACACAATTCTGCCTCCAGAATGGCTAATAATGGTGTGTGGAGGCTCTTCTCCAAAGATGGCCTTCCAATGAGGCATGCCTCCCTTGACAGACTTTCTGGCAGGTGGGTGTGCCAACAGATGGGTGTTCAGACACACAGATGTTCAGATGTTACTGGCAATCTTGGATCTACATGCCCTTCATGTAGCAAAGACAATCTACTGACACTGGTTGTAGTGAAGGAAAGTAAAGTGCTTATTGCAAGGCACCAAGCAAAGACAAAGGACAGTTCTTGCTCAAAAGACCAGAACTCCCTAATGGCATTCAGGGAAGTGTTTTTAAAGGCAACACATGGGGTGTGGGTTTCAGGGTGTCTGATCAGCTCATGGACACTCTTCTGACTGGTTGGTGGTGAGGTACAAGGGTGAAGTTTCAAGAATCTGAGTCATCAACCTCTGGTCCCAATGAGTTCAGAGTCTGTGCACTTGTGGTCAGCAGTTTCCATCTGGTGGGAATCTGGTTTCTGTAAAAACAACTTAGGAATGTGCATCAGACATTATTATCTATGTCCTTCAGTGAGAAATGGAAGGTCTGGTGGCTCTGCTATATGGCTGATCTATTGTTTAAATTTTTACCAGTTTCCCTGCCTGACAGCTATTCTTTGTTTCTACATGTTCACATTTTCCTAATCATTAACTCTTGAGCCAGCTTTTGAGACTCAGGAGAGCCTGAAGCAAAGCCTTTTACTTAAGAGAGCTGGAGCACGGGGTGGTGGGCTTGTATACCTGAGAGGGTCCTAAAGAGTCCTGCTTGGTATAACAGACAGACAGATGTTCAGACTGATTTCAACAGATTGACAGATGTTCAGACAGACAAGTGTTTGGACACATGGACATTCAGAAACACGATTATCAGACACATGGACAGGGGTTCAGACAGACGTTTGAACAGACTCACATTCAGAAAAATGAACAGATGTTCAGACAGATGGTTGGTTGCACAGATGGATAGATGTTCAGACAGAGAGCCATTTTTGCAGATAAGCATGCAGACAGATGGATGTTCACACAGACAGACTGATGTTCGGACGGTGGGTGTTCAGACAGGTGGACATAAGTTAAGAAAGATAGACATTCCAACAGATGGACATTGGAACAGATTGATACACATTCAGACAGATGGGCATTCTTAGAGATGGGTGTTCTGACACACAGATGTTCTGAGATGGACTTTCTGAAAAATGGATATTCTGATAGATTCATATTTAGACAGATTAATATTCAGAAAGACATTTTTACAGATGGACATTCAAACACATGGACACACATTCTGACAGAGAACCTTTCTGGCAGACAGACTCTCTGACAGATGGGCATGTGGACAGATGGGTGTTCAGACAGACCAGTATTCAGATGGATGGATGTTCCCACTAACGGACAGTTAGGCAGATGAACAGTTATTCACAGAGAGGGAAGTTCAGACAAACAATTCTTCTGACAGACATTTCAGCAGACAGGTGTGCTGACAGATGTTTTGTGGCAACCCTGCATGAAGTGAGTCTATCTGTGCCATTTTTTCCAATACCAGTTGCTCACTCAGTGTCTCTGTATCACATTTTGGTAATTCTTGCAATATTTCAAACTTTTTCATTATCATTTAATTTGTTATAGTGGTCTGTGATCAGTGATCTTTGATATTACTATTGTAATTGTCTTGGGGTGCCAAGAGTGGCACCCATACAAGATGGTGAACTTAATTAATAAATGTGTGTGTTCTGACTGATTCACTGACAGGCTGCTCCCCCATCTCTTTCCCTCTCCTTGGGCCTTTCTCTACCTTAAGACACAACAATATTTAAATTAGGTCGATCTAGAGGCCTACAATGACCTCTAAATATTTGAGTGAAAGGAAGAATCACATGTGTCTCACTTTAACTCAAAAGCTAGAAATGATTAAACTTAGGGAGGAAGGGATATCAAAAGCCCAAATAGGCCAAAATCTAGGCCTCTTATGCCAAATAATTAGCCAAGTAGTGAATGCAAAGGAAAAGTTCTTGAAGGAAAGTAAAAGTGCTACTCCTTTGAACACATGAATGATAAGAAAGTGAAACAAACTTATTGCTGATATGAAAAGAGTGTTAGTGGTCTGGATAGAAGATTAAGCCAGCCACAACTTTGCCTTAAGCCAAAGCCTAGTCCAGAGCAAGGTCCTAACTCTCTTCAATTCTATGAGGGCTTTGAGTAGTGAGGAAGCTACAGAAGAAAAGTTTGAAGCTAGCATAGGTTGATTCATGAGTTTACGGAAAGTAGCTGTCTCTATAACATCAAAGTACAGGGTCTGATGTAGAAGATACGGCAAATAATCTAGGACATCTAGCTAAGATAATTAATGAAGGTGGCTATATCAAACAACAGAATTTAATATAGCCTCATACTGGAAGATGATGTCATCTAGGACTTGCACAGCTAGAAAGAAGTCAATGCTTGGCTTTAAGTCTTCAAATGACAGGCTGACTCTCTTGTTAGGGGTTAATGAAGCTGGTGATTTGAAGTTGAAGCCAATGCTCATTTACCATTCTGAAAATCCTAGGGATCTTAGGAATTATGCTATATCTACTCTGCCTGTGTTCTATAAATGAAACAACAAAGCCTGGATGACAGCGCATCTGTTTTCAAATGGTTTACTAAATATTCTAAGCCCACTGTTCAGACCTTCCACTCACAAAAAAAGACTCCTTTCAAAATATTACTGCTCACTGACAATGCACCTGATTATGCAAGAGCTCTGATGGAGATGTATAACAAGATTAATGTTTTCATGGCTGCATCCCTTCTGGGTCACGGAGTAATTTTGACTTTCAAGTCTTCTTATTTAAGAAATACATTTTGGGAATTCCCTGGTGGTCAGTGGTTAGGACTCCATGCTCTCATTGCCAAGGGCCTGGGTTCAGTCCCTTTTTGGGGAACTAAAATCCCACAAGCCATGCAGCGCAGCAAAAAAAAAAAGGGAAAGAAAGAAAAACATTTTGTAAGGCTATATATGCCATCGGTAGTGATTCCTCTGATGGATCTTGGCAAAGTAAATTTAAGGACATTCATGATTCATGGGAAGAGGTCAAAATATAAACATTAACGGGAATTTGGAGGAAGCTGAATCTAACCCTCATGGACGACTTTTTGAGAGGTTCAAGACCTCAGTGGAAGAAGTAACTGCGGATGTGGTGGAAATAGCAAGAAAACTAGCACTACAAGTGGAGTCTGAAGATGTGATTGAATTGCTGCAATCTCATGATAAAACTTTAATGGAGGAGTTGTTTCATATGGATGAGCAAGAAAAGTGGTTTCTTGAGATAGAATCAACTCCTAGTAAAGATGCTATGAAGATTGTTGACATGAAAACAAAGGATTAAGAATATTTCATAAACTTAGTTGATAAAGCAGTGGCAGGGTTTAGAGGATTGACTACAATTTTGAAAGAAGTTCTACTCTTGGTAAAATGCTACCAAAGAGCATTGTATGTTACGGAGAAATCATGCGTGAAAGGAAGTAAATCGATGCCACAAACTTCATTATTATCTTATTTTAAGAAATTGCCACAGCCACCCCAGTCACCTTCAGCAACCACCATGCTGATCAGTCAGCAGCCATCAACAGTGAGGCAAGATCCTCCACCAGCACAAAGATTACAACTAACTTGCTGAAGGCTCAGATGATGGTTAGCAATTTTTAGCAAGAAAGTACATTTAAATTAAGGTATATACATTATTTTTAGACATAATTCTATTACACATTTAATATACTACAGTACAATATGAATGTAATTTTATATGCACAGGAAAACCAAAAACTTCATGTGACTCTCCTGCATTGTCTGCTTTATTGTGGTGGCCTGGAACTGAACCTACAATATCTCCACAGTATGCTTGTATTCAAACACAGAGACCTATGTTGAGACAGATGAATGTTCCAAACGGTGGACAGACATAATAACAGATGGCTGTTCTGACACATGGATGATCAGACAGAAGGACAAACCTCAGATGACTGGATATTTGGACAGATGGACAGAAGATGTTCTGCCAGACAGATATTTTGCCAGAAAGGCAAAATTACAACTATTTACCGAGAATCTATTGATGAGAATGACCTAAAGACTAGCCAAAAAATATATTCCATAACAAAATATATAAAGAAGGAACCACGATGAGATGGGTAGAAGGGGTGGAGACAAGGTATGGTCAAGATCCACAACCAACAAACTGGAGGATAATCATAATTGCAGAGGGTCTCTCAAAGGAGTGAGGGGTCCAAGCCCCACCTTAGGCTCTTTAGCCTAGGGGTCCTACACCTGGATGATGAGCCCCTAGAATGCCTGACATGGAAGGACAGTGGGGCTTGTGTATGGAAGAGTTGGAGAGCTGTAGGAAACAGAGACTCTGTTCTTATACAGCGCATGAAAAATCTCACATGCTTCAAGACTAAGTGTGGGGGCAGTAGTTTGAAAGGAGATTGGGTTAACTCCACTTGTTGATCTTTGAGAGCCTCCTGGAGAGGCAAGAGGCAACTGGGACTCCCTCAGGGGACACAGACACAGGTGAGAGCCATTTATGGAAGTTCGTTTTACCATGAGGACACTGGTGCAGGCAAACCCCATTTGGAGTCCTCCCTCAGGCCTAATAGTGCTGGGAGCTTACCTGTCCACCAACTGGTTGGCACCAGTCCCAGGACTCCCCAGGCTCAGAATTCAGCCATGAGGGACACAGCCCTGCACACCAGTGGGCCAGCACCAGTCCTGGGCCTTGTCCCTCAAGGCTCACAGCCAGCTGCTGGGACCCAGCCCATTCCACCAGTGGGTCACCACAACTCCAGTTCCCCCAGGCCATGCAGCCAGCCACACTGTGAACTGATGCCACCCATCAGCAAGCTGGCAGCCTCCACACAAAGCAGGGCCTAACAGCTAAGTAAGCCCAGGGGCTAGCCCTGCCTACCAGCATGCCCACAGTTGTCAGCCCCATTACAATAGAAGGGCCCATTCAGCCCACATAGGGGGCACCCCTAGAGCATATACATCTGATGTCCAGAGGGGAGGGTGCTGCTGGACCCCATAGGACATCTCCTACCTAAGGTCACTTCTTTAAGATTGGGAAACATAACTGAACTGCCTAAAACACAGAAATAAACACAGAGAATTCGGCAAAATGAGGAGATTGAGGAATGTGTTGTAAACAAAGGAACAAGACTAAACTGCAGAAGAAGAACTAAGTGAGGTGGAGATAAGCCGTCTACCCAATAAAGAGTTCAAGGAAATAATCATAAAGATGCTCAACGAACTTGGGAGAAGAATGGAAGAACACAGTGAGAATTTAACAAAGAGTTAGAAAATATAAAGAACCAAATGGAGCTGAATAATACAACAATCAATAAAAAATACACTAGAAGGAAGCAACAATAGATTAGATGATACAGAAGAATGAAGCAGTGAACTGGAAGTCAGAATAGTGGAAATCACCCAAGCTGAACAGAAAAAAAAAGAATTAAAAGAAATAAGGATAGTTTAAGAGACCTCTGAAACAATGTCACATATACTAACATTCACATCATAGGGGTCGTAGAAGGAGAAGAGAGAGAGAAAGGGACTGATAACATATTTGAAGACAAAATAGCTGAAAACTTCCCTAACCTTGGAAAGACCACAGACATCCAGGTCCAGGAAGCACAGAGTTGCAAACAAGATGAACCCAAAGAGAGCCACACCAAGACACTGTACTTAACATGGCAAAAATTAAAGATGAAGAGAGAATCAAGAAAAGCAACTAGATATCTACAAGGGAACTCCTGTAAGACCACAAGCTGACTTCTCAGCAGAAACTTTGCAGGGCAGAAAGGAGTGGCATGATATAGTTAAGGTGATGAAAGGAAAAAAACTGTAACCAAGAATACTCTACTTGGCAAGGCTATCATTTAGATTTGAAGGAAAGATAAAGCATATTACAGATGAGCAAAAGCTCAAAGAATTCAGCACCACAAAACTGATTGATAAGAATTATTAAAGGGATTTCTCTAAGTGGAAAAGTAAAGATCACAACTAGAAATATTAAAATTATAAAAGGAAAAACCTCATTGGTAAAGGCAATATACAGTAAAGGTGTAGATCAACCACTTATAAAGCTACTAGAAAGGTTAAAAGACAAAAGTAGTAAAATCATCTATACCCATAATAAGTAGTTAAGGGATACACAAAACAAAATGATGTAAAATATGATGCAGAAAACAGTACAAATGGATGAGGGGAGTAAAAATTCAGCATTGTTAAATGTGTTTGAATTTAAGAGATTTTAAGCTTAAAATAATCATATATATATATATGGGTTGTTACATATACACCTCATGGTAACCACAAACCAAGAATCTATAATAGATACACACACACAAAAGAGAAAGGAATCCAAACATAACACCAAAGATAGTCATCAAATCACAAGGGAAGTGAGGAAAAGAAGAAATAAATGAAAAAGGACTACAAAACAACCCCAAAACAATTAAAATGGCAATAAGTATATACCTATCAATAATTACTTTAAATGTAAATGAATTTTTGCTCCAATCAAAAGACATAGAGTGGCTTGAATGGATAAAAAACAAGACCCATAAATATGCTTCCTACAAGACATTCACTTCAGATCTAAAGTCACACATAGACTAAAAGTGAGAGGATGGAAAAGAGTATTCCTTGCAAATGGAAATGAAAAGAAAGCTGTTGTAGCAATACTTATATAATAAAAATAGAGTTTAGAACAAAGACTGTAATCAGAGACAAAGATATTACAAAGATCAGAGCAGAAATAAATGAAATAGAGACTAAAAAACCAGAACAAAACAAAACAAAAAATCAATGAAATGAGAGCTGGTTCTTCAAAAAGATAAGCAAAACTGATAAACCTTTAGCCAGACTCATCAAGAAAAAAGAGAGAGGATTCAAATTAATAAAATCAGAAAAAGAAAAGAAGTTAAAACTGAAACCACAGAAATACGAAGGATCATAATTAACTGCTATGAAAAACTATATGCCAATAAAATGGAAAACCTAGAAGAAATGGACAAATTACCAAAATGTACAATGTGAAACAGAAAGAAATAGAAAATGTGAACAGACAAATTACTATTAATGAAATTGAAAAAATAAAGAAAAATTTTAAAAACTCCCAACAGGGACTTCCCTGGTGGTGCAGTGGTTAAGAATCCACCTGCCATTGCAGGGGACACAGGTTTAAGCCCTTGTCCAGGAAGATGCCACATGCCGCAGGGCAACTAAACCCGTGTGCCACAACTACTGAGCTTATGCTCTAGAGCCTGGGAACCACAACTACTGAGCCCACGTACCACAACTACTGAAGCCCATGTGCCTAGAGCCCATGCTCTGCAACAAGAGAAGCCACTGCAATGAGAAGCCCATGCACTGAAATGAAGAGTAGCTCCTGCTCTTCACAACTAGAGAAAGCCCGCATGAACCAACGAAGACCCAACACAACTAAAAATAAATAAATAAATAAATTTATTTATTTTAAGAAAAAAACTTCCAACAAACAAAATTCTAGGACCAGACGGCTTCACAGGTGAATTCTATGAAAAATTTAGAGAAGAGTTAGCACCCATCCTTCTCAAACTATTCCAAAAAACTGCAGAGAAAGGAATTCTTCCAAACCTATTCTATGAAGCCAGCATCACCCTGATACCAAAACAGAAAAAGGTATCACACACAAAAAAAGAAAATTAGAGGCCAGTATCACTGATAAACATAGATGTAAAAATACTCAAAAAATATTAGCAAACGAAATCCAACAATACATCAGATGGATCATACACCATAATCAAGTGGGATTTATCCCAGGGATACAAGGATTTTTAACATCCACAAATCAATGTGATGTACCACATTAACAAGCTGAAGAATAAAGAACTCATGATCATCTCAATAGATGCAGGTATAGCTTTTGACAAAATTCAAAATCTGTGTATTATAAATACTCCCCACAAAGTGGGTATAGAGGGAATATAATTCAACATAATAAAGGCCATACTTAAAAATTATGTATTATATAACATACTACTCAAGGGTGAAAAACTGAAAGCATTTCCTCTAAGGTCAGGAACAAGACAAGGATGTCCACTCTCACCACTTTATTCAACATACTTTTGGAAGTCCTAGTCAGAGCAATCAGAGAAAAAAAGAAATAAAAGGAATACTAAGTGGAAAGGAAGAAGTAAAACTGTCACTGTTTGCAGATGACATGATACTAAACATAGAAAATCCTAAAGAAGGCAGCAGAAAACTACTAGAGCTCATCAATAAATTCGGTAAAGTTACAGGATACAAAATTAACATACAGAAATCTCTTGCATTCTTACGCACTAACAATGAAAGATCACAAAGAGAAATTAAAGAAACAATCCTATTTACCATTGCATCCAAAAGAATAAAATACCTAGGAATAAACCTACCTCAGGAGGCAAAAGACCTGCACTCAGAAAACTACAAGATGAAAGGAATCAAAGATGACACAAACAGATGGAGAGGTATACCATGTTTTTGGGTCGGAAGAATCAACATTGTGAAAATGACTATACTACCCAACGCAATCTACAGATTCAATGCAATACCTATCAAATTATCAATGGCATTTTTTACAGAATTAGAACAAAAACTTTTACAATTTTTAATGGAAGCACAAAAGACCCTGAATAGCCAAAGCAATCTTGAGAAAGAAAAACGGAGCTGGAGGAATCAGGCTCCCTGACTTCAGACTATACTACAAAGCTACAGTAATCAAGACAGTATGGTACTGGCACAAAAACAGAAATATAGATCAATGGAACAGGATAGAAAGCCCAGAGATAAACTCACACACATATGGTCACCTTATCTTTGATAAAGGAGTCAAGAATATACAATGGAGAAAAGACTCCTCTTCAATAAGTGGTGCTGGGGAAACTGGACAGCTACATGTAAAAGAATGGAATTAGAACATTTTCTCACACCATACACAAAAATAAACTCAAAATGGATTAGAGACCTAAATATAAGGCTATAAAACTCTTAGAGGAAAACATAGGCAGAACACTCTCTGACATAAATTGCAGCAATATCTTTCTTGATCCACCTCCTAGAGTAGTGAAAATAAAAACAAAAATAAACAAATGGGACCTAATTAAACTTAAAAGCTTTAGCACAGCAAAAGAAACCATAAACAAAATGAAAAGATAACCCACAGAATGGGGGAAAATATTTGCTAATGAAGTGACTGTCAAGGGATTAATCTCCAAAATATACAAACAGCTCATGCAGGTCTATGTCAAAAAAACAAACAACCCAATCACAAAATAGGCAGAAGACGTAAATAGACATTTCTCCAAAGAAGACATACAGGTGGCCAAAAACCACATGAAAAGATGTTCAACGTCACTAATTCTAAGAGAAATGCAAGTCAACACTACAATGAGGAACTAATGAGAACCTGCAGTAAAGCACAGGGAACTCTACACTTCTACTGTGTATAGTAGAAACTAACACAACATTGTAAAACAACTAGACCCCAATTGAAAAAGAAAGCTACAATGAGGTGTCCTCTCACACCAGTCAGAATGGCCATCATCAAAAAGTCTACAAACAACAAATGCTGGAAAGGTTGTGGAGAAAAGGGCACCCTCCTACACTGTTGGTGGGAATGTAAAGTGGTACAACCATTATGGAGAACAGTATGGAGGTTCTTTAAAAAACTAAATATAGAACTACCATATGATCCAGCAATCCCACCCCTGGGCATATATCTGGAGAAAACCATAATTTGAAATGCTACATGCACCCCAATATTCATTGTAGCACTATTTACAATAGCCAAGACATGGAAGCAATCTAAATGTCCATCGACAGAGGAGTGCATAAGAAGATAGGGTATATATATATATATATATATATATATATATATATATATATACACAATGGAATATTACTCAGCCATAAAAAAGAATGAAATAATGTCTTTTGCAGCAACATGGATGGACTTAGAGATTGTCATACTGAGTGAAGTAAGTCAGAGAGAGAAAGACAAATATCATATGATAGTGCTTATATGTGGACCTAAAAAATGGTACAAAGGAACTCATTTACAAAACAGAAATAGAGTCACAGATGTAGAAAACAAACTTATGGTTACCAGGGGAAATGGGGGAGGGGACAAATTGGGAAATTGGGATTGACACATACATAGTACTATATATAAAATAGATAACTAATAAGGGCCTACTATATAGTACAGAGAACTCTACTCAGTACTCTGTTATGACCTATATGGGAAAAGAATCTAAAAAAGAGCAGATATATGTGTAACTGATTCACTTTGCTGTACAGCAGAAAGTAACACAACATTTTACATCAACTATACGCCAATAAAAAATTAAAAAAAAAACCAAACAAATTGACAAAAAAAAGTTTCTTGTTGGAGAACATTCCAAGGACAGGTGATGCCTAGGTCCTGAAGTGGTATGAAGATGATCTGTTCAATGTATAGAAAGAAACCTAGAGGCAAAGGGCAATGAGGATTAAAAAAATATATAGTTATGTCTTATTTTTTCCCTGAATTCTGTTAAAAAATGGACAAATAAATTATTTCCCCAAGTTCAATGGTTGTTTTGAGGGCTCACCGTATATAAAGGTTCATGATGACAACCTTCTTCCTCTGAGCTATTATACATGAATTTTTAAAAAATAATTTAATTTGACAGCATTTCTCTCAGTTCAAAAATAAAATACTTCAGTTCCAACAATAACAAGAATAAATTAATCAATAGAAGCATATCCAGAGAAGACACTGATGACCAAATTAGACAAGAGCCTTATATATCAGTTATAAATATACTATTTCCTTTGTACAAGATAGAGGAAATTATGAGCATAAGTCAGGTGCTCCTGAGACACATCCTAAAATCTAGGGCATCTTGACTCCCCTGACTGGTTTCTGGGAGATTGTGGGGTAAGAGGTGCCCTTGGCTTCTGGGTCATCATGCCAACAGGGCATCATGGTATTCCACTGAGACTCATGGAGACTTCCATGCCCTCAAACAGTGTGAGGTTGTTGCTAGCATCCTGTGGCAGATGTGGAACAGGGAGAGGGGGATGAGGGTTAGGGTCATTCCGTCCCAGGAAGCTCCCAGCCTATAGATGAAAACCCCAGTGGCAGCCCCCAGAGCCCTTGGTGAGCCTGGGTCTGCTTCTTCTGTCTGCTCTCTGGAGGAGAGCCACTGAAGGTCTTGGCATCCTTGGGGGATCTGGAGCTCTTGGGAATCTTCCTCAGGGCACAATGGCTCCCTTCAGCACCAAGAGTTAGTCCCATGGGGAAGGGCCACTGAGCCCAGGTTGGAGTGCTACAACCACATCCTGGTATGCCAGTGACTACACCTTCCTATGTGGCCTATCAACGTGTCCTTGGTACACACCCAAGGGACCTGGCAGAGCCCCAGCAATCACCTGGGATTTCCCAAACAAGCCCAAAGTCTCGACCTCCTTGAAGGATTTTTCACCTTCAGGACTAGTGAATGGAGCCCTATAGTTGGCCACACATTCAAGTGAAATTCTCACAAAGCTCATAATCTCCCCCTGAAAAGCAATATTGGACAAGTGATACAATTCTCTTATATTTTTTGCCTTATATTCTTTATTGTTAGGAAAGTGAAAATAAAGTGACATGTTTGTGTGTGTGCATGTGTGTGTGTGTGTGTGTGTGAATGACAGTAAAAGTTGTTTAAGAGGAAGACTTGTGAAAGTGGGATCGACACAGAGGAGAAGTGTTTTGTTTTTGACAAATATCTCCTAGGACATGTGCAGGAAGCAATGAAAGAGACACAGAGATAATAACATGTATCTATGTTATGATGGTCAAAGAAACTGTGAAGGAAGAAGCACCTGCTGCAACTTTGCCAGGAGGGACAGGAGGCCCAGGAATGCTCAATCAAAGGATGATGATGCCTGTAAAAATTAATAAACAGGGGAATTCCCTAATGGTCCAGTGGTAAAGAATCCCCCTTGCAATGCAGGGGACGCAGGTTTGATCCCTGCTTGAGGAACTGGGATCCCAGACGCTGCGTGGCAACTAAGCCCGCATGCCACAACTACTGAGCTCGTGCACCTCAACTAGAGCCAGCATGCTGCAAACTACAGAGCCCACATTCCCTGGAGCCCAACTAGAGAGAGAAAACCTGCACGCCACTAGAGAGAAACCCGCGCACCACAACGAAGAGCCCGTACACCACGTCGAAAGATCCCACGTGCCCCAAGCAAAGATCCCACGTGCCACAACTAAGGCCAGACATAGCCAAAAATAAACAAATCTTAAAAAAAATTAATAAACAGAAACCTCAACTAAAATAGAGCCAGGGGGCCAGAAAGGGAAGCTCTCACACTCTACAACCATAGTGGAACCCCAAAGGAAGAAGACTTCCTCCTCTTGTCTGGCAAGAGCTCAGCCAACGAACGATTGTCACAATTCAGTAAATGAGAAGCCACTAGACTCTTAATACTCAATCCCTCTAAGGAACTCTTTGTTTACTAAAACCCTCCCAACTTCCTTTCCCCCTCTCTCCTTATGTGAAAGACTTGCATGTGACTTGCCATGGTTGCAGACGCCAAATTGCAGTTCTTTGATGATCATGAGTAAACCCATTTTTGCTGGAGAAATAACTTGCAGTCTATTTTAGGTCAACAATTTTGGCCCACACAGGGACCCAGAGAAGACCCCCGACAACTGGAAGGTGGGCAAGCAAACAAGTGTGATACCAACACTAACCTCATTGATGCTTGCTGGGACCCTGGGGTTTGAGGGTAAGTCTTTCTCCTGGATCTGAGCTTCCGCCCTCTTTACTTTGAGGATCTCCAGGTTTTATTCAGGATCTATATTAAGGCTTTGTCCTCTCTGATTAAAGCCTTGTTTATTTGGCACATTGACCCGGCTCTTTTGCAATCAGGCTGCTCCAACTGGAATTCCCTTGCCTTCAGCCTGATTCCCATTGGAACAGGGGCTCTTCTGTTGGATCTGTGCTGTTAAGCAGTTGGCCTGAGTCTTTCAGAGCTAGGCCATGCCCTTGGAACTGGCTGGTGTTAGGACTACAGGCTGTTTGAGCTGTTAGGGTTTTTTGTCATTTATCCTTCTATTCTAGAGAAAGACCTCTGGGAAATAGGATCCCAGTTATCTAAACATTTTGAAGGAGCATTCCCCCCCACCCCTCAACCACAGGGGCCCTGGCTGATTTTATGTTTAAAATCTGTGGTCCTTCCTCATGTGCATTTCTATGTGGACCTGAGGCAGGAGATAGATGGGCCCCAGGCCACACATTTACAACTAGCCTCCTGTACATATTTCTTGAGGCAGGGTATAGATGGGCTCCAGATTAGACATTTACAGCCAGCCTCCTGTTTATACTTCAAGATAGAAATAACAACAGGAATAGGCTAAGCACTGCCTGGGCAAAAGATCAAGAGGTCACATATTTCTCATCCTTGGGGTCAGGGAGATCTTGACTGCGCATGTGCAGATAGGATCCTCGGGGGTCAAAAAGGGAGGGGACACCAGACTATACTAAGTTTTACTAACTTCCCAAAGGTCCTTGTGCTAAAATCCATCTTGGCTAAAGTATGCGTGTGCACATAGGGGTGCACATAGGGGTGGGCCCTGAGTCAAAGGACAAAGCAAGATGATTGGCCAGAGAAAAACAAAGACCTGGAAGACTGCCCCCTTACAAATGATTTAAACTTCCCAGAGGCGTGACATTTCTCTGAACTCAACCTTGCCTGAGTTGGCATGTACTCTGCTTTTCTAATATATGCCTACTTTCCTCTCTACCTTCTGTCTCCTTGTCAAAATTTTTTTCAAGGCAGACAAGAAATGGGGCTCAGAATTTATCCGCTGGCCCTCCTGATCTAGTGCTTAAGATCTGGCACTCTCACTGCTGCAATCAGGGTTCAATCATGGTCTTGCTTCCAGATGCTTCTCACTGCACTCTGAAATTAGACTAACCTAACCAAAGGCAATTACGGGAAACCGTTGAAATCCCCAAACTTACTTTTCTTAAAACCCCACTGAACAACCTTACCTATAAAACTTCTAAAACTGAACAAAACGCTTATTTTTATTGGTATTTTGAGGCTTCCAAATGTTAGCAGGAGCCTAAAATTGCCTCTCTGCAAAATAAGATTTTAAGGTTAATTGAGGCAAACACATGATTAAAGAAGGAAAAAATAGCTTCTGAAGCCTCACGTTCTTCTTCTGCAGCCTCTTTGTCTCAGGCTCTGCCTTTAGCGCCATCTTGTTCCCCTCCTCTGGGACCTTGGGCTCAGGCCTTGCCTTCAGGGCCATCTTTTTCCTTCCCCTTTATACTGCCTATTCCTCCTCTGTACCCTCAGTTCCTCCACACTAACTCCCTCGCTGAACTTCCCTTTCCCCCTGAAAATCTCCTCACCCCATTTTCCTCTGAATCTATCAGAACCTGTCCCTTTAGAATTTAGCTTTCTGAGGATCCAGAGGTTAAACCCTTAACTTTAAATATTCCTTGGGCTAAAACTGAATTGCAAGCCATAGTTAAAGAGTGTCCCAAAGTAACCAAAGATCCTCACAGATTTACTGAGGAATTTAATATAACAATCTTACCAATCTTGTGCTCTTACATCAGCTAGGTCTTATGCTTGTTGGTGAAGGCCAGGCCCAGCATTGGATGAAAATCGCTGACTGGGAAAGCCCTGAAAGGTCTCTAGAATTAAAACCAGGAGAGCAACCTGCTAACTTATATGGTCAGGCCAAGGCAATTTCTAGGTGACTTCATCGGGCAATTCCTAGGGCTTTTCCAAAGCCTATTGATTGGAATAAAATTCAGGCTTACACACACAAATCTGATGAATCTGTTCATAGCTATTACAATCAACTTCAGATTATTTTAAAGAAAAGTCTGGTCTTCCTTCAGATGTTGGTCCCACCCAGGTAGATTTAACTCTGTTTATTAATGGTCTGAACCAGGGTCTTTCCTTACTAGTAAAAAAGAACAGGATGGAATAGGAAATGATGTCCACTCCAGATTTAGTTAATCTTACAAACCAGCTCTCTCACACTCTAGATGAGTCACCTAAAAGGAAAACTGCCAAAATTCTTAATCGTAAACTTCAGCAAATAAAGTTCCCTAAATGAAACAAAAACTCTCCTAGTTTCTGCTATTAGAGCAAAGAGCCAGGGCACTGGAAAAGAGATTGTTACAGATACAAGCCCTTCAGTCACCATCAGCCCTCTAACCAGGCTTTCCAACTTCCTCCCAATTCCCAGTTGTGGGGCTCCAAGGAAATACAGGGGCTCTTCCCAATCCTCCCTCTTAATCAGCTTGGAGAAACATTCCTTCAGATTTGGGATGGGTCTCTTCTCATCCTAACTGACACTGCAGCCAACCTCTCGGTGCTCAACCCCACTACTATAAAGCAGCCCCTGCCTCGAAGTACTAATACAGTTCAAACAGTGGGCATCTTTAATGAACCTCAAGAGGTTCCTGCCTGTGAACTGATTCCCTTTCGTTTAGGCCCTTTGAGAAACACACACTCTTTTCTCCTTAGTTCCTCTGCCACTATCCATTTATATTAGGCTGAGACTTCTTACAGAAGCATCATGCTAAAATTTCTCTCCCCTGAAAGGGGAAAATAATTTTGGAATTTGACAGTAGTTATCAAAGCAGCCAACCAGATGAATTAAATGACTCTGACATCTTTTATCAGATCTGTCTCTGAGCTGATTCTGGAAACACTGATCCTTTGTCCCTATTGAATCAACAACCACCTCCCTTATAGGCAAAATCTCCAACTAATATTGGCAAAATTCACAGTGCATCAATTCAAATAGATCCCTCAAAACCTCTCCCAGAATTAATCAACATGCTATAAGTAAAGAAGCCTTTCATGGCATAGAACCCATAATAGGACATTACAAGTCTCAAAGACTCATTATTTATTGTAAGAGTTCCTGCAATACCCTTATTTTACTAATGAAGAAACCCAAGGGCTGAGGGTGGAGGTTTGTTCAGGACTTCAGAGCAATAAACAACATTGTCATCCCTCCACACCCTGTTGTTCCTAATCCACGTATTTCACGAACATCCATTCCCACTGGATGTAAATTTTTTACTGTCATTTGACTTATGAAGTACATTCTTTAGTATTCCAGTTGATGAAGATGGACTCTTGTCTATTGTTTTTGCCTTCACTTGGAAGAAAAACAATCCACTGCGACAGTAATGACTCAGGGTTTTACTGAGCTCTTATTTCTCAAAAATTCTCAGGCTGATCTGGATAATGTAAAGTTCCCAGAAGTTCTATTTTGTTGCAACATGTGGACGATTTGCTTCTTTGCTCTCCTCAGACCGCTTCACAGGAAGACAGCACCCACTTCCTAAAGCTTTTAGCCTTAAAGGGACACAAGCTTGCCAAGGAAAAATTGCCATTTGCCCAAACCCAGGTTTGATATTTAGGGCATCTGATATCAGAACAAAAGCTATACCTAGTTCCAGATAGCTTTCATGGTGTCCTGAGTTTCCCAAAACCCCAATCTAAGCATTGACTGAAAGGTTTTCTCAGGCTACTCAGTTATTGCTGAAAGTGTATTCCAAATTTCTCTATTTTTTAAATTAAATTTAATTATTTATTTTATACAGCAGGTTCTCAGTAGTCAAATTTCTCTCTTATAGCCAAACCTCTGTGTGTCTTACTCAACAACAACAACTCTGACCCAGTTTTATGGGAAGAGCCAAACAGCATAAACAAACTTTCTCACCTTAAATGAGAGCTTGAGAAACCCACCTGCCCTTGGGAATCCCAGTTATCAGATCCTCTTTTTCTTTTTTGTATATGAAAAGGAAGGGAATGCCTTTGGGATACCATTGACCCATAGGGTATTAAAGCCAGCAGGTGGACCATGTGGTACACCTTAGTGCCATTACAGCCACTGCCCTTTTGGTTGAGGCCACCAAGAAAATCATTGTGGGATTCCCTTTAATCATCCTTGTACCTCATGCAGTAGAAACCCTCCTGAATTCTCATCACACTCAACATTTCTCAGTTAGCCACCTCACCTTCTATGAAGTCCTTTTGTTAACTGCTCCTCATATAACTCTTTTATGTTGTAATAACCTTAGCACTACTACTCTTTTCCCCTCCATCACCAATGAAGTCCCTCACAACTGCTTAACGCTGAAGGATCTCCTCTTTCTCTTTTTTTAGAAATTTATTCATTTTATTTATTTAATTTTGGCTGCATTGGGTCTTCATTGTTGTGAAAGGGCTTTCTCTAGTTTTGGCGAGCGGGGGCTACTCTTTGATGCGGTGCACGGGCTTATCATTGTGCTGGCTTGTCTTGTGAAGCACGGGCTCTAGGAGCGTGGGCTTTAGTAGTTGTGGCACACGGGTTCAGTAGTTGTGGCTCGCTGGCTCTAAAGCACAGGCTCAGTAGTTGTGGCACACAGGCTTAGCTGCTCTGTGGCATGTGGGATCTTCCTGGACCAGGGCTCGAACCCATGTTGCCTGCATTGGCAGGCAGCCTCTTAACTACTGCACCACCAGGGAAGCCTTGAAAAACCTCCTCTTGACTCCACTTGATGATTTGCAGGAAATTCCTTTGGGTAACAGTGGTTTCTCATGGTTCACCCATGGTTCTTATTTAAAAGGTGACAGTGGCAAATATCGTGCTGGGTATTCTACTGCAACTTCCTTTGAGGTTGTTGAGGCAGCATCTTTACTTATGGGTAATTCAGCCTAATAGGCCTACACAGGCTTCAGCTCTTACCCAGGCCTGTACTTTAGCCAAGGGCAAAACTGCCAATACTTATACTGATAGTAGACATGCTTTTGGTGTAGCTCATGCTTTTGGAATGTGGTAGAAGCAACATGGTTTCCTTACTTCCAGCTGAAATAAAATTTAAAATGGTCCCTATGTTTAGGTGTTATTGGATGCAACACTTTGACCTGCCACTTTAGCCATTAAGGTTTCAGGACATTCTAAACTTGACTCTCTAGAAGCTAAGGGAAATTTATCTTACTGACATTTCCACAAGGAATGCTGCTATTAAAGGGACCAAAACCAGCCAAACCTCTGTCATGGTCCAAAGGGATAGTTCCCCAAATGATAACTGAGGAAAACTGGACCAGAGAATTTCAACAATTGGCCTGAAAAAAGGAAAAACAAGACTGGAAATTCAATATTTATTTTTTTGATAACAAGAGAATGCTCTGGTTTGGACCAAATAACAACCCAGTCTTACTGAAGACTCTAAAATTCCCACCCTGACTGGACCTGTACATCATCTGGTGACCTGAAAGTAAAGATTTCCCAGAATTGAAGCAGATGATGTCTGAGTTCTACTTCTCTCACTATTTGGGGGACTTGCATGTGACTTGCCATGGTTGCAGACCCTGAACTGTAATTCTCTGCTGAATAAACCTATTTTTTTCTGGAGAAATATCTGGCAGTCTATTTGTTTTCAGTCAACACAATTTGGTGACATTTAGTACAATCACTTTTGCACAACCCTCAACACTATGTAGCCCCAGAACATTTTCATCATCCCCCAAAGAAAACCCTGTACCAATGAAGCAATCACTCCTCATTCATCCATTCCCCAGCACTGGAAACCATTAATCTACTGTCTCTTGGATTCCCCTATTCTGGATATTTCACATAAATGGAATCATACGTGGTCTTGTGTCTGGCTTCCTTCACTTAGCATAATGTTTACAAGATTCATCCATGTTGTGGCATGTATCAGCATTTTATTCCTTTTTCTTGCTGAATAATATTTCATTGTATAGATATACTACCTTTTGTTTATCCATTCATTGAGTGATGGATACTGTGTTATTTCCATCCTTTGGCTATTGTGAATAGTGCTTCTATGAACAGTAGTGAACAGGTTTTCGTGTGAACAAATGTTTTCAATTCTCTTGGGTATATACCTAGGAGTTGAATTTCTTGGTCTATGGTAATTCTGTATTTAACACCACCAAACTGTTTCCCACAGCAGCTGCACCATTTAACATTCCCACCATTAATGCCGAAGGGTTCAATTTCTCCACATCCTTACCAACATTTGTTATTTAAAAAATAGCCATCCTAATGGGTGTGATATGATATCTCGTTGTGGTTTTGATTTGCATTTCTTGCATTATGATTAATGATGTCAGACATCTTTTCATTTGGTTATTAGCTCTTTGTATATCTTCCTTAGGAAAATGTCTATTCAATTACTTTGCCCCTTTTTAATTGGATTGTTTTTTACTTGGATTGTGTCAAATTACGAGTTTAAAAAAATATTTCAGACATGAGGCTTTTAGAAAATATCTGCAAATATCTTTTTCCATTCTGTGAGTTGTCTTTTAATTCTCTTGATAGTGTCTTGATACACAAAAGTTTTAAATTTTTTTGTTTTAATTTTGATGATGTTCAATTTATTGAATTTGTTTGCTTGTGTTTTGTGTCATATCCATGAAAATGTTGCCCTATTCAAGGTCATGCAGAGTTTCACCTATGTTTCCTTCTAAGAATTTTATAGTTTTTAAAATAGTTTTAGCACTTACATTTAGGTTTTGATTCATTTGGAGTTAATTTTTGTATGTGTTGTGAGGTATGGGTCAGATTCATTCTTTTGCATGTGGATATCCAGTAGTCTCAGCACGAGTCATTGAAGAGACTATATTTTCCCCCATTGAATGGTCTTTTTAGTCTTGTCAAAAATCAATTGACCATAGATACGTAGGCTCTCAATTGGATTCCACTGAGCTATACGTTTTTCTATATGCCAATACCACATTGTTTTGATTACTGTAGCTTTGTAGTAAGTTTTGAACCTGGGAAGTGTTCTTCTTCCAAATGTGTTCTTCTTCTAAATTATTTCCACTATGTGGGATCCCTTGCAATTGCATATGAATTTTAGGATCTGCTTTTCCACTTCTGCAAAAACGCTATTGGAATTTTGATAGTGATTTGCATTGAATTTGTAAATCATTTTGGTAGTATTGTCATTTTAACTATGTCTTCCAAACCATGAATATCAAATATCTTTCCATTTATTTAGGTCTAGGTCTAGGTCTTCTTTAATATATTTCAACAGTGCTTTGTAGTTTTCAGTGTGCAAGTCTTGGACCTACTTGGTTAAATTTCTCCTTAAGTATGTTATCATTTTTGATGCTATTATACATGAAATTGCTTTAATTTCCGTTTAAATTTTCTATTACTAGCATATAGAAATAAAACTGATTTTTACATGTTGACCTTATATCCTGAAACACTGCTAAACTCATTTATGAATTCTAATTGAATTTTGGTAGTTGTTCAGCTTTTCTATATATAAAGTCATGCCATTTGCAAATTGAGAAATTCTTCCTTTCTAATTGGGATGCCTTTTATTTCTTTTCCTTGCCTAACTTCTCTGACTACAACTTCCAGTACACTGTTGAATAGAAGTGGCAAAATCAGGCACCCTTGTCTTGCTCCTAATCTTAGGGGGAAAGCTGTCAGTGTTTCACTATTCAATATGATGTTAGCTGTGGATTTTTCATCACTGTACTTTATCATGTTAAGGAAATTCCCTTCTATTCCTGAATTGTTCAGTAATTTTACATGACTGGATTTTGCATTTTGTGAAATGTTTCTCCTGCATTAAGATGGTTGTGTGTGTGTGTGTGTGTTTTGCTCTCATTCTACTAATGCAATGTATTATATTGGTTGCTTTTTTTATGCTGTACACATCTTCAATTTCTGGGATAAAGCGCACATGGTCATGGTGCTTTATCCCGCTAGATTTATGTTAATTTGGCTAGGAGTTAGGCAGCCATAGGTGCCAGAGACTTCAAATTCCTCTAGTATCCTTGTTTTTGTCTCCACTATTGGCAAAACACTAAAGACTCCCTAAACACTCCTCCTCAAGGAGAGTCTGTATCTCTCTTTCTGCTGTAATCCAGTGTTGTTGGTATGTTGGCAAGTTGTGGGGTAAGGGTGGGAGTAGGGATGGGGGAGGAGGATTCTATAATCTTCCAATTAAATCTCAGTTTTAGTAGGCCTATGTCTAGGGCAAATGTTTATCGGGTGGTATAGCTTTTTCCCAAGTTCCTTGCCCTATACTCCCTCCTCTAGTTGCAGCATTCCCAATCTTTTTCCTTGAATCCCCCCCAACCCCATCTGTTTGACTGTTTTCTCCTCCTTAGTGAGACAGGAAGGTTAGAGGGGGCTAAAGTGGGAGGAGTGTCCTTACCTCAGCTAGCATAAGACTCTAGAAACTCTTTTCCCCAGGAGAGTAGGCATTTTTGGTGGAGAAGGCTCTGGGTGTATTTCACAATGTTTACTCTTCTTCCACTAGAGCCCTGAGGGAATATTCCTCAGGTTGCCACCATGCAAATCCAACCGGGTTTCTGGATCTAATGACAATGGAAATGTGGTGGACTCTTAAGACTGTGGCCCCCCCAGGAGTTTCTCACTCTCAAGACAGTCCACACAACATTCAGCAATTTATCAAAATG
This sequence comes from Mesoplodon bidens, assembly GCF_964165515.1. Classification (NCBI taxonomy): domain Eukaryota; kingdom Metazoa; phylum Chordata; class Mammalia; order Artiodactyla; family Ziphiidae; genus Mesoplodon; species Mesoplodon bidens. Next base: position 154,560,688 of record NC_138160.1, on the reverse strand, counting down.
AGCATTTAAATCTTTCTACCAGTTTATGGCTTCAGTAATTTCTGTTCCAGGTAAGCAGATCTCGGCTGTATCTTTCTGGATATGCCTGTCTCTCCAGATTTCAGTGTTGCAATTTGCCCACCAACCTCAGTTCTCAGGAAGATAAAAGAAAAGTCACTGATTTTCAGCCTGCCCAAATTTTTCTTGTTGTAAGGATACAAGCAATCACTTGCATGCTGTTTACATGTCATAGCTGAAACAGGAATTCCAAACAAGTTTTTGAATGCTAGAAAGTTGAAGATTATGAAATGCAAACAAAATCACAAAAATTCTTTAACTGCTCAAATGTTTAAATGCTGAAGTAATGCAACAGCTTCACAATAAGTACTCCAGTGTCAACAGAAAGAATATCAGGTGTTGTCTGTGCAGAATTATGCAGGAATGCAGAATATGGGCAAGATAGCCAACACCCTGCATAGAATCCATTACACTTTGATTCAACTTTGAATAACTTGTTTGCACTTTTGCACATCCACCATAATTTGCATTTGTATTATCTCTATGAAAAGCAGTACACTTCTCATTAACTCAATAAGTGAGCAGCAGCCTTCTAAGCAAGCCTTTTTCACGAGAAAAACATACAAGCAAAGGGATTTATTTTTCAGTATTGTGATTACTTGCACCTTGGGCTGTGTTGTAAAAAGACAAGGCATGGGCTTCCCTGGTGGCGCAGTGGTTGAGAGTCCGCCTGCCGATGCAGGGGACACGGGTTCGTGCCCCTATCCCGGAAGATCCCACATGCCGCGCAGCGGCTGGGCCCGCGAGCCATGGCCGCGGAGCCTGTGTGTCCGGAGCCTGTGCTCCGCAACGGGAGAGGCCACAGCAGTGAGAGGCCCGCGTACAGCAAAAAAAAAAAAAAAAAAAAAAAAAAAAAAGACAAGGCATTTTAGATCTTTAATAATCTCTGTAATAGTAAATAGAGCTATTACATTTTTTAATTGTTGCAGCATTTTATCCTGGCACTTAAATTTTTTTTGCAATTTTAGAATCAGAAAATACTCCTGGTATGTTTGACCAGTCATTTGTGCTGAAAAGATTGATAATGATGATACACAAGGTGGACGGTCATTACAACTTCTGCTGTGATTATTTTATTTTCATCCGAATTTGTTTTAATTAGAAAATGTATTTTATCTGTTTATAGCTGAGATAATCCTATATCTCTTAGGTTTAGCTGTTAATAGATACTGGTTTATAAATGACTTTCTATCACTTTTTCATATTGAATGAACAGTTTCATGCTGTGGAAAAGGTTCAAAAGGATTTTTTCCCTCATTTAATAGAAAAACAATATTCTGAAAATTAATCATGAATTTACATTTGCATTTGGGATTCAAATACTAGATGATAGCAAACACCACAGAAATTGAAAATATTGAATTTGATAGTCTCATGGCATCATGATTATGTTTGTCACTGACGAGGCTAAAGTTATAACAGTAAATTGGGGTTGAACTGTAGAAGTTGTTACCAACTAACAATAAATTGAACTTTGATATGTGATGCGGAAAAGGTGGACATCATGTATGGCTGCAAGCGAGAGCTGTATTCGCAAGGAAGAACCTTCCCAAAGAAAGCCACAGCTGATCTCATACAAGGTTTTGGGAAGCTTGGTTCAAGGATTGGTGGATTTTCAGAAGCAGGGGTGTTTATTGATTGACAGACTTTCAATTATGTTAGTGTGATCACTGAAATAAGGCGGTTATTGACTGACAAACTTTCAGAAGTATGGTCACTAGACTGAGGTATCTGCTGACTGACTTGTCTACAGGCATGGGATAGTAACAAATTGGCTGACTTTCAGATGCTGCAGTCTCTTTAACTTGCTAACTGTCAGAAGCATGGCCACTGTTGATTTTCAGGGCATGTGTACTGATCCAAAGTAATCTCTAATTAATGGTGATTACTTGCTTACAACTTGAGACTTTGACAAAAAGAAGTCTTTTCCTTTCTTTAATATGGAAAAGAAGACTCTCAATTCTTATTTACCTTCTCCTACAACCACCCCGCCCCCCCAACTTTGGTCTTTCCTCAGCCAAAAATACGAGAGAGACTATAAGGGATTGTTTCGGTCTTTGTGGAGATACAATTTTCAGCTAGCATTGCCACCTAAGTCATTTAAGTGCCAATTACTGAAGCAGAAAAATAGTTTCAACTGCTCGATTTTCATTACTGGGAAAAAGCACAACTTATTACAATAAGGGTGACCTGACAAAATCAATACAGGATGCAGTTCAAAATCATTCAATACGAGACATATCCAGTATACACAGGATACCTGGCAACCCTACCTTCAAGTCAGCTTAGCCTTCTCATTCACCAACCTCATCTGTTTGCTTCTGAATACCATGTCTTGTTTCTAATCCATTATCTTGTCTCCTGTTCTCCATATATGCTATCCCTGCTTGAGTTTGGACTCTCATTCACCTATCACTTGAATTACCATAGCCCAGATTTCTAGGCATCAGTCTATACAGCTTTAATACATACTAAACACACCCTCTATACATCGTTGCCAGAACAATGTTCCTTGCTTAACATTTTTAACTGACTCCATCAATTTCAGGATAAAATCCAAACTACTTTTTTTTTTTTTTTTTTTTTTTGCAGTATGCGGGCCTCTCACTGTTGTGGCCTCTCCCGTTGCGGAGCACAGGCTCCGGACGCGCAGGCCCAGAGGCCATGGCTCACGGGCCCAGCCGCTCTGCGGCACATGGGATCCTCCCAGACCGGGGCACGAACCCGTATCCCCTGCATCGGCAGGCGGACTCTCAACCACTGCGCCACCAGGGAGGCCCCCAAACTACTTTTCATGGCAAATAGGCCCTTTGTTATCTGGCCTCTGCCTTCTACTCAGACTTTAACATCTGCCATTCTCCTGCTCATTAGTTCTATACTTGAGTTTCCATAAAGGTGTCATGGTATTACTCACCTCTACCTCTCCTATTTGGAATGCTTATCTCATCCTCTGGAGAGTTCTTATTATTCTTTCAAAACCTGGCTCAGGCATCATTGCCTCTGGAAAGCTTTCTCTGATGTCACCAGGTTTCCTTGGTTACATTCAATCTCTCCTTCATCATGTCCACATCTCTACAACTTTCTTGCACTGCAACATATTGTCACAACCTATCTATCTGCCTGTTAAAACAACCACACTTACATACAGTGACATAATAATTTGCTTTACTCATCTGATAGTCCTCCATCCCCTTTCCTCCATTCATGGCTTCTTGAAGGCCTGTGACTTTTTTCTTAAAATTCCCAGTGTGCAGTCCCAAAGCTGGGACTCAAGCAACCAACCAACCAAACTACTGAGTTGCTTATAAATTACTCCTTTTGTTTTCTTAAAATTGTTTGACACTAGAGAACACCAAGTAGGAAAAACATACTCTTTATTTCATGAAGTGATTGATGTACCTTTCAATATTTTGGCACATATGCTAGATTCATTAAACTACTTTTGACAGCCCCTTCTGCTGTGAATTTAGAATATATGTTATTAAATATATATGTATAATATATATTAAATATAATTTAATAGCTTTAAACTTGAAAATTGCTTATTTTTCCATTTAATATACTTAAGATGACAGCTCACAGTATATAGCATGTATAATTTCATAATAAATGACTTCAGAGAAAAAAATAATTCTGAGAACAGAATTAAAAATTGTGTAGAAAATTTCCAATTCACAGCAATTACTAGAACAAAGGAAGAGAACAGACTTTTATTTCTACTTTTAAATGAAATCCAGACACAAAGTATGACATCAAGTCACGAAAAGGACAAACCCCAGAAAGTCAGAGGTAGTTTACAATTCATTTTTAACTTTCATTTGGTCCTTTTCTCTAAAAATGTATAATTTCTTTGACCACATCTTTTATATACTATTACAATGTCAGTTATTTTTTTAAAAGTATTAAGTTTACAGTTTAACAGGAAATCCAGTGCACACTTCCCCTCATCACCCAGATGTTTACAACAATGACATATGATATGCAGCATGCGATGCTGTAGAGAAAACAATTACTTTACAAATGCCCAAAGTCAATGTCTCCAGTCAGGAATTCTTCATTTTAGGTTATTATAAAGTGTCTGATAGGACTGAACAATTTCCACTTTTCTCATTATCTATTACATAGGTTTATCCTTGGAATTTATTATTTGATGACTAAATCGTAGAATGGCTTTTCATATCCATTACATTTATTACATCACTTTCATGTATTCTGATGAGCTTTGCTTTCAGAATGTCACACATGCAAACCTACTTTCTAGGGGTTCTCTTCAATATGAATTGTATGATGATTAGTAAGAGATGACCTGTGATTGAAAAGTTTCCCACATGTATTACATTCATAGGGTTTCTCTCCAGTATGAATTCTCTGATGGGCAATACGTGATGAGCTTTGTCCAGAAGTTTTCCCACATGTATTACATTTGAAGGGTTTCTCTCCTGTATGAATCCTTCGATGTTGAATAAGAGCTGATCTTTGGCCAAAAGATATCCCACATTCTTCACATCGATATGGTTTCTCTCCTGTGTGAATTCTCTGATGATTACTAAGGGATGAGTTACACCTGAATGTTTTCCCACACTCATTACATTTATAGGGTCTTTCTCCAGTATGCATTCTCTGATGTTGAATGAGAGCTGAACTTTGTCTGAAGGCTTTCCCACACACTTTACATTTACATGGTTTCTCTCCAGTATGAATTCTTTCATGAATAATAAGTGTTGAGTGGGAACTTAAGGCTTTACCACATTCATTACAATTATAAAACTTCTCACCAGTATGAATTATTCGGTGTCTGTTAAGTCGTGAAATAGAAGTGAAACCTTTTCCACATTCATTACATCTATAAGGCTTTTCTCCAGTGTGAATTCTTTCATGTTGAATAAGAGATGCACTCTGACTGAAGGCTCTCCCACATTCACTACATTTAAAAGGTTTCTCTCCTGTGTGTATCCTCTGATGATAACAAAGGGATGAACTAGACTTAAAGGTATTGCCACATTCATTACATAAATAGGACTTCTTTCTGGAATTCATTCTCTGACATCCAGGAAGGGATGTGTTGCAACTAGACGCCTTCCTACCTGGATTATATTTATAGAGGTTTTCTCCAGCATGGATTTTTTGATGTATAAAAAGGCCTGACCTTCTGCTGAAGGATTTACCGCATTCTTTACATCTATAGGATTTCTCCACAGTGTGTGTTCTTAGGTGTTTATAAAGGGATGTACTGAGAGTGAAGGCTTTCCCACATTCTTTACATATATATGGTTTCTCTCCAGTATGAGTTACTTGATGTTGAATAAGAGCTGAACTTTCGTTAAAGGCTTTTGAACAGTCTTTACATTTAAACAATTTCTCTCCACTATGGTTTTTCTCATGTTTACGAAGGGATGAAGTATTAGTGAAGGTTTTCTCACACATACTACATTTATAACGTTTCCTGGCTGTGTTGATTTTTTGTTGATTAAATAAATTGGAATTCTGTTTGAAGCCGTTTCCTTGTATTTCACATTTTGGTGGGTTTTTTTCTCTGGGAACCATCTGTTGCCTAACAAGGACTGACTTTGGGCTGAAGTTTTGGCCAAATTCAGAATTTTTATGTTTTCTTTCTACAGTGAGGATTTTTTTGTGAGCGACTGAAACTATCTGAACACTTTCTTTTTTCTTCTGCTTTTTCTCTAATCTGTCTTCATATTTGCAGGGGTTTTCTAATTTGAAGTCCCAGGGTCCACTCCTTTTGGATCTTTTCATTATCAGCTCCTGAAATGAAGAACCTTGTGTTTGAGTTGACTTTTTGGTTTTATAACTGTTCTTCCATCCTGGAAGGGAAAGAAAAAACTGAAGATGTTCCATGTGATACAGCATTTGGCTACTGAGACTAATGTATAGACTGAATAATGATGGTATTTAAATAAGGTCTTGGTATATGGCCAAAAACAGTAAGAAGAAAAACTTAGGAGATTTAAGCAGTACAGAGAAACAATCAACAGGAGTTGAGAACAACAGGGTGGAGAAAAGATTAAACAACACATTTAAAGAGGGTGAGTGTAAGAGTGATCAGAAGAATTGGCTAATGGAAAATGGAGAAGAGGGATTCAAAGGGGAGCCATGAATTGGAAAAGGCAGCCTGGGATCAGAGTCCAAAGCCTATGATAGAATCCTAAATTATCTTCATGACATTTTTCTTCTTTGTGTAATCATTCCTAACCTGGAAAGTCTTCATCCCTTTTCCCTCATGCCAAATTCCTTTGTATCCTTCAGATTCAGTTCAAAAGTTAGCTCTGAGCCCCTTCTTGACTGTGAGTTTCCATAGAGCATTCCTGTTATTATAGGCACTCACCACAGTGTTAAAAATATATATCTATATATTCTATATATGTAATTATATATATCTATATCTAAATATTTTTCACTTTCCTTTTCTACCCTAATGTTCTCTGCAAGCAGATTAGCATGCCCTATTCACCTACAGATCCTCCTAATGGCATCTGAATTATACACAAAATGTTTGTTTTGTTAACCTTCCTTAATAACTTATATATACCTAATTTGAACAATGTCAAATAATCTCAATTATTTATATATTAATTTCATACACACACACACACACACATACACACACACACACACAGGGGATTCAAGACTTGCATGAGAAGTTGCCTTCCAGGACAGTACATTATACAAGCAGTGGGAGGGTTTCAGAGCCAGTTCAAACAGGAAGTAATTACTGAATTAATCTACAGAGGTGCCAACAGGTAGGCATGAAGCCAAAAGTTGCAAGATAAGAAAGCAGCCTTGCTCATTTATCAAGCAGGAGATGCTATGCAAGCAGCACAGAAAAGAGTCAAAGATCAATAAGACAGGAATAAACATAAAAAGGTAAAAAGGGCTAACATGATAAGGTGGTAAAAAACAGAATTAAATTCAATAAATTTTAAAGTTGGGTAAGGACACAATTCATTGAATATTAAATTCTGGTGGGGAATAGGTATACATATATTTTGGCATTTTCTCCTGGGCTAGAGTAACCATTTAAAGGGCTCCTTTGCAACTCACTGTATTTTGAGATTCCTATCTGACATTCACTTTCTCACCTGTTTACAGATTCTCTCTGCTTGGTGAACATAATATATTCTGCTTTTCTCTTTTCTTCTACCAGTGTTAACTTCTCAGTTTCCTTCATGAGTAACTTTCTATTTCCACTTTAAAACTGCTTTCCCTAGGGTTTGGGATTTTCCCCCCCACTCTACACACCCTCTCTGACTAATTTTATATGCACCCATCTTTACTATTTTTTTAAGGCACTGATATTTGCCAAGCCGAGCAAGTGAGAATAACACTCATTTTAAAATACATATATAGATAAGTATCAATAAATCACTCATTAAATTAGGAACCACATCTTCTGGAAGAGACCATAATGTGCATTTTGTGTAATAGCTCTTTTTCACTTAGCCAGTCACAAAACCTATCTGCTCTCTAATCTTTACTATTTGTTGTAACAGAAAGAGGAGTTCTTTATTTTCTGTTCAACACCTTTCAATTTCCTTTTCCATCTAAGTCTTGCTTAAGTGATCCAAATTTCAATAACATTATTTGGGAACAAGTGTGGGAGGCAGTGGTAAAAATGGAGTACTTTCATCAGTCATTGGTTCTAGGTTACTACACGAGCTGGGAAGAAGATAGCAAGATTCCAAAATTTTGGATTGTAGTTTATAAGGCAAAGTTAGAGACCCTGCCTTAGGTCTGTATGTAAAGACTGCAGTTTTACAACCAACAACTTTACTAGAGCCCTGAGCACTGGGCTCGCGTACCTAAATGGTACTCTGTTTCTCATGCTTTACTGTTCCACCATAGACTCCTAACAAGTCTCCCCACCTCAAATCTTGCTGTCAATTCAGTCTCCACACTGTAGCCACAGTAATCTAAAATCCACATCTTACCATGTTGCAAACTTCTGTAAGATCCTCCAACTTATCTTCAATGATTTGTATATAAGTAAGGTCCAGAGTACTTAACATAGTCAACAAGGTGTTTCATGATCTGATCTTCATTCGCCTTGGTACTCATCTCCCTCCCCTGGTTGCTTGCCATGTATGCTGAACTACATGCAGTTTCTGGAGCACTACATGTTTTTTTCTTATTTTGTTATCTTTGCATATGCTGGAGACATCCTTTCCATTCACAAATATTTATTAACTGCCTACTATGGACCAGGTAATGATCCACAACTGCTGAGCCTGTGCACCTGGAGCCCGTGCTCTGCAACAAGGGAAGCCATCACAATGAGAAGTCCACACACCGCAACAAAGAACCCACGCTTGCTGCAACTAGAGAAAGCCCGTGCGCAGCAATGAAGACCCAACGCAGCCAAAAAAGAAAAAAAGCTGAAGAACTGAAAAAATTACTTAGGCATTGTAATACTAGAGGGCAAGAAAAGGAAGAAAAGCAGAAGAATATGGTGGTCCAGAAGCCAAAGGAAGAAAGTACTCCAGTGAGGAGGCAATGATCAACTTTGTTAAACAATTTAAGAATTAAAAACTTAACCCTGATTGTGCCAAGATGGAGACTGTTTGGGATTTAATAACTGCTTTTCATGGAATAGTAAGGAAGAAAGCCCTAGTGGAGTGCACAGAAGAAACAATGGGAGGTGAGAACATGGAGACATCAAGTATAGAAATGCTTTTGAAAAGTTCTGTTTAAAGGAGAATAGAGAAACAGGACATGGGGAGTTTTTATTTTTTAATGGAAGTAATTATAGCTACAAGGGTCCATACCAATACTGGGAAACTCACCTCGACTCTACTTCAAGTGCCAATGCCTTAGTCCAGAATGGGACTAATAACTTAAAACAGTCATGTTTCCCAATGAAGGGGACATGAGTCCTGGATTATGGACATCCTAACTGTTCTTTATGGTCTGCTTAAAGTTTTCTGTAGGTCTAAGATGTGTCTCCTGAAGCGCAGTTCAACTTTTGCTCTCTCCCAGAATCAAGCCTGGGCCTGAGCTAACTCATGAACAAGGTTATGACTTAGGTCAGAAGTTTAGAGTACAGGTGATTTTGCCAATGACCACCGCCCTGACTAGTTCCTGTCATTAGGTCTAGTTTCTCCTCCCTTGGTGCTTATGAATCTCTGTGAGTCTCTCTTCAACCTTCTCTCCCTAGATGATTTCATCCACTCCCACACCTCCTATCTGAATGACTATCCTGAGCCTCAAAACACTTTACAGAGGGATTTCCAGCTGCCTGCTAGACTCTTCATTTGAGTATTTTTCTTCAAATTCAGCTTGTCCAAATCCGAATCCAGTGCATTCCTTTCAAACTCTTTTTCTGTTTCCAAGTTCAGAATTATATCATAACTTCTTCAGCTCCTTTGCAATGAATTCTTAGTTTCATCTCAGAAGCTTCTCTCCCCTGCATTCCAAGTCTAGTCAGTCATCAAATTCCCTTGAATCTCTTCACTAAGATGTCTCTAACAACCATCATTAATACATCCAAGTTCAGGATCTCCTTACTCAATAGTGACTATTGCTATTGACCTTCAAGTTGATCCTCTGACCTGTTTCTCACCTTTCTAGTATTACTTCCCACTGAACTTAACCTTCTTACTATATAGAACTCCTCTTATTATTTCAAAAAGCACTGACTGCTCCTTATTTAATTCATTCATCAAATACTTAAAAAGCACCTACAGCATGTCAGGCTCTATCTTAGGCATGTGATCCACAAGACATTCCAGATCTGGTAATGAAAAGAAACAGTTAACTTCTTTAAGGAGCTCCCAGTTTGGCATTAGAGACAAAAAAGGAGAAGTGTGGTCATTTATACAACAAAAACACAAGACAGAAATGGATGAAAATGTGAGCTTACAACAACATCCAAACTACCCTCAGATAGTAGCAAGTACAACCTGGGAAGGCGTACTAGTGGTGGCCAGAATTTGGGGGAAGAAATGTCTAAAATGGGATTTTAAAGGATTAGCCATAGATTAGATGGAGGGATAGTGTGAGGGCTAAAGGCAGCATCAAAATCTTTGAACCCAAGCCAACTTTCCAGACCTATATCCTTCCCACCTTATCCTACAGGTGGTCAGATTCAAAATTATTCCTATAAAAATGTCACATGCATTTGCAGTCTCATAAGGTTTTCTAGAGTCAGAGAATTGAGGGAGCTATATGCTGAGAATTACACACAACACCACGATGGGGGCAGAACTACACATCTGTAAATGTATTCCAGAATGCCTGTGTTGGTGAAAAAGAGAAATGCTGTTTTAGAAATTCTGTTGTTGGTAATTCTGATTTTTAACGCTTTTTATTATGGAAGATGTTCAGCATGTACAAAAGTAGAGTGAATTGTACAATGAATTGCCAAGCCAGCATCAACAATCACTAATGCTGTTTCATCTATTACCTTATTATGGGTTGAATTGCATCACCCAAAAAAGATATGTTGAAGTCCTAATTTCCAATAACTCAGAATATAACCTTATTTGGTAAGGTTAAGTAACTTTGCAGATTCAATCAAGTTGAGATGAGGTGATTAGGGTAGGTTCTAATATGACTGGTGTCTTTATAAAAGGGAAATTTGGACACAGGCAAGCACAGAAAGACCATGTCAAGATACCCCAGGGGAACACCAAGTGACAAGAGAAGCAGAGACTGGAGTGATGCAGCTGCAAGCCAAGGAACAAGGACCACTGGCCACATCCAGAAGGTAGGGAGAGGCAAGGAAGGATTCTACCTGGAGTTTCAGAGGGAGCATGGTCCCACAAAACTGTGAGACAATAAATTTCTGTTGTTTAAAGCCACACAGTTTGTGGCACGTTGTTGGAGCAGGTGAGAAAATTAATACAACTCCCTTACATCTCTTTCATTAGCATATGCTCAAGTACACTAACTCCGTATTATATCATTTCATCAATAATACTTCAGACACATTTCTCAAAGATAAGAACTCTATTTGTAAACATAACCACATATTTTTATTATAACCACCAAAATCAACATTATTGTTTGAAGTTATTTTTGCCTGTAAGGCATTAATTACATGTTCTTCACCCAATTCCAATGTGGTGGTGGGGGGGCGGTTTCCACATCAATAATAAGCAATTCTTGGATACCAACTGGGTGTCCTCAATTCAGCTCAACTCTGACATTATCTACCTGGAGATAGCATCATATCCCACAGGATAAGCGTTCAGTCCTACAAGACTGCCCCCTGCCTCCCTCAGACACCAGTCACAAACCCAGGTTATCATCTGTACTTCTGACCAACTGGCTATAAATCAGAGGTTCCCACAACCCCCTTCTTACGTTTGGTTAATTTGCTACAGTGGCTCATGGAACTCAGAGAAACATTCTGCTTACTAGATCACCAGGTAATTATAAGAGGATATAACTTGGGAACAGATGGAAGAGATGCACAGGTCAATGTATGGGGAAAGGGCATGGAATTTCTAAGCCCTCTCTAAGTACACCACTCTCCCCAGATCTCCACATATTCATCAACCCAGAAGCTTTCTGAATCTGTCCTTTTGGGTTTCTATGGAGGCGCCATTATAAAGGCATGATTGATTAAATCATTGGCCACTGGCAACTAATTCAACCTCCAGTCCCCCTCCCCTCCCTGGAGGTCAACTTTCAAACCTCTAATCACATGATTGGTCCTGGCAACCAGGCCCCATCCTAAGATAGGGTCCAAAAGAAACCTCATTAACATAACAAAGACACCGTTGTGGCTCTCATCACCTACGAATTCCCAGGGTTTTAGGAGCTCTGTACCAAATATATATGTCTTATTATAAACCATAATATTTATATAAATCACTAAGGATCTTTATTCAAGCTGCTGTGATTTAAAAGCATTTGAGATTATTTTTCTCTGTGACTAAGCCAACAACCTGAAACACAATTAGGGTCATTTGTTTCATTTTGCTTTCAATATTTATGGAACACTTTTTCATTTTTGTTTAATCTTGTTTTATAATTTATAATTTTTTTATTTTTTTGCGGTACTTGGGCCTCTCACTGTTGTGGCCTCTCCCGCTGTGGAGCACAGGCTCTGGACACGCAGGCTCAGTGGCCATGGCTCACGGCCCAGCCGCTCTGCGGCATGTGGTATCTTCCCGGACCGGGGCACGAACCCCTGCATCGGCAGGCGCACTCTCAACCAATGCGCCACCAGGGAAGCCCTATAAAACATTTTTATGGTTTCAAAGTCAACATTATAAAAACAAGATACCTAAAAAAATTCTACATTCTATCCTTGTTCTCTCAATACTTTTTCTTTTCCTTCCTTCACCTTATAGGTAACCATTTTTATAGATCTGCTTTTATCCTTTTTTTATTTGGCTTCTCTATTTTTTTTAATATAAGCAAATATACACTTTTTCTTTTTTGGTATCTCCTCCTTCCTTTGATAAAACTCCTACTCTCACTGTTCTGTTCTGCACTTTCCCCTACTTAGTAATATTATCACCCCACAGTGGAATTTACAGAATTCTTCCTCATTCTTATTTACAGTGAGAATTCCACCATGAGAATGTCCCTCAGCTTATTCAACCAGATTCCTTTGATGGACAGTTGGATTAACTCTAACTGTAATACACCAGGACATCATATGGGTACACGATAAAGGTACAGCTTTAAACCAATATCCATATTGCTAATTAGAAACCATAGCATTTATAAAATTCTAGCCCAAACTGGACCCAATGGGCTAACATTATCCAAAGCCACATACAACCAAAATCACCTCTTCTGCCAGCCAAGAAGAGAGCTAGCTGAAGGCCGTAGAACTACTCCTTAGAATGAGGAAGCTCTTTATGTACTGACATGGAAAGAGTTTCAATATATATCAAGAGAAAGGGGCAGAATAATGTGTGCTGTATAATATAATTTGAGTGGACAGAGAAAAACAAGAAATATTTGTTTATATTTGCATAGAAGAGCTCTCCAGCTACTGCCTCCTTGTCACATCTCACCTTGTCGTATCCCACACATATTCATCTCCTCCTGCTCACTCACCCCTCATGGGCTCCATTCTGGCTTCTGTCCTTACCATTACTCTAAGGCAACCATGACCTTCATGTGACAAAGGCAAGATGCTCTCTTCAGTCCCCACCTAACTTACCTCTCAGCAGCATCTGATAGTGACCCCTCATTTTCCTTCAGATGCTCACTACCTAAGCTACAGTGACCCTGAACTTAACTCCAAATTCTTCTCATGTTCCACCAGCTTCAATCTCCTTTGTGTGCTCATTTTCCTCTACCTGATCTTTAATCCTTGGAGTTCCATAGGTTTGAGTGCTAGGCCCCTGATTCTTTTCACTCTGTACTCTTTCCACAGGCCAGCTTCAACTATAAACATACTCTAGGCAAGACTTCTCTACTCTCCATACCTAATTATACAAAATCCAGCTTAAAACAGCAACTTGAGTGTCTCAAAGACAGCTCAACTGAATTTATGATTATTTCCTCCCCCCAACCTGTACAACCTTTTTGTCTGTAATTGGCACCAGTTCTGAATCAAAACTTTAAAAGGCATCCTTCACACCTCTCCCTCCGCTAATCAATTACCAAGACTTGTTTATTCTGCCATCTAAATATGTCTCAAGTTCATCTACTTTTCCCTACCTCTACTGATACCATCCTTTATGAGACTTGACTTCAATGACACTAGACTCCCGAGTTTCCTTCTATAGTACACCTTATCCTTGTCTTCCCTATGGGTTCATTTCTCTCTGCCTAGCCATGAAATGCCAGAGTTCCTCAAGATTGAGTCCTAGGCTCTTTCTTGCTCTTGCTGTACTCTGAATCCACTCCACAGGCTAACTCAAACTCAGCCACTGTTTCAATTATCTTTAGTGACAGGGTCTCCCAAATTTACATTTAATGCCCAGGGTATATTATAAGGTGTGAAACTCCAAATCAAACAGGCTATTTGACATCTCCACTTGAATAACTGGGTCAACCAAAGACAATTTAAGTCATCCAAAACCATATTTATACCATCCCCCAAATCTGATCTCCTAGCACCACTATCTCAGTGAATGATATCACTGTCCATCCCAGAACAAACCACAAAACAACCACGCATCCTTGACAACTCCATCTCCTCTATCTTCCATATCTAAACCATCTCCAAGTCCTGTTGCTTTTATCTGCCAAATATCTCTGCAACTGGTTCCCTTTTTTCTGTCTCCATCACGACTACCTAACCAAGTCATTCATACATTCACTAACTGGAAGCTGACTCTGACCAGACACTATTTTAGGTACTGGGGACATGGGAACAAATGAAACAGACAACCCAGCATGGGGGAATTTACAATCCAGAGGAAGAGCTGATAATAAATAAATATGTACTATTTTGCAGTAATAAGTACTCTGAGAGAAAATGAAGCATGGTGAGGGGATAAAGAATGTGGAGGACAAAGGACCTGTGTCCTGTGGAGGACAAAGAACAAAGGATGAGCTGTGTCCAACTGACAAAGTGCCATCTGAGCAGAAACCTGTATAGTGTGAGGAAGTGAGTCAAGTGGGCTCCTGGCCATCAGGAAGAAGAATGGTCCAGGAAAGGAAAAAGCAAGTGCAGAGGCCCTGAGGTGGGAGCCTGCTTGGCCTTCCTGATGAACTACAAGGAGGCCAGGGTGATTAGAGTTCTCCAATGAAGGGCAGAGAGGAAGGAGGTGAAGGCGAAGAGGTAGCTGGGGCCAGACCACAAAGGCCTCTGAGGGCCACGCTGGGGGCTTTGGATTGTGTTCTATGTGATAGAAGCCACTAGAGGTTTTGAGCATGCGAGTGAGATGACCTGATCTATCTTTTAAATAGACCATTCTGGCAGCTACAAGGACAGTAGATGTTGGTGGCAGGAGAGGACCGCAGGGGATGAGAACAAGACTAAATCAAACATAGTAAACAGGGCTACAGAGCATTTGGGCTCAACTTTCACCTTGTAAGAAATTCACTCCTTAAAATCACTGCATGTTATTTCATTAGGCTGCCGCTATAACCCCTACAGCACCTTTCTGCAAATTAGAAAAAGACCCCTACTCTCTGTGCAGATGAAGCCCCAGCAAGTCTCGGTGAGTGGAAGGCAGTCCACAAGCAACCCCTTAGCTGCCCACCCTTCCAGGTTCAGTCTGCCCTGAATTCTTGCATAAATATAACAAAGGAAGAGAAAAAGACAAAGAAAGAAAAACACCTTTTCATTGGGGGTAACTGTTTACCTAGATCATCCCTGGATTTTAAATTTTTTTAATAAAAGAATATTTTCATGTTAGGAGTAAATCAAACTCATGAGACTTTCAAGTTGATTGAATCACATTATTCTTATTTTATATATATATAACTTATATACATAATATGCCAGAATAGTGATTAGACTTTGGACTCATTTCTTAAGTAACAGATTCAGATGAGACGTGTACCCTTTGAGCCATTTCCTCCCATCTCTCAACATGAAACATACAGATCCAGGGATGACAGTTTGTTTTCCCTTTTTGTCTTGTTTTTCCTATTTGTGAGTAGTTTTGAAGTGAAAATTATATTTTAAAAATACACTTGGAGGCAATTAGAGGTTCTAGGAGTCCTACCCTGGAAGCATAAGCTTTTCTGTCACCGGCTGTTCAAAGGGTTGGTTTTTAGTTCTGGTCTAGAGTTAATGATCAAGGTACTTCCAAGAACATCCAGGTCCCTCACCTAAGCTCACAGGGAAGTGAGCTCCCCTTGGAAGGGAAAGTGTTCCAAGGGCACTTTAGTCCAGGCAAATGGGAGACTTGCCAGGGGTGCAGGAGAGACACAACCACACGCCAGCACACCCAGGACGCCCCATCTGACTGTCTCCTTTGACCAAAGAGAGGAGGTTCATCCCATCAAGAGAAATGCACACAATGCTTGGCTCTGATGGCCTTACTTCCTCCAGACACCCACTCAGAGTTTTCCTTTGGGGACAGTTTCCCAACCCTGAGAAGGACTTGACATCACCACTAGGTGTCTTCAGGGTCTCTCTGGACAGCTTTCGACTCCAGTCATACTTTCTATTCAGTTTAATCCAACTAACACTTCACTCAGGAAGGGGGACTCCTCATGATCAGAGGCTCCCGAGGCAAATGGAAAGGGAACAATTCTTCCGTCTCTTCCTTTGATCTTCCACGCCATACTCAGTCCACACCTGACGCCCCTCCTAAACTCTCCACTGGTTTCCTGCTGCCTGCGTTCTCTGTTTACTTTGTGGTGGTCTCTAGCAGTTCCCACAAAATTAGAATATTTCTCCCAAGTGACAGTTAAAAGATATAAGGAGAGATAAGTGTGGTTCCCACCTCAAAAGATCTCACATTATACGGGGAAGAACGAGCTCTACTATAGGTGTGGGTGCTTTAGGGATCGAGACAGCCTGTCCCACAGCCCTTCTGCTGGGCCCGCATTGTGAGGGGTCATCACTGACTCGTCTGGACCCGACAGCAACCTCAGACAAGTCCTACTACGTCTATGGCAGGTGGCTCCACATTGGTTGCAGGCTGATCCTTGCAGAATATAAACCTGGGCTCGTGGCCAGGGTACTTCAACTCCTCAGAGGCTATGCCTGGCTCTCAGGTCCCGGCCCCCTCTCCCTGCTCCCGTCTCCACATGCCGGCTTCCTTTGTCTGGACTCTCGGACATGCTCTTCCTGTGCCTGAACGCTTCTCACAATGTGGGATCCGGCCCTTCCTTGGGAAGCCTTGCCCACAGCACCCCTCCTGTTCCACGTTCTCACAGCACCTGCAGCTCTTCCCCCAAGGTCCTCACCGGAGGCTGTCATTCCACAGCCCTGTGTGCGATTAGCCTCCCCCTCCACTGAGCTCCGCCAGGGCAGGACCTGCATCCTTCTGTCCAAGGTTGCACTGCTGTTTATCACGGGACAGGAAAGCAGTGAGCGAGGCTTAGAACCTGCTCCCCCATAGCCCTGGCCTCCCCAGGTCAACAGCTCTCAGACCTCAACTTCCATGACAGCCGAATCTGCCCGTTTTCTCCTCTGGTGACTTCTTCTCAGGCTCAGCCACAGATTCTTCCTTCTTAACCCACCTCATAAACACTGAGGTTTCCTGGGACTCTGTCCTCTCCTCCGTTCCCTCATCTGCTCAGCTCAAGGCTTCAAATGCCACCTTTGCACTGATGGCTCCCTGACGTCCTTGTTGAGTTCTGACCCTGTTTACCTTCTACAGCTGTCCACTGGTGACCTCTACCCATATTTCACTAACATTTCAAATGAAACCCATCCCACACCGAACCTGTCCTATACCCTTAATAAAGGGACCTCTCCTCTTTCCTGAACTCACTGCACATGCCTTCCTCCAGGTAATGTCTTGCCTACATTATGGAATAATCTCCAGAAGGTTCCCACCTCTTCTTTTTCCTCACTTCAAATCTAGGACCAACAGTGTTTCCAAAGTAACCATTCTTATTTAATTGAAACTGTGTAATAAGGACTCATGAATATATTCTCTGTGAAAATTTTAATAACATTGCATGTAACTAAAGTCCCCTTTCATCAATGCCCATTCTCAGTCCCAATCCAAATGTAACTAGTTACCAGCTTAGGTGTTCCCCGACCTTTCTCTCGGCACTTACACGCACATAATGCATATAGACAAACACCCACGTAATTTTCTTTACACATAAATGGCGATATGTCATAATAATGCACTGAAACTTGCTTTAGTCCTTCACGTAGCTTGGAGCTCCGCCCACACCAGTGCTGCTGCTTTCTGACTGTGGTGTTGTGTGCCAGTGTAGGGACCTACCTCAGCTTCTTTAGCCTTTACTGAAGTACGTTTAAAGTATCTCAGACTCAGACTATTTTTTCTAAAATATCAACCATACAACTCTTCTGCTTGAAACTCTTGAATTATCTCCAGTCAACCATGGACAGTTCCCATCCCTAAGAACTGTACCAAGGCACTTCATAGTGTGGTCCCCACCTGGCTCTCTAATCTCATTTCCTTCCTCATCTCTTTCTTTTCCCATATACCCTGAGCTTCAGTCTGAATGAATTATCTGCAGTTCCTTAAATGCACTAAGTTTGCTGAATGAAAGCATGACAATGTAGCCCCCCTCTGAAACAACAGGAAATAACAAGAGAAAAGATCCTGAGAGATTCACTTGTGCAGTAATTATCAGAGAAGAAGAGGAAGCTTGTGACTCGGGGCCTTAGCATCCCTTCTCCAAAACTTCTTGAGGACTGAGAACGTGCAGAAAATTCCCTGACCAACATCTCCGAGTTGCACATGCACTCATTTACCAGACTGCTGCCTGCAGACATTCCCCACCCACTCACCTAGAGAGCAGCCTCCAGGGCTTTCTTTCTCTACCTTCCAGGGATCTTCTCCTTGCTGCAACAGGGAGATCGCCTCGGATTTGGAATATGGGAGTCCTGCTCATAGACCAAAAAGAAGAAAAAAAAAAGAAAAAGAAAAAAAAGACTTGATTTTGCCTTGACACAAAGAGGTATCTGAGATCTGAGCGGAAAACTCTAAGGATGATACAGAGAACTTCTGTGGGATTCTCCAGTTGTGCCCCCACAATGTGAGGGGTGTGTTAGGGTAAAAGCAAGGGGCAATGTAACATTTAGTTATATGTTAGTGAAGTATGATAAACATGCAGACTTGATTAACAGGGTGCTAATAGCTTTCTATACAAGAGGGAATATGTATATACTGTTAAATGTATGTTAAATGTACAGATTAAATTAATATTTGTAACAGGTATCTGTGGAAAGGATTATGTACCAAGTAGCTTGTTTAAAATGAGAAAACACTATCTGACTCCCTTTGAAAGATGGCAGCAGTCAGCAAACTATGGGTCATAGGCCAAATCTAGGCCACTGTCTGTTTATGCATGGCCCTTGAGCAAAGAATGGTTCAAAAAAAAAAGAAAAGGAATATGTTACAGAGACTATATGTGGCCCACAAAGCTGAAAATATTTACTCCCTGGCCCTTTACAGAAAAAGTTTGCTGACCCCTGTAAAAGAGAATTGAAAAAAGCCAGTGTTGGGTCAAAGAAAAAGGTTGAGGGATGCTCTCTGTTAAGAGATGAGCAAACACATCATAGTTCAGTCATAGTGGGAAAATGTTGCCTGCAGTGAGGGAATTTCTAATGTGCAGCTCTGTAGATTGTCCCATCCATGGGGCAATTCCATACCTACGAGGGAGAAAAAGGTTTTCAGGTTTATTTATGGAGATCCAGTTTGCACAGTGCTAAGGCAAAACTCAGCTAAAGTTTTTAATGACCCAGGGCTTTTACCCAGGAAATCAGATGCTGAGGTATCCCAATTTCTGAACTCTGTATCTACAGGGAAAATTTCCTTACCCAATGAGACAAGGTTACTATAGTTCTCCAGCATCACATCTTGGTACAAGTTTCTCTGAGAAGGAGCCAGCTTTCTCCACTCATCCCGTGTAAAGAACACAGCCACATCTTCAAACGTCACTGACACCTGTAGAGACAAGCATCTCAGCTCACCCAGGACTACCCATCACACAGGGTGAAAAAGGCGGCAGTGGGGAGTAGACGGGCTACCATGAAATGCTTCTATATTATTCTAGGTTCTGAAGGTTCCAGGTCATTTGCTTAATGAACAACTGACCAATGACAAATAGATACTGAGTAGCAGGAAGTATGAACCAGGCCCCGAGTTAACTGCTACAAGAGATGGGTGGAGGTATTAAGGCCATTAGTGGGAGTGTTAATTAGAATAATCTTCCTGTTGGCAATTTGATAACATACATTAGAAGCTTTAAAATGTGCATACTCTTTAACTCTCCAATTACTATATTTGTTTGATAATGAACACTGAACAAAAATGCACATGCAAGGACATTTATCATGGTGTTAGTAACAGCAAAGAAATGGAAACAACCTCAATAATCACTGAGGGAGCTAGTTTAAATAACTGAAGGCACTCTGTGCTCCCTAAAGCTTGAGGACAGTAATAATGGAAATTAAAATAGCTATAATTTATTGAATGCTTTTTTTCAGGCTAAGTACTATTCTTAGAGCTTTATATTAACCTTTAGTGTATATCTTTATTTTATCTTCACAACAACCCTATGAAGAAGGTACTATTATTGTGTCCATTTTACACAAGAGAAAACAAAGAGAAATTTATCCAAGTCACACAGCTGGTATGAAGGGAAAACTCACTCCTCCTGCATGTCTCCGCTACTCTTAATACAACACTACTTCACTTCTGACACCAGATGTGGGGGGGTTTCCACACACCAAGCAATTGTGGGACATCAGCTGGGTGTCCTACAATTAAACTCAATTCTGACACCTGAAGATAGTGTCAGATTCCCACAAGACTGGCCCCCTTTCAATGTCAATCACAAGTCCAGGTTGTTACCTGTGCTGCTGACTGACTGGCTATAAATTGGAGGTTTCTACAACCCTCTCCTCAGGTTTGATTAATTTGCCAGAGTGGCTCACAGAACTCAGGAAAACATTTACTTACTAGATTACGGGTTTATGATAAAAGAAGATATAGGAACTGGCAGGTGAAAGAGCGGCACAGGGAAGGGGTGCACAGCTTCCATGCTCTCTCGGGATTCACCATTCTCTCTGACTCTCTACATGTTCACCAACCTGGAAGAACTCTGAACCCTTCTGGGTTTCTATGGAGGTTCATTACATAGGCATGATTGATTAAATCACTGACCATTGGCGACTGATGCAACTTGCATCTCCTCGGGTGGTGACAGATGGATAAGAGGGGTTATTGGGGGGCAGGACTGAAAATTCCAACACTTTAATCAAGGTTGGTTCCCCTGGCAATTAGCCCGCATCCTTCGGTGGGGTACAAAAGTAACCTCATTAACATAAACTCTGGTGTGGATACAAAACACACCCATTGTGCCTTCATGGCTCTGAAGTAATTTCAGGGATAAAAAGCACATATTACTAACCACTTAGGAAATCACAAGGGTTTTGGAAATTATGTGCCAGGAACAGGGACAAAGACCAAATATATATTTCGTATTATAAATCACAATATCACAGCTGGTCAGTGGTAGAGGTAGAATTCCAATCCAAGGAACTGCCTCTCAACGCCTATCTCATAGGGTTAAGTAATAAATGATAATCCATACAATGGAGGTAAAGAGTAGTGATGGTAGCACAACACTGTGAACGCACTTAATGCCAATATACTCAAAAATGGATAAAGTGGTAAATTTCATCTCATGTATATTGTCTCAAAATAAAAAGCTAAAATGATAAAATAAAAAATACATACATACATATGTACACATGTACATAAATAAATAATAAATAAATAAAGGTACACAGACAATTATTCTGAGGGCTGCATACCAAAGGTATGACCATGATTATCTCAAGATGTTGGGGTAAGAGTGATTTTACTTTTTTATTCTCTGAGATTTTTAACATTAACATGCAGTGCATGTATAATAAGAAAATTTATTGGCACATGGCAGGGAATACAAGAAATGATCTTTGCCCTCAAAAGAATTTACAATCCAACTGGCAGACAAGAAAAACGCGTGAAACAATTTGAACAAGAAAAGTGTCGCTGGACAGGACCATATACTATTTCCTCGTTCAATCCTCATTTTAGAGATGAGAAACACAAGGTCCAGGGCAGTTAAGACACCAGGTCACATACTTTACCAATGGCAGAGACAAGACGATAACTGAAGTTTTCTTTTAACCCAGCACTTGGTAGGTATATTCTCTCTCTGGTCTTAAACGTCCTGTCACTGAGTTTTACACACAAGTCCACATAGTACTGATGTATCGGCAGCAGGTGAGGTTAGGGAGAAATGTCACATAGGACTCACAAGCAGGGATGGAGAAGATTCTGGGTAAGAGAGCAGCCTGGCTCTGTTGGAATGGAATGGGAAGGGCTTAGAAAACAGTAGCCCAAATATGCAGAGGCAGGTCCTAGCCACAGTCTCAGAAGATCAACCACTACCACATTTCATGGGTCCAAAAGATACACAACATCACATTGCAGAGAACTCTGGTCATTTGGGAGCCAGGCCT